>NW_028262290.1:16007187-16647500 GCF_047370975.1 Nipponia nippon | reverse complement strand
ACACAAAATTTGCTCCACTGTGTAGAAGTTGTTTTGACATATTTAATTCCACAAGAGAATTCTAACCACTGGTTCTTTCATCAGCATTTATAATGCTGCTATAATACTGTTCTCAATTACTTGTACTTTCATGGCAGCTCTATTAATACAATTTTCTTAAAAAAACATGATAAACTGATTATCCCTATTGCTATACATAAATAATCAGAGTATATTCAAACCTCTCTGCATGCTCTTAAATTGGCTCCAATTTAATCTTCAAATTGGGTAGTACCAAGAATATTGCGTATTGTTTGGGTATTAATTTTCACATCTTTTAAATGATTATTTTCAATCTGAAAATTTATACTTTTTGAATAATATAACTGCCCTGTGGAAATATGTCTCTCACTTATCTCAGAGATGCTGAACTCTCATCACATTTTTTTCTTCTTGTCTGGCATCCATGACTTCAAGCGGCCAGTTATTCACTAAGCCCAGTTACATTTGTCTGTAGCCTCTACTCAGCCAGTGAGCACAACTCTGGTAGCTGCGATCATTTAGTAATTCGTCTTTTGCAGGTTATTGTGTTAGCGCTGTCAGTTGTCACGATTACCGTTAGGTTCATTTGAGGATTTAATGAGTGAATTTTTGGACACTGAGGAATGTACAGAGCCTACAGACCATTGTTTTTTATCAACTATTTATTACTTTACAGCATAAATGCTGTACAAGTTTATTACTTAAGTATTTTTCAGGCAAACTAATAGACTTCAAATGCCATCTTCAAATGCCACACCAGCTGAATATTGGATGTGTTTTGAACAACATGTATTGCAGATGTACACTAAGAATTTGAATGTCATTGACTTACTCCTATGTTTCCACAGAGAAGCAGAAAGAAAATGCTGGAAATTTCTGGAAATTAAATTATAATGACATTAAATACAACTGTGTTGTTGAAAAGATAAAACAAGATGAATCCACAACCAAACCTGACTCTGGAAATGGGCTGTCACAGCAGCAGGATCGTGCCTTCTTTGGGGGTTTTCTTTCCTTTCTTCCCAATAAAATTTCCCTACCGATAAGAGCTGTGTGCCAGTGCTCTTAGGACTCACAGCCTTTTACTACATCATTCCAGTAGATGTTGCAGAAAGATGTACGGACTAGATTAGATGGCCTGCTTTCCAAAACTATGAAATCCTGAACTAAGAAAAGCTGCAGGAGACAGACTGAATGCTTGAATAAAATACCAAGAGATCCTACAAGAGATTGAAAGTCACATTTAATTGATAGTTGGAGGCTCTCAAATAACACACTGATGACTATAAGACAATTGACTAGAGGAGACCAGGAAAAGCAGAGTGAACTCCTCATTTGGAAAGAAAGTTTATCCTTCTATTTTCAGTATCTGTGATTACAATGTTGGTGAATTTATAGCAGTTCGACCGAGACGAATAATTCTGAACAATATCATTTTGCCATTTATTTTGCCTGTCACTTTGAGGGAGAGTTGTTACAGGGTTGCAGCCAACTCAGATGTTTATTTCTTTCCTTTGAGAGGTAAGGAGAAAAAATATCAAGAACAAGACAGTGAAGAGAAAAAGAGAAACATGTTGGCACCCTCACTGACTTCCTGGTAAGACTGATTCAGCTGCAGCCAACAGCAACATCATTCCCCCAGGGCTGCAGGAGTGCCCTGCCTCTCTTTGCTTTGCATCATGTAGGTGCCCAAACATTGCACCAAAGATCATATGAACAACTAGCCAAACAGATACCCACCGTCAGTTTACACAGCTGGAACATAAATGCCAACACCTGCTCTCTTAGTCTGGAAGCCAGAAAAATGTCCTAGTTAAACTCATGCTCGTCACTCTTTCCAGAGCCCCCTACCAACTCCCTATCTTTTTCATTATCACTGATGCCTATGCTTCTGTAATTTGTTTTAAAACAACTAAGCAGTTGTGTATTGCAGAAGGCACTTTACAGGAACAGTTGAACTATAAAACCCCTTTCCACTTCATGTATGGTCATGTAGGTAAAACCCAAAAGTAGCACAGGAGCGCTGGGATGGCCCAACTTGTTGGGACTGCCATCTTCTACAGACAGCATCTATCTGGGGTCCACAGGTAGCAGCTTAGGACTGTTCTCCAGACACAGACACTGGTATTTCTGACCAGCAGTGTTAGTCATAAACTGAAATATATGTAATAAACATCTTATTATAACGGATATGCCAGATTTCTGTTATTCCCAGGCTTAGGTAATGAGGAAAGCCACTTCATTCCAAGGGAGCAAATCAGAGCAACATTTGGTGTTCCCTGTTTACGTGTAAAGAAATGATAGGATTTCCCAGCGAGAAAGATGAAAATCTCTGTCTGAAACTGGTATGAAAATGGATTCCGTTAACTTCCCTGACAACACAGGGATGGTTGAACCATCCAAGGAACTTGGAAAATTACCATCTGATTTCAACCTCAACCTTTCAGCACAAACTCAAAGGAAAATCAAGACAGGCACCAAGAAACAATTGCTTTCATCACCTGAATCTCATTCTTTTTGATCCATATGCTCTGTGGTTTTCATTGCCTGAAAACACCCGTTATGAAAGATCTACATGGAGACAGAGACAACTGCAATGTTATTGTTCTTCTAAATGTTAGCCTTAGAATAAGAAGAAAGAAAAATAATGCCAGAGACAAAGAGAAATGGTATCACCTATTTCTTCGCATGTCTAAGGCCCAGAAAAAGAATTGTATAACATTTTCTCATTAAAGAAGGTAAGCCATTAAAAAGAAAATAGGTAAGTAAACCAGTAAGAAATAAAAGTTGGACAGTGGAATCTGAATATATGAGGTGACAGACGTAATTACATTTCTCTATATATCTCATATAGAAAAAAATATTTAAATAGTTCTCAAATGCAAAAAACATTGTATACATCCACGCAATTGCAACAGATTAGATTACTTTGATATCCTTCTTAATCGTTTTGCACTTCACGATTTATTCAAGTTGTATAAAGAGAGGAGACATTTTGAAAATAAAAATGAGTGACAAACACTTCAGACAGGTTGCTGTTTTCAGGTGTTTTCTCCATTTTTTTTTCTCCCTTTTTTCCCAACATGGTCAATTAAAAATGAATGCAACCAAAATCTACTCTGCAATTCCAAGTCATTTGAAAACTACCATTTCAATGTGAAAAGAGTAAGTGCTGTTGCTGTTACATCAATACCTCTTCACAAAACTTTCCCACCATTATCTTGAAAGCTTTAAATGACTATCTTTGGGAAAAGAGAGGAGAGGTATTTTTAAATGCAGCAAATGGATGGGGTTTTTAAACACTAATATAAAAGCTGTATGTAATAAATATTGTGGGCTAAAATGAGCATGCAGAGCTTCCCACTGTATCTGCACATGATGAACTAAATCTGCTTGTTGCACTTCTTTGAGTTTAGGAGCCTCCAAAGAATCGGATAAGATATGAGAAGAGAGGAGGCCATTCCCCTACCCTTTGGCATTCTCTATCTATACAAAGGGCAGAGCGGCCAAGCTCTGCTATATATTACTCTGAAAATATTCCACAAACAGTACATAAAAGCCCCATATTTTGGTCAAATCTATTCTAGATACATACACGCAAGTACAGAATTAGACCAGTGGAAATTAACTAAAGAGTTACAGATGGCCCTGTATATAAAGCAGTACAATATAAGAGAGACCATCTGGAAATAAGTTTTGTCCTTAACCGAATTTAAAAAAAAAACAAACAAAAACAACTCCTTTCTACTTTCCTTTTCTAGTTGCAATTTTTCACTGTGCAATGAAAATGTGCTTGTTTTAGTTTCAAAAAAAAAATGAGGACATGAGCTATACACCTGCCAACTCAGGAATCCGAAGTAGCGGTGCAGGCTAAATATTGAGGAAGTCAATGCTTTAAGCATCCAAATTACATGGTGATACCTGGGACATGTTTAGGGGGTACAGCTACAGACTGAATCCTTACTGATTTTGCACTATAGCAAAAAGATATATATTTAGCAAAGAACTTGCTCAGGAAACAAGCAGATATTCTTTGAGTGAGATGCATGGAATTACTGTTGCTATCTTCAATGGGGCCACCATTCTAATGTGAGCATTAATGCAGCTTGTAAAAATCGTGCTGGCGTCCACTCCGTCTTGCTACAATCGTACGGCATTTTTGCTACCAGACTCAGGAGAGAAATCATGGGATCAACCACAAATAGTGAAACACTTTCATACTGCCACACTCATAGCAAAATGGCAGCTGCTGAGGCACAGTGGGGTAAAAATCAGGTAATGGCTAGTGAGGAGGTACCCACTCTCCTGAGAAATCTGAAGACCATCAACCTCAAGGTGTCCTTCTTCAAGTGCCACATTTGCTGAGTTCACCCATTTCTCACATGGATTAAGGGTCTTCAGGTGTATATTTTCAGCTAACAGTAAAAACTATTTAATTAGCTTTCACTTTCGGAGGAATGCCTTGCGATGAAACGTTATAATATATTTTTCCTATCCTTATGTATGAGAATATGTCCCCTTAGCATAAATGTCCCATTAGCAACTCCGTATGTGGTATGTTTTAGATTATATTTCCAGGCTAATATGTTATGGCCCTGGACAAATAAAACCAAAATAAATTATATCCATCTTTCTATAAATTCCGTTAGACCTTAATTGTAAAATTTTTCTTTCTTTTTTTTTTATTTGGCATTTTTTTAATATCCAAATTGCTTGCATGTGCTCCTTCCCTTCTGCTCCTCCTCCTTCTCTCCTCTCTCTGAGCCAAGGAAGGCTGGCAATTTGTCATTTTGATAGATGAAAATGGGGAGCAACTCGGAGAGCTCTAAGTTTTTTCTGAGTTACTTAATGTACCTGCAGCCCACAATTAACAGCACTACACATGTAACATCAAAATGATATGCTGCATTTTTCTTACATCCTTCTGCATTATGCTTACGTTCACATTTATGCATCGCACATAACATGGAGCAAGGCTACAGTGTGCTCTTCTGTATTAACAAATCGGGGTTTTTTCCTCACATGGGACAAAGGGGGTAGTGTTAACAGCATTATTTGTTGTTTTTTGCACTGCTAGTATATCAGGTCAAGTGCTCCGTAACCTGCTTATCAGCAGTTACCACTAGATACAGTTTAAGAGAACAATTCAAAAATGGTTTTGATTGATTGCAACAAACTGGCAGTATAATTGCACTCAAGCCATTAGGAATCCAATTGAACCCTGATCGAGTACTTCATTACTCCTGCTCTTTTCACAAGGGCACACCATCCCAAGTAATATTTTATATGTTATAAAAGGTTAGGTTTGAAAAATTAGCATTACAAATGTCACATTTACTTCCAGCTGGAAATGTGCAACAATGTGTGACAATACTGAATAAAATGTTGAAACATGTTTTCCTTTTGTTTTACTTTACTCATTTTTGTAATACAACACTGGTTACTGGAAAATGCCTTACAGCTTTATTCAAAACACATGTTCAAAGATCTGAATGAAAAAAGCTTTGACTCTCTCTGGAACATCTAACCGATATATCATTTGTGTGCTTCAATTTTTTTTCTTACTGTCAAGAACACTTTTATGTCTTTAAGATTTATTTAAACTAGTTTATTATATAATGAAGCTTGTCAGATCATAAGAACAAAGTCAAACAATATGCTCTATATCAAAGTATAACATTTAACATATAGATTTAAGTATACATATCAAGTACAATGCAATCAAGCAGGGTTTAATCTGAAAATGCAAATGGTTCAGATTATTAAAGCCACATCTGTCCTTTGAAGCATAATTTAGGCTGTTTATCAAAAAGCTATGTGTAATTATATTATTCCCTCCCAGCAAACATATTTTAGCCATGAAGTTCTTAGTTTGAAAACCTTTAGGTTTAACCCCAGGGCCAAAATTTCACAGCCTAAACCACTAACTAAAATATAAACACAAACATAAATTTGAAAATGTATATAATCACTTCTAGTCTACAATTTATTATGTTAGGACAGTCATTTTGATTACATTAATCTCATGGTGATAACAGACTTGCATAAACTACCAAGTATTAAAACTGAGTTTTCATATTTCTTTTTCTATATTTGTAAATATACATTGCTTCGTCATATTCTGCTACTGTGCAGAAGCCTGTCTGAGGCAATACAAAAGGTGGGACTCAGGTTTCTTTTGCTTTGAACAACAGTGTCAATTTTAAACATATGCTCCTTGTTGCTTAAGTGGGGAACACTCCTAAAATTTATAACACATATTTAATAAAATATATTTTAAAATGACCTGCCTCTTAGAGTGCCTCTGTTAAGAAGGTAGAGGATGGCCACTTCATTTTAAAATGCTACTGTAAAGATCTGAGTCATTTGCAAATTAAAATATTTCTTGTATAGATCAAGTTAAATGTAAATTCTTGAAAAGATCAACAAGCGATTGTCTGCGCTGTAAACTGCACATACCTGCAGATATAAACTCTAAATTAGAAACAAAATCTGCCATGCAAGCAATCCATAAATCCTGTCTTAATGCATGGGAAATACTTCTCAATGGGGATCTATACTGCTATGGTACTATGCACAGATCTAGCAACTGTGCATGCAGAGCAGTAATAGTTCTCATTACATGCAAAACCACAAGTAAAACATTTATGCTTTAAGACACATTAAAAATGCCTTCTTCTGCACAAAAGAAGGAGTTTTTATGAGTTCCTGGAAATCTGAGTGTTATATTTAGTTCTTGTGAGTCTAGTAAAAAGCAACATGCTACACAACTGACACTCATTAAAACAGAGTTTCAAAAGTTAAAATATTGCAATGGCTATATAGATTAAAAACATCAACTTCTTTAATATGCTTAATTTAGAAAGTCACAGGCCACACATTAAAATGTTTTTTTACTCTGTATTTAAGAAATAGTTACTCGGGTGCTCACCTGCCAGTACTTCTGAAAAGAGAGAGATTCTTTAGTGCTCTTTGATTTTTTGGGATCTCGCCTCACAATGACAATATATACATCTACATCAAATATCCACAGGGCACCCAAATGTGTAACAAAGTGAAAGGTGTTAATTTAATTAAGGTTTACCCTCTTTCCCCAGCCCCATACAGAGAAGTGCTGTTCTCTGCAACAAAATGCTGAGCTGAAGTGATTGGGGTTCAGAGGGTGGGATTCCAGCTCAGGACGAAACCCCTCATCTTCTTTATTTTAGGGAGAGAGAACAGTTTGGAAGAGGAAGAAAAACAGCACTAAAAAAGCATTACTTCATCATATCCTAGTTTGGTTGGCCATTTTAAAATGTATATATAGTCGCACTAAGCAAATGGAATAACTTTTAAAACAGACACCAACAGTTATTCTTTTTCACAATGCAGACCTTGTTTGATGGAATTTACACACTACAGGTGGCTTGTTAGATAAACGAGAGAAAAACAAGTACAGTATTACAGTGTCTATTTGTAATACTATTTTGGGATGTTGAAAGCAACAACCAAGACTTTAGGTGTTTTCGCAATATTGTAATACATTAAAAAAATACAACTGCCCAAAATTATCCCATCTAAAATAATACATGTTCTAGATAAGCAAAATGAAAGAGCACAACAAGTAGTATAGCTATAGCCACCCACAGCCTTCAGGCCTATGGTCTTCTTATGTGTTACTGAAAACTAGGCAAGGTTCACAGCAGGCTCAGAAGGTTAACAAATCAGGCTCTGGTGGGCCAAGAAAAATCACAGAGACAACATCTTTTTAAGTGTTTATATCGGTTACATGATAACAAACTGTTCCACATGAAGATAATAAATGTTACCCCAGTGGCAGATACACAGACAACCATATTTGCTAGAATAAACAATGTTAGGACAAAGGGAGTTTGAGTTTGGTGGAGGAGGACAGAAAGATTAATGTAATAATCCTACCTCAGGATTTTCTTGATTTTGTAGGCTTAGATCTCAATCTGAATGTGTTTTATCACTTCTTTATGCATAAGATTCCTGCCTTTTCATTCTAATCAAGTTTAAGTACCTGCATGTCGAAATCAGAAGTACTTACATTCTCTGAAACATTTCTCCAAACATAAAAATAAAGCATTTGGTCCAGATCCAAAGAAGGTTTTAGGCATCTAAACCAGGATTTAGTTTGTCCTGAGGTGCCTGAATCCAAAATTGTGAGCTACATTAGCCCTGCTTAGCAGCCATTAACACTGAAAACAGCTCTGGCTTTCACCTGAAAGCTCAGCCACATGAAGTTCTTCGCTTTGTCACCAGCAGAGCTCCCTGTGCCTCAAGAGCTCCCTGTCTGTCTCCTACAGAAGCTCAGCAGGAATCTGGAAAACGGGCAAAACACACTGAAATGTCTCTTATAAAAATAATCACAGCACTGAGTGCAGAAAAATTTCAGAGCAGCTGGGGACACATCCACTTGGAGACAAGTGTGGTAGCACTTTCCTCTAGCTTAGCTGTCACACCACCTGCACAAAAAATAGGAGACGTGGATTCTAGATCTTTACCCAGAGCAAAGACCATTTGCTTTGTTGAAGCAAAGACCATTTTTCAGTAATGAATTCAAAAATCACGGGACAGAAGAAGGAGCCTCACTGTCGAGCTCAGCGCCTGGTTCAAGAGTGCTACTTCTTTGGTTTTGCTCCAGGAGCTACTTCTGACTAACAACCGCTGTAACCAGCCACATGAAGCAGAAATTCTCATCCTCATTTCCCAAATGCATAGTTGCGCTCTTCTTTTTGTGCCACAGACATTAAAAATTGTTTAAAAAATTGATCCCTAGACTACGCTGCCTGGATGTCACTAATAACCTCCCTCCATTTCAATAACCCTCCTTTAAGCAGCATCTTCTGCTGTCTCCTTTTGAGCCAGAAAATCTCATCTTTCAATTACTCATAGTAATTCCCAGAGAAAACCTACAATTTGCTTCAATGGTTCAAATGATTTCTTGCACCCCAAATCAAACGTAAGATCAATAATTGAAGACATAATGCTTTTTATCTTGCCTGCAGGTAAATTATCATGCATGCTTAGCAGTTCAGTGAGTGCTTTCCTCTGTTGACAAGGACCTCATCCTCACCTCAGGAAGAGAGAAAGGTTATTCAAGCACTGAAACTGAGCACAGCAGCACCCAGAAAACACCCACTCAAAGCAGCTCTTGGATAAGGAGAGACTTCCTTTCACTCAAGTTCCCAGATCCCACATATCCTTCCTAGTCTTTTAAAGTCAAGAACTTCAATAACTTCAGTTTACTCAGATGACACTCACATAAATGGCAGGCCCTACCACAAATGGGAATAAACAATTAATGATGTAATTTGTCTAGTCTTTCATCAATTACGGTCAGGCATAAATTGAGGACAGAAATGAGAAGCTGGTTTATAGCAAGCGGATTTCTGGACGGCTCTTTCCACAAGAATAGCAGAGGGAAAAAAAGTTCTATGTATTTTAAAATAGAACTTGATATAATTATTAAAAGGACAATGTGACATCCTGTGATTGCGTGGGGCTAAACCTAGTGATGCAGTAGGTCTCTTCTAGACTCATGTTACTCCTGTTATACAGTATACAGACAAACAAGCTGTACAGAAAAGTTTCTCTCCTCCAAAGAACACTTAACTCGATTATAATTTTGTGGCGGATCTTAGACCTTCTGGAAAATTGTCAGCAGCTTAATTGCTCAGAAAGGTACAGATAAATAGAAGATGAACTACAGATGCATTTATACTATAATACTGTGCCTAGCTTCCTGGTAAAATATATGGCTTTGTTATACTGAAGAAGCCTATATGGAAAAACCATAGTCCCATTAACATAAAAAATGAGCTGAAAAGCCAGACTGGACAAAAATCCAGTTGTCAAGATGCGGCTGTCTGCAGTGGCCCAAGTTTCTCACTTGCAGTTGCATAACAGGCTTTTTGGGTTGTAGTACTCTTGGCAGCCTGAGCAAGAACAGAGACTGTTCAAGTTACACAACTACAACGTCATCAGTGGCTTCTGAAGTGTGTGCCCAGAGCTGCCCGAGTAAGTTAGCATTATACTAAAACATAAGCTGCTAGTTACAATCTCCCCTGTTGTGTACACAAGTCAGAATCGTATCACTGCTTCTCATCCAACACATACCAGCGAGCTGCGGGAGCCCTGCCTTGCCTGCCCCGGCACAAGGCCACAGGCAGCCCCGTGCGTCTGTTTGCCTGCCCAGTCGTTAGCATCGTTCAAGAGCTGAAAGACTAAAAAAGCATTATGCATTCATTTTTATTTTTCATTTCTAGCAAAGTCAAGGGTCTTCTTCAGAAACTGGTATATTCAAATGCCAGTTAGGCCAGAGCAAATCTGGAGCCGAGTCAGTTATTCATCCTTTTCACTGAGCAACTTACTCTCTGATCTGTGCTGAGTTTTTCAGTCCCTCACTGACTTTTAGACAAGACCTTTGACTTTGTTACTGTGCTTACTTTCTCATTTGCTGCATTCTCTTTTGCTGTACTGATCCGCTTTACTGATCATACCCATTTACCTAAGAAATCAGACTTAGTTGCTCACCTTAAAGCATGCTAAGACCATTTATTGAAACACCTACTCAGACATTATTAGAAGCACTACCAAGTAGCTATTTCCTGAGCAAGGAGATGCTATTCTTTAAAGCACTCAGTAGTACTAACACTAGTATGTAAAACCATGAGCTGCTATTTGCAGTCCTGTTTCTCTACTGTTATATTATCAAATATGTTAAAACTTTTTTTTTAATATAGCATCACTGTTTTCTCACATGTGTAAGAGGTATAACAGCACCTCATGGTCAATTCAAGCTTGTATTTTTAAAATAATCAATTGCTATGTGAACTACAGTATTAACTGTAGTTCCCAAGTAGAACTCTAGTGGTTTTGGTACTGCCCAAAAATCATCACAGAACTGAATTAAGTCTTTTTTGGTTATCTCCTTTTTTCCCCTTTCTTTTTCTTTTTTAACTGCAGCAGCTCATCCCTAAGGAGGAATTATATAATATATGAGATCAAAATATCAAATGATTTTTAATAATGCAAAATTTTAAAAGTAATCTTGACTTTTTTCAAAAAAAGTCATGTCATGCTTTTGCCTAGGCATGTACCCTTTAAAGTATCTAAAGGTCTTAATAGCCTCAGGGCAGGATTTTGTCTATTGACTTTAATCATGGTTGTACAGTATTAAAGAAAAATAGAAGGTGTCTAAGCTATGAAGAACACAGAGATGACAAGTGAAGTTAAACATGTAGCCCTGGTACGAGCATCTGTGAGATGTCTAACATTCCTACCGCCAGAGCACGAGCTCCCCTGACTTGCCTCTTCGCTGGATAAAGCTGTAACGTCTGAATTCATCCCTCATTTGGGAATTAAGGCTACCTTTTCCCACTTTCCTGAAAATTAATAACTTAGAAATATTCTAAAACCATCAAGGACTGTTTTGATCAAATGAGTGAGATTTTCCAAAAGAGAACTTTGAAGTTTCCAGTCTCATGGAATTATTTTCCAACAGGAGGGGTTGCCCCATTCAGAAAGCCAGGCCCTTTTACCGCGTCTCAGGGAACTACCCCAAACTGAATGCACTCAAAATGTCAAGATTTAATATTTACTTATTATTTTTTTCAATTTTTTTTTCTTTTTTTCCCCCTTCTGATTGTTTGGTCAGAAACCCCACAGCAAATCAAATGCTTTGTGTTACTCCTCTCCTGTCACATCACTAAAAATCTACATTCTAGAAAGAGAAGGAATAAGGCATTTCACTTTGACGTTTGCGGTTTCTGAAATCACTGACATAAGGGAAAACATTTTCACTTAAAGTAGTCAAAATGATAACTGACCTTTCACTTATGCTGACCAAATGTATTATGTGCCACTCAGTCACTGGTATCTATCATTCTTAATTAGCATCTACACAATGAAATAGCTCAGTTCAGTAGTGTATTAATTACTGTTTTATGACTCTGCTTCCTATTATCCTGGCTGTACGGCAGCAACCATAAAAAGCCCAGCGTTTTCCAGCACAAAGGGGCAGTATGTGTTATGTGTGATTCATGAAAGTTTCATTAATATTTAAGTTCATGTGGTTTAGAGGAGCAGAAGGGAATGAGCTGTTTGTTCTTACTTCACGCCCAGAAGATTTAGTTCAATTTTCAGGACAGTACAAATCTCACAGTGTGATAGGGCAGAAAATCTGCTTTGTGTATATCCTTTCATTCATATTGCGAGCCACGAACCAAAATAAAACCACGAAAAATACATGAACTCAGGCAAGTCTCTTCAAAATTCAGTGTGCAGATACAGAAATCTAATGGACAAGAAATCAAAGAAAGTTGTGCCTTTGAACAACCAGCATTCGATAGAAAACAATCATCTACCATATTCTTTGTATTTAAATTAATGGGTTTTTTTGCCTTTTTTAATGACGTTGCAGTTCAAAGGACAGAGTCATAATAAGCCAGCATTTGCTATGATATCTCTTGTGACGTGTCATTTGAGACTGTGTATCTCACACCCACAGTTTAGAAATATAATCTACCTGAGTGAACTGGCTGCAAGCTGAAACTAGAAATAAGGATTCATTTAGTCTTTTATTTCAGAGACCTGTCTGGGGCAAAGTGCATGACTACAGCTCAAAAGAAAAACAAAAGCAGCAGAAAGATGAAATACTGAAAGATAAAAAAAAAAACCCAAAACTTGCATAGCAGCCAGAAGATCTACATACAAATTCATAAACAGAAAATGTAAGTTTTTCCTCCACATGTTACTAATACACACGTAAAGATTTTTAACTTGAAACAAACAAACAAAAAAAAATCAGTGCATTGGGATTATTTATATTCAAACCTGCTCTGCTCTGGCTGGGGGAGCGGATCCCCCTGTGCACCCGGCCTCTCTTCCCAGGAGTAAAACCCGTCGGCACCAATAGGCAGGTTGTGCTCTGAGCGAGTGCAGAGCATGCAGGAGAGATTCACATCCCCGAGATCAGAGGAGACCACAGCTGTAAGTTTTTGGTCAAGAGAGAAGGGATCAAGTACCTTTGCCAGCTGTCTACGTCGCGTGCTGATTTCTTCCTAAGGACTCATCTTTATTATAGAAGATATCATGACATTATACAGAGAATATCAACAGTGTAATCAAAGGATTTCAACTGGCAAATATTTAAGTTTGGCCTTACAATTATGCAGCAGACATACTGACAGGAGAATAAAGTTTCAGAGTATGAAACAAGAAGACTTGATTGCAATGTTAAGTCAATTGAAATAAAGTGGATGCCTTTTAATGCCAGTCCTGGATTACTTTTAATATTAACTCACTAAAGCACCAATGAGAGCACCAACATGTTAATATGCAGTAAGATAAGATTCATTGGTCTTGTAGCCAAGAAAATTCAGGCTAGTACTACAGAACAGTAGGTTATGCAAGGAATCAGGGGGCTCCTACCTCCTGAGGTGGTAAATCACACAAAAAAACCCAAAATCAGCTCCACCTGTCCTGCAGTTTGGAGGGAGAAGCGAAACAGAGTAAAATACTGATGCTGATTCTAGTGAGACTAAGATTGCATTGCTCATTTTCAGAAATGTCAAAGATTCATCAAATTTATGGTTGGAAAGTATGTTTTGTGTATCACAGGCCATTAAATTTCAACTCTTTGCTGCTGGACTAAACCCAGTAATTTGTATTTGGCTAAAGCTTTTTGTGTTGAGCTAAAGCAGTCGTGTAAAAAGACACCCCATCCTGATTTGGATAAACCAGGAGACCCCACTGGCAGTTTCTCCCAGCTGTTCTTCTCTAATCTGAATTTATAAGACTTCAGCTTCTAGACACTAGTTTTCTCTATGCTTGGAAAGAGATGCTTATTAGCACTTTGTATTTTCTCCTCAGGAACATTCTGTATATGGAAATCAAATAATCTCTGAAGTTTTCTTTTTTCCTATGAGCTAGAAGGACTGACCTGTAAAATACCCCCCAAATATAGGACTGCATTGTACTGCTTCTCTGTTCAATTCCTATTTAACATGCTTTTACTACATCTTAAAGTCCAGGACTGACTTCACTCATGCAGGAGTAATTTTGCAATTATTTCGGATGCCCAGTGAAAATAGTTAATAGTATTGGACTTGCAATTAGTATTTGTGCATTTATCCTCTAAACATTTCTAATCAGCTGTGATTCCCCACTAATGACAACTTTTTGAGGTTTGTCAGTTAAGCAGTTCTTAATCCATTTAACTGTGTATGTTACTGGTATTTTATAAATACTAAGTTTTAATGCAAATACTTGGTAAATCAGAGCTTAAGCTTTTGTGTCTGCAAATTTTCCTAAGTCTGAAAACCACTTGTTATAAACATCAAATGCACAGCTTAAATAGTTTTCTTTTCTGATTTCTACACTTCTGTGAAAAATAAACTCAGGTAGGACCTAGCCACCTTCTTAGTGAGAGATACAATGCTCAAAATGTTACCTTCAGATCACAGTTCTCCTTAAACCATGTGAGTAATGCTTAGTCAACTGGAAAACTATTCAGGTTCATGAAATATGTATAAATGTTATTACATCAATACACATGATATAACACAAGAAGGTATTCTAAATATATTTATTTTGCAATTAGTTTACTCCTGGTGAGACATGGAGATGAAATTTGGTACTGAAATGACAACTGAGAGGAAAAACTTTTTTCATCATATGTCAGGAGAATTTATATAATTTGTATTTGTTCCACTACTTAGGGAAATAAATCAAGTTTTCTGTAATACCTGTCCTCACACAGGGCTTTTCACTCTTCTAAGTTTTGAAACTTGACTCCTGTTTTGATTTTGAAATACTTTTTTTTCTTTGCTAATAGAAATTATTCCTCAAAAGAATTCTTCCATCAAGTCTAAATGGTAACACATACTGCACTTTTCAAAAGTTACATACTCAAGACAAATAACAGGAGAAAGAGGCAGTCTTAACAGGAAACAAATCTGAAATCAGCTGTATGTTAAAAGGTTGGAGGAATAATCAAATTACCCAAGATCTCTTTTGTACTGAGTGATTGACAATGTATAATCTGGGTACAGACAGACTGTCTGCTTGGCCATACGTGTGCATACCTGTTACGTTTTGCTAAACAATAAGAGCTACTTTTCACTTATCTGAAACACAAAGCTCACCGAACAATGCAGTAAATCCTTTATACAGTGATAAAAGCCCATTGTGTGATTTAGAAAAATTGAAAATTTATTCTTCTTCATTTATTGTTCTCAGCTTTCAATTAAGGTTACAAATACCTAAAAGCCAGATTCTGATCATATGACAACAACAGAAGTAAATCTGAAATCAGTAACCCTATGAATTCAAACAGATGCATCAATATGCCCATCTTCTCTCAAATCAGAAGAAATCAATTGATATGAAAAGAAAGTTACTAGTTCCATTTACAGGTGAAACATAGCTTAAACTAAAAAAGATAGCTCGTATAGGTTAAGTTCAAAATAATAGCTGGATGTCTTCATTAAATATTTGGGCCCACTTAACATTTACAAAGTATCTTATGGCAATGTTCTGCTCAAAATAAAATGTTTTCATTATTAGTATTACTACTGTTATTATTGTTTTCTTGTCTAGATCCTTCAGCTGTTTCCTTCAGACACTTACTCATTTGCTTGTTCAGTGTATAGGTTGTTGCTATGCTTTTTCTACAGAGCATCTGTAGAAATATACTGGAGATCTGGCAAAATAATAGACAGCAACTGCAACCTTTACCCAAGATACTGCAGTCAGGGGTTTTCACAAACTTGGGGCCTGATCCTGTAAACATGTTTGGTAAAGAGTTTGCTACTTCAAGCATTCAACATCATCATTTAAGGTCTTTGCTTCGTCAACTCAATCCTTTGGGCATTGTTCTTTATTTTGCATTGCACAAAAATAAGTGAATAACTATTCCAAATGCCTTTACAGCCAAGGGAGGTAACATCAGGGTGAAAGAGAAATTGCTTTGAGAAATGTTTTACAGATTTTTATGTGCATTATTTTGAGTGACATTCTAGTTATGAAAATACAGTGGAGCACTTAGAGAAGGAACAGTTCTATGTTCTGAAGAGAAACCAGGTGTGCCCATAGGTAACTCGGGATCTGCCAAGGAGAAACTGAAAGGAAGAGGTCTGCCACTTTCCATCTCCAGCTAATGTCAGGTTCTGCAACTTCTTCAGTAGGACAGCTGTGACTGTTTTAAGAAGACCCAAGGAACTTTCTTCCCTGAAAATCAGTCAGTCAGGAGGAGGACATTGGTGGGTATCTCACAAGACTGGCCTTTAAGGGTCCATGAGACTGTGAGCGTGTACTGGCATATTTGCATCCTCCTTTTCCATGTACTCCTCTCGCATGCTCCTAACAGAAACACAACAAAAGTGGCAGCAGTAACAGCTCTTCTATGGAAATGGTCCAGAGGAAGTACATTAGGGTACACTGGTATGTTTAAGTCTCTCCTACCTCTGGCTTGTGCAAGAAACTGTAAAATCAAAACCTTCTCCACCAAAAAAGAAGAACACATCAAAATAATACATATAAAAGACAATAGCAAGGCAACATTTAACGCAGAGACTATCTTATATAATGTGCCAGATCTTATACAAAGCTCCCTTGTTATTGAACACTTACATGTACTTAGTTGCAGATGGCAGAAATGTCCCTCCACAACAAACCAGCTTAATGTGAAGGCACCAAACACCTCCCTCTTCCTGAACGTGTCTCTCCTCAGTCCACATTTAGGAGAAGGAGGAAGTTTTACATGGGAAAATGTAAATGACTTACAAAGAGAACTGCTGATGTTGGAATAAATAGTTGCCCTGCAGGACCTTCCCTAGCTCTGGCCAGGGAAGCTTTGGAGAAGAAGCAGGATTGCCACACTTTACTTGTGTTGCCCCAGGTAGAGCCTGAAGATGCTGCCTTCATTGGTTAGTGCTCCCGAAAAAGATGAAGTTTCTCCACACCAAGCTTCCTTGCCAATCTCCTCTGAGGAAAAATTCCTCTCTAACACCAGATCTAGAGATTAGTTCAATTCTGTGCATGTGAGTGAGTACTATTACTGTGTTTTCTGACAGCAATTCCTAGGACACCCTCTGCAGACCCCCCCAAAAATAAAAGAGCACCTGAAAGTTTCTTTTGTTCTGTAATTCCCACTTAGAGACATAATCCGTATTTTACGCCATAAGTGATTGACACAGAGAGGACTCTTATGCCACAAACTGAAGATTATAGCTTAAATACTTGTAGTAATAAAAATGGAGGCCAAAGATGTATTAGCAGAATTATTTCTAAATAAGTTCTTTCCAAAGCTTTCTGTCAGCCATTTAAAGCAATATTCTGGGGACACCCATGACCCACATTTCTTCAGCTGTGTCATATGCATATTATCTTCTCTCTGTCTTTTTTCACCCTTATAATGTAAGAGCTGATTCTTTGGAGAAGACAAGAAACAGTGCAGCAAAGGCACATTACACCTTTTCCTATGTGGTTACTTTTAAGCCCTACGTGCACGTTTAGAATTGTTCTGTTTAATGTTTTAAGCGGATGACTGGTGTGGTTAAAAAAAAAAAAAAAGAAATGTTGGATTGGGAACAAATTCTGATTTATGACTGTAAGATAATTTATAGTGAACACTATGGGAAGCATACCAGGCAGCGCATACTTGAGATGACACCCACCAGCCAGTCCTGAAGATTGCAAACTAACCTCTGAGCATCCTTCTGAACGGAGATCGTATTTGGGAGATGGCAGAGGAAAGACTTGAGCACATAAACTATTGATGGCCTCCTTGTGCTGATCCTGTCTCATCCCCCATCCTATTTATACTTATTTAAACAAGCAGCTCCCCCAATTGGTAGCTGAAAAGAAAGTGATTTGCACACATGCCTCTGACAGAAGAGGACCACAGCTCATTTCATCTTCTCATGATTCATATTTTTGTTCATTCAAACATCTCCATAGTTGAAGTCTTTTTATGAGTAAGGAACACTACAAAAGAAGCTGATTGAACCCATTCCTTCAAAACTCTGACCTAGCCCAAACAATAAAACTGCAGCCACCACAGTAGCTGAATTTCCAGTTCACCCCATGCTAGCAGTCTAAATAGGAAGGCTTAAATGAATGTAGAGTTTGCTGGGTTAGCCAGTCCTGGAAAAGAGATGGACTGGGTTGCGGTCTGGGACTTCAAGGGAAACCCAATACAGGAAGACTATACTAATTTTTGAAAGCTCTTTAAAAGGAATGACTGCTATCTGTGCATGGAAGATGCAATTTGTCAGGTCAGTCTCCCAGCCAGAGCACATCAGAGTAGCTTCACTAACTTCAGCAGAGCTACCTCATTCTGTACAACGGGTGAGGAGTCTCGCGTTGGAGTTACACACAGAGGAACTTGCTGGTTCCTTCAGTCATGGGCCTGAAAACTACGTTGCTTTCTCATAATTTTACGACGTGATTCACACTTGATATTTTGTGGCACTCACTTTGCAGAACTCGGAAACTGATTTACTCACTTCGACTTATGTTTCTAATGACTTTGCTAATGACTGGACCTCCAACTCCCCCTAAATGCAGAATGTTCTAGATTTGCTTAAAACTGTTAGCACAAACCCCATTGCCAAATAGGATACCAGCAGCACTTAGATGATTGTATTCATTTCAAAATCGTATTAATTTTTACAGTGAGCCACTTTCTGGATATCAGAAGTCAGTTGCAGAAATGTAACGAGACACAAACCAGTTTATTTCAAGCCACAGATGTTTAGCTTTTGCCTTGCTTATATTTCATGGTGAACATGACAAGCCTGCTAGGTGCAGAGCTAAGATCAGATATGCTCTACAAGCCTTTGTACTAAGTTAGATTTTGTCAGATGAAAGAGGTCTTGCTGCTTTCAGAAACACAGTAAACCCTGTAAAAATGAGTTCCATACAGTGAATTATTCCTCAACAAGGTAACTTTTCCCGATTTATTTCTTTGCAACATAATTCATAAAGGCTCAAGCCCTCCTAGTCTGCAGAGTTGCAAACTGTGGTGATCTTGATGTTATCATCAAGACTTCTCACTTTCTTACCATGATAACTAGAAATTTCACACAGAACTGGCTAGAATTAAAAAAAAAAATTGGCATGAAAGTTGTGTGAAAGGTATCTTACAACATATCATGCTGTTTAGTTTTGTTTTCTGACTTTGAGAAAAATACATGCACCTCTTCATGAATAAGAAACATCATCTGTGACCCACCCTAAAATTCTTACGTTCCCAGTTACATGAAAAAGAGTTGTGGAGCAACTTGTGGAGCAAGGAGACCTAGTTCAGAGTTTTTCATTACTTAAAACTTAAGAGTTTTTCACTCCATAGCCCACAAATAATCATATAACAAAGCAATGACTGCAGTTCTAAGTGAACATAAAAGGATAAATTCTTAGTGTAAGTCAAGTAAACAAGAAACAAAATAAACTAGATTTTTCCATAAATATTATGAAAGGTTTTGGATATGTCGGAAAAGTATATACCAATTATCAGAAACTGATGCATCATCTCTCTCACCCACTTTCTTTTTCTATTTATAATAAATTTCATAACTTTAAAAGAAAAAAATGGTCCTTTTATCACTCAGTGCTTTCAGAATTCCAAAGCAATATATGAAAGTGCTACTCTTCTTTTTTAATAAAGTAAAATTAACTTAATCTGAACATCCTCAGGGCAATAAGAATATTGAATATCCACTACAAACCAATCCAACTGTTTCTCAGTTTTTAAGAACTACCTTTAGATTTTAATTTGAAAATCCAAGCACTCCTCCTGTTTTTAAATCTGTTAATTACACGGTTTAGCCTCATAGTACTGTTGGCATGGAGCATCACTGTTAGATATTGAAAGTGAAATAATTTCCATTTACTGTAACATTCATTATCCATTCATTATCCACTGTGCTGACTTCAAAGATGAGTGCAGGAATTTAAGAAAAAGATGTGACTGTTAAAAAAAGGAAGCACGGTCTTCAAGAGAGTTTGCTTTCTCTCTAATAGCAAATACTGAGAAGTCCTGGAAAAAACCTTTTTTCATTTTAGTCTTGTTAAGTAACAGCGTTAGCACAGACACTTATTCATACTCCACAGTTTTCAAATAGGTATTGAAATTTTTGCAAGTGGACTGTGGCTTCTAAGGTGACAACTTGAAAAAAGTAAACCCATGCCCCTGGGTACTGCGGTTGACTTTCAATCGTCATCTCCAAAGCTGATGACTCCTCTTTTACTATTTAGTTTCTAACGTGGAGGGGGAAGAGGGAGAAGAGGAAGACTGACAATCTGTGCCACAACAGGAGAGCTGTTACGCACAGTGCCACAGGAATTGTTTCTGCCTTTCATATTCAAGGTACACTAGCACACTCCCCAAGTAATGAATTATTTCTTGTTCACAGGCAAAGTGAAGAACGGGTATGAATCTCTAGTGTGCATGTAGGACACTGAAGCCTGTTTAAGAATTTAGTTTTGTAATTTACAGAGCATCTCTGGTGATTTCAAGGGGATATTAAGACCTGTAGATCATTGTAAAGATCATAAAAAGGCAACACAGGTGAGCAGTTTCCCATATCACTATCATTTCTTTAGTACAGCTTGAACAAGCACCAGAGGATGATATAAAGAGGCCCCATTTATTTGTACCACTGTAGCGCTGGCCATCTCAGACCATCAGCATCCCGCCAAACAGGATGGCAAGTTCTTATGGTATAGGTAGCTCTTACTTTCTGTTACTTGTTGTGATACTTCCTGGCTGTTTCATTACAATAGTGCTCATACAAATTAAAAATGCAGTCCTCTCATAAGCTATTCAAGCTGCTGAGTCAGTCTGAGATTTGTTTCTAGCTCTTCCACTGCTTTTGTGCATGGCCTTTAGTCTTTTAGTTATGTCCATTTCCGTGGCTGTGCAAAATGACTCACCTGACTTCTCATGGACACAGCCTGATTTCCTTGACTGCCTCCTTCTGGTCCCAAAAAGACATTGCCTACATGACAAAACTGTTCAGTAACTGTTTCAGTGACAGGCAGCCTCTACCGATGCACAGGAACAGCACGACTTTCACTTGCTGCAAGAGAAGAGCACGGCCAGCTTCAGAGGAGCTGCTCATACCATGCTTCACTCCACTGTATTTGGCAGTGAACAATTCATGACAACTTTTTTATTTCATTTGATGAAGAAAGAAGATGAAAAAAGCAGGATAGTTGTAAACAAAACACCATCTGTTTGAAAAGATAATTGTTATTTTGAGAGGGAGCATGTTCTCTGACCCGAGTAGAGCCAGTTGTAACATTGCTAGCACTTACAATGGGTAGAGGATTAGAAGCCAATGCAGAGACAAAGCTGTCTTTCTCAAGTCAGTGAACAGCAACCAATTTTCTACGACTAGGTATTTAGGCAGTTGGGACTGCATCACAGTGAAGGTGGTCAAAATCAGGTACCTGAAATCATGTTCCAGCTCCATAAGTTTGCAACTATTCCTATACATTTGAGACTGCTACTATGCACATTTGGCATTTTTTTTTAATATGACATCATTTATATGTCTACTTGTACCTACATTTAAGCAGTCCTTTTTGAAACTTTTTCCCATTTAATATTTCAGTCCAGAATAAACCACCAGCCTTATCCATCACTTACTTTTACTACCATCTGTATTTGCAGTCAAATAACAAGGGTATACTACAAAGAGAACAAAATCACTTCCACTGCCCATTAAGGAAACTAGAATTAATTCCACTGATCTGCACTCAAGCATCTTTAATTAAAAGATCATAAGCATATAAGTGGCTTTGATTTCTTCTTCTAATGTCCTCCTCAATTATTTATTGTATTCACCTTCTCACATCTGTGCACATTTTTCTATTAGATGAACATAAAATATAAATGTTGTTGCACTTTTGAGTATTTCCAACTGCAGCACCAATGTTATTAACCCCTTATTCAACTTAGGCAAATATACATACCAGTCAGCCAAAGTGAGGCTACATAATGCTAAGACAAACTGAACATGCAGAATATATCTACAAAGTCATTTGAGCTTTTGAAATGCTCTTTACCAACCTGGTACCTGAATAACCCAAAGAAAGCTTCTGCATTAGCTTTAATAAGGGCTTGGTTCTCCTACTAATGATTCGTTGTGCTGGAGTTTGTCCCTCCATGTGCAAGTACGAATGAACTTTACAGGACCTTATGTCCTTAACAGGTGTGAATACTCCCCTCTATGTTGGAGAGCTCTAGAAGGAACCCACTGGTCTGTCCTAAAGAATTGGAAGCAAGCCTCCAACTGTATTTTCCTGCTTATATAATTTACAGAAGATAAACAGCAGCTAAAACTTTCCTGTATATGTCTATTTACATTACTTGTTGAAAACAATGATAGCTACAAAGCATTTGCAGTACGTGCTATACGATATAATGCCTCTATGTACTTCTTCATTTTCCTTTCATAAGCATTGCTCCAATTTCATGCTACACAAGGACACACATTTATCCATGTTACAGAATGGCTCATTTCTATCCCTAAAGTTAAAAAAAAATATTTAAACTGGTAATCACATTCACGTCTCTAAAATGTTAATCCAGGACTGCAGTGTGTCTGTTCTATCACAAAAGATCTCTGAAAACCCTTACTAAGTAAAGCCAGAGTTCTCAAGTGTACAAAGTTAATAGAGCAAAACCAGCTCACCACAGTATTTATTATAAACAACCATCTTCTGAAGATGGTAAATCAATATCTACGTGCAAACAAAAGTGTTCCGTGGAAAACGTTACCGAAAAGTGAGCCCCCTTTCATTACAGAAGGCTGGAAGTTCTTCTCCATCCCTTTTCTTTTTAGTGTGGATAATTTTATTTAAAAGAGCATGTGTGCTTCCATCTGTACAGAAGCTGAAAAAGAAACCATGGAGGGTTCTGCATGGTAAATTACAGGAGACTTATTACCAAATGAAGGGAGAAGTTATATAACTTAATTTCTCTTCTTGATGGGATGGATAGAGATGAGGAAGGAAGGATTTGCTTGTGTTCTGAAAAACAGGAAAAAATCCTAGAAAATAGGGCTTGCTGCAGTTTCCGTAGTTGCAGCACGAGCTGAAGCTTTAGCAAGAGCTAGGGACCACATACAATGCTACTTTATTGAATAAAAATACAAAATCTTTCACTCATTTTGTATCTCAGAATCAAATCAAAAGGAGTAAAATTATTGAATTCAAATACACAACCATCCCTTCAAATACAAGTGTCCTGTGATGAACACATTGACCCACCAAAGGTGTGCACAGAAAGGCCCAAGAGTTCTTGAGCAGTCACTGGTCAAGAAACTCCGTGCTGAGCATCATACTATTCTCCTAAATTGTTTGTGAGACAAAAAGCACTTCTCAGATATGACAACTCCCATTAGATGCCCCCACTGCACCTTGGAGTCCAAGAAATGAGGACAAAAGCATCACTTTTGGAACATTCTGTTCCACTCCTGGCACTGTAGCTCCAGAATGAGAGAGACAAACAGGAGGCCTAGCTCGCCTGCAACATGGACTGTCATTTCCGTGATCACAAGTAGTCTTTGTGTTAAATACGCCATTAAGATGAAAAGACAGATAGGAAGATATGTTATTATTTCAGTCAGACTAGCCACAGGGAGAAAACCTACACTTTAGATTGCATTGTGTAAAACATTCCTTTTAAAATAAATGCATAAATAAAAGCAGAGATTATGAAGCATTCATTGCAAAGACCTTATATTGTCTGAATTCATGAATTTTCCTCAGACGAAGACTTTCATCTCCCTCAGGCAATAAGCAAAATGAAACTTTGGTATTTCAAAGGATGACTATTGGATTATACACCATTCTCGCCAGTGGAATGTCAGATGAGGCTGCATTTTCTTTTTTTTTTTTTTAAAAGTGCTTTAAAAATTAGGCAAAATTGCATTAATTGGAATTAGACTGATTAAATAGGACATTGACTATTACTTTGCTTTCTAGATTGGTTGTCTACCCATTGAAAGTCACCATATATAATCTGAAAAGTACTGCTGGCCAGTATCTTGAGATCAAAGTAAAGATCTGATCCTTTTCCTTGGCCTTAAATGACAGCTGTCACTTCCAAGCTATTACGACCAGTATTAGCCCTGTTTTCAGGATAAAGAACTTACTCTGCATTGATCAAGATTTCACTTCTAATACCAAGTGATCTAGAAGTGACTCTTGGGTCAAAAAAGTTGTAAATCTTCCAGAAGTTCAGAAGCATAAAGATGTGATCCAAGCAAACCAGAAAACCCTCCTATAAACTTTACAGAGAAATTAAGAAGAAATATATATGTACACACACACACATATCTTTTCTACTTCAAACCCCTTTTTTCCTACTTTGTATTATGTGGTAGGATTATCTTTTTTTTTTTTCACAGTGGAAGGATCAATTATGTAAACTGTTGAGCTTTGCCCTGCTACACAACCAGTATATATTTTAGGGTAGCTTATTATTATACCTGGATTTATTAACCATTTATTTTGATGTGACAGATGATTACTTAGCAGTAACAAATGCCAAGTGGGCAGAAATCTAGTGAGTAAAGCTGAATAAGAAAGTACAGAGGCCAGGACTGCACTGCAATCCTGAAGCTTCTCTATTCTCAGCCTTCAATTCACTGCCTGTCACCTTGCCCAGGTGCTAATCTAAACCAAGTCCCTCCTGAAAGCTGATGTTTATGTACCACTTCTTCCATTCGTTTACACCAGATGCTGATTTAAGCTGAGCAAAACCACTTTCCCCTGATGCCCTTTGTGCTTTTGTGCATATTGATCCACCTTAAAAATAATTCTCCTTTGTCTCTGCAGAACCTGCAAGCTGTGTATCTAGAAGAAGAGGAAAAACACATCTAAGCAAGGATAAGAGAGAAGAGGAAAAATGTTGGTCAGGAGAAGGCTCTGCAGCAAGGACAGCCTTGTCCTTTGCTTGACAGACTCCAAAAGTCTCTTTACAGCACCAGGATATATTGTGCTCTTTCCTACAAATATCTTGACTGTAAAACTAGAGCTTGCTGAGAAGCCGTGAAGAACAATGTGCATGCTTCTAAGTGTCGCTGTAATAATCCTTCCCATGATTTTCTCAGGATAAGTCTGCAATCATTTAAAAATATCCATTATAAAAATCAGTGAGCTACAGTGAGACAGCCCCATTACCACCCATGATGTAGGCTGCTCCATGCCACCATTCAGCGTGACACGCATTATATACATTTAGTTGGCCTATCATCCACACCCTGCTGCTGAGTTGAAAAGTGCCCAATGCCAACATTTTACCATGCCAGTGGAAATACATTTCTTTGGCTCATTTCCATGTTATGCAATCTCATAAAGTGGTTTAAACAAAGAGTTCAGGACAGTGGCGTGATTTAAAGAAGGTGATTGATTCTGCTAACACTGAAGATGATAGTAGATTAAAAAAAAAACAACACACAACACATTTTTCTTGAAATCACATGTTTCAGGAGCTATGTTTCAAATGCAGACATCAATATAATTATTTTCTGTTAACCATTCACATTGATATAAGTTTCAATACTACATTTTTCACTGTTCAAAACTTCCTTGGAAGTTAAACAGAGTTAGAGATATGAAATACATGTAACCCTGTCTATCAATGATTAATCAAATACATTAATTTATTTCTCAAATACATGAGATTAATCTCATACATTTTTAACGCTATTATTAAGTCTCAGTTATTGACACTTTTTTTTTGCCTGTATTCAAACTATTATTTCTAAGGAATGGGCTTTAAGAGCCAACTCTGAAAGCCCAAGCAAGAAATTAATTTCTGATGAAGATACGGGGAAGTAAGCCTCTCCTGTATTTCTCCCTGCCTGCAGCTGGACAGACAGCGACAGAGCTAGTGTAGTTTACAACAGCCCTAACAAATACTGGTAGTTTCTCCAGTTTTTCCAGGCCCTGTTGTGTTTTATATCCCTACACACAGAAATGATCTGAAATGCAGGAAGGCCTCGGGTCCCTGTGTGGCTGCCTTCATCCACTCCTCTTCCCTGCACTGAAGCAGGTTCCCGCAGGTCGGCGCTCCGCTGCGGAGGGGAGCAGGATTAGCTCCTTCCCTACCAAAAGGCAAAGACCAGCATTTTGTTAAAAGGGAGCGATTTCACAGCCTAACTGGGGTAGCGTAAAGCAGCAACACATCCAAAATTAAACACCGAATTTGAGAAAAAAAGAAAAAACCCAAACATTTCACATATCTCTCTCAGGAGATTTTCCCAGCCTACTCCTTGCCTGCCCAAAAACCCCATATTCTATCATTTTATTAACAAAGCCAAGGAGCTCATGCTGTGGCATCTCATCGGAGGGCACTGGAGTTAACAATGCGAGTGTGAGCTCCAGTGGCCATGGCAACAGTAGCTAATTCTTCTTCCCAATCAGGGTGGCAATTCTCTCCCATGGCTTGAATCAGTTACAAAACAAAATACTCTCAAAGACCTTTCAGAGCCAATAGCCTCGCAGCTAATCTGCTAATAGGAAATAATCTGCAGCTAATATACACATTCCAGGGCAGCAGTGTGTTTTCTTAATACTTTGTTACGTGGGCCTCTTTCCAAAGAAAGCAGAGCAAAGAATAGAAAACAGACATTCATTAAAAATAGTATAATGCTACCTGGCCACTATTAATGCCTGAAACGTGCTGCAACTTGCATGGCTCTTAAATGGTGATTTGGAGTGACAGCACTAGATAGATTGAAAGCAATGCAATTAGATCAAAAAAGTTACATACAGTATTACTTAGCAGCTAGTTCATGTGAAAAATAGGACTTGAAATGATTTCCACATTTCTTTCTTTTCATTTGGCCTTAATTAAAGGATCTGTTAACAAAAGCACTGAGTTAACAAGTATGTGCATCAGTAATATACAGTCTGGATGGAGACAAGAAAACAGATATTAATAAATATACACTTACAGTATACTCATCTAATTGTGTGATATGTGTTTAGACATAAACTGGCTTCAACACATGAGTAAACAGCAGAAATGGGCAGTGGATGAGAAAGGACTGCTAAAAAACTAGCAATGAATCACCAATTTGCATCAGTCATGTCAGGAATACTTCACAGCATGGCTTAGCTTGAATTTACTAAGGGTAGGACTGCACTTCTGAAAGCCTGAGTGTATTAGCTCTGGTCCGCTGTGGTACAGGTGCAGGCACAAAGGAAGGGTGAGCTCCAGCCTGCTTGGGACATACAAGTTGCCATTTTGTATGTGTAATTAAAACACAAACTCAGAGACGCAGCACTACTGTTGGATTAAGGAGAGAATTACACCCCTAATCCCAGCAAGTCTGAATGCTGCTGATGGAGGTGGTTGTTACAGGAGATAACTCTCCCAGCTTCACAACCATCTTCGCTCACCACATCTGCACCACCAACATAGTCCATATGAAACTAAAAATCTCTCAATGCTCAGGAATATATTCTTTTTTCTTCCTTTTCCCCTAGACTGGTAAAGCCAAGGAGACCTGGTCATTTCAGGCCACTGCACAGGCATCAAACAGAATTAAAAGACTGATTGCAGATTCTGGGGAAGACTGAGAAAGACAGAAGTGACTAATACATCTTTCAGTGCAGTACAACTGAATGTCTTCAACTATCTGCTACAATTGTAGAGGTGTCTCTGGTTTGGGCTACCAAAATGTTTCATTTCTAGCCCCTTCTGTTAACTTCTGAAACTGTCATTAATCAGGGTGACATTTCATAGATTTTCTCTTGTTCCTAAAATGACTACTCTCCACTGCAATTTTAAGCTGTAACACATAAAAATTCTGTGTCTATATTTAATATAAAAGCTGTTTTCTTTTAAATGAAGAGAACAAGAAATACATCTCTCCATTATGATCTTGTTTTTGTTTTACTGAAAACTGCTTGAGTACTGAAATGTGAAAAGGAAGGCAACTAAATGTAACAGGCAAACAATTTTAGCAGCAACAACACTTTTCAAATGTTCGATTAAGAACAATTATTGAACTACCCAAGTCAAAGGCCTTTTAAAATGGCAGTTCTCCCAGTACAGAAATACAAGGGATACAGTTTAAGTAACATTTAGAGCATCGCTAATGCGGAAAGACCTTCTCCACATCTGTGGTCCCCTCCTTTATGGGGAATTGCTTTTGTCTCTAACTATCTCAAGATTTTGTGTCATGCAATCCATTTCTAATGTGTGTGTCATTCCCCAGGTAAACTGGATGATTTATGAGAATCAGAGAAAATTGGTCATTTATAGATATGTGTCTAATGATCGACAGTGTGCTCCTCTTGCGCTTGGGGCATTTGTAAGAGCTGCTTCCTGCATGAGTTCTCTTTGAAGTCATCCCAGGAGCTCCTGCTCCACGCCCTGGGGCAGAAAGCTCCCAGGACAGGATCTCTTCACAAGGCAGCCTGTTTCCCTGAAACTCCCAGGAACACTATCTCTGCACATCTGTAAAATCCGGCTGAAACAGGCTGAAATGCTGACAAGTTGCTGGGTAAGAGCAGGAGGAGCAGAAATGACTGTACAGATACATACAAACACCATTCTCTCTGTAGATGCAAGAACACGATTGCATAAAGCCGTGTTACAACGTATACAAGCCCAATGCACAGTGATAAATCAAATTTTGCTTGACCTTGCTCAGAACAAGTGGTTTTGCTGCTGTTCTGCAGTTTATATGTCAGCATTTTGTGTTTGGTGACAGCTGTTTTACACAAACTGACAAACTGCATGATTTACCTTTTTTTGTTTGTTTATTTTATCCTGGTACTGAGGTTCAGTCCATCCTCTGTTAAAACAGCCTGACTCATTCTGAGCACACTCTGCAGAGTGAATGGGATTTCAATAGTGGTCAGCACTAACCTACTTCTGCTCTCTAGCCATTGGCACAGTAAGTACATGCTCCTTGATTTTGATGGAGAAACACAAACAGGTCACTGCTGAGGGCTCTTGAAATTCCACCAGAATCTGTAAACAGGTCGAACATGTTGCAGTCTCACTGCTGTTTATTCTTGACAAACCCAGAGCATGTGGTATCTGTTTATCCTGATATATATTTGAACGAGTTGCTTGAAAGGGAATTGTGCAAATAGGCACAAAGGAAAAAAAAAAACACCTTTTCATCCCATTCTGACTTTCCCCCAGTTCTGGATGATGATGGTTTGGTCCAGTAATGTGCTTGTCTCCACATTTCAGTTCCTGCATCCTGTCTGTCTCAGTGAGAGAGAAAAAAAAGCTCCCCGAGTCACTGTGTATTGCAAGTCTTTACTTGGTGAGAGTCCTGAATATTGCCCATTTCTTAAAAAACAGGAGAGAGGCAGAATAAGAGAAAATAAAAGCCGAAACCTTTGAAGTTAAATGATTTTCATCACTGAAGAGTGCTTTTATTTCTCTTTAAATCAGTTTTTATAATTTGAGTTGTCATGACAACATGATGCAACACTTCACTGCCATGACAATCTGACAACTTTCAAAAACAGTAAGTGCTGTTTTTACTCTGTTTTTCAATCGCTCCCAAGGAAACAAGCTGTTATTTACTTCTGTGACGAAACTCATACGATACCATAATGGATCCAATGTCAAGAAAAATTAAAGCATAGAATGGGGGAAACAGGAATGGAAAATGTGCTTTTGTGTACATAATTACTCCATAAAAAGTACACATTTTTTCCGCTCTCTTATCCCGATTCCCCACCATAACTCTGCTCATTTCCACCTACGAATTCACTGACTTTCTCCTCAACCTGACCAGAACCGGTCCTTGATTCATCACAAGATCATCATTGACTCAAAAATGGCCTGTTTTCTTAGCAGCTGTTTTATTTGATGTTTTTTATGCTTGGTTGTGTGCATTTGGATACTACACAACAAACTGAAAGAAATGAAATCTCTGTGTGACTATGAGTTAACTTCAGTGGAGCAATGTATTTGTAAATCCCATCAACCTACGTGAGACTTGTGTCTAAATTCTACGAGGACGATAAATCCACTGGCTAAGTCTCTTCTAGACAGAGCCAGGAAATGCTTCCAAATGCTGGAGCTTGGTTATCTATATTATTCAGCTGTGGGGAAAAAATGACTCGGAAGATACCTATTCTGTCTAGCAAAAATAATTCTCAGGAGTTAGCATGGACCAAGGACCACTCCCAAAAAGGCAGTATGGATGCAGCCACATTCTTTTGGAAGCTGAGGCAGTTTAATACTACTAAAATACGGCAGCTGGCGTCAGTGGCGTGGGATGATCCTTAGGACCATCTTCTGTACTGGGATAGACGTAGCCATTGTTTTCGTAGCAGCCTTTTTTTGAGGAATATGAAAAAGCTCAAAACACTTGACACCAAAATACACTATATTAAAGGCCCACTTCACACAGGGGTTGGTGTGATGGAGGCTCTGTTAAAGCACAGCAATGCATTTATATAGCACTCCCTACAAGATCCAACTTAACCATGGAAACCCGCTATCTCAGGCTGGTGTCCGGGTCAATACCGCAACACAGCCTCAGTGGGGTTTCCCCACACCTGTCTGCTGCTGAATCCCTCCAACCTCTGTAGAAGCATCCGAGCCTTGACACAGCCAGAGGGGCAGGGGAAGAATCAGGGAGGCTTTCAGCCTGATACAACATGGCAATGTGTTTCGAATATCAATGATCGCTTTCTTAAACAAAAGACAGTGCTGAAGCAAAGGAGCAATAGCAGTTTTAGGACACTACAGTTGAGAAATTGCCATGTGTGTACAAACACACCTCTGTGACAAAATGTTAAACATATATATGTATATGTGTGTGTGTATAACTGACATATATACATAAATCAATACTTCTGGCAGCAAAGGTACATCTGTTTTGCAGCATCAATATCTAATAACTAATATCTAAGAAAATGAATCATTCTACAGGGGAAAAAAAAAAGCACGCTCTCATGATTGATATTTTACCTAATTTAAAACACTTCATGCACTTTCGCTACCCTATTCAGTAGTTCAGTGACTATTACTTGCCCATATCAGGCTCAGATAAAGGTAAGCTAAATCAGAGGTTTCAGTGCTTCACCTTCTTTTCTATGAGCGTGAAAGACTTTTCATTTTCAACCTGCCTAGAAGCTAGGAGTTCATGAGGAGAACCAAAGCACAGAACAGTTAAAAATTAGCCCCATCCCGGAAGATCTCATCCAGCTCCTGATTTTCTATAAGGGAATCTTTCCACTGATTTCCATATAACCTAAACCAGAGAATAAGCACATTATACATAAGCTCTTCATTAAAAAAAAAACCAAACAAAACAAGACCCACCCTTGCCTCCAAAATCCCACACAGTTCCCATACATCTTTGTATGTCTCTATTTATGAGGAGTTCCTGTTGACAGGAACAGATATAGCCTTTGTTTCCATTGGTAACTCATTAGCAAAACAAGGTTGCCAAAAAACAAAATGGTTCGAGATGTTGTTTCACAAAAGTTGCCTATAAACCGACTTCTGTTTATGTTTATCAGTCAAAATGTGCTTGCGCATTTTGCCATGTAGGCCCTACGGTCAGGATTATCTTGCTTTTCTTCTCCTGACAGGTGGCACCTCATCAAAATCACGACACTTTCTGCTCTACGGTCTCCAAAACCCGTCATGTAATATGTTAAAAGTTGTTCCAAATCATAAGCCTAGGCATTGCCAGGAAGGGGAGAGGAGGCAAAACTCATTGCAGAGCAGGAAGGGAAAACGAGGACTTAGAAAAATCATCAGGTTTCTGAACGGCATAGCAGTGACTCAACTCAGAAACTTATATGCTGGGAACTTGCATTTTGACCCTGATGTGCAGAAAGTGGAGACACTTGTAGGCGTCATCCAGATGGTAATTTGAACTAGTTGGCCAAAGTATGGGCAATAAATCATCATTTAACATGGCCTATGGAACCAGGACAAAGAGTGAAGAGGACAAGTTGTGTGATGACACTGTATTAGTAGCAGATAAATTGGTATGACCTGGGTATATTTTCAGACATTTGAACACTAATATGCAGTTTCAAGAGTGCTGTGTTATTGACCTCAGGCTGCTTCAATGGTGAATACTGACTTCTCTTTCTCATTAAATGTTTTTAACCACTTAGAGGAAGAAAAGGGACCTATTTTTTTTTTTAAATCGCCCCTCAAGAAATGACCCAGAACAGAGAAACCTGAGTGGTGATGTACAGTGAATTGGGACAGCCATGTGTGATTTTAACCTCAGTTGTCTGCTAGATCTGTTTCCTGTTGACGGCATAACAGGGAGTTGCACAATGTACCAGAGAAATTTGTGGGCAGCGTGATGACGATGTAGAAAAAGCAACAGTGAAACATGGATTAAGCACAGGAAAATTTGTACTGGCTAAAGAGGGATGCTCCAGAAGAACATGGGCAAGTGATTCATTCACTGGTGAGGAAGGAAGAGGCAGTTATCAGCCACCTCTTCAGCTCTTGTCCTTTCAGAGCCTGTCGGTTTGGAAAACAACTTACCCATCCTTCTATCCTCAGACTTATTTAGTTCATTTTGACAAAAATATTTACTTTAAAATCAAGGAAACAGAGATCTCAGGGAATGTCATAAAATAATCTTTACGTTAACAAACTTTATCTTTACTCAGATGAATTGCATGAATGGCAGTTAGATGCCATTTAAATGTGCAAATATACTTGTCCCTTGCACACTTTTAAAGCAAAACACAGATAAAAATTCAGCACATTTTTTGGAGGAAACCATGTTAGAGAAGCAACTAGCATATTTTGGATACTACTACAATTTATATATTAAGGATTTAAAAATTACATACAGCATTACCATGAATTACCATTCAATGAATTATTTCTCAGAAAGGCATATATTCATTTTCTTTCCTAACAAATTTGTTTTGTTAGCAGTAATGGATCCACAACTTTCCTTTACTTTAGGTGTCTTTCTGAAATATCTGTGCCATGACATAAATATGATTCATGCTTCAAGAAAGAACAGGAATAGCAAGAATGGTAACACCACAAAACAAGCACCGGTTTCCTCATATTTTGAATAAAAATGCAAACTTGATAGAAATAATTTCTTTTTTCTTATAACACCGGTATTGTACTTGATACTTCTGAATGGACTCCTTAATATCACAGTGACACAATACTTGTAAATCTAAAATGATGTTGAATGTCAGTGTTACATTTGTAATAAGAACAATATGTAAAAATACCCAAAGTTAATACCTGTCCTCTGAAAGTTAAAATCTTTTTGATTTTTTTTGTGTGTTTAGAAGACCAACACTGTCAAATGTCAACATAAATAAATAAGTGTAAGATATAGCATATTAAATGTCTCCTAATAAATTTTAGACTGTTAAGTATGTCCATACACACAACTATCCAAAGTTCCTCTCTGCTCGATATTAAAAGTATGATGTCACTTTTGCAAGAGGTTTGCCATGATGTGCTTGGACGAGCTTTTCCTTTGGTTGTATTCTGTATTTGTTTGAAGCTCCATTACAGTCATGCTGTTATAAATGTAGTTTGAGATGGATGCTAAGAAAGAAGGTACGATATGAGCACTAACATACTAGCAGAGTATCTTGAGTCTGCTTTCCTTGCTTTTAAGATAAAAAGTTTGAAGCGGCTAGAACTTGTAGCAAACATTATATCTGACAGACTTACTGAGACTGGCATTTTGCATAGACTGTAAACACTTGGGAATGCAAATGCTTTTTCTAACATGCAACTCATAGCAGAAAGAGGAACATGTGCTTAAAGGGAACGATGGTAATATAATAAATAAATATTCATCATCATCAATCTTCCAGCAGTTTCCAACAGAATTTGTTGAAGAGGTAAAGATAGACTGCTGCTGACCTGTTTAAGGATTTCCTTCTTTTTAAACTGAAAGTCACTTAAAGAAATTATTGTATAAACCTACTGTGTCAAATGTAATCAAATTGATTGGTAAATATTAGCATGTTTTTCTATCACTGGAATTTGCAGCAGAAGCAAGTATGTAGGACACATAACATACAAAAAAAAAAAAAAAGTTTGGCTGAAGTTGCTTGAATAATTTATTTCTCTGTTATCCCAAACCATGAGTGCCAAGCTTCATCACTGCTGAGATTTAAGGGCAATCACCACTTCCCATCAAAAGCTTTGCATGTTGCCGGATCTGTGTTTTAAGCTTTTCTGTGTGCAGTAAGTAATGTACTAATGTCCTCCAACCTTGGAGAACATTTATAACTAGCCAGAATGGACAAAACCTCCAAGTGATGTATCCTGAATGCAGTAATCATTGTGTTGCCAGACTAGACAGGCTCATTCAGGAATAAAAAGACTTATCCCTGCATATTTGGGCTCGCTTTTACCAGAACACAGTCTCTCACTGATTACTGATAATTGCCGAGACGAAGATCTTAGTATGGACTTGGATTTACGATGGAGTTCAGCTCCCACCAATGTGCCCAAAATCTGCCTGCTTTGTGCCTGAGAACAGAACATAATCAAAAATCCAGCACCTTCCATAGGTGTCCCTGAGCTGTTTTGAAAATTTGGCCTTGATCTCAGCCTGCCTAACTCCACTTTGATTTTTAGAGAAAGAAACTGTACCACAAACAGGCATTCATGCACCCCAAACCTGTCTGCCCCTTGTACAACCACCTCCTCTTGCGCTTGTCTCAACAGCAGCCGTTTGCTGTTCCTTTTGCAAATTGGCACCTCATTTAAGGCTGACCTAGAACTAAGCAAAATTGAACACAGATTGAGAGCAAAATTTTATCTGAAAAAGCAGAGGAAAAAATTTTTTTCAGCCATTTGTTTTCAACCACTCATTTTTTCATCCAACTGCAATTCTAGCACTTCAGTGCTATTCATATACTGACATTCCTGCAGGAATGTCAAGGAATGGCTAAGCTGCCTCCTTGTCTGCTTTCCTACGAAATACAGCACTGCATTTACAGCTTGTCAGCCCACTTTCCTGAGGTGCAATCATGTGGCACACCCATTCATACAGCAGATACATGTCCCTATTCCCTAGAGCAGTGTCAGAGCAGTTCGTATTTAATGTGTGTGTGTGTGTGTTTGTGTGTGTGTGTGAGAAGGGGTCATTACCATTCCCCACTGCCCCCCAAATTAACTAATGCCATTACCTGCCGAAGTGTCACGTAATTTCAAAACCAATACTCCAAGCCCTACGTCACCCCTGAAGATTACTTCAGCAAAGCACTTATCATTACGTGAGCTTGAAAGTTAGGTCTCCCACAAGGGAACATTCCTTGATATTAGCCAAACCATCAGACTAACAAACACTTTCTATAGTTTTAACATATGGATTACATTTGAACTGACAGTGAGTTTTCCTCTGGACTGATACCCTGCCGCCTCTGTACACGCTTACGCTTATGGGGCTCTTTTAAGTACCGCTGCCCTGAAATAAACTCCCACTATTCCTACAGGATTTCACACCAGCCAATTTAAATATTTTAATAATGAGTAAAACGTTTAAAATGAAGATAAAATATTGTGTCAAGCCACAGACAGTGCTGACAGTTCAAAAAGAAAATGCTTTCTTTGCAGCATCCATCAGCACATCTGCGACTGTATGTAGTGTTACATCTCTGGATTGCTCAGGATTCCCTGTCTTCCTCTCCCGCCTCTCCAAACCAAACCTTTCAGCAGATGGACAGACCAAAGAGACCAGCCAATGGCAACATCTGCCACTGAAGGTCCTGCTGGAGGTGGAAAAGCAGTGGCCTTGCCCAGAGAGGCGATGTGCTGGTGGTGGCCACTGCATTGGCAGCTTTCTGGAGAGCCCCAGCGAGAGCCCAGAGCTCATCACCCCAGCTGGGCCAACACCAAGAGCAATGCCACGGCTTTCCAAAGATGATGTCCTCCTTGGAGCGCTGCCTCCCAAGGGAACAAGAGACACTTCGGCACACAGGGGTATCATTTATACCCTCCTTGTGCTAACATGGGGATTACAGAAACAAACTATCAGCTAGAAGAAAGCAGGAGGAGATGGCAAGGTGCTTTCTCCACTATGTGTGACAGCCCAGGGACATCCACCCCGTGCAGCCTGCAGCTCCAGCCTGGCAAGGAGCACCCGATACCTGCTCTGTTTGTGAGCTGTAACCAGGAGAGCTGCGAAGCAGGTTAAGAAAGTTACTCCTGCCCTCGACACAACCATTGTGTGAACTGTCCACGACTGTGTAAGGCTTCCCCTAGGCCTGGGAACACAGCACTGGCCACCATCGAAGGCATCTGTGAGCTACATGGGTGACTGGCATTCATCCATGAAGGCATTTCTGATAGCCCTGACACAGCTCCCTTCCTTCTGAAGAAAACACGGGGCACTGTGGGCTGATGTTAAATCTCCAATCTTTCTCCTGTTTTTTTGAGCTTTTGTTCAGTAAAGATAAAAAGCAGGCTAACAGAGTCTCCCGACATCCACCATATCCTGGCAGAAGGAAATGCTTCAGATTTCACGGTGATTTGGGTTTCTGAGTGCCAGTCACTGTTTCTGTTTTTATTTATTTAATTGCTATTTGAAAACAAGAAACTTAGCAACATTGTGTGGAGCTGATTTGGCTGATAATGCCTTTTTTTAAGCTCATTTCCTGCTTTAGGATAGCATGGTAGCAAAACTAGGTGGGTTTACCCCATTAAGACACGATGCTGCATTAAAACAAAGCAAGAAAAAATGAATGCTGAAAAGGGAAAAAAATGAAACTAACAGCAAGCTGATGAACAGATTACTAGTTATCTTTAGTTTTATTTTCCTGTGTTCCCCTTTTTTGGATCGTTTACTGTTAACTAAAGTAAATTCAGCTGTTCACAGACATGAAAAAGCAGAAGTTAACTAATATGAGCTGATACAATTATTTTCTTTTTTTTTTTTGTTGGATTCAATTGTGAGGGACTTTAGCTAAGAAGAACAAGAACAAAATACAGACTTGTATCTAATGAGAAATCTAACTAACAAAAATAGCTTTTAACGCAAAAGGCAAATTAAAAAGGCAAAAAAAGCGCCCTCATTCCTTCTCTGCACAGTGATGTAGCCTGCTTCAGTGAATATTGCCATGTCTTATAGCTCAATTCTGTAAACATTTTCTGTGCTGATAGAGAAGGGTGCACTTTGCATTCCTTTCTCAATATGGTAAAGCTGTAACTTATACCTCTGACTTATCACAGCATTGGGAAACACATGTTTTCCCCTTATTTGGTAGCACAGAGCATCTGGAAAGAAAAAGGGACATACTTCACAGTACCAACTGTGAGCAACTATCACAGTAGACCTGCCTACAAAAGCTGGCACACCACCTAGTCTGAGCAGGATATAAAGCAAAGCTGCTGACGTGCCTGTGGCTGCAGAGTATCTGAAACTCTTCAAATATATCGAGAAAAAGGTGCAAGAGAGGATGGAGGAACTTGCACGCAGCATTCAGCAGAGAGCTCAGGGTTCAGCTGCCCACTTTGCTGCTGACTTCGCTATGAGCCAGCACCCAGTTTTCCAGTTCTCTAAGCAGGCCATACCATACCAAAATAAATGGTCAATTGACAAGGGTAGCTATTTTATGGTAGAAGGTGGAAGGAGGAAAATGCTGCCTTCACTGGAACATTGAAAGTCACAGGGTTGCAGTGCACTCTTACCCACAGTGCTTCCCAGGGGGTGCAGAGATGGCAATGCAGAGAAGGGAAGGGCTATGTTATTTTTTCCAGTACAGAGGATAGAGTTGTAGGGCAGCTCTACAGCTGCATTGAGGAATGGACTTAGCTGCTAAAAATAAGGGGAGTAACACAGACTTTAGGAGCCTCAGTACCAAACTGCCCTCCTAAAAGCTGTGTTCAGAGGTAGCTAAACATCAGGGGTCCCAGGACTGGTGAACTTAAAGCTCAGAAATACTATCAGAAATATTCAGCTCTGAACAAGAGCAGGAACCTCTGAGGTTTGGCCGTTCTGAGCAGCTCTGTCCTGATCTTCTCATCTGAAAGCACATGAGCTGTCTACCGTGCCCATGCCCTGCACCAGCATCAGCCTCCTCTAGGAGACCGCAACGGCTCTTGCTGTTCTCAAATTGGATTTCAATTTCTAAGATACAGCATAAGAGGTAATCATTTAGTGGGAAGAGCAACCATTTAGTGGGAAAACCTCTAACACAAAAAGTAAAAGGACAAAGTATTTTCTTTCCCCAAAAAAATTTCAGCCACACCTCCTAGAGACCCCTAATCACTGCACTGGAGCCCAAGGCTTCTCCACATGGGACATGCAAACTGCAGGGACTGGTAAACAAATACGTCCGAGCTGCTGAGTGCCTCCTCCTGCACATGCAAGCAGCTGCGAGCCGGGGCTGCCGCTGCAGCTGATGATGGCTTGTAACATCAGCTCATTTGGAAACTCCTTGTGAGAGTGGTGCCAGGAATGAAACGTCTCTCGGGGTCCTGCTCACACCCTAGCAGGGAGATGATCATCCCTCCTGATTGCAGCCGTTAGCATCTGATCACCATACTTGGGGCATTTTTTAAAATCTACTTAGTATCCTAAGTTTTATTTGTATCCAGTAGCATCTCTGGTCACATACATGGAGGAAAAAAAAAAACAGGCTTAAGCTGAGCTCTAAGGAAGAGACAACAGATATCAGGTAGAATACTGTTAAGAAATGACATTGTTATCCCCTGCGGATAACCTTCAGATGGACACACATCCCTTGCACAGCAGTCACTGTGGTGCTATTACTAATACTGTAAAATAACCACCCACCATCTCATCAGAAGAAGCTGGCGGGAGCCTTCCTATCAGGACTTGTTTTGGAGGTGAAGAGCTCCCACACATGTCCTCACGGTGGTAACGTTTTGCAAAAGACGCATTAAATTGTTATTACAAAAACTGATCAAAAGGCAGAGTTAAAAATTCAGTTCATTCCTGTCCCCTTAAACAGCAACAAAGAACTTTGCAAATACCAGTTTCTCTGTGCAACTGAAAAAGGAGGTATTTTTAATGCCATTTTCTGAATGGAAAATTAAAATAGAGGGCTAAGTGACTTTTCCAGGGATCCGGCTCCAAGCAGTGTCAGGCCCCAGAAGGGAAATTCCTTAGAAAGTTATTTTGCAGAAAGTCACTGCTCCCCCTTCCTTCTCCACAGCCCACAAATTTTGGATACTCTGCATCTAGAAACACAACTGCAGCTTTTTGGTTTTTCTGTTTTCTCTCTCTCAATACATATATACGCACACCATTTTGCATCATGTATCAATTAAGTCAATCTCATTTCTTCAGATCTTTACTTGCTGAAAGATTGTTTTAAGGAAACAAAAGCAAAGCCAAACAAAAATTTCTTTATGGGTGCTTTTGAAGAAAGCAACTACACAAATGGTTATCTGGCACAGGCAAGACAGAAGATGACAACCAAGGGAGAGTATTCAAGAATCTCAGAGGATGAAGCAATTCCTACTGTTTTGAACTGCACACATGAACCCGGAGTTGGACAGCAAACGCTCCCTGGGAGGAGCTGCAATGGGACGTACTGAACAGGGATACCGCTGATGATGGTATTGCTGTCATAATGTTTCTGGTGAACTTTATCACAGGAAGCAGCTATCAAGAGTTTACAGTGTCATAGCAGCCACGATCTTGCAGAACCTCTAGGGAATATGATGGAAACAAATATCCCCCCCCGCCACAGAGAATCATCATCATAGCGTTAATGGCTCTGATTGTGCAACTGAGTCTGTTCCGAAGCTCACTTAAACTCCCCCTGTAACTGAATTCAGGTTTACATCTATACACCTAAACCATTGGGGATTCATATAATCTCCTGTCTTTGATATCTGAACCAGCTATCTTTAAAAAGATATATTCCAGTGCAATCAGACTGTAGCGGCTTGATTCAGGATTTACTATACGGAAATCCTGTAGCCATTGAACTAGTCTAAGTGATCACAGCAGCATCTTCAGGATTCAGACACCCAGGAATTGATTTTTCTATCCTTAAGATGTTAAAGTAACAATGATAAAAACATTTCTAAATGTTCTAAAATGGGATATCTCGTTAGTGTTTGGTTTTTTTTTTAAATCTCATTTATATATTGCCATTTGCCAGCATTAGTGAGGTGTTCAGTAAATAAAAAAAGAGACAAAGGCAAGAAAATCCCACATGAAAAGACATTTTCTTTATGAAAAGCAAACAAGCCAAAGAAAATATCAGCCACAGCAAGGCTTGTCCATATATTGAAATATACCCCTTTAAAGAAACAAATTGCTGATTATAAACAACACATTAGCGACATAAACATTACAAAGAATAAAGCCTGTCTTTTATCCTTTGTCACAAAGTATAATGAACTGAATACTGAGATGACAGAGGAAAAGCGGGTTTAGTGATTCATTGTCAAATACCATCATAGCACGGAAAGCCTGCTTCTTACATTACTTCAGGGCAGCAGGAGTTTGTAAGGGGTGATTTTATTCTTCTAATACGGATCGTACACTACGGTGCCTTAGTTTGTCCTTTTCTGGGCAGGTTGATGCTAGCCACACAGCACAAGCGTTCACAGAAATGTTGTACTCCCCCACTAACTGAAATTTATGCCAGTTGGTTGTCATTAATAATACTCTGAAACTAGATAACAGTAGTTGAAGGAAAAATGGCAGATATAAGCAGGATTTCTTCTGTACATTAATTTCTCCAGCAGGATCACAAATGCCATTGTTTTACACCTAGATTTTCATTTAGGCAGCACATAAGAAAACATTTTCAGGCAGATTCACATATCTTTATGCACATACAGCAGAGGTTTATTTTAGGAAAAGCACCACAGGAATGCAGTAAGTACAGCTGGCACAACATGCTTTTTAGTTACGATAAAGTATGTTTTGTATTCAAATATCCTTGATAATGTTGTTATCATTTTTCCCAGAACAGATGAATCATAGATGCTAGACAAGTCAGATCACCAACATCTACCACACTTCTCCATACCAAACAGTTATTCCTATAGCATGGGCCCGTGAACCACGTGAATCACAAACGATGCCCATTCACAGAAACAAAACAAACATCCCCATCACCCGGTGCCACCCTGTTTGATCTCACTGGAACTTAAAAGCGATGCAAGGTCAGGCAGGGGCAAGAGCTGGATAGAAAGATCGCCATGCGATGCTGAGACACCCAGCAGGATATGGCATTAGAGGTACACGGAGTTTCCCTGCCTGCTTTCTGATCTCACACGACTGAAATCACAGCCAATTCAGCAGAAATGGATGATGCCCTGGGTCAGCACTAAACCAGCACCCCAGCATGGTACCAGGGGCTGCTCGTCTACTGGACGTCTCGCTCCTGGTTTGAGTCAGGAAAATTTTCCACCACCTGTGATCATTAAAGATTCCCTCACGCTCGTGTCAGGGGAGGGTTAACCCTCCTGACCTGACCAGGTAATTACTTTTTGCCTATTTAATTTCCACCTGGAGTTTCAGTTTCCTTACTTTCTAGCCCAAATTACTCTGTGTTCCTAAAGGGCGCTATAAGTCACAATTTCTGGAAGCAATCCCTAAAGAGAGCGATAGACCCTTTGGAAGTGGATTGTACTGAATTACCGAACAATTAGAAGTGACTCATGTCAGAACATAAAAATCATTCTTGCGAGCACATACTATAAAATCCTGATTCTTCCCAGGGTGTATAAAGCTAATCCTGAATTTATAATGGATAAAGGAAGCACTATGCGATATGCCAGGAGATCAACAGCAAGGGAATGCCAAATTCTTCTGTCCCATCCAACAATTCAGCATCACTGCAGTTTCACTGGCTTCAGTTGCTTTACATTCATTTCACCCACGCCAAGACAGAGAAACTTTCAGGTCTCACCAGACTGTCTGTCTCCCTATTCTTAAGCCAAAATACAAAGAAAACACTTCCGAGAAAAATGACAGTACGTTCAATGGCAGCACCCCTGCAACTGTGTGAAAGTAAATGCTGTAGTACTTTGTGCAAATATCTTCTTGAGGTTTGATCCAACCAATTTTTTTACTGTGAATCTGAAATTCAAAGAAACACAAGGGGAAATTAATTTGATTTTAATGTAATGCCTTTTTTTTGCCTTTTTTTTCTTTTTTTTTCATCCAAAGTGATTTGAAAATGAGGGCAGCTTTGGTCAAAAGGCTGGTGAGCCACAGCAAGCCTTGTCTGAATTTTAAGTCTAGTCCGAAACCTAAAACCAAGGCAGTTTTGTTTGATTCCCAGCTCTGATCCAGAGGTGTTACACTACTCAAAAAACCTCTACAACATCTGGGCAATTTCTACTCCGTTGTTTGCGCTACTCTCCGATAAACAAGAACCCAGCGCAGGTACCTATTAATTTTTGTGATATGACTCCTACAGGAGGGGAGAGACTTCAGCCAAAAAATCAAAGAAGCTGAACTCATTTCCATTTGTAAAGAACTACTTTACTGTCTGTCTGCAAATAAATCTCCTTAGTAAATAGCTCCAAGGTTGAACTAGAGAATATTGTATGGATCAAAGAATTCATGTCTTCCTGTGTAAAGTGAACAGGCCGCAAGCTCACTTGTTTGTCTAAAACAATTAGGGCTGGTATGAAAAGGAGGGGGCAGGGACAAATAAGCTGCAGCTGATTTTATTTTGCAAAATATTTTGGGAGGGGGGTTCAAATTAATAACCGGTTAGGCCCCAAAACAGTGTAATCTTTGTCAATTGGTGCCAAATTATGCAAGGTGCTGCCAATTCTGGTTGTCTAACAAATCAGTACCAGTGTACATTACTTCTAGGCTGAAGCCTGATTGATTCTGGTCATTATTTGGGCTGATCTCATTTGCACACATGGAATCAATATGCAGTCCAGATGTTCATTTGCAGTGAGCCACCGAGTGAAACTACTCATCTACACGCAACTTTAATCCTGTAGCACAGCACCACAGCCCCGTTGTTTCTCCTCACCAACACAAGGATTCATCCAGTACAAAAATCTATAAAACATTCTGCTAATATTTCTGTCAGCTGAATGACTTTTACAGTACTATATAAAGCTGACAGATAATGCATGCCAGTCCTAATTTGAGATAGACTTTTCTTTTGGGACTTTAACCACTGAACAAGCAAACAGATTGAGCAGTAACATTTATTACAATGCATAAATCATTTCCCTGCAACTACTACAGGTCTTGCCTGAGGGCGAAACTTCTGAGTAGCCCATGAATCCCAATATACTGGATAAGTTACTAAATTGTATTGTCACTCTGCCACTTGCTTATCAGAAGCAAATTCATAAAGCTTTTCAAAAGTAATTCTGACAACCTTTTTCTTCCCATGTGTAGCCAGCAACCATTTTAACACGGAATTTTTTTTTTTTTTAATCTGAGCAGCAGAGTTTGTAATGATAATTTTATAGTGTTTTCTTCTGTGTTAAATTCAAGTGAAACCACCCATTAATTCAGCATAGACATTAGTCTAATTATATTCCACTCCACCAGTATTTACCGAAGTAAACCCACTGTCCTACTCTACACAACTGTTCTTCTTTTTAACATAAGCTTGTGTAGAAAAGGCTTATGAACCCACATGCTGCAGCAATTTAAGTGTCGGGAACTTAGAGGGAACGCCCTGAACCAGATTTGCACACAGATGAAGGCCCTGTTATATTCTGAGATACGTTGCAAAAGATCCTTCAAGTGTGTAAACAAAATTGGTAAATGAGAATCTGTTGCCTCATTTTTACAATGATTATGGGATTAGTGTATAAAGAAATAACATTAATATACTTTTGTTAGTGAAATCTAAGGTGGGGTAGTTTTACATTCTCCCCTTACAAATGAACTGCGGATGAAACAACTACTGTAAATAGTGAATCATTCTTTAAAATTGCTCAACCATTCTTTAACTAACCTATAAGCCAAACTCAAGAAAAAGAAGAACTTGGAAAGTAACACCAATTTCCCCTTTACAAGTAATCAATAAAGTGATTGTCACTGTCTCTTCTTTATAGTTGTTTATGCTTTCTAGGGAAATACATGTATGTTTTAACTACCTAACCCAGATTTTTCATTCTCTTTTTTTTTTGCTTAAAAAAAAAAAAAGTCTTTCCTCATGATGATGATTCCATACTTCAAGATCCATCTGTTTCCTCTGGCTCCTCTGCCATTTTGGCCTCAGTGGAGTCCTTTTAATTGCATTTAGCCTTATCCTGGATTGTATGAGCCTATTCCCAAGGATGTCTGGTTTTCATCAGGTAATGACCATTAATTCTGGCCGCATTTCCTTCTAAATCTTGTTGAATGGCATAAGAAACAGAAGCTCTACGTCTTTTCTTGTATGCCCTATTGTTTTGGAAATCACGGTTTTCTCTGGGCTTGGACTGAAGGTTGGTTCATCCAGAAGCACAGAGATGACCCTCAGACCAGAGAATCCTTTCTCTTCCCCATATGCTGTTGTTTATAACTATTGATCTTGCCTCTGCTATTGCCACGCACATTTCATTCACAGAGCTCCAGATCACTCCCCAGTATTTGCATCTGCATCTGTAGCTGCTCCTTGCATCACTTACAGGAACATAGGAAAACACAGCTTATGGTACCGCCACAGGACCTCCTTTGGGCCCTACAAACCCAACCTCAGAAGACTCTGTAACTTAAGTAACATTTATAGGCTTCCAGTTCTGTAGCCAGGGCTAAAGCCTTGCTATGGTGAGTTTTATTTTATGTGATCTGGTAACAGTTAATAGAGGAAACATAATAGCGGAACACATCTTAGTAAATGCAATCTTGCTGTCTATAACTTACCTGTGCATATGTACATGCATACACTGAAGGACTAACTTTATTTTCTGATGTAACCAAAAGTGATTTTCATGTCTTAAATAATATGATTGCTTTTGTTAAATAATGCTATAATGCTAGAGAGAAAAAAATCCTAAAATTGATGATCTAAGTTTAAAAAAAAATAATATTGTAGTTCTACTAAGTACTTCATCTGCAGCTGATTTGCAGAAGGACAAAACATAAACCCCAACTTTCACCACACAAAGAATGACAATAATTTACTCTATGTTATAGTTGGACAATGCATTAAAAGCTTTGGGAAGTACAGATCATAATAACGGGTTTGGTCCACACAGAAAATTAAAGTGGGTGAATTCTGTTCATTTGGCGCAATGTCACTGCAGCGCACCCCTCCCATCATTACCAATCAACTTTAAACTCCCCTAGCCAATATTTTGCTTAAGCTGCACGCTTCAAACCCGCCCACGGGGCTGCACGGCTTCCTCGGCGTCAGAGCGGGTTTCAGCTGCAGTGGGAGCATGGCGCCAACACCACCAGGGCAGAAGCTTGTCTTCCTTCCAGCCTCCGCTCTCCCACCGTTTTTTTACCAAAAGGAGAAAGAAACCAGCAGTTCCTGTCTGCCCCTAACTCTTGTTATAATTCAGAAATCTCTCTTTGCATCCTACCGCTGAGACAGGAACACCCCTTTGTGTGTTCCTGATTTTGATAAGCACTCAGTATCTCAAAATTACACAACAGTATTACCAAGGTGATTTCAGTTGGTTAACTTTGACTTGATCATGAATGATCTGTACACGCCAAGAACCCAAGACAACTTCTTGACTTTTTCCAACAAATACAACGATCTTCAAGTTTATAAATATTTTCCCTTACAATTTGCACTGTTATTGACAAAATACAGTTGAGTATCTCCAAAATCATCATCAGCAGTGTGTGATTAGACTGAACTACTGTATTACCAAACAGGTGTGCTCCCATTATTTTTATTATTCTGAGGCAAACTATAAAAATCTACATCTATTTTTTATAAAACACAGAAAATATGCAAAAATGCATGTCTTCTCAGACAAATGGCTTGAGCAAAACGAATGAAGATCTGTATCTGTGCACATCGCATCCCCTCTTCCTTTTTTTTCCACTTTGATGCCTTAATGTTGCTCTGCAGGTTCTTACCTTGACATGTGAGACTAAGGAATTAATCAAACGTAACTTCCTAAGGTCTCTACTCGCATTGACAACCACGGGTGGATTACAAGCAAAGCCTGAATCGGAGCCCACCTGTTCCAGGAAGAGAAAGGGTCTTGCTGCAAGAAAGAGGGAAACAATCTTCCTAACGAAGTGCCCAGGACACTGTCACGGTATCAACAAACCTATTGAATAAATCTTTCCTTGGGTTTTAGGGTGATTTTGTGGCCATGACTATGAATAGAGTTATTAAGAATATAGACTGAAGATGGTGGGTGAAGCTCATTTAACTAAAAAGACAGCCAAATATTTGATACAAATTATATCACATATTCCTTCCACCTCCTTTGTACTAAGTGAAGACAGAACTTGGTCGTGTTAATTGAAGTGGGTTTAAAACTGCATTTTGCCAAGTAGCAAATGCTTGAAGTGTGAGCGTTACATTTGTAATAAGCAGATCTTCTAGGCAAACATCAACCTACAAAGGTTGACCCTAAAGCAGGGTCCAGAGGATTCTTTGCACCTCAGCTTTTTTATCTGGTCATTATATGAAGGGATCTTGTCCTCCTTTCAGCTGAAAAAAGAGCATTTCTAGAATGCTATCTGACTGGTCACCTTCTTTAGTCATTCTGTACCTCTGGCTTTTCTCTAGCACTCAGTAATCTGCTGCTTCTAACCCATAAATTGTAATGCAACAGTTTCCTGGGAGTTAGTCTCTTGGGTTCAGCAAAGTACTTCCAACTTCTTCAGATGACAGCATCCCCAGCTGTCAACTTCTTACTGTGAAGAAGGGCTTTTATTAGGCTTGAAATTCCCTTCCATTAAGTCATACACTGAAGTCTGACCTTGGCTCTCTACTCAGTTAATTCCACATCCGCTGCTTACGGCTTCCTCTGCCACTCAGTCACTCAACTGTACTTGCTCTAGTGCCATCATTTGTTCAGCTTCTCAGTATTAGATCTTTTTTTTTTCTCCTGAGCCAAAGATTTTTCATGAAACTTTCTATCCTGTTTCTTTCTTTGAATGTCAAGGTTATTAAAATGCCGTTTCAGATCCTGAGGTTATGATGTTTTGTTATATGGCAGAGTTAAACTCTCTGCTCCTGATTCTGCAACTACACGACATCCAAGCGGAAGCGAATCTGTCTTGAGCTCTAAACTGGCTTTCCCTAGATTTAATGCAGAGCCACAAAGTTTCTGGAATAGTTGCCCCCTCTGGCCCAGTTTTTCTCCCTCTCTGTGGTAAATTAAGTGTAATATTACCGCATATCTCAATGACTATGACATTCTTAGCTTTGATAAATTTGCAAGTAACTTCTCAATTTTTAATTAGATTGTTATGTAGAAGCACTTAACGTATTTCTGTAAGTGACACCTATGCTGGCAGATTTAAAAAGTGTCTGTTACGAAGTCAATGTTTAATTAGCTTTCGTTGCAAATAAAAGACATATTAATTTACAATTTGCTTAGAAAGCCATACACTACATGATCATTATTTTTCCAAAGGTGAAGCCACTGATTTTTTAATATGGGATTTTTTTCTCATTTACTTCGTACAAAAGTCCCTTAACTCCTTATGCACACTGTAAATCACTTCTCATGCCTTTGACCTCATTACAACCCAAAGTCCAATATTCAATGTTAATGAAAAGGAAAAATTATATATAATTCCTACAGCAAATTTCTTATGTGAGAGCCAACATTCATTGGAACATATTTGCCATCAGCTTACGGCCTCTTGCACGTAGCAGATGATAGGCCATCTCTGAAGGAATAGGTTATAGGAATAACAGAAGGTTTGAATGTGCTTTTCTCAGAGTATGTTACTTAATCTTCTCCTATATTAAGAAATAATGATTTAATTCATGTAATTGCCATAGGTAGCCAATAGGAAATGTGTGGAAGCAGGGTACATCAATCCAGAAAAGGATGTTTTTCCTATTTTCTATTTAATGTGGGAAATGACACTGACAAAATGGAAATGGGATGTAATTAATTCTCTGGGAATAGAAAGTTGGATGACTTTGTAATATGTATGATCCCTTAACCCTGCATTTATCACAGCACATATAACTGGTTTCTTTTGGACAAGTATATATAAAACACAAAAGTCATATTGCAGTTTCAATGGCATAAGTACAACTTTGCATGAACTGAACTGCTCTGGATGTACCCAGGTAGTTTATGAACTGAGATTAAAATCTGGCCATAGACATTTTAGTTTCATTGCAGCTTTTCTAAAGCATAGAATGACCCAGAAACACAACTGCTCTCATGTATATAAAACTCATATACACTCATCTTTATCATCCATTATTCTAAGTTCACTCATCGTCTTAGATGGTAAGAATAGAATCGTAAAGTCTGTGTCTTTGTATTTTCTGCAACAGAAATATTCACAATGAATTCTGATTCTGTTTCCTCTAGGCATTTCTACAAAGTGCAATAGAAAGCTACAACTGGATCTCTATACTCACTTTAATAACAGACATATTATTTCGTGTTTTAAAATCAAATTGAATATTCTTACTAAGCCTATTTCTTTTTTTTTTTTGTAATAACTGAAGCACTATCTTTTCCCCTGCATTGCTATATTGAATTCAATGCTCTTCAAAGAAGAACAACTTCTCAACAGAAAAAAACCAAACCATAAAGTAATGAAAAAATCACAATGCTACTCATAACAGCTCTCCTGGAATAAATGAGGACATTTACTAGATGCAGATGCACTACTGGGACAACCATTCTGTCAGCAAACTTTACCTGTCAGTGTCTTAAACCACTATTAAGCTTACAGGTACCTTAAAAAAATAACATTGACGAGATAAATACAATTTGCATTAAAACAATAATATTAAGAGAAAAAGAAACACATTTAGAAAAATTGTTTCCAAAGCTTTCGTACTATATAAATGACATTTTAATGAGCAGAAACTAATGTCCCATTGAACACCTGCATTTTTCTGCAGCCTTCCGCTATTTACCTATGAGGTCAGACTTTACATGGAAGGTACATTAATTATGATTAACAGATGATATAACAAATGGCTAAGTGAGTGTTATAGGATCTAGTAAGTCAAGCAGTTGCTTTTTATCATAAATAGCACATTCTGCTATAGTGGCTATGACACTAACTGATACTGCTTATATCTCTAGTTACACTGTATTAACCCTTTAATTAAGAGAACTACTCATGTTCTCTTAGTAGAACATAAGACCATATAATGATCCCATAACAGAGCTCTCACAACTACAGAAACCACTTTATGCAAAAAATAATTCTACAGAACCATCCAATATTCTTGAAGCGATCTTTTCAAAGTGTTTTAAAAATGGACAAGTAATGGAATTATCCATCTTATGAGACCAGCTACCTGGCCACAGATCACTCTTTGACAGGAGAACAAAATGGCATACTATTAAATAGAGGCTGATTTGCACATATCATGTAAAACGAAGCAGCAGTGTAATTAAAGCTGGGTCAAAGCTGCAGGTCCCGTTCTAAGAGCCTGTCCCAGAACCGGAGGGAAGCATGGATCAAATGGTTAATTTTAGTCAAGAAAGTATTCAAAATCCTTAGATCTTGGAGGTTTTTGAAAGTGAGTCTGCAGCAAGCAATATGATAACAAGAGTATTTTTTCTCCTACTCTTGATATTTCTTTAACCCTAGAAATTGGCAATTTCCAAATTTCCTCCAAATGCACTGAAACTAGGACTCCACATTTGATACTGATGATGTAGCACTGCATTTCCCATTTTTTCTTCAAGAATACAGGGTGAGAATAATTTGCTCTGTTTAAACTCACTTAACACTTTACAATCCAAAACATGACCCAGAGGCAATGATGAATTAACTTCGTAACTTTGCAGTCTCAAGTGTTAGCACTTTTATAATTTAGTTTTCTGATATTTTTTTTAAGTTTCAGAAGATTATTTACGAATCAATTCAGAAAAAAAAAATTCTTTCTCTTTTAGCTTCTTTTCCAGAAAAATTATTATAAAAGCTCTAATATTGTCTCCAGGTAAAATTTTCTCACTTCCACTACGATGAGGGCCATAAAGCAGGCCTCAGCGCCTGCAGAAAGCTCTCATTAACTCCCTGGCCTGAGTCCACTTTGTTATCAGGCTTTGATTGTTCAACAGCCCTGGCTAAATATATATATTTGTATATAACTGCCAAACCGACTAGAGATTATGGTAATAGTAATGTTGCAAATCTGCCCAACAGACTACTAGCAAATTCTGTCATTTGTCTCTAGAGCAATTCTATTGGAAACTCGTGGATTTACTTAGTTTTAATAACCAGAATGAGACAAAATGAAACTGCCAAAGATTTTGAGTATTTTGCACGCTAACATGGATTAACCTTCAAGGTTCTTATTACCATTTAGATAGATATTCCTAGCTGCTGTCTTAGGTCAGCAAGTATTCGAATCACTGGAACAGCTTTGCATTACACGTGCTGCAGACAGATGCAGCAGAAATGTATGTATTCTCTGAAAAAAAAAAGAAAGATTAAAACATTCACTGCACCTTAACAGCAAGGTAACGTTTTCTTCTGTGGAAAAGGCTGCAAGCTGCTTAAATCTCTCGTCACGTTTTGTACTCCCTTTCATCATTATTTCTCTTGGACTGTCAAGTTTTCATTACCATGACATAAATGTAAATGAAACGGGTGCTTTTAAAAAGATTTTTCCCCAAGTTTTTTTTCTTTTGTTTTTGTATTTTTTCAGAAGTAAACCAAGGGTCCCAGTTAGTGCCATCCACTGGTAGCACTAATACTGTAATCAGATGACAGGCTTTGCTATCAAAGATCTTTACAATGGCTTCAATTCATCTGCAAGTACGTTAGCTCGACATTGCTCTCCCTTATTCACTCCATTTATCTCATCCGCTTTCCCGAAGGGGCAGATATGGCACCATTCTCGGTATGCTGAGATCAAGAAACTACCTCTTCCTCTGGCTGCAATGCAGAAAGAGAGAAGTGGACCATTCTGCACAGTACAGATAGATAGATCTTCACATAGACCAAGAGTTATTTATTATTGTTATTATTATATGATTTCTCCTAAATACAAGCTCACCACCATTTGAACACTGCTAAACTAAAATGCTGAGCAGGCACGAGAAGACACAGTACTTCAAACCTGCAGAAGATCAATGCTTCAGAGGTAGGTGATGCAAATGGATGAAAAGCAACAGCAAAATATATTCTGGCACTTGTATAATTTACCTCATTGCAGGGAAACCTGAAAAACTTGCTACTAAATACATGGAATTTTTAATTTAAGCAGATGTGAGAGAGATCAATTTTAGGATTAAAATCAAGATCTTCAGGGATAAATCTGCCCCAAACTTATGCCATATTATGTATTTTTATTACAGTATTTAACCCACTGCTGAAGTCACTACCTGATTTCAAAATAAAAATACAAATTTTTATATATCTGATATATGATATTTTGGTGAAATTTACTTTCAATTTTTAGTACTGAGTTAGAGGAGGAATTTAAATATATAAAATACGTACATGTTTGAAAAAGTGACAGATGCTGTCATACCCTGCAATAACACTGTATGCAAGCCAAGGTCAAAGCAATACAGAAACTTAAATACATCAGTTCTCTGACATAACCAAACCAAACCTCTGTTGATCCAGGGTATTTTCCTTTGGTGTTTCATGATAAGCCATGGTTTACATAGTCATCTATTACGGTCATACTTATTTCTCATTTTTTGACATCCTCTAGTCTGGTAGGCACTGATATTTAAACCAGTGCACCCTTGCCAAATACAGCTGCTGTGTTATCTTCATAATACACTAAAAAGCATATCTGCTTTGTTCCAAAGAATGCCTTGTAGGCAACTGGGTCAAAAAGCAAAAACTGTTTTGTGGTAATTTAGTGGCTATTGTTAGTAGCCAGAATGAAGAAATACTGCACTTACTTTGATTGAATGCAAATAATGAAGACGAACATGAAACTTGATTCAACTGCTAAAGATGCCAAGGAGGATCTTCTAAGGATTACAGTGAGAGATGGATAAGGCCATACTGAAGAGTCAAAATCAGGAGTAAATGCAGTTGGGGGAAGGAATGCTTTGATGGAAGGCATGTGCCATAATCCCTCCTTCAAACTAACAATAGCCCTTTTAGGACAGCAACCTATTGAGGTGACTTTGGTTGCAAGAAGCCTCATGAATGCTTCTGCACAGTATTTTCAGACCAGTCATAACTGAGGCCTTTAACCCACATCTGCAGACAGGAAAATATAAGAAACTTTATTCTTAAAATGTTTTTAGCAGTAGAAAACTTTTCTCTCAGTAATAAAAGTGACAATAGTGTTGAACAAACAACTTAAGCTCTAAAGGCTACACAATCACAAGATGTTTAATACAAAGAATACACTAATCCCATTTCAATGCAGAGGCTGGAATTAAAAATGTGTTTCAGTCACACTGCTTGCAAAGCAATGCCTTTTGCCATTATTTCCTTACAAATCATGGTCATGTTCTCTAATGAACCTCCTCTTGTATTGCTAAAAAATACACAGGTTTCTCCTTTTATCCCATCGGCCCTACATGTGTATCTGTTAGCATTTTTCAGGCTCCAGAATATCATTTATGCCAACCAATTGCTCTCTGTTACAGTTTTCCGAAAAGAGTGAAAAAGTCAGTCGATCCCGTAACTGAAAGACCAGTCTAGGTAGTGTTAGAGACGCAGTGTCAACACAAAAGCCGTGAAACAAAGAGGAAGCCCTGGAAGGTCTGGGTGTTATTTAATCAGTGACGAAACCATGCTGGTGTTTCTTGTATTTAAAAGTTGGATGGGGAAATAATCCTAAATTATATACAGTACATGTAGGAAACACAGAGGAATACCATTAACTCATTTGAACAGCACTAATTTTCTGCCTTATGTACCATTTCTAGTCTGCACAGCCTCTGAACTATATATACTTGCCTTCTTTTTTCAGTGAAATTAAATATGAAAATAATTCCCACCCCAAAAATCTGAGAAAAGAATGCAAGAAAGAAAAAGACGGACAGAGAAAAAGACAGAAGACAGAAAGGCAGGCAACAAGACATCTGCAAAATAATCACGTAGAAACTATGTAATCCAAATTAATAACCAGGCCAACCTAGAAAGCATCATCTAACTGCTAGATACAAATAAATGTACCTGGGATGTGAGTCAGGCTGTGTCATGTAGGCACTTATCCCTTATTATTTGATTTGTAGTTGCAAGTAATGAAGCCAAGCATGCATTTAGACAGTTTGAAGCAGATGGACAGCATACTCTGGAAAACAAGTTAATGGCAGAGGCAGGTATATCTGCATAACTCAACGGTCAAAATGGCCTCGACAATTAGAGGCAGTTACAGATGCAACATTTTCACATTTGGATCCTGTACATGTAAATATGCAACGATATTTATGTTGATCCTTTGCATAGGTTCTCTCTGAGAAAATTGTTTTTTTCAGGAAGCAGATTAATAAGGTAGAAGCTGCATGACTGTTAAACAAAAACTGCCGCCTTTTTTTTTTTAAGTTGTTGAACATCATTAGGGGAAATCCACCTCTTCCCATTGCCAGTGCAAAGGCCATTGCCCACAGCACAGCTAATGCAGCTCTAACGACACACAGAAGGAGACCCTGGTAACTTTGCTACACAACCCAACCAGGCTTCTCCACAGAATAGCAGATCGGGGAGGGTAATGAGGGAAGGCCAGCTTGTTTGCTTTGGTCTTTCCTCTGGAATAAGAAAAGCATTCTCACATCACAGCTTACCAAAGCCAGTGTCCAAAGTCACACAAAACCCTCATCGCACTTGAGCCTGGTGCAAGAGTCTCAGAAGCAAGTCAAGAGATTGAATATACCTGCATTTTACTCTCTTTACAATACCATTGTTTCATATTCAAGCACTTACACAAGCTGTTGATTACCACCTAGAAGGCCTACAAGCAGGTCAGCCCTGGTGCATGAACACACACCGAGCAAGCTGACATACACGAAAACCTGTAATCCTTCATTCACTCTATGGATACAGACAGGAGCTGATAACCAACAGTTGTCCTACACCCAAGTTTACACCCAAGTGTAAACCACCACAGTGGTAAAAAAATTGTAGCTACAGATGAAACAGGAAATTTTATACCAGTCAGAACAAGAAATATCAGCAGTAACAGGAAGTTCAAATTCTTGCTGGTATAAAATGAAATAGATCATAAACTCAAGGCATAAAAATCACAAAATATCAATAAATTCAGTTAAGCAGTACTTCTTAGATATATTACCATAATCAATTAATGTAACCTTAGAGAGTCACATACTTATCTCTATGGCTCACAGCTATAATTAACCCTATTAATAAATAATAACAAACAAAATGCCTAAATCTAGATTTTTTTTTTTTTAAATTGCTTATGGAAGCCAATAAAGCATACACATTATCACACCAATAACTTCGTATTTCCTGAAGCAAATTCACAAAAGATGTTTAATCATCTGTCTTATTGGAAGCAGGAAGAGAAAAGAACTGGTGTTCTGAACATCTCTTCTACAAATTTAAGCAAAAATTAATTTTGCAGAAGGATTTTTTTTCTTTCTGTACTACTAGCCTTCTGGTAGTATCTCCATGAGGCTTCTAATCTAACAAATCCTTGTTCAGATACAGAGGCGGTCTCCAGGACAGTAAGGTTTTGCTAGCAGCCTCCTCCTGCATTATAAACAGCATTTATGCAATATCCCCTGATGAGCCTGCTCCCTCCTTCGTGTTTATGCTCACCACCTTGCAGCATTGCCGCGGGCGTGCTGCTTTTGCAACCAGACAATGTGCTCCACTCATGGATCACGTAGATGAAATGTCTCGTTTTCAGGTTCTAAAAGGTGCTTCTCCAGTTCTGCAGTGCAATGTGGATCCCAGAAGTTGTGTCCTCTACCCCACCTAACCCAGCCAGAAAAGCATGGCAGAAAAAAAATGCTCCCTCCCTGTGCCGCTTCCATCATAGCTTCTACTGAAACTGTGACTATATTCAAATTCCTCGTAACCTAGTTTCAAGCGCACATCCCTTGGTAGCTCTTGTACCTTCCACGATTGTATTATCGTAGAAGGTGCCAAGTGACTGAACTGCCTATTTACCAGAGGGATGTCTCATTGTTTCTATTAATAATATATTAAACAAGCTAGGGCTGAACGTTTTTGAAAAGCCAAGAGCTCTATTCATTTGTGTCAGTTTATTATTTCAGAAACAGGAGTTGCTACACAGACTACTGATTTCATATGCCTCAAAAGGAAGACAATAAGGTGCACAAACTACAAAAACAGAGCGGTGAAAAACGTTTAGTTTCTAGTCCTGGACCTGCTATCTGCCTATATATGGATCACTGTGTTTTAAAAGCTGAGTTTGCTTTTGGATTCTTCCATTTGGTCACAACATTTACAGCTGCAAGGCCAGTTATTCAAAGAAGATAAATGTCCTCAACTTCACCTGAAGCTACAAGGAGCTCTAAATTCTCACCTTTCCAGAAAAATCAATCCAAACCAAAAGTAAAAGGAAGAGTGCTCCCAAAAACAAAAGCCACAGGTTAGAAAAAAATCTCAGCCACAGGTTATTTCTCTGTTCTGAAGTAGAGATCACATCTGCTCAGTTTTTCTAGGTTACTAAGGCTCTTGGCTGAGATATTGCCTACCAAGATACAATATAAACATGGACCATCAAAATGGACTGTGCTCTGTTTACTTCTCCTCCCGTGAGTCAGTGCTAGAGATGATGGAGGGAAGCGTTCAGCTCCCAGCACCATGTGAGCAGCAGCTGGGAAACAGCAAAGGAACTCGGTATTTGCCGTCTTAATGCGATCATATCAAAATGTGTTGAGTGATTCCTTCCACCCCTATCCCCAGCGTCATTTCTCAGTGTCCCAAGGAATCACAGATGGCAGACCGGAAAGTGCAGTCTGGTCATGTAGCCCATGCTTTTGCAGCAATGCAGCATTTTCTTTTAGAGTAACCTCTTGATGGTATTTGCAGTCAAGTCCACTTTTAAATACCTTTACTTATTCCTCTGTGAAAGTGAAAAGTAGAATCAGTTCTGTTACTTACGCGTGGAAATATTCCTGCTATATTTATTTACGACATGCCCTTGTAGTAGACATCAGAAAAATAAAGAGGAGGAAATGGGTTCCAAAAACGTTTGGGACAGTTTTATAGAATATTATTGCAATTAATTCTCATAAAATCCATCTGCCACACCAAGGGCTTGTGTTACCAGGAAACCATTTGTAAAGGGTTCAGAGGGAGAAAGAAATTATAATATCGCTTTCCTCTCTTTCTCACACTTCTCAACCTGCCTTTCACAAAAAATAAAGAGTTATGTGAGCTTTTCCATGCAGCCAGCTTACCACGGGTTTTATGTGAAGTATTGTGCAGATTTAGAGGAAATGCTAGATACTGCTAAACCAAAATGAGTTTTTTTCCATCTGAATGATGCAATAGTCAGTTCTATGCATCCTATAGCTTGCTGTAGCAGACAAAAAACTTTCTATTTCATGCTCTAAACCTAAACCATGGAAATGCAAAGCAACAGTTTCTCTGTGCCTCAGTCTCTTGTAATTTGGAGGCAGAACAGAATGCACAGAGATCCTTCTCCCTAAGTCCTAGAAAACAGTTGATGGACAAATACATTTGCGTGAGTCTCAAGGAAATGAATGAATGGAAAGAGAATGCATAAATACAGGATAAATCACAAATATCTATGATAACACATTGCACGCTTCTGCTTTTTAGTTTGCATGTATTGCTTCTTTTCACATCTCCAACTTTTGCAGATCATAGTTGTCTGACATACACTGGGAACTTATGCTTTCCTCTGTAGTCAGTGGAGAGAATCAGACACACCACCTACCCCAGAGTGGGATCATCTTCTAAGGATGCCTACCCTTATCTATGTATCATCAACTGGACCTGTTTAACTCACCAAAATTAGACTTCAGCTACTAATATCAGAACACTATGATCAGGCAAGAAAAATTCCACCCTAAAGTGTTCTGCAAGTGTCACAAAAAAATTGAACTGCAATTGTGCACACCAACCTTAAAGGTCCTCTTTAAGTCTTTGTCATTTGTACTATTGGATGCCCACTGTTTTAACGACAAACATCATGCAAGGCAGCTCTTCACTGCACCTAGCTGCAGTCTTTTCTGTAAAAGCACCATTGATCTGGAGGTGAGAAAAAGCAGGACTCACATGCATCTATTATTGTCATGAAAAAGATGGGCTAGCAAAGGGAAAAACATGTTGATAAGAAAGTCAAGTAATACGTGAAATGTGCCGAAGTCTCAGAAATAAACAGTAAGGAAGTCATAATCACACCTGCAAATTAATTCTTATTTAGATATTAAAAAAATGTCTAGTAAGGGCAGAATTATGGCAATTTTAGTATATTTAAATAAGGATTATTTAAATTTCTAAGCATTAAGTAAAGACATTTAAGAAATACAAGAAACACTTCTTTCAGTCTATTATCTAAAAATATTTCTCGTATTTCTTAAGGGTTTTCTCTAGTTTGTTATCTAAAAGTTCCTACCAGAAATGAAAAACTGACCTCACTGAAGTCTCATCACCGCAGAAACCTCATAGTGAGCCAAATGGAAACATTCTTAACTTAGATAATTATACAAAATTCAGGTTTCTAAACATTTTCTTTAAAACACAAGTCAGCCAGAGCTTCTGAAATGCCAATGACCTTACATATGCTCCTAAACTTATGTGCAAAAATCAGAACAATCGGATCTAATTACAGCAGAAAGAAATTATGCAAGAAAATCAGAGCTACTTTATCACACCCCCTTCCAATTGAAACCTGGCCAGAAACAACAATACCAGTAACATTCCTAACTGGTCAGTCCAGGCAGGTTTCCATCATCTGGGCATAGTCAGTAACTTGGTGCTGAATTTATTACCATGCAACCTTACATTAAACAGCACAAAGCAGAGAATGAAATCATTGTTCAGCAGAACCATGAGTGCTCCAAGAATGGCAGAGCAAAATCAGGCGACTTGTTAGCAGTTTATATCGCAGGGATCAAACACCACCATGATTTCTGATGGCTTTAGCTGAACATTTGCCACTGTCCCCAGCCAGTAGAAAGAGTTTCACTTCCTGCTCTTTTGCAACATCTGAAGTCCCTGTGAGAATTAAGTGGACATCAAGATAAACAAAGTATAGCCTGGTTTGACAAAAAAGATCAGAGAAATGATGAAATACTGACCAAAACATCAGCAAAGAACGTAGGTACTTGCCAACATGACTAACAGGAAAGTTAGAGATTAGGAAGAATACGAAGCAGATTTTCTTCTGGGTTTGGGGTTTTTGTTGTTTCTTTTACTACCTCTTCAAATCTAAAAAGAAGAACTTTTGTGTACGTTCCTTGCATTTCAGACCCTGTAGGGCCATTTTGGGATGTACCATTGCAGACAGTATGTCTGGCAGGAACACATCTGTGACCAGGTGCCCATTAAATCATTTCCTGAGCTGTTTTAGACCTCTTCTGAGGGCAGTTTGGTAGCATGCCAGTTCTGGTCTAAAATCTGCAAAGAACCACTGATTAATTGGGCTTTTGCTATTTCACTGTTGTAAGGAACTGCACTCTTTTCACATTCTTAGGGGACTCCTTGTGTGGTTTCATTGGCAATTGCAGTAAATTTACCCCTATGTCTATATATTTTTTTAAATTAAGCAAAGTAATTAATGAACTGGAAAAACACTGTTTCAGCAGTGAAACAATGCACTGATTCCTACTGACAATCATATTTTGGATTCACTATCTTATCTGAACCCAACATCCCATTAAGCACAGGAGGCTCACAAATTCAATGTTAAATTGAATTAACATTTGTGATTTCCTTTTTACTTTTTATTGAGTAAGATCTTGCTATTTTTCTTCCACTGCACCTAAATCACATTTTTAATATACACAGGTGGCTAAATAAGGGGATACTGAATACTCAGTAGGCTCCACTGGAGTAAAGCAATCAGATATACATTCAGAAGTATATTTTAGGTCTACGCTACAATCCAAAGTGTCGGTAGTGTCAGTACAGCCCATGTTAACATATGTGGGTAAGCTTTAAATCTACAGGCTGGAGAATCAAGACCTGAGAAAGGTGGCTGCAGCACGACAGCCTTCACTGAGCAGGAGCGAGCCTGCCCGCAGCTCGGGGTGCTAACCTGGCACGGCCATTCCAGGCCAATGTGAACAAGACTGATATTGCTAATGGGTGCACAGCTAGTTTTGCACAGGGACACTTGAGATGCAATCAAACCTTTACAGCTGCTGCACAAACTCACAATTTACAAAATGTGTTACTTCAGTAACAGCTCTCCTTTGTGCTTTTGAAAATCTACCCTTTAAATCCCATATTATCTGTCAAAAACTTGTCTTTGCTTTCAATTAAGAAAGATGTAGTAGATATACTCACTGGCCAGCAGTTAGTGAGCAACTGAAGAAACAGCTGTTGGGCATCTTGGAAAGGGAGACCCTGGCTTCTAACCTCAAGGGAGATGGAAGCCAGAAACTTGCAGCAATCCGAGCATCCAGCCTCCCGCAATCAAGGTATTTTTATACATCACCAAAAAGTGACTACAAAGATGTGGTAAATGTTACTGGGACTCCAGAAGTGACTCCACTGTGACTGTGGAAGGCCTCAAGAGGGAAAGGTACACCAGCTGATGACTTTAGCTCCCCTCTGTGACAAGAACATACCATGGCAGCGTGACTGAGCAGTCACTAGAAACCTGTAGAAGTACTGATTGATGCGACACTTGCAACTGGGCATTTTTCAGGGGTCCAGAACACAAGACAAAACAATCTCTCTTAATATGAATACCTTCAAAGCCCTGACTTCCCCTGTTATGTTAAGAGTCCCACTGATTTGAAGCTTAAAAGTGGTTCCAGGATTAGAACAGAGTTCACCATATCCTCACAGCACAGTCCTGCTGTCGAACGAGGGCTGCCAGGAGCTGTACATACATATGTATACTATATATTCCAAAGCCGGCAGCATTCCACAGAGCACAATACACCGTTTTCCTGACAATTTATCAGGTATAGTCTCAGAGATGGGCAGGGAGAAGAAGGTGGCACTTATAGTGGAGCGGGTACTCTGCTCTCAGCTGCCTGTTAATCTCACTCAGTTGCGGTAACACCAGCAATGAAGAGCAGAGGGAGGGGAGGAGCACCGAGGGTATCCTGTCAGACAGAACAGCTTGCAAACTGGGCCTGCCTCTGAAAAGCGCCTGGTGTCTGAATCCAGGAGTTCACCTCTGTCTCATGAGCACAGTCACACAGCCAGGGATGCTCAGCCATTAAAGATCAAAGGGATCTTTTTGTCTCACTTTAGCTTGTTCACAAACCAGGTTAGTTCAAGGCAAGGATAGCTCGAAAGATCAGAGGCAGAATGATCCAGTGAATGTGAAAAGGGGCTTGTGGTGGTTTTGCTACTCCTTAACCTTGAAAGTCACATCACAGAGAGGAAAACACCTCTCCTGCAGTCTATCCAGAAGTCAACCTGCATCTACAAAATGCTACAATAATAGTTTGTTGAGTATTTCTAGCAACTTTGACTGGCTTTCTAACTGACTGGCCTTGGTGAGCTTCTGTAGCTACAGAGTGAGTTTAATATCACATAAAAAGAAAGCAATGGTAGCATAACAAGCACAGCTTCCATTCACATGAGTAAAGAGGTTCAGAGTTGAATCCTGTAATTCTGCCTCATTTTGTCAAGGCAAATGGAGCTCCGGCCATTTACACTACTCTGGGACTGGCAAAATTTAACGGGGGGGGGTGACGGGGGGGTGACGGGGGGACGACACACCGGGGACACGGACGGACGGACGGACGACAGACACCAACCTAAAGAGTTATCTTTGTTCACTCTAGGAAAGGGGGAGAAGCAAGGGCAACAGTGCTTTCTTCCCCTAAGGCCTTCCAGGAAACACGTCAGAAAGAGTGAAATACATAGACAGACAAAAAGAATGAAACAGCAATGTCACAAGAAATAAGAAATGAGAACTATCAGAAAAACAGATGCCAGTCATGGCAAGAAAAAAAATGTACATTGGCAAGAGTTGGTTGTTTCTGGCAAGTGACAAATGTGACCAACTTGGTGCTTCCAGGGTATGTTTAAAAGTAGCAAGCCAAATAATGCTGAAGATATCTATATGATACTGTAGATATATAGATAAATATACATAGTTAGATACACATATAAACAAAACACTATGTATTATTGTTGATAGCTCCTTATTTTCAAATGCATTTTGTATTTTCCTACAGGGTCTCATCTAAACTCACTACAACCAATGGAATAGCTTCTGTTGATTTCAAAAGACTTTGGAAGAGACCCTGAGAAGCTACTGTAAAACAGAATTCTCAGCTATCTTCCTTGCCCAGTAATTTCTTTCTCTTTAAACTCATAATTCAGTTAATATCTTTTTTCACCCATGAATTTGATCTTACCAACACTGTTCTGTCCAGGCATGGGGACTACATTATCTCCCTTTATCAAACTGCAATGAAAGGAAACTCTTCCACCCTTGGGCATTTTTTTCCCTTTTGCAGATATGTCTGTGTTCCTCTATCTGGTCCTTTTTTGCATTCACTGTAAATCAAAAACTCTCCAGAGGAACTTCCTGGATTCTCAGTTATTGAATAAGGCTAATCAAGTTCCCAGAGAACAATCTTGCTTTTTATGTCTATCCGCATCCGCAGTCTCTTCATCAAAACAGTCCAATTCAAGATTCTTAAGGGCTCTTCAACAAAAATATTTTAGATCTTCAAAACAAAAGTTTCCTAGCATCAGGTTCACTAGTCTCTTAACTTTGCTTTAACTCAACTTCTTATACACAACTACAGTAACAGCACACTGTAAGATGTTGTGCCGAGTGCTTCAACACACAGCTCTAAGATCCAAACAAAGAGTTCAGTTCTCTTTGATTACATTAACTTTTTTAATCCAAAAGGTTTTTGGTGAAGCATATGTTCTGCATCATTAAAATCAGATATTCTGGCTTTGATCTTTAAGTTCTCTCAGTTGACTGCTTCTCCAAACTACAAACTATTTGAGCTTTTGAAGTTATCTCCTTGCTCTGTACAGAAAACCTGAACCTTCAGCCAGATTTGATAGGGTTACAAGATAATAACCATATACCATTGTATTTACTTTTTACATACTAAACTTTGCTTTGGGAAAAAATCTACAGCTTTATCAGAAAAAGCTTAAATACAATAACTATAAAACACAGAGAGGATTCTCTACATAATATTAGATACTTGTTTGTAAGTAAATCTAGAAACATTTTGTTTCACTGAACACTATCTTTTACACTCACTATTTATCAAAGTTACTTTTTTCCTTATTTTTTTTTTTTTCCTTACAAAGTCAACAAGGAGCCTGGACAGACAGAGATAGGAAGCCTGTGGATTTGAAGCAGTGGAAATGGCACACAGTGAATGTCAGCAGCCAGACTGTCACACAAACAAGCTTCTCCGTAGCATGGAAAGCCAAGAGAACAATTGCACAAGTTGAGGTGTGACATTACAGCAAGATTAATTAAAGAAGCAGGGCCAGCTGAAAATAGCTAAGGCAGCCATTTGTCAGTGGACTACAACAGGCGTTAAGTGGCTTCCAAAAATAGCGGGACTACTGGTCCCATGACACATCTCAGTGATTCTGGAAGGAAATATCTAGCCCAGCCAGAAAGCCCAGCCTGGAGGTCTGGGACACGAGGCATCCAAGCTCCCAATACCATTGACCGGATGCTAAATGCTTTGGCTGAAACTATTTGGTTCTCAAGTTTTACAAATAACAGTAACAGAAGCAAATATTCAACCAGATGTAAGAAATATTACTTAAAATGAGAGTAAAAGGAAAATTCAAGGTGGAATTATTAACGTTGACTGAAAAGGTCAATATTTGTGGTTCCTTGGAGGAGGAGGGTCACCCAGTTAGTTCCTTCTTACATTTTAACATGATACTGGAGGTGGAGGAGGTGAGATTTTATGAAATAATCAATCCACATATAGTGAACAAGTATGAATTCATAAAGTGGAATAAAAACACAAATGTTTTTGATGAAATAAAATAATTCAGCATTAAAGTTTATCAAATAGTATCTTATAAATGTGACATTTGTCAAGAATAGAAGATCAAATAAAATGCATTCCCTAGTAAGTACTACTTTGTATGTATAAGAGTGACTATGTCTCTGTGTGTCTGTAAATAAAAAACTACACATTCTATTTTAATTTGGAAAGTTATTTTCATTTCAAGCATTCTCTGCATGGGGCAAATGACTTCTGAAGATGAAAACATTTCCCACACATGCTTCACATCATGTAACAAGAGAAAGATCACTCCCAAATTCAATCTCTCATTCATGCCTTCCCACCCCCCCTTTTTTTTCCCCTCCCCTTTTTTTTCCCCTTAAGAAAAAAAAAAAAAAAGGAAAGAAAAAAAGAAGAGGGAGATGTGTTTGGCAAATCAACAACAGAAATACTTCAGAAACTGTCCAAGCCATACAATCCCAAACTAATTCGGACAGAATCACATGAAAAGAAAAAGACATCTTGTGAAGAAAAGTCATTTCTACATGCCACCTTTTTCCAATTACTTCCCAGTAACAATTTAATGAGAGCTGTAAAATACAGTGCATATCTACCACTACATGATCATAGTATTCAATGCTTCTGAAACTCAGGTATGCAAATTTACAAGCTTTCTATAACACCTGTTCATCCAAATACTTTAGCATATGAAAAACTGTATTCAAATGAGGCGTTCCTCTGATGTTTATCGCTCTTATTCTAAAATTATATATGATGGTCCTAATCCAGCAGATGTTTAGTAACTCAGACCCACATTCTAAAATTATATATGATGGTCCTAATCTGGCAGATGTTTAATAACTCAGACCCATTAAAACTGATGAAATTCTAAACTCAAATAATTTCAGTAGAGTTTAATTGCAGAAACATTTAGTACAATAAAAGAAAATTACATAAGTTTAATATCCATTTTTCTTGTCTATAATTATATTTCCATTATATACTTCCTAGATTAAGCTAAACCTATACTATCTAATAAACATAATTATATAAAATGTTCATATAATAGACTAAAGAAAGTAACAATTAAAAGCCCATAATTTAGTTACTCTACGTAACTCATCATTCTCAGAGAATGAAATATTGGATTAATTCATTTACCTTCAACCAAACACTGAGAAGCACTCTTCTAGAGATAGATTGTATTTTACTCCTTCAATTCTTTGTTTCTTTTGCTACCTACTTCCATGAAAAAAAAATCTTGCCTAAAATTCCTATCTTGTTGTGGAACCTTGTTTGTGATCGCATCAGAATCCTTTCATAAATAGTTTATAAAGTGTTATTAAATAATTAAAAATACTATTAACATGTTACTTCTTGCACTTCATAGAAACTTATAAAAATGATGTAATACTTACTACAATATCTACTAAATATTTAACTTACATGAACTATGTATACGTGAATCTTTATTACATTTTTGCTGTATTTCCCAGTAATACAGATGCTAACTGTTTTCTGCAATTTTAAAACCAAACGCCTTTGAACAGTATTTCTTGTCTGTATATGTTGCAATGTTGCTGGCCTAACCAAGAAAATGCATATGTACACTCTGTTCTGGTAGTGCCTTCTCTTACCTAAACTAACCTTAAAACAGTAGGGAAAAATTATATTTAACTAGGCAATAATGATGCAGCCTTGTAGATACTGGAGAAATTGCTTAGATTGTATCTGCACACAGATAAGAAGAAACCAGAGGAGTGATTTTGGAAGACCATGTTTCAGGGGCAGTTTGCCTACAGGTCAGAAGAATAAATTAATTCCTGTCTTTGTACAGTTTCCAGCACAACATCCTACTATTTTACACTTTGGAGGAGGAGCAACTTTTATCCAATTATAAAGTTTCCGTAGTTCTGGAGAATTAATGCTATAAAATTAAAGGAAAACCAGAATCTGAGCCTGAGCCAGCGGCTATTGAAAGCCAGTGGAAGGCAATAGCATCGCCTTCAATGGGCTCCGCACTGGAGCCTGCGTGTACAGCGTTACTTATGAACTGCATACATTAGCTGATCATTTGTTCTCAGCTTATTCTTAATCCTATTTTACAAAGCTAATGTTCATCTTCTAATGACAATCTAATTGCTTGGTGCCATGTTTACTAGTGGGAATGAACCACAAGCCATGTCACTGTAAGCTCCGGGGAGTATTCCAGTGATTGGGAGGTTAAAAACTCCCTATCTGTAGAAAGGGAAAACTCATTTCTTAACTCTGGTACAAATTATTTCCAGGTGCTGATAATTATCACTCATGGAGTTTGATATTCCGGACTCTACATCTAAATTTCTACTTGACAAGTTAAACTTTTCATCATGTGCAGCAGTCTCCTAAAGACTGAAGAGAAGGACAGACTGCCGATGGTTGAAACCAATTCTACTTAAAATAGCAACACTTAATTACAAGTCTTGTTTATCTCTTTTCAAAGTATTTCAAATATATCTTTTCCCCAAAGGAAATAATATTGTATATTATTAAACAGAGAAGTATTATTGCATCTGCTCATGAATGAGAACTGTGAATAGCTGAATAATTATTTGGGAAGCCTTGGAAAGGACTCAGAAAAAGAACTCCATCAAAAGCTAATGTTTTCCATTATGTAGACTTCATGCAGCTTTCTTACTGTACACACACGCCACATACATGCAAAACACACATAAGTGCGTGCGGTAACAGAGACATGACACATAGAAAAGCAACAGATTCAAGCACTAGATGTTTAAATGTATGTTTAGATACGTTCATGCAAGCACTCATGCTTACATATTCACACATTTTTGTCAGTAACCAGACAAAAAGTTACTTAAAGAAGCTAAAAGCAGGGTCTAGCAAGCACAGATTCAAAGGAATTTATGGAAGAAGCACACTATAGCCTGACTAGTATTTTTAAAGTTTGTGTTGCCAGTTTAAACGTCCTATACGGCTATCTGTAATCTTTGAGGAGTCTGCTTTTTGCCCATCTGGCATGCTGTGAAACTGATCAGTCAATTAATTTTGAAGCAATTCTGACATAAGTTTATTTAAAGGTGACCCAAGAGACTCTCTTAAAGTGAACATTTAGTGAATGCCATAAACCCAAGTACATCCCATTGCAGTATGAGAATTATACATAAAATCGGCATACTGAGCTGTATCACTCAGTCACTTTTATACTGGCTGCAAAATTACATCTCTCATACCCTAGAAAAGATCAACCTCATGATCTGCTGGGGCAGGATTATTTTACTGGACATGCCTATAATCAGGCAGGTGTCTTTTTGCATTAAAGACTGCATTAGGGGAGGGCGAAGGTGCTACTTGTTTCCCCAACAGCAAACACCTGCAGACTCCAGGCTCTCAGTACCTGCAATGTTACTAATGGTTAAATTAATTGTGGCAGGACTTGAAATTGAGTCCACTTGATCTTAGGGTCTCACAGATTAAAGTATTAGTCCGCTGAACCATGTTACTAGACTTCACTTTAATCTATTAGATACTTCCTTGTCTTTGTTCAATAAGCACGGCAGAAAAAAAACAAAACAGTAGAAATCTTGGAAGAGTGACAAGCAAACATGCAGAAATTTCAAGAGACAGCCTAGTCAAAGGAAAATAACTACTAAACATTGATTGTCTGCAAATTAAGCTACATTGGGCTATGCTAGGCCAGATCCTCAGCTTGTATAAATTAGCAGGCCTCCAAGGCCGTGGCAATTTTCATTTGTGAGGATATGAAAAAATATTTTGTATTCCTTTGATGCTTTCCATACTAGAATGAAAAGTCTGGGAGAACTGCAAAGAAAGCATTCAATTTCTAGCTGGATAAACCAGCACAGACGAATTAAATGACTCAGAATCACACAGCTGTTTGAAGACAGAGCAAACCATAAAGACCCTTTCGGGTCTTCTGCTCCCACCCTCAGTCTTACTGACCAGGGTACCTGGTGTCTGAAGAAGAAATGCCATTTGTTAAACAACAGATCAGGTATTAAGCATGTATGCACTCCATGCTTGTATTTTGATCTGCATTGACCCCATCTAATTCTAGGGATTTAACCGATACGGCCTTCCCAAGCGCTTTGGTCACTGGGGAATGAGAGGCAATTTCAGAGCTTGATTCAGACACCAGGCAGGTGAACACCCTTCCCAAAAGTACCACCCATCACCCTGCTTGCACTGACTGCGAGAGGAGCCCAGACCAACTACCCTGGTTAAATGCCTAATATTGAATGGGGCAGTTCAGACATACGTCTTTTGCTCTATCAATCAGCTGACAGAAGTGAACACAACATTATACAAAAAGACAATAAAAAGCATCTTTGCTTATATGTAAAACTATGGCATGAATTTAATAGTGCACAAATCCCAACCCAGAAGCCTGAGAGAATACATAAACAAAGGCACAGAACATGGGGGCTGAACAGCTTGCAAAGTGCAAGAGAAACATAAAAGAAATCAGAGATACCATTAGAAGCACGTACAACAAAAGAAATTTAAGCCAGAAATAGCCAGAAGCTTATTTCCTTCGTGATTCACAGAGCATATTGCAAAGCTGCAGTGAGTTGGCATAGATTTGTCAATTTAAGCTCTAGCAGGAGATGTCTGATAGTAGGAGATCATCCTTAAGAGGGTAGAAGTAAAATGAACTAATACGAAAGGCAGGAGGTGAGAGACAGCAGAAAGAGCTGCTGTCAGTAATCAATTTGGTCTCTTTTAATATTCTTTCAAAATTACCTCCTTCTTCTCTCTCCTTTTCTCGTCATATACCCTCCGAGTCCCTCCTTAAATCGCATCCTGAGCACCATTCCCTGTTTGTCTGACCTTTGCACCAGCACAATCAACCCAGGGGAGGAACACCCCCACCGCTATGCCTGTGTTTGCAGGAAACAAAGATATGCTGGAGTAACTCGCAGTTTCTTTCCCATTGGATAAAACATTAAATCTTAAATTGCAAAGGAGTTAAACAATGCCTTGTAGCACATGACATCACTGCATTTAATCATCTCCAACATTCTTGCAAGTTCACGCAGGACTTAAAAAGGAGAATTCACTTCACTTCTGATAACGGGATCTTTAAGATTTACTTATATACATAATTTTTTTTGAAGGACCACATTCCAGCACCATTTCTTAAGATATTCTTTACACAATTTAGCGAAAGCTCTGTAATCCAATACTTATGAAATGAGCTGTCAAGCATAAAGTATGCCAGAATCTCTTAAGTCCACACACAGCAGGACATAAAACTAGTAGCAACTGTACTGAATTACAACCAATAGGAGAAGTCACAGGTCACCGAAGCCACACAGAGTCCTGCTATAGCCAACAATGAAACTTAATGTACTTTCCATGTCCAGAACCATCCGCTATAGAGCTTCTGTAAAACAGATTAATGATAATAGCAGCAGAAACTAGAAAAGAAATGCAAGAAATGGAAGCCCGGCCAATATTCCATTTGTAATTTGTCACACTATCACACAATAAGACTTGAGCGTGAATGTGTTGCCAATTTACAATTCAAATAGGCTTCCTTGAATTTTTAAAAGAATGGACTGTACACATCAGTCAGTATGACACAAAAATGCCCTGTCAGGTTAATTTTAAATGCATGTTTTATTTGCTACTCTTAACTAATCACTATCATTATTTCTGATTTTTAAAAGAGGCGTCCATTATTAAATAAAATGCAACTCCTGATCCCTAACTGGAATGGGACTTGTTTCTGTAACCAAGCAGTATTCCCTAATTTACAGTATTTTGACTTCACACTAGCCAGTTAAATGGTAATTTTTATATTTTTCTTTTTTCACCATGTGATAAACCAAGGTATTACCAGCAGAAGGAGCACATTTGGTTAGGGGTTTACATAGGGTCTATTAAAGGCAATTGCAATTTTTTTCATTTACTTCAAAGGCCTATTGATCAAGCTAGCATTAGGAAAAAAGAAAAGGTTTCTTTTCCTAAAACATTGTTTACCTATAGTTGATTAAATTCCTCCTGGCTGTGAAATTCAGCAGATGGACTATCAGGGGGATGCATTTGGCCTGCTGCAGACTAGACACTGTTTCTGTCGGAAGGTGCAGTGCTTTGATGATGCAGAAAATAAAGCCCATGCTGTTTCTATGTTCTATTAAAAGGAAAGCCATTAAGACAGTAGTTAAGTGGTCAAGGCCTAAAATTAGACTTGCCACAAATGCCCATGGCAGGAAATATTCTTAGTTTTTTAAAATATCGCTTCATAAAATAACAGTTACACTGGGTTTCTGGAAAAAAAGCAAAAGACCATAGAGCCAAAAAATCATTTAAGTACCTAAATGCATACCTAGCTTTAACCACAAGAAGTCGGTGGCTCTAGCCACTTGCTTACAGTTAAGTGTCTACTGCTCCATCAGCTCAGGGTTTATCTGTGTAGGATTCTGTTACTGGAAAGACTTTACGTACTGAGTTGTGCTGAAATCAGGGCTGACGACCTAAAGCTGCAAAGGACAATGTGTGGGGTACTGTAAAAATTCAAATTGAATTTGTATCACCATGAAATATCTCCTGAAGCTCCAGCCATACTTTATTTAGATGAAAATAGCTTTAAAAGTTCCCCTTCTTTCCTTGCTATATAAAGCTCTGACCGCCCTGTTTCCTCTATACTCCATAGCCTGCTGCTCCCCAGTTATCATCAGTTGGATGTTAGGGCTACGCTCCACCTGCATCACCAAAACAACCTGTCTTCAAAATAATCAAAGGATTGCTGCTGGGGGTTCTCTGGGTGGGGGCAGAAAGGAAGAGGCAGATTAGGGGGAGGTTTATTTTTCGCCCAGATCATTTCAAGGATCCAATTCACAATAAAGCCTCAAAAACCACTGGGTTGCCACAGTGGAGGACAGGCAGGGATGTGGAGTAAGTGGTTGGGATGGGAGTGTCTTCAGGTGGCTTCAGTGTCATGGAAAACACTACAAGAGCAGGTGGATAGTTCCACCACAAGTTAAATAGTCAATACAACATGTAATTAGGTTCACTAACAGCATCTGCTATGAAAAACAGAAGCAGTTTATATCTTTTTTAGAGCTATGAGGGTTAACTGCAAAATTCACACTACTGATCTGGGAACCTGCCAGGGTTCATTACACCTATTTGTGGGTGATATCCCAAGTCAGATTGTCAAGCATATCCAAAGATCATAGATCAAGGGTTTTTCAGCTTCTTTAAGAAAGAAAATGGAAAGCAATTTGAAAATTAACTTTATTGCCAAAAGGTGGAGAAGGTACTTTGTTTCTATTTCAAAGACAGGAAGAAAAGAAATGACTATATGGAAAAAGGTATGCATGCTGTTTAGAGAAAGATGTTATTTTTCAGTGTCTTTAGGGGAAGCTGCTTACAAAGGGGCATAGAAAGGTATTAAAAAGCAGGAGGATCAGCTGGCAGTATGATGAACAACATGTAGTAATTCATCAGCCTGTGTAAACCCAGAGTCGTTTTACTCCAAAGCAAATTTCCCATGACTTTGATATTTCTTTTGAAATAAGCTTTTTTTTTAACCTGCATTTGAGCATTGATTTATATTTATATACAGCTTACAGTAGGAAAAACTTTTGAGTCTGTCATATGCAGCCCTTGAATAGAAACAGAGGAGATTTACACACAGGAAAAAAGTTTTATTGAATCAAAGTGTAGATTACATATACAATGAATATCCTATATATTTTCCAGAGTAGGATTAGTAAACTAGGAACTCTGAAGTATTACTGCCAGTTCTGATACTGATTATATTCTGTGTACTTTGGCAGGTCACATAACCTTTCTATCTCTGACTGTAAAACGAGGATATTACTTATCAGCTTCACAGGGATGTTGTGAGGATTAGTTAATGCTAGAAAAAGGACATACAGTGCTTTACTAAGTAAAATCCATCAAAAACACATGCACAGTAAATGACACCAAGTAATTTGACCTAGAATTTAATTCAGTTATACTCTGATAGTCAAAGTCTTTTGGATAAACAAAAGTCAACTTAAATTTCAACCAAAACTGGAACTAAACCTAAAATGAATTTTTAGTCGAGGTTCAAAAAGAAGCAGTTATTTTAAAGGGTTGTTCCTACTAGCTCTCTGTCTCTCTCTCTAATTTCTGGTTCTAACTTGTGGTCATAAGGAGCAGTTCTGATACCCTGTAGGAAAGCTTGTTCTTGCGGTTATTTCTGGCACATCTTGCAGGTTCAAGAGAGGTTTGGGTAGCTTAGCTAAGCATCTCAAGCTTGGGGTACTTCTTCAAACCAAGCCGAAGCCCGTGGCATTTGCCAATCACTAATCGTAATGCTTTTATGCTGTCCAGTGCAGGAGTTTTGTATAGAAGAAAATCTTCTTCCTATTATTTGAAAACGTTAAAGGCAGAGTGAGTGCAAGAAAATGAGAATTGCAACTCCCTGAGGTGACATTCAAGTGGAGACTGAAAGAGGGTGGAGTTCTTAATCCTAAAATTAGGCTTGTAATAACTTCAGTGCATACCACCTGGAAACGTACAGTTTTTTCAAATACACTAATGTAGCAGATGAAGAGCAGTGTTATTACTTCAGGGCTACAGAGTTCATCGCTATCCAGTGAAATAAGCAGGCCAGCTTATTTACTGGTCCAAATTCTCTCTTCTGCAATGCTTTTACTCGAAGGTTTCCTTGAAGCAGTGAGGTAGTCAAGGGGAACTTGGCATTCAGACTTGTAAACGACAGCAGCTTTGCTACCTGATCTGAAAATCACTTCTTTCACAGGTCTGAGTCAGAACTAAGGTTAGATTTGTGCTGTTTCCGTAACTAGGGACAGTTCTGATTTTTTAAGCAATATCTAATTTAATGCTGTCACTGTGGGGAAAAGACACGCTTTTTTTTTTTTTTTTTCTTTTTTCAGGTAACTATTCCAATGTCTATCAGGTTTTAGCAACACCCTCTCTAAATCACAATTTTAATTTTTTTAGCTGTTTGTTACAAACATAAGTCTCATAAACAACTAGATCTAGATGCATGGCCCATTTCACCAACACAGTCTACAGACGGAATTTTTGATCCTTTGCATATAAGAACTTCATCGACTTCAGTGGAGCTGATGTATCACCTATCATCATCATTGTACTCAGTAAAACACTAGTGAATTTTCCTTTTACATTGTTTTCTATCATAACTGATACATCAATATGAAAATTAAAATCATTACTTTTTTTCAGTTATATACGCAGTTTCTCCAGCAACATACCCAAATTTTCGTTCTGATACAAGTCAGTATGAACCTCACAGGTTCATTCACAGAAGAGGACTAACTATGCTATTCGTAGTTCCCACTTGGCGAACTTGAGGAATGTGTTTTTATGAGCTGTGTTTCCAAAATGATGGCATATGAAAAGGTAGCCGTGCCCAGTGAAAGGTGCAGTTATCGACTGAAAGACTAATTTGATCATCCAGTGCAAAAAACAAACAGACAAATGAAAAAAACCTAAATCCACAGAAAAGGAGAAGAAAATGCATGTTGGCATATATTCCAAACATATCTCCAAAATAAATCTATTGCCATGTGCAGTATAAACCTGCCTTGTATTTACAACTTATTTTCAAGTTATCTTTTGGTTAAATGTAAGCTTGTATATTTAATGTATTCGATTGCTCACTTTGCCTTTCTGTTCTTCCTTCTCTCTTCCTCTCTTGGCAGATCACAATTTGGCCTTTCGGGATTTAGTCTGAATGTGTCATAACTATGCAGTTCCTTCCTGCTAACGCCTCTTAACATTTTACTCTCCTTTCTGTCTCAACAATCTTCTTCACCTATTTATTTGCCTTATTCTTGATCCCCCATTTCCCCCATCCTTCCTCAATTCACTTCTCTTCTGTTTCCTTTCTTATCAACCGTATCTGTTTGCATGCTGGGTTTGAAATTTTCCCGAAGGCTGAATGAACTGTTTGCTGTGTTGCTCTGATTATGAAGTACAACAGACAACAATACTAATAAAGCTAAGATAGGGTAATTCAAATCTGTTGAAGAAAAACTGACAACAACAGAACACAATGGAATAATCATTCCCTTAACTCAGTGATTTCCCTGCAGCAGAAAAAGGCTTTCTGGATTACATACAGAATAACCTTGGCACAGCTTCATATAAGTGCTGGGGCCTACTAAGGAAATGTTTGATATAATGCCAACAATGGGCAATAAAACTGAAGTAAATCAGATACTAAATGGGCAGGACGCAGCTTTCTTTTAGGGCCATACAGCACCTAGCACACTCTCATCACTACCAGAATTTTTTTTTTTAAGGATTTCTAAAAAAGTGTTATCCTTACTCAGATTCCTTTCCTGTTAAGATCTAGCTTGCCTGTTTCTTATCTAAAGTCACTGTTTAAAAATACAAAACAACAGGTCCTTCATTACCAGTGATATAATAGAATACATTAATTATTGCTCTTACCTTATAATTCATTTTATGCAAAACCAAGACAATGTATCTTTTGTTTATAATCTTGGACATTCAATGATGGTTTCAATTACTGTCTTTTGTTTATACACATATGGACTTCTGAGATTTATTTCCTACAAACAATTATAATATTGTGTACTGTATGCATAGTAATCTGAACTCCGAGGGCCAGATTCAGCTCTGTTGCAGGTGAGCATAAATCTAATTTGTTCTGATTCTGACATCCACACTACCAGGCCAGAGGACAGAGTAGGCTTAACTCCATAAAGTTAAAACCCTGAAAATATCAGATCATTTAGGCTAGATTTCTGTATAAAGTGAGGGATTACATTTCACATAATGATCTCTGCAGCAAGTCCAGTACCTTGTATTTGTCAGAATTCGTGCAGAAAGGCACTCAGTCTTCATCTCAAATATCAAAAAATGGACACCCGCCTTCCCATTCCAACAGTACTTTTTTCAATGGGCACCAGTCATCACTACTGAAATGTATCCCTTACTTCTCATTTGAATGCATTTAATTTTGACTTTCAACACTACTGGCTTTTTTCTTTACTTTCAGAACAAGCAGAGGAGAGTGGTGGCTATTAGTACTCAGTATTTTCTTCCCATGAAGATACTTTAATGCCATTAATCAATTCAACTTTCAGTTTCTTTGTTGTTAAGATAAGCAGATAATGCTCTAAATTTCTGTTCCTCTCTGTAACACATTTGCCTCACTGAATAATTCCGTGGCTCCTTCCTGCTTGTCCCTTAATTTTTATTCGTTTTTTAAATTTATTTATTAGAAATGTTAGTAGTTCTGTAGTTAACAAAACATGATGTAATGGAGCAGGGCCGGGTCTGGATTTGGATTTGAAGCTATTTGTGATCAAACATATGAAGCCATATCTTAGAGAAAGCTAACTGCATTTCAATTTATTTCCATTACAGTCATTTTGTCCTCTGAAAGGGCTGCAGAGAAAGCTGGATTATTTTTACACTGTTAAGTAAGACAAGTGGAAATAGCTTTTAGAGAAAGGCTGAGACCACAGAGCACAAACGACAATGGATCTTTGTGTTACAAAGGTGGTGTTGAACGTTTTACTCCCCATAGACTGTTCATGGAGTTGAGCCCATGGATCAAGCAGAGAGCATGGTCCTAAACACTATCAGAGGAAGCCAGCAAGATAAATGCCGTTTTCCTTTTTTATTGGTCATGCTGGGCATGGCCTATTATCTTTAAATGGACTGAGCAGTTACTGTAGAGAAAAGAACAAGGATACTATCTCTACCCAGGCTTGTTATAGTCTCCAGGGCAAAGACTGTGAGACACTGCTGATAAACAAAGCAAATGCAAAAGCTAATGTCTCTCCTCTGTAGACAAGACAGAAAAGGCAAATATTTAAAAAGTGGTAGTTCATAAATTATGATCATCCCCACCCCCATCAAGAATCCATTAACAAGGAAATTTTTCAGGCAAGTAAACTCTGCCCTAGGAACACATGTTCAAGATTTTTTTTTCAGACTTAGCCTAAATTAAGGTCAGTGACCTTAATCCCTTCCATTGTGATTGCCTTGTGCACTAGGAATGCAATAGGATAGAACATGCTAATGAATGAAAAACTCATTCAGCTGCAACTCATATTCATTCATCCCATCCCATCCTGAAAAATCTACCTGCTTACTTATGATGATCTACTCCAAATGTATCCCATAACATATTTGTTTCTCTCTTATAGTTCCGTCTTTTAGGCCTTTGCTTCAATTCACTGTAACTGGTCTAGTTCGTCAGCTGATTTAAATCAATTTGATTCAATTAACCTCCACAGGGCTGCATCAGCCCCCATCTCCCAGCCCATCACTGCTGGCAGTGCCCCTGCTCTCCCTGCCACCCAGTTCTGTGCTGGGAAGTAAGCTGGTAGGACCCTGCATCTTGCCACCTATATTGAGGTGCTGCTTAGCTGCTTTCAGCTCTTCCTCCATAATATCTCAATTTTTTCAATTCAGTCCTTTCTCTTAATTTATTTTTAAAACTCAGATACCTACCACTGTCTTCTTTTGCTTTGTAAGAGCAATGTCACACACACCGCATCTTATCTACTCAAAATACATGTGCCAAAGAATACTATCTCATTCATCATTCTGACCACCTCAGGTTTCCTTCTCCAAGTACTTCCCACCTACTCATCCTCTAACATATAAAATGGAAAATGTTTTTTTGAGAAGGGAAATCCTTTTCCTTCTGAAGACTTGAATTGAACATCTTTGCATTGATCACATATTTTCTCATGTTACACAGAGTCTTAAATTAGAATGAAACGTCTTCTGAGAAGGCAGAGTGCCTTATTATGTATTGCAGTATAATTTTCTAAACTTAATTTCATCTTCTGGTTGCCACTGCAATTCTGATTGCCCTTACGCAGCAACAGTTAAAGATTACAGCTTGTATTTTGTTGTGATCGTGGGGACGAATCCACCTGTGCCGATGCAGAAAGGTGAACGCCTTTCTGCCACACCCAGCCAACGCTGGGTCAGGTGGGAAGGCAGGATGCTTGGACTTTCCTCTGTTCCAGTGAATGGGGAGTTACGATCTGTCTTTGGGTAGTTTAACCAATGTTTCCTTTCTTACTATCTCTTCCCTCCACTGGACCTCTACAAACTGAGGAAGACTGGAATTTTCCAAAGTTTGTAATCAGAAAATACCGATTCACGGTAATTAAAACTTCCCATGAAAATGTACCAGTTAGAGGTCTACGTTCATTAGGGTCAGGATGTAGCTTCTGCGCGAGAGGGCCAGAACAGCTCCATACAGCAGGAGGTGTGCTCAGCCGCGGCTGATGGAGGTTTGGATCCTTGTTCTTGCCCACCCTGTGACTCCCAGGTGATCCAGGTGAATGTCCAAGTACTTTAGTTATCCAGAGAGCTATTTTTCACAATACATAAATATAATAAAGGTAAACCTTTAGTTTTTAGTCCAATATGGAAAAAAAAAGTGAATTCTCAAAGTTTTTTCATTAAATTTTTGGCATTAGACAGCTGTAACTGTGCTGTGAGTTTGAAAGCCCTCTGAATAGGTATGGTATCATTTACGTAAGAAAATAAGAATGGGGAGAATCCTTTTATGTTTATTCTTCATGCAGCTTTAAGAAAAATTTATGGCATCTCCTTTCAGATTTTCTATGGCAGATTTTTCAGTTGTTAGAAGGATTTGGCAAAGTCGCTACTAGATGTTTGCATCACGGAATGAATGCTAGCGGCCCCTCTCAGATACAGGATACCTGTTATGTTCTCCTTGGCCGCATTTCCCAGGTTTCATAGTTACTCCCTCCACTTTACAACAGCACACTGCTAGCCATGTACTGACCCACGGCAAATTTAATCCCAAGAGTTTTACAATAGTTGAGCCTAAGGATTACTTAGAAACTTTGCATTAGCACATACTTCAGTAAACCAGTTTGAAAAATGCTACTTAAGGAATGTCTTTATTCTCACATGGACACTCTGGCTTACACGCTTAACATAAAATACAGTTCTGCAAGTAAGCTACCATGAAGTCTTTGGAAACAAATAAATATGTTTTTTTATTGTGTTGACAATGGGAGCAGCTCACTGCACTGAGCTGCCAAATGAGCAACCCAGAAGTACTGATTCATTTCCCAAGACAGCTTATCTTATTAGCAACAAAATGGTGAATCTGAAAGAAAATGTGGTCCAAAAGTCACAGACCTCTCTCTAGTCTGGAGATCGGAGTCAGAAGTAAGTGTAGAAGTTCCGATGATATTTACATTTAGGAGTCTGATCCTTTTAAGTTACCTTTGAAAGCTGATTACATGATTGTTCATCTCCACTTTTATTAGAGATCACAACTTTTTTGTTGCTGATGCAAAATTCACTCTGTCAAATTACTGACAAGTGGCACTGAACCACAAAAGTGCTATATTAATACAGATTATTCTGATTAATAAGATTATTAAAAATTGATTCAATGGCACTCCAATTTATAACTCAGAGAGAGATGACAGGGAATATACAAAAAGGCAGAACGTAAGTTTTGCTTCTTCCAGCAGACCTGCAGTTCACGAATGGCAATGCTCAGGATTCCACATGTCTTACTTTTTATTTAATGGGCATTTTTGAAGAGTATATCTATCCCAGTTTTAAACAATTTATGGTTTAACAGTTATCAAGGCTTTATTACCTATGATGGCAGCAGACCCTGAAAAACTCCAATGCAATTGCTTTTCAGCCCATGACTCAGTTCCTTGGAAGTTTTTCAGTGTCATAGGTTTAGATACCCAAATTAAACCATATCAGCTTTTCCTGGGAAAAAAAAAAGATTGTAGAAATGAGCCATTATAGGGAAATGCTTCCCAGAGGCCAGAAAACTGTACTGTCCACATAGGATTCTTCACACAGCCACAAGTCAAAGGGATCTCAGAAGAGACCAACTTTGCAGGAGCAAAGTCCTCCAAACTTCAATAGGTTTCTAGGACACATAAGAGAAGAAGCTTTTTGATAAAAATACTTGTCTTTTCCAATGCTTTTCTGTTACACCCCAATGTCTACGATCTGTAACAGCTTCCCATGAGGAAGGATGCTGTTCCTAGCATTTTTCTGAGGCTGTACTGTAAACCACTGCAAAGGAGATTTGGGAGTTGAGATTAACAGTTTTAATGACTGAAGGTTGTCGCATGGATATTGCCTGACTCTGTAGGACTCCATTCTGCGTTAACTGTCCCTAATGAAATGTCACAGCATGAAGATTTTGGAGATGGCTATAGTGAAGAGGATGTTTCTACAGCAGGGAAGTGTTGCCTTGATCAAGTGGGAAAATACAGGGCACAAGTCGAGGGGATCACACCGCACATGGGTTTCTAGCTGAAAAGCTGAATTTATCAAAATAACATATGTTAAAATGTGTGATAAAAATCATTTACAGATAACCTGAAAGAACAAAAACAAATTATTCATCAAGAAACTTGCCACATCCTCAGTCTTCCGTTACATATTGGGCTTTCATAACCAGTTTCACAGGGTTTGTCATAGTTAAAGTGTTTTTGTCTACATTTATTTCTAAGTTGTGTGGTTTTATTTTATTACTCTGAGTGTCAGTGAAAACTGAGTTTCTGATATTACTCATATTGTAGAAGAAGAAAGTCTGCAAGACCATCCCAGCTCAAGCCCCCCAAAGCTCCCAATTCCATATAAATGTGAGGTTATTAATTCTAGGTAATAACATGGCATCACTATGCAAATATTGCTTCCCTGCTCTGATAAGCACTATCATTTCAAGAAAGCCTCATTCAGAGCGTTTTCCTGTTTGGTTTTTCACAGAAATTAGTGTATTACAGTCAGTAGCATAGGTGGTGGGAATTAAAAAAAAAACCAAACCAAAAACCAAACCACCTCATTTTTAAAGAGCAAGTGTGAAAAATGCATGCTAATAAGGGCATTTATCATTAAAAGCACTATAACTCCTAGAGGTTATCCAAGCAGACCCTTGAGAGTTCAAAGAAACAGAGAGATTATTAATATTATGATGCTTCCAGCTAAAATGACTGAAATGATTACTCAGGGATTGAGGAGAAAGCCGTTCGAATAGATACTCCTGTACATCTTATACAATAAATGCTAAAAATACAATTCTGCAGAAGCACTGTAGTATAAGGCAAACATCTTAAAAGGTAGATGTCGAATGCAGTTTTGTAGCTTGATTCAAAGAGCATGTACTTCCACCTCTTAATTTATTTACTCTTTGTTAGAGCTGTACCACTAACCCATCAGATAAACAAGCTGGTCGGTTGGCTTCACCCCACCACGCAGTGTCAGTTTTTAGCAGGTGTTCCTGAAGGACTCTGCCTTTCTGCTCTTTGAATCATTTTGTAGACACTAATGAGCATCCCTCTTCAGCTTTAATTATTGGTCCCTGACAAGTCAACATAATAGGAATCAGCTTAACCAAGCATACTCCCCAGTGACATGTTCAATTACTCAGGTTGTACTTCGCTGCAAGAGGTCTGAGGGGTTGCTAATTTAACATCGTCAAAAAAATAAACAGAGGTATTGGTTACAGTTTATCTTTTGACCCTTATGTCACCAAATCTAGCAAGATACCTCCACCTGGAATGGAACAGAAGATTAAATACTTAACAGTTACTCTTCTGGTTTTACTTTTAAAATAAAATTAATTAATACCTGCAAAGTGATTTAAGTCAAGCAATGTTTTATGAAGAGAGGCACTGACACTTTGATAACAGGTGTTTGTTGCTGTATCATTATAAAGCCATTTGGTTTTCAGTCTTATAAACTACAATTAAGTAGTAGTGTTTATTCGTTGACATTTACTGTGAAAATAAAGTACCAGGATTAGTTAATTTCTATTTTTGGCAATCACAGATATCTATTTTCCATAACCAGAAATATCGGTGTAAGAAATGTGACTAGGAAGCCTTTTATTTAACAAGCTTGTTAATAAGAAATTAAATGGGATTTGAGGAAAAAAAAAAAAGGTGAAGACAGAAACAGGGGCAAGAATGGTCTCTGCAAAAGAATATCTAAAAAAAAATGTTTTAAGACTAAACTATTAATTTCTCTCCCTATAAAACATCATTAGCTCAAGATCTAGCTGTATGGCTGAGCACAACTACTTTCAAACCTGTGCCCTCCCTGAGCACCATCAGTCTAATTTTCAAATGATGGTGGATACTACTTGCAACAAATATGAAGAAGTAGGCCTGTGTTAATGGCTAGAGAGACTTCTTTGGATTTAATTCAAATTTTGTAGAAATAAATGGAAATTATATTCCATTTTTTAAAGTCAAATTATCATCTAATCTGGCCTCACAGATAACAAAGGACCTAGAACCTTGGCCAATAATGTTGGCCTCAAACACTGCATTTCTGGTGACCTGAAAAGATTTGTTTACCAGCCATTTGGCTATCAAAGTGGAATTTTACTGCAAAAGTGACTATATTGTCATTCTGAACATCTCCTAAACTCCTACAGGTATAAATATAAGTGAGCTTTTCTTATACTTAACAGGAATAGGTTGAAATTTTAGTGTAGCTTTACAGAATTATTTCCAAAGGATAAAAATATTCAAAAACTCAAATTCATGCTGAGGCTCAAGAAGAGATATATATGCACTTCCTAAAAATAATCCTACATGTTTCGTGATTTTTTTTTTTTTAAATTTCAAAAAGTTAAGAAAATAGAACACTCCAAGCAAACAGGCAACCTCAGGGAAACACTGGCAAAGAAAGGAAGTTAAATCCTCATAAGTTTCAGTGAAAATAGTCAATATGATTTTGTGTTGTTTCTTTTCTCAACACATTTCACAAAAAATAAAATCTGAATTTTGCAGCGCTCTGAACATTGATGCAAAGGTATCACATTTCCTCACTGTAACAATGACCATCCCTCCTGACTGACTGTGCTATTTACCAAACATATACTAAAACTTAATGCATATGATGATTAAGCAGGCACTCATTTTATAGTAAATATCTATGTAAGCATTTTGGACCAAAACTAAGAAATCAGTTAAAACCTGGACAAAGGACTTGGAACATGGGAACTTCATGCACAAACCTTGACTTGGGTGGAAGCAAGACCACACCTTGTATCACTTACTATTTCACAACCATACATTCAACCTCTTCCAGACTTTTGATCGTCTTCCATGTTTGTTCCACTATTCTTAAACAACAAAATCACATTTGAATGTGGCTTCATTTCTATGTTTAGAAACATCCTTCTCAATAGAACCGAAATTTCATTCAGCTCATGGTTAGTATTATTATCTTCCTTTTTTTTTTTTTTTGACCATGGCTCATATAGTTACAGAAATGAAACTTGATTTTACTCAGATCGAAAGATCATAAGCAGAGTTATTAATTGTCATGGCTGTTTTTTGTGAAGATGCATCACTAGAAAAAGCCAGATGTCAGGCTCAGTTTCTGGAGCTCATAGTAAGTTCCTGGTAATAGAGTGGTTCTGGGCCAAAGATGAATGTACCCTATGATGAACACACACAACAGTACAGTATAAATACTTGTAATCAGTTCTCATCTCTAGAATTTCTTCACAGATAAAAATGCAAAAAACCCAGAAAATTATAGGGATCTAGAAATAAAAACTTTACTGATAGTAATTCTTATCAAGCCCCAAGTACCCTTGATAAACAGTAGAGATAAAAGCCTCTGCAGGATGCATGACATGCCCAACAAAGCACAGTTATATTGGTGTCTAACAACACAATGTGAGAGTTCTGCAAACAAACACCATATGGAAGAACAGAAATCTGTATTTAACCTAAAGCTCTCTAATTGCCTGGCGTTTAGATGAAAAGATCTTCCCAACATCACAGAAATGATTCTTCTGTTGCGGAGCTTCAGAAATCTAACCATGGGCTTCCTTCACTGCCAGTGGGAAGAGGCAATTCATAACCTAAATATTCTCTGTCATCTAGAACCAGGCTCTCTCTCTTGATTATTCATGGTACCTTGGCACAAGGAGGTTGGAAATGAGGATACACTAACATACAGAAGACATGTTAGATACTTCCATTGGGCAAGGAGATCTTTTCACATTAAGCAATCAGGCACATTCCCAGCTAACTAACATTTTGGAAACATTCAGGTGAAATTAATCCAACTCTTAAGTTAGCTTTTTTTAACCTTTAGATTAGGTACATGAATTTTTTTTTCCTTTTTTTTCTTTTTTTAAAGTAAGAAAAAAGGTTCTTTCACCAGCCTGGGGATTGCAGAATACACAAGAGCAGAGCAGAAAGCACACAGCATGTGGGTTGCTTAGGTACTGACACATTACAAAGGAGACTCTCAGTAAGTTTTCTTTATCATCATAAAGAAAACTTATCCAAATAACTGTCAAGAGTGGGAAGCCTAATCCACAATGACTTAGTCATACTTTCAAATTAAAGGTAGGACGCAACACAGAAAGCAGTAAAAAGAATCACTCTTCTGGTATGTTTTCAGCCTTGGACAAAAAACAACACACCATCTTTCCAATTTTCAGAACAGCCTGACATGTCCTTAATGATTAGCAATTTTTCTTAATTCTCCACAGTGAGAACAAGGCTAACTAATGGTAAAAAAAAAAAAAAAATCTGGGCTAAGATCGCTACATTTATAGCAGTGGTGGAAAAACAATCTTTCATAATATAGTCACTCTCTTCATCAACTAAATTAGAGGCAAATATGTCATGGCGTCAGCTTGTGAAAAGCCTCTTGCTACTGAAGATGCTACACCCGCAAGGTTAATTCTCCCAACAAATTAGACAGACTGGATTCCCATTTCTTTTGGTGAGTTATATGGCTGAAGCAGGTTCTTTAAAGCTGCTGCACTGTGACCTTTTACTTTCAGCAGCTGTCTGCAAAAGGGCCTCAGACAAACAGTTCAGAACCAGGGCATGACATGGAAATAAGACTTCACAGCCTTGGGCTAATGTGGCTCAGCACAGGATAAACATTTTTTGTCTATCTTTCAGGGTTTATCTCTTTTATGACTCATGTTGAGTAATTGTTTCCACATCCCTTTCTGTCATAAGGGACAGGGAACATGCTCGTTCAAGACAAGAGTTTACATGGAATTTACGAGGAACAGGACACAATCTAGAGCTCTTGCTGCTAAGCCTTTTGGTTGGATCGTCTTTCTTCTTCTCCCTTTCACTCTGCCCCTTGTGTTTTAGCCAACAGTCCAAGCTGGTAGTTGACTTGTAGAAGGAACGGTCTATATGAGGGCTCTGACATGTGCAGTATGGCTGCTGGCAGTGATAAATGAGAGTTATAATTGATATATCTCATTCCAGTGTATATAAGCAAAATCATACACTGATAAGATAACACATAAAGAAAATGGCTGAATGCAATCTCATTCTTCATTCAGGAGATAGCAATCTCATTTCACTTTTGTTATTTAACATGAAACATAACCTTAGCTTGAGAAAAAAGAAATTTAAAGTCTGCTCTTCAGAAGTTCTACCAAGAACAAGAGCATTACACTTACATCATATGAAAACACACCATAAAGTACAGTTCAAAAAGCCAGGGTACCAATAGGATCTTATTTACATGTTTTATTATGTATTTATATTATGTACCTTGATTAAATCTTATCTCTTGATTCTATTATCATAATATACCAGTTAAAGAAACAAACAATCTCCACCCCCAAATGATGGAGGTGGGGGGAAACACAAAGCCACAAGAAAAGTGTACCAGCAGCATCAAACCACTCGTACTGGAACTACAAGTTCTTCTGGTTCATTAGCCAATACTAAGCTTGTAGCAAAAGCAGATTTGATGATACGCAACAATGCTTTTTGTCAGCATGTGAAAGTCAATCACATACCATTTACTGGAGACAGCCTAAAGGTGGCTCAGTGAAGAGCAGGGTGCTCCAGGTGCAGTCCAGGAGGCATTTGTGAAGCTGACACTACAGAGCACCTGCAACCTCACTGCAGGTCCAGCTCAGCCTTACAGTGAAACCCCGAGTGTCATCTCCCACCTACTGACCTCTCTGAAACTCTTCTGCTTCCCTACCCAGGCCACAGCTTGGGTAGGCTTTTGTGGCACTCACACTCACACGCAGTCTGGTAGAAATGGGGATGCTGAATATGAAGATGTTTAGGATTGGGAAGAAGAAGTGTTAGGTCCTTCAGGGAGGAAATGACAGGATAGCAACTATAAATATACCCAGTTTTCAGTTTATACGGATATAATCACTCACTCTCTCTACAGAAATAAAAAAGCAATGACAACTCTGGAACCTGTGTTAACACTCCTGCTTTTAGTGATTTCTGGAAGAAAAGCAAATCACCCTAGTTAAATTGTTACAGGAAACCCCTCTGTAGTTTTCTGTTGATTACCACATGCCCCATCAGATTAGATGTCCACACTCAAGATCAGATGTAGCACAATATAAATCCAATTATCTAGCAATACCTAGTCTGATCCCCCCAAAATGCTACTGAGAGTGTGAATCTAAAATAATCTGTGACAGAAATGGGGGGGGGGGGGGGGGGGGGGATGAGAATAATTATTTTTACCCAACCTTTAATAAAAGACCATTCACTATATTTAGCAATAAGGAGATACTCTGATATTTCAGTGAAGAAATTTGGGAAAAGGAAGCTTCCAAAGCAGCCTGACAGCTGTTCTGCAATGCACACTCAACCACTGTGCCCAGATAGGTAAAAGCTGTTTGCATGCTATTACTGATTAACCCATACAATATTTCACATGACATTTGCTCAGCTGAGGTGATTTTGGAGCAAATAATAAAGAGAATGAACAAAGCTAAAGCAATACAAGACTAGGTTAAAAGTCCTACTCCTGCTTCTCTGTATCTGCTTTTTTATCTTTTTCCCGTATTTTTTTTTTCAATCTTTTCTATGTTACAGAATTGGCAGCATATGACATTTAGACAATAATTAATTTTTCATCTAAGTCCAGCAGGTTTTGGTTACCCACTTATCCATGCCTAAATTGATGCAATGCAGATGTACAAGTCAGTCCCTTTAATACCTACTTCATTAACAATAAGCTGTTCAGTGTGAAAGTAAAGGACTCCTCCCCCACATAACTATTTAATAAACTATCAAGGATTTTCAGAGCTTTCATATGAACATGGAAATACTATCAGATGTGTTAGGCATGACTTCTTTTCTTGCTACAGTTCTTTTATATACGAGCACAGGGGTACAAGGCAGCATCAGTTTAATGAAAGACAGGAAGAAACTATTCTATATCAAAGAGTAGTAAGAGGAAAACAAACAAAGTAAGTACATATGGAAATCAAGAGCAGTCATGGCAAATTTTTCTGCTCGCAATAGCCAGAAGTACCCTACTTTCTTACATTCCTAAAAAAAGAAAAAGACCTAGAGAACTGCCTCATTAAAAAGACTGTTTCTTTCATTTCTTGTTTTCTAGCTATTCTTTTTTTTGCCTTTTAACAATTTCATAATGCAAGACCATCACACTTACACTGCAACTAATCTTATAGGATGGAACTATTTAAATCTGCTTAGACTTCCATTCTTTTTATAGCTAATCTGGCCAAATGATATAAAAGGAAAACTTGACATGATGCAAAAAAGTGGAGAGTTGAATATATATGGAGTTAAGCAGCCTGCCTGTGGAAGATTGATGGAGAGGGTATCACCACCCTTTAGCACATACTAAAAAGTCCTCTCTTCCTTTTGCTAATACACATGAAATAAGAATAAAAATAAAATAAGGTGGGTCTGTTCCTGTAACTACATGTACGTATTACTGGACATAGTTATCAAACTAACTAAATAAGGCCAGTTTTGGTGGTTGAAATGGGAAAAAAACAACTAATGGTTTAAGTTCTTCAGAACTTTCAGTGAAAGGAAGCACTACAAAGCTTATTATAATATTTCAGAAATATGTCGCCTTCAGTAAATCTACATTGTTAAGAGTCACATGTTTATGGAAAAACAAATTAAAAAAAAGATCAAAAGTTTCATTCCTATGGTGCACGTATGCCCTCAGAAGGAGACTTGTTCCTATGTAGAGATGCAGCTGAATATCTGTCCCTAAGAGATACAGAATTATCCCCTTTAAAAGATTTTAATCTCTAACAGAAATTTAAAAAAACAACATGCATTCAAAGGAAAAGGAAACAGCACATAAGGCAAGGAAAGTGCTCAGAGTGATGATAGGCTGACAGACCACAACATCTATCTTCACCTTGAGGGATGTGTAAAGAGAAATCAAAGTGTGTACACTCAATATGTTTTTGGAGTTGATCCCTCTACGAATGCCATGCTCAATTGCAGTAGGTATTTATATACATTAGTGGTGAGGCACTGCAATGAGCAAGCACCGTACAAGTTATTATGCCTGTATTGTGCTACCCATTTTCGTTACCCTATGCAGCTTTAGAAGTGGTGAATACCGTCTGTGACAAACCAGCTGGACAGACATGCAGAAAGCCCAATTTTATGAGAGTCTCACAAAATGCAAATAAGAGAAAGTGTTCCATTCAGTAAAAGAAGAGGCTGGTAGTTTCACTAAAAAGTGGATGAAGGTTATAAAAATTAGTAGCTTCCTTTGTTTAAGAATACAGGAGACTGAATCAGCCATCCCTCTATGTCCTACAACAGTGTTACAATCCCATCTCCTTTTACTTGTGAATAATAAAGTTTGACAAAATGATAAAAATTATAGAGCGTTTCAGAAAACTGTGTTCTTATCAAGTTCAATCTCTCTTTTTTAATGAGAAGAATGGAATTAGGAGGAAAAGAAAAGCAGCAGTGTAACATACTTGCAAACTATGTAATTGTAACAATTTTGATGGGTGCTTTCACAGTGCTGAGACACTCAGATGAAAAGTCCTTTTGGAAATGTGTGATCATTTTCATTTTACTATCTACAGATAGTAAAATACAAAAATACAGCATAATGTTAACGATGTATTTACATACTGGGGAATCCATTGAACTCAAACAGATGCATAAAGACACAGGTGGACCCTCAGCATTGAAATACTGCATTGAAACCCTGGCATCAAATGCCTAAGAATAGTTGGTTAATATGGTTAGTAAATTGAACAAATCCAAAGCAACTGTAAAAACATGTGAGAAGATACATACTTACATGCACATATACTGTATGAGCACCATTTTTAAGCAGCTAAACTATTAAATGCTAAATGCATTAACCACTGCCACTAAATTCCAGCTTTCCACCATTACTTCTTAATCCAAATAACGTTAATAAGCATCAAAATACATCCATTCTTGGGCCAGTGAATTAAACTTATGTGTATTTGTTTACACTAATTTGTAATCATTTTTTAAATCTACATTACATCGTTTTGTAATCTTTTTGAGAAAACTTTTAAATCTGTAACTATTGTAGTTACTCGGTGTGGCTTTAAGAAAATGGGTATATTGTCTTCCTTCCTTCCTTTCCCCAGCCTTTAGCTGATGCTGAAGCTCTGAAATATACATCTGTTTTCTTCTTGTGCCAATGGAATGGCAAGGGTCTTTGTATTATTAATAACAACAAAAAAATAATTTTCTGGAATACATATATAGTGATAAAAAGGGATTTGCTAGATTAATTTTGCAGAGATGATACCTCAGTTTGATCCTCAGTGGTATGGACGCCTTGCAGAGCACATCCTGGCTTCCAGTTTTATCAGTCTCTGAAGCCTGAGCCACACCGTAGCAGTTGTTAGGGGTGAAGAAATCCAGTTATTTCAAACTGGCAAAAGCACTGATTTAAAAAATCTGAACACCGGGGTTATGGTTTGCTCCACCTGGCTCAAAAATTAATTTAAAATAAGTTCATCAAGTCCCTTGATTTCTGTAAATTGTGATAAGATCAATAACTGAGCCTTGCAGATTTACTCTTAGGATTTTTCTTTTAACATCAGTAAATGCAATGCATGTTTAGTGGTTGCTCCAAGTCAAGGTCAGCTAATATTGTGCACTCTGAAAACATATTGAAACCTAAGCTTTGGGGAGACAGACAGGGTAGGGGAAGGAGGAATGTCATCAATTTAAATACTCAGCAGATATGCACAGCACAGTCATTCTAAAGAGCACCAAGCTTTCCTTGCCTTGCCTACTCATTCAGTATCACTAAATTTACCTTCTTCTAGGTAACCAGTATCATAGTTGCACAGCTCATACTTTCATTATCAAGTATTAATACTTGCACACATTCATGAAAGAGGCAGGACTGGTGTACCAGAGACAATCTACTGGCGTTGTCTCTCCTCTCTTTGGTTTGGTAGTCTGTTTGCTTGTTTTAAAGGAAAGAATTAATGGTTTACATGGATGAAATTTTTGAGTTTAGAAGTCTGGGTGATTTCAGAGTGCTTACTGAAAATGTAAAGATCGAGGAAGGTCCACCAAGAAGCTCTAGCCAGTTCAGATCCTGTCACACCCTGCATATGAAATCGTGAAAATAAACTGTCTTCTGACCAGTATGGAAAAAAAAAAAAAGAAAATTAAAGACAAAAATAGCCTCTCCTATTCCTAGGAAAAACCTACCCAAAAGACTTGGCTGACATAAGAAGGCAAGAGAGCATTTCCTTCGCAGACTGCATAAACCGCAATGGAACATTAAAGAAACTCGTCTCTAATATATTCCCTAAAGCTCACCACCAAACCCAACATTAAGGTACCAGTAAGTGACCAACCTAATGATTTTGCACAGTTGCAGCGTAACATCTACAGGATGTTGACAATATTGCAGTATTTATCTTTAGTCACAGCGCTGAGTTGTTCTTTAGGCTCAGAATAGAAAACATTACAGATACTGAACAAGGTTAGACTGAGGTTTTAAATGCCATCATGCCACGATGAATTCCATGGTCTGCGGCATTGCTTTACAATTCAGCTCAGAGGGGAACAAATCCCTGGTTGGGACATCATAAATATCACAGTTAAAGAAAATAGCTTAAAAATTCTGTACTAACATTAGGCAGCACTGGAATTAACCACACTCCTAATTTTAGATGATGTTCTGCAGCCTTCAGTTGAGCAGTGTCTTACGTCAAAGGATTCCCACCTAATGTACAACAAAGCAACCACAGGTCAGAGTGGCAAAGCTGAGCCTTCCACTCCAACCATCTTCCTTCTCCCTGGGACAATCCTTAGGTAAATCCCAATTCTGCCTCGTGCTGAAAACGAACAGCGGCAATGTCCTGAGGTGACAGCTGTCAATAGCTAAGCTCTCACCATACCAGTCACTGGAGTTAATTAATAGCTCTTCTTTGGACTATTGACATATTGAAGTTCAGCAGTTGTGGCTGTCTTGTTAACAGTTATGAAATCTCAAGCTGGTAACAGAAAAAGATTCATCGCAAGGATGATGAATAAGTTTAAGTCGCAGATGAGCTTGTCTCATTCCTCTCCTTCTTTAATAAAGCAGAGCCTTTTGTAAATTAACATGCCTTATCATATACATTTTATGCACTTTGAATTCATATTTATTGCAGGTGTTTTATAGTAATGGTATTTCTGGACTTATGCAGCAGCTTCACTTCAAGACTACAAAAGTAAGTGGAAAAAATGTATTACTTCTACAATAACGTAGTGGAGAAAAAGTCTGAAAAATCTGAAATTGCTGTAAACAATTTGGTTGGTAGGTTTTATTCTGTTGAAAAGCCTGATTTGAAATGTTTCAAGCCACTCCACCTATGAGAGAGACACTGATGTGTACATGATGATGTTTAACACCGCAGTCTCACAATATGAGATATTTATTAGACAAGTGAACTGATACATATGGCAACTGTGATCTGCTGAAGGACAGGAAAGAACAGGACCCAGAACATCTACCCAAGAAGCCCTCTTCTAGCACTTAACAATGCTCTCTCCTAAACCACCCGGATAATAGCGCTAATAGTCACAACTCCACCAGGGATTAACAGCTCATTCCAAGCAGATTTCCAAAGCACATGCTTATATCCACACTAGCAGCTTGCATTCAGGAAAAAATGCTCTTATCTTTGGAAAGGTAGTCAGGTTAGACATCAAATACTACAATAATTATTGGATCAGTGAGTAAATAAGACAATTTTCATCTTCAGTTTTGCTGCTGTGGTCAGCAAAAAGCTTTCAATTATTTGACCTATTGCAAACAAATAAGCAATGTCTACTTATTTTTTCTCAAAACCATGATAGTTTTAATTAAAATTTAAGCTATTGTTCCAAGAACTATGTACTCTGAATTGGAGTTTTATCTAACCTAGCGGGGGCTGTGACTGCATGATAAAGGGCAAATGAGGAAAAGGGGCAGGGAAGAAAAGAGGGGACTAGGTGTTAATGTATTTTTGCATTATTAAGAATTAATTAGGCAGTTTTAAAGGATGGGGAAGTGAGAAAGAAGCAAGTGGGGGCGGGGGGGGGGGGAGAAGCTAAGACATAGGCAACAATGAAAGCCCCCTCCCTACACGGAAACATAACAATGAAAACAAACAGGGGTCTTCGGAAGGGAAGTAAAACTAATACAGGCAGTGGTGAAAGAACTATATAAAAAGCAAATATACCAGTGTCAGATAATAGAATGGCAATTAGCCAATAGTTTAAAGACAAAAGTCTCACATCAAAAGGAAAAGGATTTAAAAAACATGTATTATCTTGCTTCCCAGCCCTCTTGCAACCAGGGCATTGACCCTGCAACCAGAGCCTGATGGCTGGATACAGTTCAGTGGGGCTGTTTACATCTTATGGGTAAGTGGAGTTGGGGTCCGAGCTAATAAATTATGCAAGGGAGAGAAACTGTGTTATACGCTGCGGCTAGCTTAGATCCATGAGGAATTCAGAGAAAATATGATCAAGACACTGGTGTACTTCGTGGAGGGAGGCTGACAATGCAACTCTGCAACTGTATTTCACATCCAATTCTATTTCCCATTTTAGAAATACCAGGCAGTTAAGGACCACCAAGTTACTACGCAAGCAGTCTGAAGGGGCACAGGAATTTTAACTTTGCCATTTTCTGGTTTTGACTGCCAAATCATAATGCTTAAATGCTCCCTCACTGTAAGGATATATTTTTTTTAATGATGATGATACTGATACGCATTATGAAAAATTGTATCTCAAAAGCCTGGAGGAACACACTAGATTTCAAGATTATTTCATGCTTCGAAGTTGTTTAACAAAATGCAAAGTGGTCTTGAAAGCAGTGTAACAAAATTTTTACTGGAATTCACCAAGATAAGCACTTTGTTTTTTAATGTATAACCAAAGCACAGAAAGGAAAGATGAAAACATGCATAAAGCCAATCATCACAGATCAACACCAACTCACATTAGGTTCTTCAGGAATGTAAGACATCTAACTGACAACTGTGGTCTGATTTTTTTATTTTACTCACTGGCTCAAATTCAGATTGTACCTCCCTGCCAAGGCTCTTGCAGGTAATTAGCAGTAAGGAAATAATGGCCTTCAAAGTCTGTGTTTATTATTGTTTTATTCCAACTAAACATAACACTTGGCAAAAATGGAGGACTCCCCCTCTTCCTTCCAGCATTTTTTCCTCCTTCCTGTCCCCTTCTCTCCATCCAAAAGCTTCAAGCCAGAGTCTCTGAAGTCAGTGCACCCATTAAATAAATCACAGCAAGCCTCTGTGCAACATTTCCCTTCTGAAGAATTTCATTTGCCCTTCCTGCTTAGCTGGAGAGGCAGCTTTTTGTCCCTCGCTGCAGATTCTGCATTGCTTCTTGGTTTTGTGAATCCAAAGTCCCCATTCCCTTTAAGCAATAGTGCTGCCATTTACTGTCATACTCTGATAAACTGAGTGATTTGTCAAAATGTATTCTAGCAGCCCCCAGCCTCAAACCCAAAGTGTTTATGCAAACCTCTGTGGATCTACTTCCCATGAATGAAAGAGTTAATCCAAAAGACCTCTACTAATGCATAATTGCAATTAATGTGAAGGTTGCTAACAGAAACAGAAGAGTACAGATGTTGAATTTTAAATCTATTTGGGAGCAACCCACTTTTACATGATATGGAAGAATGGCAAAGAGATTTTAACGGGCTTTTCATGTACAAGGCCCTGAGGTAATACGATAATGTATTGTTTCCATTTCCAAACGATGTAATTTTCTTTAAAAACAAAACAAAACAAAAAAACAAAACAAAACATAAAGAAGGGAGGAGATGTTCCTTATAAAAAGGGAGGGTTGCATACCTTATCTGCCTTCCTATGACACCGCTGACATCAACAGCGAAGGCATGACTACAGTGCTAGTGTTTTGGTGTGTTTTTTTTTTTCTTCTCCATTAGTTTTATAAGATTGGCTAGGATTTACATGAAAGGTTGTTGATCACCTAAGGCAAATAGCACGATCAAATAGATTAAATTAAAAGCAACCAGCCTCAACAAGCAAGACACAGGAGGCGAATTCTATGAATGACATACTCGCTGCTCTACCTGCAGACTGTAAATCATCACATGCTCACTTGACAGTGCCAGACATAGGCAGATCAGCACTAAAACATCGTGAGTCCAAACAGTGGGTTTTTTCCCCGAACAATTAGCCTCTTGGAAGTGGAGAGTAAGGGTGGGTTTTTTGCATGGTTCCCCCCACCCCCATCCCCCTCTTTCATATTCAAACACTCGGGGCAAGGCAATTTGACACTGGTTTCTGTAACAAACCTGGTCAGGCAGGATTTCTCACACACCCTGCACAAAAGGCTAACCTCTCACAAAGTACTTATTGGAGATTTACGTCAAGGTTGAGTGAACTGCAGCCAGGGAACTGAGCTCAAAACACTGTGTGAAAGGCTCTGGTGCTAATCACTAAACCAGTGGTTAGCTGGAGAGGAACTGGGGAGGGGGGAAACAACAAACAAATAAAAAATACTCTTTGTAGGGTATTATTTCCAATATTCAGCTACAATATTACCAGGGAAAAAAAGTGAATCACTTGTAATTGAAAATTTCTTCAAATTATCAAAATATTGAAACAGCTATAATTAAAAAAACAATCAGCTTCACTATTCAAAAGAAGGTATGGTAGTCACTGCTAGGATTGGTTTCCTTATTTCCTTTTTTCCAGCTTTTATCCCATATTTCCAATGATATATGAAAGGACGACTACGTGATGCTGTAACTCAGACACTGACCTCAGTTTTTGCTGCTGGAGAGATCTTCCAGAGAGAATCCAGTGTTGGATTTATATGCAACCGTCAGAAGTGAACTCTATTAGATAAGCAACCAGAATAAAGTGACTGACAAGTACTGATAGACCTTCTCCAGGCTAGGATAGCAGGACCTTGTTAGAACATATTAACTAACTTGTTCTGTCCATCCAGCATAGACAAGCCATGCTATTGCATCTAAGTGTAACTTAATGCATTAAGAGTTTACAGTATATATTGCCTAGTGTTCACTGCATTTGAAAAACTAGCTAACCTTTTCTAGTACTGTATCTTTACAGTCTAGGTTAGATGTGGTTTTTACATTTAAAAGGGTATATTACACAATTGGTTCAGCTGAAACGAATTCCAAGGGGAGCTCAGATGTTCCCCAGACCTGCTCTTCGGTCATCATTTGTTCAAAAGTGAGTTCACATTCATCTGAAAGTCATTTTTTTTCTCCCCTAAATAGTGGAAGACATTTAGATATTCCTTAATAAAATAGGATAAGAAGGAATAATCCAAACACTATGTAGTCTTTTAATCTTAAATGCTGCAAGGTTCTACAGTAAAGCTGTACTGAGATGCACACATTACAATTTTTGCAAGCTATACACAGGCCACTTTCCACCTGAAGGGTCACAGCAGCCAGGCCCTTCTGACCCAGCAGAATCCTTTTGTTCCCTCTGCAGGTTTACAGTGGATGGGAGGATAAATTTTATTTCCTCCATTGTGATACACTGTTGCACTAAATTTGACCTACTAATTGTTTTGCAAATGTTTTAAGATGCTGTTAAATTGCCATTATTTCATAAAACTGTGTTTATTTATTACATAGACATTGTATACATATCTAATTGATCCAGTTTCTCAAGTTTAACTTTATTCCACCTAATCTATCCTCACACCACAATACAGAGGCAAGAAGCAAATGCGTAGCAGTTTTCCAGCTTACTGTAAGCTTCAGGAGAGAAACGTAACTACTAACTGAGATAAGTGTTAGTCACGAATGCTTTAAAAAACAAAACAAAACAAAACAACAAAACCCCACACATAAATTCATGTATTATTTAAGAAACCAAAGTTACCATTTTGTAACTGCTGTTATAAAGATGGAAATGTTAAGAAAGACTTTCTTCATATTGCTGCAAGAATCCCAGCTGCTGAGCATTTACTGCTGCCCTGTAAAATTGGGGTGGAGAAATTCCCTGCTGCAATAAAAATGTCCATAAACCCATAAACAAGAGACACATCAGTTCCTTTAAAGAAAAAAAAAGGAGATAACATTAGGACAGCCTTTCATCCTTACTGTGTCTGAAGGGCTTAAGACACACTTTGCTGCCTAAATATAGTCAGAAACATTACCACACTAGTACCCTCAACAAGTTTTAAAGTGACATATAACCTTTAAAAAAAGATTGTTTTGTGAAATAGTATTTGTTAGTTGTGTTGGGAAACACAAAAGAACAAATTGCAAGGGAAGGTATTACAGATTGTTCAGTAGTGAAGAGGTTAAATTAACTTTGAAAAAGCAGTCAGTCAATCATGCAATTCAACAATCAAATAATTTTGAAACATCCAAAAATTACCATCTGAGCATATCTGGAAAATTCAACATGATGGGGTCTTATTGGAGATGGTGATCATTTTCAGTGGGACTAGGTCCTTTTTAGCACGGTGAGGGTTCTGCTTCTTTACTTGTTTGGGTTTTTTTCTTTTATGGACTTCTTAAGACCATGAACCAATCCTTAACGCCTCTACTTTCCATGCACAGCTCTGAACGCGTAGCACGGCGCAGCACCCATCACAATATCCTTGACAGCTTTCCTTTGCAAAAACCCTGCCTGTTTGCTAATGCCTGGTGCAGAATGAAGACAAAACACTTCTTTTGTAAGCACCTCAAAAAACAGGTGGTTTTGCTTGTTTTAATTTGTCTTTGAATCACTGGCACTTGGGGGCTGAACAAGCTTAGGAGGTCTTTGAAAAGAAAGCAGCGTAGAAAGGTTTTATACACTTGTAACAAAAGATTTAGAAAAGAGTCTGTAATGGACATTATGGGCTGGCTTCTCATTTTTCTTGGATCATCTTCAGGCAAGCTTTGGCATTTTGTAGCATTGTCCCACTTAAAAACACTTCTTTGTTTTAGCGTAACTGAGTGTGAAATGATCTAGAGCAACGTGGACTTTGAAATTACTCACCTGCTTTTTGCCTGTAGGATTCTTCACACCAGAATTCCACCAAATGTAACACACAGTTACAGAGGGTCATCACCCAACTTCAGTCACCTAGCTTACAGGCCTAAATTAAGAAAGTAATTTCCCCAGGCTTCCTAAATTGTCAGTCAAGGTAAAGACAAATTATTTGAGAAGGCAGATATGCTTCTGCTTTGATTTGCATTCTGGAGGTACCTCTCTCTCTTCACCCATTGTGGAAGGAGCCTAAGGAAACTACCCTTCTTACTTAGGCATCTCATTCAGGTTGCTGTTAGGCAATACAAACATTCCTGTATTCTCAGTGCCTCCAGCTCAAAGATTTTTGCCCATTCTTGCCTCCACTCTGTGACAGCTATTGTACATAAGAAATGTTACTGAATCGTAAGAATCCAGTTACGGAGCTTTTTTCCTTTCTCTTCAAAGAAATCTATTCTTTTTCAACAGTTACCACACCCATCGCTTAATTGTGAGCAAGTAATAAGACTCGACAAACCTGGTTTCAAAACTCCAAATTACAGCACATACCGTGCACACACAGTTTCCAGAAATTCATCCCATGTATCCCAGTAACTGCAAGGTGTAGGTCATCTAAATGAGGCCATGAAAAAAGTATAGAGGGGCTGAATATGGGTAGGGAAACTCACATACAACCCTTATCGGATTGACAGTGGTAGGGGAGCAGGAGATCAATCTAAGACATACCTTAGTGAATCACTGAAAGGCTTTTAAAATTTAAAATACACTGTTCAATGCCCAGTCCAGGTGCTTCCTTTCTTGCTTATTCTAAGCATATATGATTTGCACAGCCCTTGTGTACAAGAGAATGACTTTCACATGCACACAAGGGAAAAATGGTTTAACAACTGGTAACACTGCACACTTTGCTCCCATGAAATATGCTGTGCTGTGGCCTTTGATTGCTGCTGAATTCATATAGGCTGTTAGATACATCGAAGTATGGGACCCAGGAAGGTAATTCCTACCAATAATAATGAGAAAAAACACGATAAACTGTTTTTCAGTTTTCGAACTTTGCGTAATGGTGCTTCATTTCTTGATTTTTCAGTTGCTGTTGCTGTTTTAAACACCACTGAATATTTAACAGGAATCACCAAGAATGTTAGGTCAGAGTTTGCATTTCTGGATTTAAACAGCTGACTAATGTATAAAAGGTTGCAAATCACTGATAATCACTCAAGGCCTCCTGTACCTTAAAATGGACATTAGCAGATTATTTACTGCACTTTGAGATGGATTTCACAGACTCAGAAGGAACAAAGGCAGGTACACTAAGATCTTAGTGAGAGGTATAAAGAAATAAAGCACTGAAAGCTTGTTTGAGATGCAAAAAAGTCTATATTGTAAAACTTTAGACAAAGCTCCTTGGGCCACTTTTCCTAGTTAATTCTTTGACTTCTCAAAGACATGCTTTCTCTTCAGATCCCTTATTCCCTTATCTGTCCTGGTTCTCTTAGAGGCTGGGCCTTCCTGACCTTTCAATAGTTAGCCCAAGCAAGGGAAACACTCCTTTCCCATACATACATCATGTACTGAAGGAATCATCCCCAGTCTTATCCAAATAAGCTCATTAACTTTTCTTCTCTATCTTATTCCCTTTTTCTGCGTCACAAATATCCTTTCATTCCCTCTGATTTTAGTTTTATCTTACAAAGCCAACACTTTAGCATGTCTTTAAATATACTTCCAGAGAATGACTACCACTTTGCTCTATGCAAAGACTAGTTCTGAAAACACAGCTTTCATCTCCAATGGCCTTTTACACTATTCCCTTTTTAAAGAAATATCACCCTAGAAATTTAAACACATATATTAAACAGGAAAAATAAAACTGTTAACAAATAAAAGTGTAATTATTCCATGAAATAGTGTTTTAAGTTTTAGCTAGAACCTTCCCCTTGCCTTCTTGATTAAAGCCATATTAGTATTTCCCATTAGCTGACAAATTACATTTTGGAGACAGAAGAGTCATTAACTGCAGATATGCCGACGTTTTGCTTCCTACCCGCAGTGATAAGGCTGCTATTTGGACAAAGCAGAAGCAGGCACTCCTTTTATTTTTATCACCTCCTGTAATTGCTGTGTAGTAGTGTATGTGTCTAGGCTTCCTTAATAGTCATTGGAGAGAAAGCCAATACAATGAATGGCCGAAAAATGTGCAGTTCTCTGACTATAGACAAATATTCTTTTGGATGAGGTAACTCACTTTCTGCACTTCACAACTGTGTTGCTTAAATTTGCATTGGCTCCAAGAATCCTAGACAGATAACTCAGGCACAGACACCTCCATCACGATTAGATGAGACAAGTCCCGCCCTGAAAGTCCATGGGATGGGGTAACTTCAGGGAGGTTTTTTTTCCTAGGATCTGAGGATCATTTCCTAGAGCAGGAGTCCCAGTCAAAGCCAAAACTCTCATTTATTTCACTGAAATCAGGTCCAGCTCAAATGGGCTAATAAAATAATATGGGGTAACAGACCCAGAGAGAAACGACTTTTGACTTGGTAACTCTGGAATGATACCAGCTTGGCACATGGGAAGAAAGAGAGGGCTCTTCTGTCATATTTCAATGTAAGAGTGATTGAAAGTGGCATTCAAAGTTAACGTCTTGTTTCAGTTTGAGGGCCACAAATTTATTCTGCCTTTGTATTTAGTTAAAATTTTCTATGCCTGAAAGCAAGTTGCTGGATTTCTGAGTGCTACGACATATTTCATGTTCTGAACTTGTACATTAGACTTTCGAATTCATATTCCAGCTTAAATTTCGACGTATGTCAAACACAAGATGTTAGGCACATTCAATGCAGTTCTCTGCATGCACATAGCCCTGTTCTGGCTTTCACCTTCTAACTGGGAACCTGCCATCTGCAGTGAAAGCCCTATCTTCTAAATGCAATTTATAGTTCCCGGGCCATGTTCAGACAGATTCCTTAGAGGACTCCATCTGTTTTGAAGCTGTGATATGCTTTTTTTCCTGCTGCTATCATTACACTCTTTTTCCCAGCAACTTCATAAACTCTCTTAATGTGTCCTTTCTATCCCTTTTGTAGTCAGAATGCCACAAAGCCCTTCAAGTTATCAAATGATGGTAATATTGGTTAAAAAAAGTCAAATTTCACACAGAAAAATAATAAAAAGGTCATCCATTTTTCTTGCTATCTACAAAGCCAAATCAAATGTTGGTCTTAAACAACGTAATTCAATATTTCAACAGAATGGCATAAAATTTTCATTCTTTTTTGTACAGCTTTGCATTGGCACAACTGTCAGCGTATTTCAGCCATTTGTACTTCCAGTGTTATTAATGGAGGGCAACTCGAACCTTTCAACAGTTTCTTCTAGAAAAGGATGTGAGGCAGGCTGATGTTCTGCACAAACTAATAAGAGTGACATCGCTATGCTGGTCATGCTAGAGTTCTCCAGAAAATCCTAGCAGAGGAGAAAAAGCATACATTTTAACTTTCCCTTTGGAAATATCATTTATTTCAATATGTTTCCAGCACACTTTCTTATCTAAAAGTCTATATAAAAAAAAATGGTATCAGGTGGCTAAATAGATGGTGTTCTTCAAGTTATCAAGTTTGCGTATGACTTATCGTTTTGATGATACAGGTTTATAAAGTATATTTATAATTTTTGACCATTATTTAAACAGTTCAGAAAGAAGAAATGGTAGGCCAAAATGTTTGATAACTTATTGCCAGTATTGAAAACAACCCTGACTTTACAACTATGATGTGACTAGAAATCAAGACCAGCTGAAGCACTTTTGACAATAGCAAGATAATGAATACAGTTCCATTTCCAAAAATCCTAAGGAAAATCCGTACTTTTTGATAATTCTGTCCTGACTATGGACACTATCAGTACTTTGAAAACTTGGCTGATCTCCAGACAGAATCTTCCTGGTTTAGCAGGAGAACAGAGCAGTAGCAGCTGCACAAGCATGATTCAGTGAAGGCACTGGTAGGCATATCCAAAAAGCATTACACATGTAATTTCTATTGAGACACTTGAGTGACTCGTGTGGAGTGGACATAAGTGCTAAAGACCACCTGAATCCATTGAGGGCACTCTACAGCCTGCAAATATGCCAGAAACCCAGTAACATTTACCTCCATGTAAAAATGGCTTTTACATCTACAGAAGGATCAGAGCAACTTCACCTGAGAGCTGTGGTTTCTTCACACTTTAAAAACTTCAAAAATAAATAGCATTTTCCCTCTTCATTTAAGCAACACTGAACAAGATGATCAATGACAAGGTTATAGTGGAGAAAGCACAAACCTCTCAAAATTCCTTCACGTTGTTGCTATGTTTCCATTAGCTGCATCAGCGTCTCTACAGCCTCTTAACTGAACTATGTAAGTTCACTCATATAAATATGGCATATACTATATATATAGCCAAGGGTTTTTTATATAACATATGGGTATATTCTGGGATTATATAGAGCTGGGAATACCACACTCTCATGCCTTTGCACAGTACAAAGAGAAACCTCAAGACTAAGAGGAATTGGTCAGACTGAAATATCCTTTCTGACATTTCTCAAAGGGCAAATACAACTGTTGAGTTTTTCTTTCTCCATTTAGAGAGATACTATAAATATATCTGAGAAGGCACGGACTAATCTCTTACATACACCCTCGATTCAGTCCACCCCCTCTCTCCTTTGACACTGACTATAGACTTCTTAGTCATTTCAGTAAGTTTACATTTTTTCTCAGTTATTTCTAACAAACCACAGTTACATGGCAGGGAGATGAAAGGTTGAGCAAGATTCTCAGGGCTCATAAGTACAGTCCCTAACAAGGCACAGCTGATCTACAGACAGACAGACAGACAAAGATATCAACCACGTGTTGAAAATAAACAGTTGCAGTCAATTCTCTCGCGCTGGGGAAGGGGAGAACAGCACGCTGGCAATGTCTGAGCAGTGAGAACGATGCTGCCACTTCTCTGGACCTGCGTTAGTCCGATGATGGAAGTATGTTGTTTATACAGTCCCCTTTCTCATGTCTATCTGCTGTTCTCACCATCTTGACCTGACATGAATGGTTTTGAAACCATTTGTTCATGTCAGAAGTGTGATAGTATCACAGTAAGGCAATTTGGTCTGCAAAAGAACAGCTCTGATTGATAGACAAGAGATAAGCGTATACTAGATATACAAAATCTTAGCTATTTTTTTAGAAACCTTTCTGCTTCTGAACTACCTCATATCCAATGTTCCCAAAGCAATTTGCTAATATTCATAAATCTCAATGTTCTTTGGAAGCTACTATATAATAAAAATATGCATCAAGAGAAGCACAAAGGAAATTTGCATTTGTCCCAAATCATACAGCCTGCCTAAGAGAAGGGATCTTGGCTCCCCCTCCCCTATCAATGACACCCTCATCTCCTTCCAAGGCAGCTTCCCAAGCTCCATAATGGACCTACAAACATTAACCTGTGCAGAACCATTTAATACCCTGGGGCGAATATGCCCATCAACAGCATGTTTACCAGTTTCTGGTAGGCAATGCCACACTAAGTATCTGATATTCTCCTGATTATTGTGAAGCAGTATTTTCTTAGTGGTAATTCAACTCCATTGCTGCAGTCAACATACTCTAACAGAATGCTGTAAACACATATATTTTATCAATTGCAATATATGTTGCAAAGCATTATAAACATGGGAATTGTCAGATACCGTACACCATGATAAGTCCAACAAAAAAACCCAAACCTTTAAAAGGATAAAATTACTCTGGATGTATACTTCCCAGTGTATGCTGTAAATATTAACATTTACCATCAGGAAAACATAGACTCCTGATGTTTTCAATGAAATAAAACCAGAACAAAACCCAATAGGCCCATCAGATGCAAAATAGATCTAGACTTACTGTGCTGGAACACAGTGTAGAAACACTATACAAGGACAGACTGAGCATATCAGATGCAGCTTAAGCCATAAAAAGCAGAGGAGAAGCATGTGGCAAACCATATAGTAACGGTAGTACTAGTGGTACTACTTGTAGCTTAATGCCTTCCATAAGCCATCACAGGACCATGGCATTTACCTAAGCTTTTACTTCATAAGTACTGTCTGAATTTTCCTCTTACTTTTGCAGACTTCTTGCTGTCACAGATATCAGTTCCTATGAGTACATCTGCAACAAATGTCCATCTGTTAAAATGTTGCTACTGTTGCAATAGCTTTCTGCATAGTGTAAATTCCGAATGTAAAATGGTAATTAACTCTACATTGTGGAAAACTTGTTATTTATGTAACTGTTTAGCTTTTTCAAATGAAACCGTACACAACCACACTCAGAAGGCGGCATGTGTTAATAGGTATCTGCATTGTTCACAGACTTTGCAGGACATTAAAAGGAACATCAATTTTCAGAAAAACAAAGATATTTACGAAAGAGAAGACAGTATATTGGACAAGTAGTGATTTTCCATATTACTTTCACTTCAAGCACATATAGAAATTCTTTGGTACATTCTTTACATCCTACACTTCTGCCAAATCAATAATCCAATTGCTGCAGAAAAAAAAATGAGCTTGTCTTATTTAAAAGAAAATCAACAATTCAGTCACAACTTTTAAGAAGACATAACTCATGTTTAAGAACATAGCTTATTAATATTTTTAGCATTATCTGTTCAAAATGGATCACTGAAATCAATGACAAATAAAATACCTGTCAGTATGAATAAAAAATGGAGAACTAGAGCTGAAATGAGTATTTATTATTATTTAACTAACCAAAGTTCCATGTATTTGAGCACTGATTGAGAATGTATTTTACTACCTATGAAAGCAATATTCTTGTTGAGAGGTTATTGCATTTTCTACTTCTCTATGTCACTTCTAAACAGAGAAACTCTAAATGCTTCATGAAAATGGACAAACATGTAAGAAGCATTAACTAAAAGATCAAACAATTAAACTTTAATTATGGACTAATTATTATTATTTCCACAGATAACCAGGGCCTATATGCTGAAATAAGAGGTCTACACAGTTTCAGGAGGCAAATCTTCAACTCTTACCCGCTGCAGCTTCCCAAAGGCAAGCAGCCGAGGCAATGCACCCCAGCGGAGGAACTGCTCCCAGCACTACAACGTTACAGCTCCGCAGACCGCGCTGCCCCTGGCCTGGTCCTGCTGCGGTGAGGCAGAAAAACCTCTCTGCCCCTCCAGGTCAATCATCCCCAGGTGAAATAGCTATCGCCAGCACAGCTAAGCCTTGGCAAAGATTTGGGGGATGAACTCTGGACCTGCACAAACCATCAGGGCTGGTGAGAGAAGACTCTTTTTTACTGGGAAAAACCCAGAAAGCTCAAGTATCCACTTTCCCCTAAGCAGAAAAGTTTTGGCAGGTTGGTTTGTTGGTTTGTTTGTTTGTTTTTATATTGGGAATTGTATTGCTTTTCCTGGCCTCTAGCCTATCTTTCAGGAGGAAAAGGGAAATTTTGACTAAAATAAAAGATAATTTTAATTAACTCTGTTAGTAACATTTCAGGTCTTTCTCTTTTCCGAGCAAAAGAATATGCTTATTCCTGTTTCATACAGTAAGAACTGTAGTTATCAATTTATTTTTTCAGATTTAAAGTGGGTTATTTTCTAACTACATTATTTATAGGCTCAAATTCTTATGGATATTTTGTAAACCAAAAAAAATCATAATTATGAGATTGAAAGCAGATGCAGGTCAATGCAATGTAACACTTTACATAACAATCAATAAAAATGTCAATACAAACAACTACTAAAGGCACCATATGACATTCCAATGGGGAAAAAAAAAAGTCTTCGTTTTCTACTTAGACGCCTTGCTTCCTTTATCAGCAGATGGCAAGCAAATTACTAGTTCAATCCATATGTCTGTATCTGATAGACAGTGTTTTACAAGTCTGAAATTAGTCTGAAACATTTTGATGTTGGCCAGACTACAGAGGAAAACAGGATAACTTTGTCTATTAATGAAAAGTTGGTTTTGTCATAACAAATACTTCCACAAGCTACTACCCATCCAGACTCATTCAGTCGCTAATGGAATTTGTACCCAAAGACATAATCTGTGTTTAACAGACTAACAATTTGTAGTTTCATCCATTCTGTTCTTCTGCTGTGCTCCAACATGTCTCCTTCCACTAGCTGAGGTTTACTTAGTGGTGCTGATGAAAGCAAGCAAGGCCATGAGAATATTTTTGGTAGGAAGGATATCAGATCATTAGGGCCATTTATGTGCATGCTAGTAGGCATTCGAGAGAGAACCTGTCAGAGCAAAGCCCATTCAGACCAGTACCCTGGCTTCAACCGTAGCAAAGTGCAGATGCCGAGGAGAGAAGGAGATTTAGACAATTTTGCTTCATCTCTCCCCATCAGAAAGCCTCTGTTTGTGACGCAGACTATGTATATTTTAGGAAAGGCACATCAGAAAGCTTAGACAGTTCTTACAACAGAATGAATGGTTTGGTATTTTTTCTTGCAAAAGAAAGCTCCAAATTTAGAGAATTTCAGTGACTTTTACTATAGAAACCTGTGAGTTCCACAAAAGATTGATGAGGGAGAGAGCCAAACCAAGCTAAAGAAGACAAGACAAGAGAGGTTACAGTGAAGTTTCCTTGCAAGCTGGTCAAGCAAAGAGGGAAGCAGATCTCTACTGATAAAAACAGCTGATGGCAGGGGTCTGGAAGCATTCATACCCAGGCAGAGCACCAGCCACACCCTGCAGCTCTCGAGGTGCTGGGAGCCCTTTGGTGCAGACAGCTAGATGGAGATCCTGGTAACTCCCCAGCACTTAGAAAATTTAACTTCTTTGCCAAGGACCTACGGAACCAGCCCAGATGAAATATTTCTCAAATCAATGTTTTTAAAAATGTTTCTTCCTCACAACAGTGATGTACTTGGGGGACCAGTGTCCAAAATGGCTTATGCTTCACTTCTTAAGGAGGATATCACTAAGAAGTCCTTCAAATACCTTTACAAATGATTAAGGCTTCACACCAGGCTGTCTGTTCACTCACTGAAGCGATACATTTCAGAAAAAGTTCAGTCTAGAGGTCTACACCAATGCCAACTTGGGGCACTGAGTCAAAAGAAACACCTCTTGCAGTTGGTGTTTGTTGGTCTGACCAAAACTGAGTTTCATGTGAGGAGTCACTTAACTGACCATCATACCAGGAAAGTCCAGACTGAAGGACCAAATTTAACAGACATCAACTATCCTCTTAATTTTGGTAGAAGTCCCTACATCAAATCTGCTCTGACAGTTGTTATGGATAACCATTGCAAAGACCTCTACTGTTTAGTTGGCTATTAGAAGGCAAAGGCAAATTGATTAAATGACGATGAAGTTTACAGTCTTAAAGGCATGAAAAGATCTATTTAAAAATCAACCCAGATTTAAAACTTCTGCTAAGCAGAACGTAATTTTCTGTAATGGAAAAATCAGTCAAGTTGTAACACACGCTTTGCTTTAAAAATGATTAATATTAATCCTACAAAGCATTTGGTTAAATAACTACAGAAATTCTGTATTCAGTGGAAAAGCCTTTTCATTTTTAATTTAAAAATAAATCTCACTTTTTACATTTCATTCTAATTTTTAAACCTAATTTAAAATTAGTAAATGAACCAGTAAAACACACATACGCACATGAACATATGTACGTGCCAAGCTGTTTACAAGCCTTGAAGCCTAGAAGATTTTAATCACGTTTTCCATTAACTTTCCCCACCCCTCAAACACTGCATACGGTAGGGTTTATGAGAATTTTAAACAAAAGGAAATATTTAAGTTTCTAGCATATCTCAGTCAAATATAAATGAATTTCAGTAATATACTAACAGGTACTGTGCTACTGTCAATGGAGAGCTTTACAGATGTTTGTCTCCTTTATCATCTGCAGGGAAGAATGCCAAAATGATCACCATAGCCGAGTCCATTAACTGAATTGTGAAGAAAATGCTTTTCTCAAGAAACAGGCTGACTAAGCTTATTCTGCACAATACAAACTTTTAAACATATCTGGAATACATCCACTTTGGGTTGGCAGAGGAGCTGCCATGAAATGTCGAAAAAATATGGAGTATAACTCCGTATTTTCTCTTCTAACTCAAAAGCATAACCCCATGAACATTAAAGCAGTTACTATCAGAAAAAACTCATAAATATGTAAAGATACTATTCTCCATATGTCTTATAAAGGGGATAATAGCAGTATGTTAAGTTTTGCTTTGATTTGAAAGCTTTCACCTTGCGGTGTCTGCCTTACAGCCTTTTAGTCATGTACAGACTGGAGTAGCAAGAGCTTTGAAGTGCCCAACTTACAGTGAAGTTTCTAACATTTTTTTAGTAAGTCTGAAGATGTCTGTGTGTGACTTACTGTAATTTCAGAACAAGCGCAGAAATTCACCCTAACACAAAAAGATACAGTTTCTTCAGGAAAGAATGGGAGAGTCATTTGAGCACACTATCACTGCCAGGGCATGGTGGGAGAGCGGCATGAAAATACTCTGGCAACATGATCAAGTCAAATTCAAAATACCGGGTATATAAATGATGATACTCAGAACTTTAAGGAAAACAAGACAGTTTTGTATAGATTAGATTCTCTTTTTTTTTTTTTTTTGCAACCAGTAAATATAGTTTAAGTGATTCACAGACGATTTTTATAATTGCAGTGAAGCAGCTGTGATCAAACTCTATTTGTAGCATCATAATAAATTTGCCCCCCACCTACTAAAATTAGTTCTACGCATCCAAAATTCCCATTTGAACATCTGACTGAACAAAACAGGCATTGCTCCATGCCAAAAACTGGAGGAAATAGACCTAAAATATGCCATTTTCTCACCAGAAATTGTAGGCTCCCAGAATAACATGTGAATTAAAACTCATTCCAAGCTTGTTTGCATTGCTCCTCATTCCCATTCATAACAAATTCCTTGACAAATGTTCTGATTATTTCTCTTTTTTTCTCTCTTTTTTAATTTAAACACAATTTTCAAATCACAGACAGTCTTGCAAGGAGAAACAGCAGATAGTACAACCCATCTGAAAATGGAGAGGGTGGAATTTCACTCTCAGCAAGTGCTGGAGGCAACTCACATGATTAAAGACTGCACTGTAAGCCATCGTTAAAAGACTTCTTCCCATAAGTGAAAACGTGTAGTTTGCCACTAGACACATCAGAGGCACATAAACCAAAATGAGGTCAAAGTCAAACAAGAAATGCAAATGTCTTGCTCCAAAATTCCTGCTTTCTCTTTTTTTCTTTTTCAGGCTGAAGGAAAGAATAGAAATTTCAACAAAGTTAAAATTAAAATTATAATCTGTTTCTTAAGTTTTTATCTTTCACTGGTATTCTTGCAAAAAGTTACATCATCATGCCCAGAGAAGTTAACCGGGAATATTGGTTCAGGATGCCTACGGATCAGGGTCTTCTTTCCATGACTACAGTGTTGTACAATACAGAGGTTAATGCGTCTCTCTTCGCTCTCGCCTTTCAAGATAGGAAACTGCCCTTATTCCCATTTTACAGACAAGAATCAAGAGACTAAGGCCTAGAGCAGCCAAGAAATCATAGGGAATTAACCATCTAACTAGGACAAATATGATTCACCAACCTGAGATTTGCAAATCTCAGGCAGCACAGGGATACACAAACTCAGCAAAGATTTCAAAGTCCATTTGCAAGCTGCCTGGAAAGCACCGCATAGCCTGAGCTGCCACCACGCCATTTATTTCAGAAACCTCATACTGGGCACAGCGCAAAAAAAGAAAACATCCTTATTCCTCCTCCCGCCTTTATGCACAAATTATATCCTATCTGAACTCTAAATAATGTAACGTGCAATATGGAATACATACATTTATAGATTTATATTACATACACATATGATTATATCACTACAACAGATCAGAAGATTTTCTAAAATATATATATAATGCTACTTAGAAAAATGCTTAGAAAAACAACAGAACCATTTAGCCATTACAAAGCTTCATTTTAAAACCAGAACTTGGTACAAGAAGTAAATGAATTATATTAGGCAGGAAATTGTTCACTAAATCAATTGTGCTACATTAGAGATCTTAAAATTAAGACTACTTCCAAGGTGGCCACATGCATATTCTGAGAAGTGCTAAGGTAAAAAAAGATGTTCCAGAAAACCCTTTGCATACCTTACATATATATGTGTGTGTGTGTGTGTGTGTGTGTGTGTGTGTGTGTGTGTGTGTGTGTATATATTTCTGTTTCAGCACACATCTGTTCATATAACAACTATTTTCCATAGTTGTCATTTTTAACTGGGTGTATTAACCCCTAGATACCTCCATGGAAAAATCACAGAACATGTGTGTGCACTGTTTATTCATAAATCTGTTTTTAAATCTTTACCATTTTGAATTTGTTCAGATGTGGATAGCATCTGGATTCCTTCAAATCAATTATAATTACAATGCTTCCTTCTTAGTCCAAGAAATTAAACATTTATTTGCTGTCTATCATAATATCCCTCCTCTAAAAGAGTATATTTATTGTGTCTTTTAATTACCAAATACATGTAGAGGGTTGTCTGAAATTCAATACAGAAAGCAACTCTGCACTTCCAGATGTTAGAGGTATCTTCACATAGATTTTCACTGTTCAGCACCATAGTACTTCAGGCAAAAATAGAATTATGTGCAGTCCTTGCCTGCATTCATCTATGAAATTTAATTTTCCATTGAAAATCTACAAGTTAGCAGCAAGTTCTGCCCTTGGACATAAATGTATGTTTCCTATTGGATCCAGTTTGGTAAAGATTATCCTTCGTTTCTAAATATAATTGAAACTCCCATTTCACTTCAGGTATATAATCTAATACTAAGTACTACTAGCAATACAGAACAATAATAGGGCTGTATAATGGTTATAGTTGCACTTAACTTATCAAAACTTTGGAGAAGCTCAGCTAATTATTGAAATGAGTCGTGGTGCAAGAAGCCGCGTTTACTTCGCAGTTTAAACAAGGCTTCCCATTGACAGTTCTCAGAATTGTTTAGACTGGAGGGAGCTGCTGCTGCGCTGTTTGCCTGTGCAGTGCCCACAGCTGTGCTCCATACCCCGACACTGCTTTAACCGAGCTGCATCCACTGTGAGCGCAATTTCAAAAAAAAATAAAAATTCAGGAATGTATTTGAAGACAGTAAAAAAAACATAGCTGCTTACCAGGATTGGTCGTACCTAAAGGAATAACATTTCCTCATTCAGTGTGTCCAGTTTGGAGCAAGGGAGTATGAATAAGGGCTGCAGGACTGGGTTGTTTCCAGTGTCAACAAGGGCAGCTCGGTAGGGCAGAGGGGCTGAGGTGGAAGGAGACTGCCAAGCCTCGCCCCAGGGCGAGGGAGGCTCTGGCTTGCACCGCCCCACGCCAGGGGCTCCTGTTCAGGCTGGGGGACAGTGCTGGGGGCCCCTCTGTGCCTGGACCCCCACCCAGCCCGGAGCGGCAGGGGCTAACGGGGTGAGCCGTACCCAGGCGCCGAAGATACTCCCACCCTCACGCCGAGTTCAATAACCGCCATTCCCCGCAGCACCGATGGCATGGAGCGGTTGCCTCAAGCACCCGTGTGACATTCGCCCAGCAAAGCCAGGCCCTGGTGCAGGTGTGCAGCATCCAGGTGACAATGGTGCACTGCCCCTTCTCGCTCCCACCAACACCAGGACACCGAATACCGAACCAGAGAGAGCAAAAGAGAGGTTGTCCTACCCAAACTAGTTAAGGGTAATGTCAAATTGAGTTAATTGCATCTGACACTGATTGTCTATCTGTTTTGGCCACTCAGTTCAATACAAGAAAGCATTCTTTTGTTCCCATCTCACTACGGTCTCTCCATCCAAATGAAGCAGCTTGTTTTAAATCACGAATTATCTCGGTTCTCCCTGCTTGAATCATTGTTATTGATCATAGCAACTTCAATAAATCCTGCTGCTTACGCAGCAGCCCGGGGGCCTGTACCGATCTCCCCAGCCCTTTGTTCCACATACTGATTCACCTTTTCATCAAGGATTTTGACGTAGCTGCTGCCCTTTTGCATTATTACCGTGCCCCACCCAAATAATGATTTTATCATTTAATTCTCTTCTAAACCGCATTTCGTAAAAGGGAGAAGAAAAAAAAAAAAATAAAAAATATGCACTGATGGGTGGGTAAACATGCACGAGGTGGGGTTGTCTCTCCACATGACAGACACACCCCACACAAAAACCAGAAACATGCCTTTAATTGGGCAGGTTAACATTTTTCTAAAAGTTACTTTCTAGTCCTATCTGATCACTCTGTCAGGATGAGTAATGCAAAACATTCAATTTCTTGTGGGTTTGGTTCCAGTAGTTACTAAAAGCAGCCAAGTACATGTTTGTTTCTAAACTACTTGAAACCTTCAGAAAGTTATTTTAACTTCGTTTGCAAGCCCTTCACCAGCAAGGGGATTTTACCCGCCTTGGTTTTGCGCAGGAAACCCGACACTTCAAAACCATTTCTCTTCAAGTCCTAACTTTATTTTCTCATTTTCCTTGTTGGAGGATTCTTGCCGTCTTCCAGGATGTAGTTATATTTAAAAAAGTAGCCCACTGCCTTCCCAGGCAGACTTGTGGAAACAGGTGCTTCTAAAAAAACTGAAAGACTTTGGCAGCTCTCTGACCTGAGCGAGCTCTGTGCATCAGTAAGACACAGTGCCTGCTGAGTTCCCCTCAGCTAATTAGAGGACCCGTATGGCAATGAATGGCCTTGACTATAAATACTTCCTCAAAGATCTCTAACAGAGTCAGAGGAAATGGGAAAAAAATGAGATGCAGCTACAGAAAAACTATTTCAGATGTTTCTTCTTTAAAGGGCTGCTTTTTCTTTCCCAAAGTGGCTAAGGGATGAGATGCAGCATCCAAGACCTATACCACCTTAAATTTAAGATGTATGATACAATTATATGCATTAAATTTAATTCTGTAGATATATCATTAAGATGTTGCTATCAAAAGATGGTTGAAAGTGGGAAACAATGCCAAAGTGCACAAAAACTTCCATCCATTACCCTGTAGTGACCACCAAAAAATCACATTTAAACCAAGATCCCACTCTCTGTGCTTGAACCTTCCAGTGCTGCTCCTTGTGCTCCTGCTAAAGGCAGCAGCAATACTTTTACCAACATCAGAGAGGCAGGTTTTACCTCAAAGGTATGTTATCCTTCAGGCCAAGAACTGAATGTTTAGAGAAGTCTTTTGGAAATCACAAAGGCTAGTTCAGCATTTCCATGGCTTTGCAGCTATCTGGCATCTAACTCTGTGGATAACAGGAGTCAGTACTTTATAAGAGAAGAAATAATGTTTCACCGCTAGGGATTGTGTCCGATATTTACTACACTGATATTAAATCAAATGTGTGTAAATTTACTGATACATATATACCTATTGCTAATTTTAAAACGAGCTCTGTCAATCAGCCACGTAGGAGAATGCAAAACAGGGAGAGGGGAAATAACTTTTTCTGATTTCCTGTCTCCCCCAAATTTAAAGCCATATAACCAGCTCTAGACAGAACTCTATATGAAATATCAGAAGTGTAAATATCAGAGACAAAAAGAAAATAACTCTTCTTAAAGTAAATGGGAACTTTCTTGAAATGCCATGATTTCCTGTAGTGTGTAAACAGTCTGATCATTATGGTGCAAAATAATCTCGATTTAATAGAAGAGCTGATTTTATCCTTTGCCCCATATAAAAAGCTCATAGCAAAGGTTAACGTAACTTCAGTTAGATATTTAACATTACGGCCTGCAGTCTGCCTTTGATAAAAATCCCCAGTACCTTTGCCATAATTTCACAACCTATCTCCATCTGATGGTACACAAATCCCCCCATTACATGAACTATGATTAATACAGAGGCATCTTTCTGTTGCTTTCCTGTCTACGTGACACCGCGGGACACACTGATCTGTGCTACTCTGTATCTGCACCAGCTAAACGATGATGTGAGGCAGCAGTGTTTACCAATACCTTTAGGTGGGCTAACTAGGTCTGTGTATAGGTCTGAAAGCTCAGGCTGCAATTCCCAATTTTGTGGAAAACTTTGTTCTGCAGTGTCCACACATACCAAAATGGGACACTTCATTTAAAATCAGTTTAGCAAAAAGTTCCTGCTGTCCAAGATCTGCATTGTCAAAGCATTAAACAATCTGCCTGGAGTCTGCTGGCTGCCAATGTGCTACCCAAAAAAAGGAACATTTTTGCATCTCAATAGACCTTCCAGTATCAACAAATCTTTAAACTATAAAATCAGCTACTCTAAGGAAGAGCAGAAATAATGTCTACATTGTACCATGCTGAGGTACATTTTTTGTAATTCCCATTTGCAAAACATACCGATTCCCTGTAAGTACAGCTGCTGGAAACATGTTAATAAGAAAAATAAATTAAAGCTACTCACAGAAGTGTACCATGCCCCTGAGAAAGATTCTGTTACATACACACAGCTTGGAAGCGCGCTCGGGGAAAAAGGTGCGTCCACTGCATATGTGTGTTTGCACACATGTAGAGTTCAGGCTATCACCACTGCACCATCCCCAGCTCCCGAAAAGTCACAAGCGATTAGGTCTTTTAGCTGCTAAAAGGAAAGAAATCCTACCCTAATGGCTCCCACGAATAATCTACTGTAGCACAGAGACTGGGAAGGGAACATGTCCATCATGCATGGAAGGAATGCAAGAAAGCAGCATATAAACGGCTTACACAACACACAAAGCTGAAAAACACTCCAAGTAATTTCTAAAAGTTTACGATTATCCTGTAGGCATTAGGGATTTCTGTGGGCAACTGTAGATTTTCACCCCCTCCCCAGCTGATCTGTATCGTCTTTGATATTTTATTAAAATGCTAATCACTCCTAAACTCAGTACCTAGAAAAAACACTTGCAGTATTAACCTCCATCTATATGAAAAAGGTGAAAAACTTGATCTCCCCTTTCCCTTCCCCCAGTCATGAGAAAACTAAAAAATGAAAAGCACATGGTATTACTGCTACTGTCAAATCATTACAAATCATTTGTAATAAGCAGAACCACTTCATAAATACTGAATAGCCAGTACAACCAAAGGGATATGTTAGATTTTTTTTCAGTCCATTTCTCACAGTGTTTATTCACTGAGTAATCCCTAATTTTTGGCTTCCTCTGTGTCACTCTTTGGGGGGAAAAAAAATGAAGGTGTCCACAGTGATTTTACTATAGGTTTTGTTTCCTAGTCACCAGTTGTCCCAGGATACAGTATTTTGCACGAGCATTCATTATATGATACCAGAAGTATGTATTGATTTAACTCTTCGCTGTTAGAAAAGCCCAGCTTTTAGCACAACATTCGCTATTTCTACTAGCTATTTCACATTAGAAAAATAAATTTCTCCAAAAGTGGATAATCATGAGAGAATTGCTGAACAATACGGAGTGTTTTTTTAATTCAGACGATTACAAAAATGAGCTTTTTCCAGAATGGAAGGGAAGCTCTTTTCTGAACAATTTCTAATTCTGTCTGGGCCAAGAGAGCTTCCAGGCATACACATAACATATATGTCTGTCAGGTAATACCCGACACTGAGCTCCCACTGGTCAAGCTGACCACCACTTTGTCTTCTTATTTCCTGGCTTCAGTACTGCATCCCATAACTCTGTCTACAGAAAACTAAATCAAGAGCAAAACAAAGGAGTTAGGTTTCTATGATCTTTTTCACAGATCTAGGAGAATAGGGAATTAATATCACTCACAGAATCACATCCCTTCATCTTCCACCATCTCCTATCCTTCAGATCACCCCTTACCTTCAAGAAGTTTGAATTCCCACTATTTTCCTCTATCCATCAAGAGTGATGAAATATATATGATTAGAGATTCTGTTCAGCAGACGTAGAAACTTAACCTCCTTCCCTTTTTTTTAAATATTTCAAACTGACAAAGGCAACTTGCCCAATTTTCAAAGAAGAAAAGTGAAAATTTAAGTATTAAAACTACGGAAAAGACCCAGACAAACAAGTCCTTGGCACAACAGAGTTCAAAGAACAAGGTAGCTAAAGGTGTACACAAAAGTAATTCCTCTTTGAAGGGTGTCGGTACGGTTTCACCAGTCAGTATAGACCTAATCCACTAATAAATCCTTTTACAAACCTTCTAAGAGAAAAATTGGGTTGTACACATTATAAAATGCAAGGAACTAATTTATATACGGTGTTAATACACCAAAAAAAGACCTTTTTTTTTTTTTTTCCCCCAGAAAACCATGGAAATTACAGGTACTTCATATTCCTGAATATCCAGAAGTGATCAAAATGTTTCCAAAGTGAAAAAATGCTGATTTGAAAAAAAAATATATATATTAGTGCTTTTGTATAAAGATTTTAAAGAAGTGTCTGAACTTATTTTAAAAAAGGGCATAAGAAGCAGCCAGTGTACAGTTTCCCCTTCTATATTCACCAATGGCTAAAACAGATAATATAATCGCCTTATTTTACTGCTCACTAAGATCTTAGGCTCCAGCCACCAACCAAATTTAGACCTTTATAGAGCTGATTCTGCATACTACCACGTCCCTTTGCAGACCTTTGTTTAGTTGCTTTTTTTTGTTCTTTAGTAGTCAAAAAATAAACGAAAATTATTTGTATTCTGATAACCCACAATATAAATGGCTCCTCTGGCCAACATGTCTGCGCACTGCTGAGAACCACTACAAGAATCGAAGTGGCATGTAACTAGCATCGTATGTACAGCATGAATTCCACTGCTAGTTGGATATATGTATATATTTTTACACATATTTCCAAATGGAGGAGAGAAATATAATCCTGTCATTCACAGTGAGCACACACCCAGGTTTGCAATAGGGAACCTGTCATACCATAACTACTTCTCATACACTTGAAATCTGACAACAATAACTATTCATGACCTGTAAGGTACAAAAGGCTGTGGTCCCCCTAAATTGCATGGACGCTTTAAGTGACACATTATTTAATAATTAGAATAACTGCAATATTTTTAAGACCACTGACTTCATTTTAAAAGAGCTTGTAAGACTTATGTATACAGAGACGGATATACCTATGTATAATCTTAGCAGACCATGGAATAAAACATTTATCTTGCCTTTTGTCTTCTTTTGACATGTTGTTCACTCTTACAGTAATGGATGTTATGGTTATAAATGTTCTTATAAAGGACAATAAAGAAAAATAGCTGATCATCTCTTCCATTCTAGTGAGGTTTGCCTGTGGACTGACCGCTCCTGTATCAAGTTTCTAGAAGTTCAGATAGGAAGCAGCCCCTGAAAACATACAGTGGTGACTCCAGGAGAAAGGCACTTCTTTGCCTCCCTGCTCAGCTCCTCAGAATTTGAGAGCTTTTCTAACCTCAGATTTCTCTACACTGGGAAAAGCATACCGAGATGGAAGGGGAAGTCCCTTATATATAGGTCCTTTTGTTTAAAAAAAAGACAGAATAGGAATTATTTGGTGTGATAAATATTCTCCTTTTCTTATCACCCAAGCTCCTTCCTTTTTTCTTTTTTTCTTTTTCTTTTGCTTCCAAGGCAACCAGACAAGTGTCAAAATTGATATATAATTATGTTGCTTTACAAAAAAAAGAGGTTACTTTTTATTAATATTTAACTCAGGTTTCATACTCTTAGATATTTAATAATGTGAAATCTTGCTTAAGTGTGAACTGTCACACCAGCACAAAATTTAAGAGGTGATTAGTTGTTTTAGTGTAACAGATGTGCAGCCTTCTGGGGTTCTAAACCTTCCCTCTTCAAATGCATCCTCAACCTGCACAATGAGCAGGAATGATTAAACAAAATTCAATCAGAGCTAAACAGCAAAAGCAGAAGCACTTGCTTACTAATACTACATCAATATATACATTGTTTTATGCAAACACGTTGGAACATTTACCTGCCAGTTTAGTGCTACAAGTTTGAGTCTTTCAGTCTTTCCTTGATTTTTTTTTCCATGCATGAAAAAAAACCCAACCACATTAGTCTGGAACTGAAGAAATCATTTGCATGCCTAATTAAACATAACATACATGTAATCATAAAAAGCAAGGAAAAAAAAGAGAGCTTCCTACCCGTAATAAGGACTGGGATTCGTCCTTTGTCTTGCTGTCTCCGGATCCAGGGTAGGGCTGGGTGAGCTGCCCGGCTTTCTCCGCCGCTCCGGCTGGCACGCCCTGCAGGAAGCCCTTGCTCTCCACCGCCAAGCCGTAAACAGGCCGCGCAAGATGGGCAGCTTCTACGTTTGGACTATCCCTTAAAGGCTTTGGCTGCTCTTGGCTAACGGACACTGGGGTCAATAAGCCTAGACTCGTCTGTGTGTATGATGGGCTCCCCCTCAAAATGTCTGTTCCTCTCCAGGTCACGTTGCGAAGATCATCACTGGGACTGTCAGTCCAACCTTTCTCCTTGAGCACTTCCTTATCTTCTATCTTTTCCCTCTTCACTATGCTGTCAGATATGGGCTCCCCCATTTTGGGGTCCGGATTAATCAGACTGTAGACCTTGAGGTCAATTTTTGGCTCCTCCTTGATAGACGAAACGCCATGACTGTCCTCCCCATTGGCTGTAGTGACGTCCATCTCCTGGCAGTGCACAGTGTTGAAGTGCTCTAGTAGTGACTGAGTGTCAACAGCTGTGAAGCTGCACTGACGGCATTTGTAGCAGTTGTGTACTCTCCTGGAAAAAAACGAGAAGTGTATTAACGTGAGTCTCCCCTTGGCCTTCCCTCTCACAGCGGTTTTACCTACCAAGTTGAAGAAAATAAATTGAACTTACAGTATGATTCCGTCTAAATAAAGCAAGCAGGTTTACTTTGCTGTCTGATACAATATAGGAAAAATCCTGCTGTTTTTTCCCCCCACACCTTGCAATGGCCTCCTATCGTTCATTCACACTCCACTGCATTATTCTAAACTTCATATACTTTTGACTGGGATTTTGTGGTTTTTCCTCCTCAGTTTGCTGCAATACACTTTTCACTTTCTATTGTGGTAGAAACACTGAAGTAACACATTTTTTTCCAACCAAAATCAAATAGTTCGAAGAGGATAGTTTGTATAAAAAAATCCACTTCATGTAATACAGATCTATGCTAGAAAGTTAAAATGTTTAAAAAAATTCCTTTGCTTTCCACCAATTTCATATACTTTTGGTTCATAAAGATGATTTTGAATGGACCTCCGCTTAACTTACAGATAAGAATACACCAAAGGACAGAAGGTTGTACACAACAGACAGTACTTATTTGTTCTCTACAGACATTTTAACACAACTTTAAAAGATGCTGCTCTACAGAAAAAGCAAAATAGTTGGCTGTGTCACTACATGCTGTGTTTTCCTGTCAAATACAGAAATGCTTGGGTACGAGCTGGGGAGCAGTGTGGAATAACGTGCCTTCCTGTTTTTATTCTAAAAGCTTATATAAAGTACTGCATTACTAAATTATGTAAAGCATATGTTGCTACATGAGAACAACATGTTACCCATTTACTGTATCTATCATAGAAACAGAACACTGTTTACGAGCTCTATAATGCTATTATGAACAATTGTTTATAGCACAGGAGTGCTCAGAGCCCTCCGTCAGGCTCCAGTCCCCTTGCGCCCAGCGTCGTACCAACGCAGAGTAAAATACCGTCCCTGCCCTTCATCAAAATGTACATAACTCTGCAAAAGCTTCTCCCTACAGACACACTCACACATCCACACCCCAGGCATTCAGAGTCACAACAGCATCTTTAGCCAAGCTAAAAAACGAGCCTTTCGCTATCCACACAGGACAAAACTTGTATGAGAAATCTGTTACTGCCCTGACAACTCCAACTGTTAGAATTAATTCTTTTGAGGCCAAATCTTAGTCTCAGTGAAGTCGATGGCAAAACTCCCATTGACTTCAGTAAGAGAAGGATTTGGCTCTCAGTGCATCTGTAGAACTGGAATGATACACAAAATGTCCCTTTTAGAGTGTGATAGTTTAGAAGGGACAACTTGCCAAACTTATTAAACCCCCTTGTCTTCCTTCTTTCCTTTTGTTGGAAAAACAAACCATATGTTATTTACATTGTCTGATTTTCTTGCAGTTGTGTCAGCGTGCAGACATGAGTACACATTCAGATTCAAGCTTTTTAGCCCTTGTGCAATATCAGTTTTCTTTTTGTCATTTTCTGTATTTATATTCATTTTAAGGGACTAGATGGGCTCGTTCAGTTATGCAAAAAATAGAGCCAGCTATTCTCCACATAGCCTCATGGCAACAAAATCTACTTGTGGGAGGGCAAGCTGTGGGTTAAAATCCTGTTCTGGCTGTGTTCCTTTTTCTTCATTCTACAATTGTGTTTTATTAAAATCAGCTTGTCTCTCAATGCAACTCTAATATATTCTCTCTTGCAACTTAATTCTTTTCTAAACCAAGCTTAATTCTCTTCTGAAACAAAAAAAAGAGAGAGTGCTATCTGATCAAAACCATTTTACAAATACAAAAAGCCAAGTTATAAAGAGGGTCAGCCCCGTAAAGGTGGGATACCATCAGGGAAGTCCAAGTTAGACAGGGGCTAGTTATTTTAAAAGCCAAGTTAAACAAGACACCATTTGGGGCTAATGGCTCAACCGCATACACTCCCCATGTGAAAGTTTATCAATCCTTTGGGAGGCTCCTTAGCCTTAAGTGTCTCTTGTTTAACTTGGCTATTTCAATAGCTAACCCCCTTTCCTACCTTGGCTCTCATCTACAGATATCACACCTCCGAACAGCTGATCTGTTTCTGCCTAACTTGTCTTCCCCCCCCTCCTTCCACTCTGGCTAAATGTTTTTGATCAGGAGCAGTATACACCACAGGAGTGGTACCACGCTTCTGAGGCCACAAATAAATGCCAAATATTACGTGCAGTTGTAACTATACGGCTGAGGCCCACCTAAAATCACCTTTATTGCATTAAAGGTTTGTTCATTTAAATGATTTATAATTGATTCAAAGAGAGTCATACAAGCATTCCTTCGTTTTTCTGTGAGACTATGATAGGCACCGTGATGTGGAAAAGACGAGGACTGATTTAGGTAGATAGTAACCCAACAGGCTTTTTTTTTCAGGACATATACTCTTCTAGTATGCATTAAAAAGTAATCTCTGCCATTGACATTATAAATCTTCATACTTCACAAGGGTTTGTCCTGTATATTATTCTACTCCCAAGCTCCGAAAAGTAAGCTAAAGTTTGGAACTGTCCAATTTAAGTCACAGTCTCAAATAATAAAATAATAACTATCATCAGCTATTAGAGAACTTTTGAAAGTTGGAAACTTACTCTTTCCCAGAACAAGGCACAAAAAGAAAATGTTTTCATCTCTGACTGTTTTCACCCCACCCTGATAGCAATCAAGGAAACAAGTTGGCAATGTTTGATTTCTTTTTATACTAGAATTTAAAGCTACCTCATGTTTCTAAAGGGCCAAGTTATACCTAGATGCGTGCACAAAGCTCCTCAAAGCTAAGCAACAAAATTTAAAAAATCCTGATTTGCAAAGCACACAATAAACACTCCCGTGCATTACCTAAAAGTTACTCTTTACAGTGAAACCACGATTATACCTTCTGAAATTCTGAATTCATCAGGTGCAATACAGTGCATTGGTATACAGCTTATCAAAGGAGAGATGTTTGAGGAAAATCTCTGTATGGTAGAAAACGAGGTAAATGAAGGAAATAGGATTCTCCCTTTTGTGATCTTGCTTATACACCACTCAAGCAAACTAACAGTAGGTTCAAGCCATAAACTGGCGTTATCTTCAATGTGGCATTGGGATGGCAATGTCAACCCATCCATTGATGTCACTTAGCGTTATTATTTCCTCTACAAAATAAATCAAAGGACTGATTATTTGTGGACATTAAAACATTTAGGGCCCAATCCCAAGATTAAATGTCAAGGAATTCAGGCCAAACCTTTCCATTGTTACATTCTGACAACTTAATAAAATCCTATCATTATTTATTTTTTACATTTATCACTGAAATGTACTTCAATTGGGTGCTATAAAATAGAAGGATTTTCCCTTGGAAAATCTTGAATTTGGAGAGATTAGATGGGGGTTTTCGGATGGATTTAATGTTCTTTACTTGAGCTTTCTAATAGGCTGTGATACTCCTGACACTAGCCAGTTGTTAATTAAGTCTTGTTGACATACTTCTAACTAGTCTGAAGGATTACAAAACACCATCCTCTACAAAACAAGTAATTTTTTTTTTTTTTTAAATTACCTGAACACATTCCTAGGCTCTAGGGCATAAAAAATATTCTGGATGAAGGTACGGCTGTTGTATTACTTCCATTTTTTTGCATGTTTTCAATTTCATTATGAATATAATAATTACTAGTATTTCTCATGAAGAAACAGGCTTATAAGAAAGTTTACTTTTGGGATGGGTGCTGCACTCAGGCTTGTGGGGAATGGAAAATACTCAGAAGGAAAGACAGCGAGCAAAGCAAGCAAGAAAATTCAGCGGAGGGTCAGAAGGGGAGGAGAATGGGCAGAGCGGAGAGCAAGGCTGAGATGAAAGGAGAGCAAAAGCCATTGGCAAGAGCAAACAAGTTCAGAGCAGTGAATTAAGGTGTCAGGAGGATGGAAAAGGTCCTCACAGCTGCTGCTATTGTTCAATGAGTGAAGGCTCCTGCTCTGCCGAAAATCTGGGAGCTGGTGGGCCTCAATTTACACTTTTGCCCTCAGTTGGCTTCTCCGGGGAGTGTCCCAAAGGCTCCACATTTCCATAATCTGCACATCTAAGACCCTGCTCCAGCTTCTGCTGCCTGACAGTGTGAGGGGGCAGCCCCGACACCCCTGTCCCCGACGTGCAGCCCTGGCGCTGGCGAGGCGCGAGCCCCGAGTACCCCTTTGCCTTTTACCCCTCTACCCCATTTATTTTTAAGAGGTAAGGAATTATTTAATTTGAAATTAACTCAAAATTAATTTCAAAAGAGAACCCTACATAACTGCTGTCAGCCACATTTTCAAAATAATTCATTAGAAAAATGATTCTACGCCATTACCAAAGCTTTACATTTCATTTGAGTCTTTCCATTTTCTTTTTATATTTTGCAGTTGTTTAATGAATCACTACCCTATCTTTTTTTTAAAAGAAGTTTAGAGCATTTTTCAGCATAGCATTTTTAATTACTACTAGCACTGATCAAATGCTTTCTGTCAAAGTCTTTTTTGACAAATAAGGATTTACATGAAGAATTCTAATTTTTGCAAAAATGAGAAAATCCTTTGTTTTCCCACATCTTTTAGCAAAATTAAAAAACATTTCTGCAAGAAGCCTCTTTCATTTTTAAGAAAAAAATTAAAATTTAAAAATTAATTACTTCGGAGCAAGCAGGAAAATAATCTCTAGACTAAGTGATCCAACACGCAAAATTTCCCCAAATACTTAGTATGATTTTTATCTGAATTACAAGTGTTGGCATCTTTTAGCTCATCAGAATACCAGACAGCATTGAGGAAAAACTAAGCTTTGCAATGAACATGAAGAGTACCTGATTCCTCAGAGGTATAATGGAAAATGAGCAGTAGCAGAATTAGTAGAAAATGGAGGCCAATAAACCTTCTGGGGATTTATTTGAGTAAGCACATTTTAGTGAGGTTTAAATACAAGTAAACTCAAGTGCAATGTGATTCATTAACTTCAAATTTAACTGAACAGCTCTCAAAAAATCATGTCAAGAAATACTGAATGTGCATTAAGTGTAAGTATACATTTCTGTAGACAGAAAACTTGGGAAGAACCACTTTTGCAAATTCTAATACTGTTGCAAATACATGGCTGCAAAGGAATAATATTGGGACACAGAAAATTTTTTAGCTAGCAGACATAATGAAATTGTAGATGCAGAGCCAAAAGGAAACAAAATAAAAAAGAAAATAAATTAAGCATGCTGTTCAGGCATATGACTCAAAAGCAAAAATAATCAAAAATGCAGACAAAAAATACATGAACCAAAATATGTAAGTAGCGTCTAAAGCCAGCTCTGATACTCACAAATTATCAAGGGTAAACTTAAATATGTGAACGACAGAAGACTTTCTGCTACCACATTAATGCTTAGTATTATGTTTACTGTTCAAATCCATTCAGCTCCTTATTATATAAATGGAGAGGTTTTAGATATATGTGCATGTACAGCATTTTAAATACATCAGAGATACACAATGTGTGGCCTAACAGCTTTACTGAGACAAACTCTGATGAAGCCACAAAGAAGGCCAGCTAGGATGTGAGCTGACTCCACATCAGCATGTTTCTGTGTGTCACATAACTCCCTAACACTACTATTTTAAAGATGTTCTACTTTTTTTAAATCTGAACTATTCTGTATCTTTAGTTCATAAAATACAAAAAGGGAAAGAAAATACATACCCAATACATGCAAAACTTCTATTAAAAGAAAAAAGACCTGGTAATAATAATAAAAAAATAGAAGCCATAATGCCCCCAAAAGTCTCTCTTTCCATTTTTTTTAGTTTGATAGACTGAAAACTAGGTTACGCATAGAAAAGCAATAAAACCTGCTGGTATTTGCCATTACAGAGTACCTACCACAAACTGAACTAACTTCTGTGATTTCAAAGAAGATGCACAGTGGGAGAAAAGAGCAGCAGCACATAGAAAAGAAATAAAACTCAAATTAAAAGGGAGGGGGGGAGGGCAAGAGATAGGGAAAGAAGTTGGCGGTTATGGGGATGTTGCACTTCGCTTTAATTACACAACATCCTCAGAGTACTCAATAATGTCATAGATTGAAGGCTTAACAAAATACATTGTTTGAGTGTCTTAAACAGAATAGCCTAATTTTAGACAAACAAGTTGAGATTCGAACACTTAAGTGTATCTCTTGATTTTCCAAAGCTCAGTTCCCTGTGACAACTGCCAGAGCCGCAGGGTGCTGAGCCCTCTGAAGGAGAAGCTGCTGCTACCCCATCTCAGAATTAGCACTTGATTTTGAAAGTCATGGCTTCTCCTTTCCTTGGGAAAAAGGATTTTAACTAGGCGTGCTTGTTAAAACTTAAATTACCAGCTGCAAATAAAAGTGTTTTTTTTCAGTCAAGGAGCCATTTCAATCTTCCAGTTATTTAACCACTAAAAAAAGATCATGCCATGCCCCAGCGGCCGACAAAGTGCTGCCTATGGAGTTCTACAGCATGGCTCAAAGCTGCTATAATAATGCTTGGAACTTAAGATACCACTTTTCATCTTCAAAGCAGTTTACAAACATTAACTAATTAATCCGCACAACATCCCTCAGGCCCACTTGGATCAAAAATGGGGCACTGCATGCTGGGACCTGAATCCTCCGTGGGCCCTAGCTCCAAATTAAAGATGAGCAATCTGCTCCTTTTTTTTTTTTTCTTTTTTTTTTTTTTAAATAGACTCCTGATACATTGCCAATGCAGCCCTCTGTTGGGCAACATTTGGATGCCCCCAGCTTTAATCTCTATTAAAGTATCATGCCCCAGTCTGCCTTTGTTAATTTTGGATGTCTTGGAATCTATTAAACGTGGCACAGTTTCTTGAGCTTTTAACAAAGCTTTAGCTTTGAAAATGCATCTTCTTTTGTCTTCATTCTAGCTGGCTTCCATGCAAAGATGTTTTAGATGAGATAGATACTGAGTTTTCCGTTGTTGTTGACGCATTAGCCTTAACTATTAACATATTCAGCATGATTTTCTAATATTTAACGTCGCTTTTGCAGCGGCACATAACTGTTGCTCTTTACAAAGCCTGAGAGCCAGCTCCTCCTCTGATGTAAACTGGACTGCCAGTTTACAACAGCCCAGGAACTGACCCAAGAACTTTAGCAGGGAGTTGGCTGCCACTATGACATTGTGTCAGACTGAGTCAGGAGACTGGCTGCGTCCACCTCCAAATAGGAACATTAGCATTTAAAATAAATAGAACGACACTGTAAACCAGCAACATGAAAATAAGCATCTGCAAAAGGATCTTGGGGGATGACATCAACAGACAAAAGAGTGTCTGCTCCCAGTGTGAAACCAACACCAAAACAGCAGTGGAATGCTCTTAAAGTAATTATTGCGTTGCTGGACTTGGGAATGGAAAATACTACAAAAAGGTAGTACATTGAAGCACTGTTACAGAGCATGAAAGGATTCATAGTCTATCTTGGAAAGTAAAGCCATTTGTGTTCCCCTACTGAATGAAGATGCCAGCTTTCTGGTAAAAAGCCTAAACTAAAATAGTACCTAAAAGATTCTGGGTGGAAAATAGTTGACCAAACCTCAAATATGCTGGAACTTCAGCATCTGCACACAAATCCAAATCTCCCTCTTCTTTGCACAGGTTTAAATGTATAATTAAATCCACCAGCTTAGCTGGTGGTTTTCCAAAACAAAGTAGATGTTGGATTGGACTCTGGCTGTAAAGATTTATATCTATACGCAGTCATATTTTGATTTCCAGTTTCCTCAAATGTTTGGGGAACGGTGACGTTTAATTAAGGAACTAAGGGAGGGCTGTTTGTTTGGGTTCCTATCATTAATCATTTGAAACTTCACTGTACCTGTAGTGTCGGGAAATCTCTTCTTCCACCTGGGTGGTAAAGTCACATTTGGTACATGAGTGTTCTTTGTTCTCCTTGAGCGTCAGCGGCCCCTCTGCCCCTGGCAGGGCATTTGTTTCTGGTTTGACATCAGACGCTTGGGCTTCGTGTGCATTCTCATAGTGGAGCAGGAGAACGTCCACGTCGGGAGTGGAGAATGAGCACTGATGGCACTGGTGTTTGACTCTAGAGCTTCCTGTCACCCCTGGAGACAGGTGCAAAAGCAAGAGAGCACAGTGGGAACAATTACTTTTTCTGCAAGCAAATGGATAAGTAATTTCTCCAAGGTGCTTTTCTGGGCTGCAGAGGCCTCGGGGACAGAACTGACAGTGCTTAATGGTACATTTATGAATGTTGTGTAGCTGCTGATAGTGACGGAGAAGTGGGCCCACCACTATTACATCTGGGCCATGGCTCTTTGAGTACCTAAAGTCACAGAACTGACAGTTGTAGCTTGTCACCATGCTGTCCTCTGCTCCTTTGCTAGGCAAGTCTTTCTTTTTTGCCACACTCGCACCCTTTTCTGTCTTTGTCACTAACTCCCCATCTGCATTTTTGGCTAGATCATTCTGGTTAATGACAGATCCCCTAGAAAGCTTATCATTCAGATCTGGGTGAAGGCTTCCTGCCTGGCTTCCCCCATGCTGTTTGCTGTAATGTTCTAAGAGTTTCAATGAGCTGGACGATTCACAGCTGAAACTGCAAAATTTACACCAGTAGTAACTGGTTGTATCGGTACCATTTTGTCTAGAGGAATCTATTGGCTTGATGGGCACCGAATATCCAACTGGTGTATCATCTCCTGCTTTTACAGTGATTCTGTCTTGCCACTTCCCCAAGTCTCCAGAATCACATGGTCGAAGAGTAGGACTGGATTTATTGGAGTTTTTCTCTGAAGTTTTACCAGAATCAGAGGAGGGAAGGGCTGCTTTCATTTTGTTTGGGTGAGTCTGTAAGAAGTGTTGCTCTAGTTCAGTGGAGGAGTTGCCCATGTAGGTGAAATTGCAGAACTTGCAGCGGAAGTACTTGGTGTTGCCTTGGCAATCTGGAGTTTTCCGCCCAATTCCAATAAAGGTTCCACCTAAAGTAACCTGTGAATAAAGAATAAGGTCATTTTAGCTCCACTGTAGATTTATTCAAATAGCAAGGAAGGGAAAAAAAAGAAAGCAATTAATTCGTAAGCCTCTTTCATTAATCATCACCACCACCATTTTCATTTGTACCAATGTAGTAAGAGATCATGCATATACCCTCACGTATGTAGCATTTGCTGCTGAAGATTTTGAAATGTTTCACATGACTGAATATATATTCCAGATGAATAATAAATGTATTTATTTGGGGAAACTGAGGCACATGTACACAACATGATCTTAACTCAACATCCTCTGATAGGACTATTCCTTCCTTCACTAAATCAGTAAATCATGTCACTGACAGAAGATCCAATAATCAGTTCCCATATCCCTGAACCCTTTGACAGGAGACTTTGCTGGGAGTCTATAGCAGGTGTGAAACAAAAGAACGGGTCCTCAGTCTTTTTCTTTCAATACACTTACATGTTTTAATCATATCCATGCTTAACAGTCCAAGAGAATTGCTTTCTAAATATGAGCAAACAAAAATTAAATTTGAAATAATGAATTCAGTTTGCTGGGTCGGAGTAAGACCAATTCTTACAAAGACCATTCCCACAGGAGTATCCAGTATCCGCCAGGACGCCTTTTAACACAGCCATAGTGGCTGATGTCTGAAACGAAAGGCGGTTTTCTCAAAGATTACTCAGTGCAGACATTCTCCAAGGAAATCTTCTGTTCCTCTCATGCACAGAGCTCAATTTAGTAAAACAAGGATGGAAAAACTACAGTAGAAAAATGGCATGTGGCAAAGAAACCTACCACACCCAAGTCCATGACATCACTAATTAAAAAAAAAAAAAGGTAGGTCTACTTAACTGTTCTCATGATCTCCGAGCAAAATGGGCTGCAGGAAGGAAACAAGGCTTCCAGGGCTTATGTTATTAAACCCTGTGTTCTCATAGCAGGCAGGCCTGCCCTTCCCAGGAGTGCACCACACCTGCCCGTGACATCAGGGGGAGATTTGCTGCTCCTGTACATCTGGTTTGAAGGCCAAAGAAAGAATCTCCTGACAAAAATGTCACCATTGCTTGACTACTTTTCCTGAATAGTAAACAGTGTACAGCATCCAGAAGATAATTCCTCTTTACACCCGAAACCCACAGACATCTACTCCTTTGCCATCATCCAGCCTACACCACTACATCAAGGACATGGGTGGAAGCTTCCTTGTGCCATGTTCTCAATTTTTAAACCCAAGAGATGCCTTACAGAGAGTATAAAATTTCCACACACAGTTTGATTTCCATTCTCCCAACCAGTAAGTGTATTACTACATTTCTGCAGGATTCAGTTGTAATGCATTAGGCAAACGGTGTAATTATTTTTCTTCTCCTCGTCAACAGCTGTGCCACAAGGAAAGCATGTGATCACTGTTCATTCATATCACACCATATGGAAAGACTCAGACATACAGAGAGCATGAAATGTAAACATTTTTAAATGCATATAATATAAATGCCTTTTAGCCATTTAGCTCAGAGAATGAGATGCTATCCTTTGTATCCCATCAGAATTGAGTATGTATAGTGAGACAATGAGTTGCTAAACCATGATACAATGAGCCGCTGCTCTTCAGCCTCCAATTCTTTTTTTTTTTTTTTTAAAGAAAGCACAATTCCCATGCACTGGTTAAACCTTTTTCTTCAATAAACTGGAAATTGCTTTCTGTTTGTTTAGGAAACATATCTCATTAGGCAATGGTGAGTTGGGCAGCCAAACAGCTAGGACTTAACTGTAATAACATTTTCACTTAAACTGGAGCTCCAAGTTCTGGTATCAAGTTATGAATCTGGTTTTGAAGAGGTTCTTTGGAAGAGGGATGTTTTAACAGATCTTCTGTACTGCAGAAGATATTTTATTCATTTTATGGCAAACAAGAACTGGAGACAAAGCCATGCTGAGCCTGATCCACTGAGAACATTGGGATTTAGGCCTGCTCCACAGTATCTGGCACTTCAGGTCTCCATCCACTGCATTATTTCAATACTGAAAGTCTCAACGGTGTTGAAAGACAGCTTAAAGAAAGCACTGATGGAATTATGGTAAACAGAAAATAACAGCAGCTCACTGCACGATTACATAAGTTGCAAGGTGATCTGGTATTGCTCATTTAATTAGATACTTATGTTTGTTCTGTGCATGCACAGAAAACTGGCCAAAATGCTTTACCTTAAGTGGCTCTAATGAGTAAACACATCCATTACTCTCAGCCGTCCATTCACAGAGCAAACAGATAACAAACCTATTTTGCAGACACTCTGTAGACACCAGTTAGAAACCGTGAGTGACAATAATCCCAGCTGCTGTTCATTGCTAATTACTTTTATTTCTGAGCACTGGAAAAACATATTATTAGTACTAGCATTTTATACAATGGACTGTAAATCACATCATTTCTGTAACTTTTGCTAATCCTGCTTAGTGGCCTACATAGCAAATTTGTGTCCCATGCTAATACATCCTTCTCTGCATCACAAGAGGATATAATAGAACTAAGTATTCTCACAGTATTTGTGTTAATCTCATGCAATGGCAGGGGACACACAATCTTTACAGCACTAGAATGTAATTGATTACGAATTATTGGGTTGGCATTTCCCTGACTACCCTGCCACAATTCAAAATAATGTGTCCTATTAGGAGAGCATGTACGTGAAAGGTAACACAGGGTCATCTTAATGTTATTACACTCAAAAGCCATTTTTCACACATAACAAAACCTACTGAAAGCCTCCTTGGGGGTCATCAGGTAAAGAGAACTGAAGAAACTGGCTTCCATGCAAAGAGGTTGGGAGAAGCACTTGAAGTGGCAGTATAAACTGAAGCTGTTTCAGCTTTCAGCCAGCTGAATTTGGAAGCCTACACATTTGCAGAACTGTTTGGATTCATGCACTCTGCTCAAGTCTTGGCTTGACTTTCAGCTTTTTCAGTTACATATCGTATCTCTATGTACAGGCACTAAACTCCTTCACTGGGTATGTAATTGTCCTTATCCTCCTGCTCTCTCTGACCTGCCTGAGAAAGAGGAAAAAAAAAGGAGAAAGAGAAGGAGAAAGGGGGGAAAAAAAAAAATATATATACACCCTAGAACTCAATATCCACAATTCTGTGTGGAAGTAATAGCTTCTCGTATTTATTCCCCTATTTCATTCTGATCCCAGCAAAACCCAGTCCCCTGCTTTTCCCTGAAAGAGTTATATTTTCTTAAGTAGACACTCCTCCCCAACACAAAGAAGAAGAAACTAAACAAAAGCAATGCTAAAATTCTGCAATTCTATTACAGCAGTGGAGTACAGCTTGCACTGGAAATGTAAGAGCACCTATAGATCAACAGTTCCCTCAATAAGCACAGAAGAAAATTAATCTTCATAATTCTCTTTTTAAAGGGAACCTAACATACAAGGCATCTGTTTGGACTGTGGAAACCTGATTTAGTTCTTTCCTTCACTGTCGCTTGCTTGTGAGACCTTGGGATTATCACTTACTCCTGCAGCACCTCAATTATGGCAATATAGTTGGTATTATTATGCTGTATAGAGGAAGATGGCTATTAGAATGGGTTCTCCATTATTGCGCTTGAGATGGTTGCAGTGATATTCTTTAAAAATTGCTCTTCAAAGCTATGTTTCAGTCTGGGATTAAACAGAAATATATTTCACAGTAAGACTCCCTGAAACTCAAAACTCTTAAATTCATTCATTAATGGGGAAAATTATCAAAATCTAGAAGAGTGGGAAAGAGCTTACCACAAGGATTGAAGTTCATGTGTTAATACAACTAAGCTATCTCCTCATACACCACGCACATTTCCAAAAATAGCCAGAAAGAGGAGAAAAGATAACCCAATAATTGACAATGTTTCAAGATGTACTTTCTAAAGCATGTTGGCAAGTAGTTCAACAAAGCTGTGTAATTACACTATATGTTTCCAACAGATATGTCTGTATTACCTTAATTAGTCAGACTGAAAACAATGATTTCATGGAATAGATGGACTTGGGCAAAGATAGGTACTTTCATTTTTTTTTAAAAAGTGTCTTTGATATTTAATCTGACCTTGATTCAAATGCTGCCTTACCCTATTCTCCCACCTCCTTTTCAAAGTTCAATCCTCAATTTTATTACGCTGAAGCAGTTTACAAATACTGCTTAAAGAAAATGAAAAAAATTACCAAGGAAGACAAAGTCTGGCAGCTCCTGTAATCATATGTTTCATGAAGAAAATTCCACCAGCAGAAACTAGTGCCCTATATCCACATAAGAGATTCAACCACAAGGCTTACATGCACAGGGTAAAGCTGTCTTTGACCCCTGGCTTCTTCTGCAACTACTGATTAGAAACTAGACCAACCATCTGCATTGGAACATCAAACATTAATAAGTCTTCTTTTTTTGATTACCTGGGTTACATCTTTGGCTAATCAGGAGGTGAAAGGCTCCAGATCCCTTACCAATCTCCTGAGCCATCCAGTCTGCCTTTGCCAATTACTCTTAATCTTCTAATCCTAAAATATTTTCTAATGCTCTTGTTTATTCATTTGCTTTGTGCAATATAGCATCCAGAACATTTTAACCATCCCACATTTATGAAGTTCTTCATGTCGTGCAGGCCAGAACAGATTCCTGGCTTTCATGCAAGTTTGTGTAACACCACCCAGTTCTCTAACCTTCACTATGGAGAACTCACTCCCTCTCACTCGCTCACTCTCTGCATGTAAAACTAGGATAATCTTCAGAGAATATTCTTAAAACTATTTACCATACTGTGATTAACTTATTGGTAGATACAACTATGTTGCACAAGTGAGGCAAAGACTATGGGCAAACTCCTAGCTTTCTCGGCTATTTATATTTACCAAAACAAGAAAGCAAACTATTGGGTCACATTCATTCAAGATGAGTGTATTCTTCTGGAGATTTATTCTGTTGCCATTGAAGCCAGTATGGTTTTTGACATTAGGATTTAAAAGGTATTTTCAAAACAAAGACTGTGACAGAACAATTACAGGACTTAAATTAAGGTCAGGAGACCAGATGTGCAAAACCAACAAAAGTAAGGAACACAGAATCAAGACTTTATTTTGCTAGCTAATGCTAGCAGACGAATATCCAGCACCTAAAAGAAGCACCATCCCTTCTATTCTCTGTATAGATAAAATTACCAGACAGTTCCTTGGCTACTGTAAACTCAGAGCCTCACAGACTTCAAGGCAAACTCACACTGATTTACACCAGAAGAAAACCTAGCTCCTTTCGTTTTTCCCCAGCAACTTTATTTTTGAGCTCTCACCATTTCTGTGGGCTAGCTTAGCAGTTTATAACTTTAAATATATCCATGACTATTACTAGTCTCACCAACTTTCTTCATTAACCTCTCTTCAAACACTACCAGATATCCCTGGCATAAAGATGAGGAATATTAACACATAAATAACTTTGCCTTGAAGGCTCTGAATATACATCACGTCAGTTGTTCCACAGAAATTGCCCACCTGAATGCTCTAATTTGAGGGTGGACTACTTCTCACTGAAAGAAGGCTAAAGTGGCTCATTTCTGTCACAGAGCAAGTGAATGTTCCCAGGCACTTACTATTTAGCAGCTGACATGCTGTAAATCACTGCATATCATTCTGAATAGTAAACTTGCTAATGTCTCCAAAGAAAAGATATAAAGAACTTCTACTACATATAATAATATAAATCATTACTTACGAGCTACAGTCAATATAGAATTTAGATGCCTACAAGACCATACATGCTTTTTCACATATTTTATACATATATGTGTATGCACATATATATGCGAAAAAGAAGCACATATATTTATAGACATACATATAAGCACATGCATATGAATGTATATGTATGTATGTTTTACCACCACCCATTTCTCCACCTGCCACCATTTCTTTTTCATGTCTGTGGTTTAAAAGAGATGACTGACCCCTGTGTTCATGAGGTGTGACTCTCAGCCTGTAAGGCAGTCTCCAAGCCTGATCATGACCCAGAAATAAGACTCAAAATAAACAGGTATGCACACATGCAGGTGCAACATCCAAGATAGCTTGGCAGCCTTCAGTTCAAACAGGGAAGTCCCCAGGGAGAGTCTGCAACACAGCTGACAGATGAAATGGGCCCTCTGGGACATCACACCTTCATGCAAGTTCTGTTCTAGCACACTCTTCAAGATCTAGCACAGCACTATCTAGTCCAAGAGATCAGGATACATCATATTCAGCAATACTTCATCAGTTTATTTAGATCTAACTCCTGTTTTATGGACAATGAAGCTAAAGTCAGTAAGACCAACAATGTAAAATTTGGATGCATTTGTCTAAGCACATGAGGAAAATGGAATTCATTCACATACAAGTTTTAATTTACTCACGTCAACTAGTTATGTATCCATCCCACTTTGTAGGAAGCCCACCTCATGACAAAGTTCAACTTTAAGAAGGTTTAATTTGTCACTAACACAAAAGTAAGCACTGTACTTTTTTATGCCTCCAATCTAGATTATCACCATATCTGTAAGAATCCCTTTGCCAAAACCACCGTAAATGTAGAAGAAACCCTTTAACATGAGAAAGGATGTTGATTGATGATGAGAAGGATGTTGATGTCTGTACCCCTACAGGCCCCCTACAGCTTTTTTAGTCTTACCTTCACAGCTTCATATTCAAACTGCTAATATAAGAGTGGAGGATAAAAAGCAGAAGCTACTAATAATAAAACCACTGGTTCTCATTCAGCTGAATCCTAGTTAGACCAGACTTTAATTAGAAGTTCTAACGTGAGAACAGAAAAGCTGCCAGATTTGATATACTGAAATCCAGAATGCTAAAAACCACACATATGTAACTTTGTGTAAGCACATGGAGCTCACCACTGATTTATAAAGGAGACAAAAGGAAGAGCTTTACACACTCTGCACGTGTGGCCACTTCTGCCACTTTCTAGGCGCTGAGCAGCCTGGTAGCTGGACATCCAGAAGGACTCTCAGTTGCTGTGAAAATCCTGGAAAAGTTGTTACTCATATTCATATATGACAAAGGATTAGGCTGAGTGGTACAGGACAGCTCGTATAATATTGGATGTCTAGAACTATGAAACAAAAAATCTGCCGCTGATCTCTCATTAGTCTGTGGGCTAGTTAGATAATGTAGTACTTTTTTTTTTTTTTTCCCTGGGCTCATTGAAATACAATCAAGAAACTATTGGATGGCTTGTATCAGTCCATGGCTTTTCAGAAATTTGTCTTCTTATCTTATATGGTAGTCTAGTCTCTAAAATCATGAAACAATCAAAATGAGAGGGCTGGATTAAAAAAAAAAAAATCACTTTTTAGTACTTTCAGACAGGAGTCTGAACCTCTTTAATGGCTGAACATAAGAGGAGGTAGGTCTGTGACAATAAGCTCCAGAACCAGGGCCATGCTGAGCAGGAAGCTCCTCAAAGGTAGCACACACAATGTAAAGCTGCCTGGAGTCAACCCTAAGAACTGCTGAGCACTGCAGTATGTCCTTATTCACGGCTGCATGAATACCCTTCCCCCTTGGGACATGCCATCTGAAACCCTCACCTGAATGCAGACATTTCTGTCCTTTCTTTGAGGGACACTGTTTTCTTTTAAAACGTATCAGGAAATGGGATCATGCTCCCTTTTACACAATAGCCTAATGGCTTGAACACTTGTTCAGGAAACAGGAAAGTAGGCTCCTTTCCTTGCTCTGTCAGAGGGGATCCAAGCCCACTTCTTCTGCCTTGCTGGGCAATGTTCTACCTCTTAGCTATAAGCTGATACGTGGAAGACAGCACTCTCCAACCTTTCTGCTGAAGCTGTCCCACTCACTACTCATAAAAAAAATTCGGGGACAGAAAAAAGACTCCTGCCTACTTGCCCGCCACTTGCCCGTCTCCAGACCTTGCCATACTTTACATTAAAGAGTCATTAGATCAAACACAGAAGGAGACTGAATCATACAGTAGCAAAGCAATGGTTTTCAGCATTATAGCTGTTAACTTAAGTCACCTGAATTTTACTTTAAGCGAAGTCTTTAGATCCAGTCTAAAGTCTACTGCTTCAGGCATGTCCACAAAGCCACACGTAGGCTAAAATATCCAGCAAGACAAAGCTGCTTATAGAGATTGATCAATTAACTAAATGTGAAGAAAAAGTAATGAGGGGCATCAGCAAAAGTTGATCCATTGAACTCACTTCAAATATTATTCTAATAAAGGCAATAAAGCTGATTAACACATTCGCTGGGAATTCAGAGATGCATTAGCAAATGTTTTCTGAAATCTATACTGGCAAGAAAGTTAATCTCCCAGAAACAGCTCAGTGATTTTACCCAATCCTATGGAATTTATTATAACTCAATGAACCAAAAACCTCTGAGGAAGAAAATGGGAACAAAGAGTACAGGAGATTTTCAAAACAAAATCACATTTTCAAAGACGACAAAGGAATCTTGCTGGATTAAATATTCAAATCAAGTAAAAATCTAAACAGTAGTAAGGCCAGAAAGCTTGGATTATTTACACAGTTCCCAGCCAAATCCTTTTTAGGTACTACAAAACACAGTCCCAACATTTGCGTACCTGGATGTGAAGCCAAATGTGTATCCCTATTGTTTTGCTGACTGCAATACAGAAAAAAAAAAACAAAACACCAAACTAAAAGCCAGGTTTAGGGTTGGGGGTTTAAGTTTTCTAGGACAGACTTCACTTCTGTGGTACAAGTCCAAAAATGCACTATATTTCCTTCTTCCAAGCCCTTGGCAAAGAGACCACATCCCTACCTATCTGCAGATAGGATAGCAGATACTGTTTTTTCTGCATTCAGACATTCTTCCACTGCTTTTTGTTTGCTTTTGTTATGAATGCAAACTACGGGGCACAACAGCATCCCTCACTACTACAAATCTTCATATACCATGGTCTCCAACTGACCACTGTGAGCCAGATCAAAGTCAGCCATCTTCATCCTCTGGCTTCTGCGCCCAGCTCCCTGGCCTGACACCATAAATCCGTCGATAACTTCCACCCCAGCAACAACAGAACAGTTTGTTAAGTGCAAGGGGATCAATAAATCAGACCTTAAGCCCAGTCCACTACTATTTCAAGTTAATTACAAAGGGATTATTTTCCTTTAGCCCAGTACCTATACAAAATAATATTGTTTAGATGAACCAATTATTTAGGTTCAGTTCCCTCTCCATGTTACACAGGAGTCTGACTGAACCGATTTTAACCAGAGCTCCAATCAATATGACCCATTGATGCGGCAGGAGACGCCAGCCATTCAGATGCCTGAGAAAAATCCCCACCAAAATGGACATAGTAGCAATATAAACATGTGTGGGTGCAAAGGGGATTTTCCAACATTCTTTTACTGTGTTTATGAATCTCACAAAGCTGCTCTGTATCGGGAGTGGGGGAGGAGAAAGCATAAAAATATTAATCAGTTACTTATCTTCTGACATGTTCTGGATCAACATCTGGTGCATGTGCAAGTGATGAAGTATGGCATTTGGCACAAAAGCTTATTTAATCTTCTCTTCCCAAATTGGGCAGGGAAAATTAGCACTCTTAAAAATTAAGTTTCCAGATCCAATTTTTTTTCTTTAAAATAAATTGCCAACATTGTATAGGCTGTCTGTTCTATTTTGGAAAATGTTTTTCGTCTGAGAAAAGACTGATCTTAAGTAGATTATCTATGGGCTGTTTCCTACCGCTTTTTGTCTCCCCTGCAGTATCTTACTGCCAGGGTTTAGTAGACAAGTATAGTCTAGGTTCAGCTGTTTTATTTCTACTTCTATCAGTTCAAACTGAGATAGCTCACACATCTGTTTTATTTCTGAAAGCACTGCATAGGAAAAGTGTCCAGCTCATTCTAATCAAGCATAAACTTTCCTATAAATAACTAAGGACCTAACGAAACAATTGTTTGGAGGAAATGAAAGTGTGTTTAGAAACTCAAATTCCTCTATACTGTATGCCTGAGCTGTTCCAGTTTGAATGTCTTCCTGACAGCACGGATCAGTTGCTCTAAGATGCTGTCCCCGGAGTCAGCAAACTGAAACTATAGCAGGAAATCCAGGTATTAACATCATACTATGTGTTAATTATAAACCATCATTTCACATTCTGACATTATTCACTTCTAACCTCTTTTAACTAAATCACGTATTTGCTTTCTAATCACAGTTTGACAGGAGAGAGTGTCTGACACGAGACAGCGAAGTGATCTTTCAGTAAGACAGCAGTTCAAAGATTGCAGCTTTTACGCATAATAACGACCTTAGTTTGATTTGCTGCTCCACAAAGAAGTTGTAGAGTTTCTGAAAAAAGAGGAAAAGTTTAAATCACTTAAAAAGCTTCGAGTTCCTGAGTTGTGTTCCGGTTTCAGCTTCTTACTTGAAGTTAGATGTTAGCCATCTTAACCTGTTTTGCAAATCCTATACCTACAGTCTCTGCAAGCATTATTAAATATTTTCCACCTTCTACCTTTTTATTTTAACATACCCTGAGTTTTGCCTGGTGATTACTACCAGGTTGGACATCATGTCCTATACACTTGAAATTGGAATGGACATTTGAACTCATTTTGTATGCAAACTTGGTTATGTTCAGGTTTTTTTCTTAAAAATCTGAATTTTTATATAATAGAATATTGAAGTATCCTACCACATCTCTCAGCTCACTCATGAGAGGATTTTTTTTAAAGCAGCATCATTTTTTTTAACTAATTAAATATTAGCTGATAAGAAACTAACAGAGACTCCATAAAAAAGCTTTTGAGTCCACTCTTTTATGATAAAAATAAGATTTTTTTTTTACAGCAGTATCTGTATTTTTTTCCCTGTTCCAACTAGATGAGAAAACGACTGAGGCAATAGTCCTTTCCTTGCGTGCTCACTAATGTGAAGGACAGCGTGGATTACTGTTACTTTTTGAAATGTTTTAAATAACCATTGTGTATCCTGCTTTTCTGGCACTAGACAACTTTGGAGTTGCCAAGACTTGCCATTTATTTTATCCTAATAAAGGATCAATAAGCCAAATCTTGACTCTCGGCAGCTGATAATTTAGGATTACATTTTTAATTTCCAGCTGCTGTCTTTTGTCTATCTGGTTGTTATTTTTCATTATTATTTGCTCTTTTCTTTCCGTGACAGAGAATCCTTCAGCTATGATTACCAATTCAGCATTTTGCCTGTCTGCTGAATAAGATCTTTTGCCATTGATTACCACAACAACTAAATCGCACACAGAAATATCACTGGTCAAAAAGCCAAGTACTCTACTGTACCAGATGCTCAGCAGACCTGCAGAAAGCCTGGCTGCAATAGACAAAAATGGTTCTTAAGGTTTAAGCAGGTTATATGAAATACGTTAATCGCGTAGGTAGGAGAGGCTTTGCAAATAACTGACTTTTTGCAGTTGAGAAGGCAGTTAGCAGAAGCGGGGAGGCTGGGAAAATACAAACCTGCACATCGTAAGTCCCATTTAATAAGACAGGCCTCTGGGAATTGATGTCCTGCAGCACTCCTGAAAGCACAGTGCGGTTGACTTTCTGGAAGTCTTTGGAGTGGCTGAACTGCACCATGTTGTGGAGAGCCAAAATTTTAGTGTCGAGCTCAGCATCCTGCCTGGTGCGGTTGTGCAGTCCTAGGTGGTACTTGCGGAAGTGTTTGATGAGATCTGTGGGGTCGTTCCCATAGTAACCGTATCCACAGATGTTGCATTTGAAGTCCTGAAGCTCTGGAGACAGAGGCGCCGTATCTGGGTTATCATTTACCAACAAATCTGCTTTAGATTTGTTCAGCCTTAAACCCCCATCTGAAGGCACTTGTGGGTTTTTTGAGGCCATGGGGACCGGGCTTGAGCCTTGGCCATCAGTTTGACCACTTTGCACTTGCACTGTTTCATCTGAAGCTTTTGGCGACATCTGATGCTCCTCATTTGTCTCCGCTGCATCTCCTGATGGGGTACAGACCACATCTTGGGTGTCATCTGCATCTGATTTTTGAGGAGACTTCAAGGGCTCACAGATTCCCCCAACAGCTGGAGATGAGAAAGCCAGCATATTTCTGTCTGTCACCTCATCATGAGGGAAGGATGGAACATTTCCTCCCTTATTGTGGCTTTCATAATTGAAGCCAGCCTTTTCACTCAGCACTGAGCTTTTCAAGTCCTTTTTAATGCTGGAAGATGGCTCTTGGACATGCGTGCAAAGTTCCTCCTTGTTATTTAACTCTGCCGCATCACCCTGGTCAGTGTTTTCTTGCATCTGCTCTGCGGAAAATTCCTTTTTCCTTCCAGACTCTTCACTTTCAGTACCTGTAGACTCAAGGGTCTGTACCTCACCTTCACTAGCAACGTTTCTTAGAGGGGGGTTCTTTTTCCGGACCATATCTACCACAGAAAAAAAAAAGAAAGAAAAAAAAAGAAAAAAAAAAGAAAAAAAAGAAAGAAAAAAAGCAAAACACCCTATAGAATTATTCAAGATAAATAACAGATTATAAGCCTCGCACTTTTTTAAGCATTCTGAACTACATGATTACATCGACTTTTCAGAAAATTTTTGTCAAGCAGGTTTTTAGTCTATGCAGAAAACTGGAACTTTATATTAAAAAAAATGGTCACACTGAGACTGAACTTAAATAAAAGACAATTTTAAAGTAGAAAAACACTGCCATCAGAGTGAGTGAATTACAGGTTTCATTATCTTTTTGGAAGATAATGGTCTGGCAGAAATAATTTTAAATGAACGCTTCCTTTTAAAATCATTTTAAAAAACTAAGGGGAAAAATAAACTTTTGCAGTCTAATGTTCATACACTGTACAACTACATATAACGTAGCTTTGCAAAAATACACCTAAAAGACATAATCAGGAGCACATAAACAAATTATTAGGAAGGAAACAGATTTAGGTGAGTAAGTAACTGAGGTTTCAGAGAAAGTATTTTTCCTAACCAGGTATCAGTTTCTCTATAGCAAAAGCTCCCCCTCCTACTGCCCATAAACTTCAAACAGGATTATATGGATATTCTGGAGTCTGGCCCCACAGTCCATTATTCATGTAATTAGTTCTATTTGCCAAACAAAGAGAAACTAACTTTATTAGGAAACCCGTTGTCAATAAAATTTTACAGGCCTGGATCCAGACATTTGACATTGCTGTGTGACTGAGTCGGGATCTACCCCGAAAACACCTGGAATCCACATGGATCTAAACAGCCAAACCTTCCTCTGCTCAGTCCTCTTTGCAGACATAGCCACTATTGCTAAATCTGCAAGTAGACTTCCAGGATCCACTTAAGAAAGCTCAGACAGGAGAGCAATAAGGATCAGAGAGAAAGGAGGAGTCTGCCACCAGTGAGTTAGCTGCTAGCTGAACAGGGGAGATTATGGAAGAACAAATAATCAGACTATGCAGGCAGTAAACCAAATTCCTCATTCGCTACATATCTACCTTCCCCAGCCTACTTAGGGAAAATATACATATATATATATATATATATATATATATATGAAACTTCCCTGCAATCTCCACTGTGTGGTTCTGGATTTGATATTCATCACCAGCTGGTTTGATCCATTTCTGTTCACATGCTAGCTATGGGCAGAAGACAGATGTGCTACAACTTTTTCTATGCTCTTATCTTTGCCAATGCTGTGTAGAGTGATGGATGATTCTCTTTGCCAAATTGCGTGTGGTCCGGTGGCAGCAGCTTGCAGTACCACACATGAGATGTGAGCTGCAGACTCAAGCTTGAGCCCCCATTCCCAGGCCAGCCACGGCCAGGTGCCTACGGAGGCACTGGAGATATATATTGCTCTGCGAAGGGAGGACCACCTGGCGATTCTAGGAGCAGCACTGATGTGCTCCAAATGGTGTTGCATCCAGACCTTTAAAAGCCATGGATGACCTTCTCAAAACAGTACTTCGAGAAGTACGGCTGGGGACGGAGGTTAAAAATCAAAGAACAGGCATCTGTACATCCTCTTATTTACATCTGCTCCACATGAAAGGGCACTGTATGCTATGTTGATAAAAACAGACAACTTCTTAGGGGAAGTGTTCAACTTGTGTCTTGGGCTGGCTCTGTTGTCTTTGTGGTTGAGCTGATCCACAGGCAGCATGGGCTACAGTGAAATGGCTTTCACACAGAATGCCAGCTCGTGTTACACAAATTTTGACACTCCGTGTGGTCTTAATAGGTTTCTTAAATGCCTACTGTGATTCCTTACTGCAGAAGACGCACATGCTTGGGAACCAAGTGTCTTCTCTTTAATGTCAACCACACCTACTGGGATATGTATGCACTGAATTTTACTTTTTTTTCCCCCGGTAACTTCTGAACCATGAAGTCACTCAGAACTAAGAGAAAAGAAAGATTTCCTGTTGTGGTGAGAGAACTATTACAATACAGACTCAGCCTACTAAAACAACATGCGCGCATATAATATTCAAGGTATAAAGATAGTCCTTAGCCTTTTAGCATTACTGCTTCTCTGTGGGACTTCATGAATGCTCTTGGTTAACACACACTAAAAATATTGGTGAGCATCTCTGGTAGGTGTTCAGCTAAGTCTGTATTTTTCTCCTGGTTACACATCCCAAACCATTTTTAAAATAACTTCTGTTTAAATGCAATTCATGGCAGTTAGAGGACAGAGAAAGGAGTTCTAGCTACGCAGTGAAGAAAAATCAGAAATCGAGAAAGTAAACATCGTGACTGTTACCTCAGTCAAAATTAAACAAGACTAAATGCAATGTTTTAAAATGTTTTTGTTACAGATATTTTTGGCAGATAAGGAAAGTTTAGAGACTTTGCTATCTTCGTAGCAACTGACAGAAGAGAGTCAAGAGGAAAGGAAAGAAAACAAATCCCTATAGAGCAAAGAAAAGAAAAATCTGGACTGTATACAGGCTAACTAGACAGTACTCCAGATCTAGATACTTTGGTTCAAATTTTCCTGACATATCTATGAGTCCGTGTGTTAATGGAGGGGGGGAAGAAACCCATATCTGCCTAATGGAGCTTTTTCATGCAATATTCTACACTTGGAGAAAGAAAGGAAAGAAGATAACATTGATCTAAATAAAAAAACTTTCTTAAGTTGAATTTGAAAGTATTTTCCCCTCTTGTTTCTTTTAGCTTTTGAAAAATCATCTGTCATTTATTTGCTTGATAGCCACTCAAGGGGACAGTAAGAAAAGGCACAGTATTTTTTTTTGTCGCTGAAATTCCGCCACTATCATTTTTCAGAGACATAGCATGTAAATAAAACTACATTTGCAATACTCCTAAATCGAAGAAACCATCCCCTAGCAAGTCATAAGTTAGATATAGAAAGAATATAGCCACTCTGAAATTATTATCTCTAAGACAAATAACAGATTGCACAATGTTTTATTGTGTGCCAAGAACGTTTTCAGTTAACAATTTCACTTGAAAAAATGGATCACATACTTGTAAAATCATACCCAGCATTGACTTCATAAGGCATGTGGCTTTAGAGTGCTTTTTACAATTATTAATTCTACTAGTCAACTAGCAGGCGGGCTAATGCAATTGTCTTAGAAGATGCACGGAAGACACAGAAGACATTTTGAGAGCTGATCTGTATATCTGCAAAACAAAACAAAAAAAGGTTTTCCTTCCTAAATTATGCATTCAAAATATGGTTTTTACTTAAAAACATTATTATGCCTATTGCACATTCACATGCATCTATTAGTGGGCACTATACAAATAGTGGCTGCTGTTCTCTGCTTCCATCAAGCATAAGAAATTCCGTAGCTGCCTTCTCCTCAGACACACACACTCTTGTACACACGCACACATACAAACGCACACATACAAACACACACACACAGAGAAAGAGAGACAAAAATTATCTCAGAAGTGATGTTCACCAAAAAACAAGTTTAAAACAAGTTTAAAGTAAGTGTTGAAAATGAGCTGGATAAATGCTGTAAAAATTAAAAGTGCCTTAAAAATTCACATATATTAACAGGTACTGTGCATTGTAATGGGACTGGCCTAATGGGATGGATAAAGGAATACAAATAACTCGTTCATATCCAGGCTCTGCCATCAGCAATTGAAACTTATCATCTGCTGGCTGCCTCGTGTCTCACTTGAAATGAATTTAGTGGTGTTACTTTAAGTGGGCAACTATCCACATCTCAAAAATGCCATCACGATAATAAGCACATTTGTTGGCTGTTAGTGAAGAGGCCAAGTGATGAACAGCCATTGGGACTGAACTACCTTTTCATCACTGGAAATGGTGATCTTCCCAAAATAAAAGAATTACTAAGCCTGATGTGAATGAAGAGACTTCTCGAGCTGAGGGAACTTTGGATAGGGCCCAGGCTGGAGAACTCATCTTTGGGCTCTGTAATCCAGGGTTTAGTATCTTATTTTCATTATGATGAAATTACCTTTAAACCATGAGGGTTTTTTTCACCTGATATGATCACCCTCAGCTATTTTGAAGTGGAAATAACACTAATAGCTATATATAGTTTCCCTCAAAACCAGCCAAGGCTACTCTACACGATTCATGCATCTGCAAGATACAGACTTTTCTGTTCAACAATCACTCACATCAATTTATCCCTGAAAGCAAAAAGTGAAAACTTCTGCTAAAATCAGTTTGTAATTCAGGATAATGAATTACCATAGTGACTACTGTACCTCTTTTAAAAAAATAAAAATAAAAAGTAAATTCTGATAATCAATAGTTTCTTATGCATGGTGAAGATAATGGCTAATTACCTGCTGATCATCAGCTCCTGCAATGGGTCATTGTTGTTGCTCATTACTTTTATTGAACGTGATGACTTGTCATCAAAACCTATTGCAACAGCATGGTTGTTGCCTTGTGCTTGCACTGCAGGTTTAGGTCAGGTCTTAGTCATACGCTCTTTTTAACAGAATAATACATTTAGAAAGATGTCTGAATTTTGTGAGATGTCACTGACTAATCTTTGTACAAGTAGATGCACAAGCAGACACATAGCAAACCAGTCAATATGCTGCAGCAACAAAAAGTTAAATGAAAATACGCATTTATATTCAACAGGCTCAAGTAGGACCTCTTTGTTAAGGGATAGTAAAATTAATATTTTTACACTCATATATATTACACACCCACACACAGACATATAATGCACATACGGCGCTTAAACATCAATCATTTTGCTAGAATAATGCAGCAAAAAATCATTAACTCTCAGTGTATCAGCTTAATATATGTCTAATACTTACCTATCTCACAGGAGTGTTGTGAGGCTTAATTAATTAGTGACTGTAAAGCACTTTGTGATCCTCTAATGAAAGGTGCTACATAGCACAAAGTATTATTAAAATCATTAGGACCACAAAAAAGCCCTGTGGAATTCCAGCCTACACTGTCTGTTGGGGTTGGGAGTGATCTTATTATTAAAAGGAGACCGTCAGACTAATTTTCATAATTTTTTCAAGATCTTTTTTCCCCCTTTGCTGTTGTGATAGCATGTTAGTAGCTAGAAATTTAATCTTATCATCTTAATAACATACACTCATGTAGTTTGTTACTGCAGGGCTAGAGAAGAGAACAGGGTTTTTGGCACTCATCTGGCTTTCCCTTTTAAGAAAAAAAAAAAAATATTAAGAGACATATTTTGACACCTTCCCACACTCCACCCCACCAGGACAGCTGATCATGTGAGATCGCAGGATACTCACTATAGCCGCATGGGAAAATACTGCTGTGGTTTTAATTTCTCTCTCCTTTTTTTTTTTTCTTTTTCTTTCACAGAAGAAAAAAAAAGAAAAAAAAACAAGGCAGAAAACAAAACCTAGCTTATTACACATAAATAGGCCACAAAGACTGTCTGCTGTGCTGTATATAAAAAACCCTTAAGTGTTCAAAGTGTCGGCTTCTATCAAGCACATAAAGTCCTAACTGATCTGGAGCCTTCTCCCCACTCTCCATATAACAATCAAGCAGCTGTAAGGCACACGAGCTCTGAAGCCAGAAAGCTCCTGTCTTGAGAGTGAATTTCTGGGAAACCATCTCCACAGCGGGCTCTGTCCCCAGGGAGCCACTCTGCACCTAGCCCTCCGCCGCAGCCCGTCGGGCTGGCCCAGACCCGCGCCGAGCACAACCAGAAAGTCAACAAGCTAACCAGGACAGCCCACAGTTCAAAGACCTGTATGTTTTCTAATGTAAGCATTTAAAAAAAATAATAAAATAATAACAATAATAACAATAATAACAATAATAACAATAATAACAATAATAATAATAATAATAATAATAATAATAATAATAATAATCTGTAAACACACTGGAAATTCCAGGTGAAATTGCTGCCTTCACTGAAAATTCTTTTACATTAGATGCAAACTACCCCCCAACTCAGACACAGCAGTACAGGACTGGCTAAAGCTCACGTTTTTCCACCTTTCCTCGTGGATACTTGAACAGCAAAATGACAGAAAAAAGACGTGTACAGGTTCACATCCCCACTGTCTCTGGGTGGGACACAGAGTCAGATGCAGTCACACACAACACTTCTCTCCCAGCTTTGCTTCCGGTTCTCAGAGCAAGCCTGTCTGAGAGCAACTGATATATGGTCCTACCCTTTCTCTGCTGAGAAGGGAAGAAAAACCCCTTTTGTGTAAGGAACTCAAGGATCAGGCCATAAAGCATGGGAGGGCAGAATAAACTTAAGAACAAGCAACTCCCTCTTCAACAAGACCACCTCTTCCCCTTTGGCACCAGTGTCTTCAAATACACCGTACAAGACAGGGAACGTCACGGCTCTAAGCAAGCAACAAACTAATTCCAAAGGACTTTTGAAGCTATACGTGTTTTTCTACAAGCCCTAAAACTGCATGGCTACTCGTTCCTGCCTGAGATTGCTTAGAGTAGAACAGGCCTCCTCATATCAGTAAAATTTGGCAGGATCGAACAGTGTATTTGGTCAATATGTATCTGCTTGATATTCTACACTCTGCATGCTCCACTGAAATTATGATAGCTTCATCAATCTAGAAAATGCAAGGAGAAAACCATGCCTTATATGTCATTTTAGTAGAGCAGTATTATAGCAAAACGTTGTTGTTTTTGACCTCCTCTCTTCCTCTTCCACATTTTTTGACTCTTCAGTTTGGTCCCTGATCACCAATTTGCCAAGAGCTTTTTGCAATTTTTTTTTTCCACAAAGTTTACAACAAAGAGACAAGTGAAAAAAAGCTGCGGTCTGTTCAGGCTTGCTCCTTCTCATTTACATTTACTTTCCCAACATTGATTGTTCTCAAATCTCTAAAGGTGCACTTCTGGACATCTTAAATCCTGTTCAGCTACAAAGTGTCATCACCTTCAAACAACTCTCATCAAATAAATCTCTTATTAAATCACATCAAATTAATTCAAAATGATCTTCTCTATTACCATATGCTTCAGAGCACAGCACATATTAGTAGTCATCTCGCCACTGAAATAAATCTAATCTTTTCTATGGGTATAGACCAGACGCTTGGCCATTTCAGAGAGTTTAGGAGTGGCGTTTCAAAACACATCGTTTGAACCTACTTCCAGGCACTTATTTCTTTTTAAGCTCACTACTGGAGTAATCATGAAGGCACTTTCAGGAGAAACTGAAGTCAAAAGGTGATTTGTCTAAAGAAGCAACACGGGGTGGAATATTACAGTATCTTGCAACCAAAATGAAGAATTCTGCCATTGCTTCTTTCATGTAAGAGTGCTTGAGCGCAACAGTTTGCTGCTCTGCATTTCTGACTAGCCTGCTACAGAGTTTGCTCCTCCTGGACCTCCCCTGCCATCCATCCAGGATAGGGGAGCCCGACAAGGCAAAGATCTGCTTTGCCCTGGCTTCCAATCACGCATCTAAAAATACTCTGTAAACATGACAACCTGTTAAACCTCAAAAAATCTTGCGAAACAGGAAAACTATCACTGCCATTTTACAGATAAATAAAATGATCTCCAGAGAAGATGCAAAAATCAAGGTGTTCAAGGTGACATGCAGGCAGGGCTCTTAGTTAGTGACTGAACCTGGTTTCTCTTGATGTCCAGGCCCATATCCCTCTCCTGTATGCGTTTCAGTAGAGAGAGTGTCACCCTAGCACTTGGCAAAAGGCCAAGATCCTGTAATTTAATAAGGTACAGAAAGAGCACCTCATGCAAAAGTCTAAATGCTTCAATTTATCATGACAGTTATGGGATAAGCTGACATTTTATTTGTATGTAAATTAGTCTCCAAAACAGCATAAAAAGGCCACACTTTCAGAGAATATTGTGCCTTTGCTTCTCTGTTCTGCATTTATCTAAACTCAGCTTTGTGTATGAAAAGTAGTTTAATTTTTATGTATTGATGCTGCTTTGCATGCTCCCCAATCTGTTGTTATTGCACCGCAGAGAGAATCCAGCCTGATCTACTTACTGCAATGAAATAACTGACTTCTGCCAGGACTGACACCTCCTATGAGAGCCCTGCCATCCTCACTGAATCTTCTGGTTATTCTATTAATTTCCTGTCATTACACTTTATAGGATTGTAGAACATTCCCTATTAGATGAAACCAGAGGTCCATTTAGTCTGGTGTTCTGCCTTGGAGAGCAGCCAATACCAGATCCTTCAAAGAAGGTTCAACTGCCTATGGACAGATACAGAATCACCTACCTCTGCGAAAAAAATAAATCGCTCCTAATCCTCAACACTTAAGACAGTGGCTTACTTTCTGAAGAGTAAGAGGGTTTATAGCCCTTAATTATCTCTCATATTCTACAATTTGTTGTTAAAAAAGTCTGCATATCCCCACTTCCTATAAAAGTGTCCAATAGCTATCTGAACATTACTACAATCCTGGTACCAGTGATATCTTGTAGCTCTCACTTTACAATCTAATTACAAATGAAAAAAGAGCAACTATATTAAGCATTTTGAATTTGCTTCTTGTCAATGGAGTGGAGTTTTCCCTCAATCTTGTACTAGCAAGAATCGAAGATCCTCTAGGTTGTGGGCATGTCTATCCTATCCCCCCTATTCATTCTGTCTTTAGGGTAAACAACACTGTCTTACCAAACTCTCTTCTAGTAGGTGTGGCGATCTCCTATGTTTCAATTTCTTTTCAGCCTGAGCAAACCCAATGTTCTTTGTAATCCGAATGTCCTTTGAAGACAATGGAAGTTTAGGGTTTGCAAATGACTCAGAACTGAATCGGAGTTGAGTGTATTGGCAGAGGCAAGCATAGTGCTACCTTGAGATGAAGATGACCTCCTGGCTCCTAGGCAAGAGCAATCAGGTATGGATACAAGAGGTGACTCATTTGTTCTCTCGTATTAAAAATACAATGGGCTGATCCTATTTCCCTTGAAGCTAATGGCAAAAGCCCCACTGACTTCGAGAGAGCAAGACTGAGATATGCGGTTCCCTTCTGCCAGGTGAAGCCTGCGATATGAGAGAAAGGCATCAAAGTTCCCTCGCCCAAAACTTCAGTCAAACGGAACCAAAAATTATTTGGGAGAAGGGGAGCAGATGGAAAGGATAAAGAGGATGGTTTTGGCTAGCATTCCAGAAAAGTTCAAATAACTTTGTTTCCAAGTAGAAGCAAAAAAAACCCATTTGAAACAGGGTTGAAATTTCAGCTGGATCAAAACTAAAAAGTGGGAAGGAGGCAGAAGTCTACAGCCTGGACCCGAAACAGCAATATTAAATCATCACTGGAGAGGGCATTATTGTAGTAATTTTCCAGCCAGACTAGAACCAAGAGAACATGAGTTTGCAAAAATGTCCTTTTTTTTTTTAAAAAAAAAGAAAAAAATTGGCAAGGGTTTCCAGACACAAGTTACATAGGTAAGAGAGGGCAACCAAGGGCAACAGGAGTTGAGCCCATGTACATCAAAGCAGACTTTGGCTTTGGGTACCTATCCAAACTGAGCCTTCAAAGGTTCTGATGTTGCCGTATTGTTTAGCTTGAATCTTGTCTAAGCTTGCTCAGGAGAACCCACATTCAGAAGTATGGAAGAAGGGAAAAAGAACACACATTTCCAAACTGTGATTTCAAAACAAAACAAAAAAATGTAAATCTACATGCTGCAGGGTAATACTGGTAAGCGTGGCTAGCTATTGTTGCTCCATGCTTTTCAATTTCCATATATTAGCATTCATTGCTGACATTATTAAATCCAAAGTTATTTGGATGCTTTGATCAGCAAATTGAATCTTGAGTCTATATATGATGTACCTATATTCACGTAAAGTTTACAAAACTATTATATTTCCCTATTCTAACTCTTCCCTCCACATGCTGTGAGTTTCCATATATCCCACAGCCATACATTCCAAACACAGACTATTTTATTTAGTAATATATTCAAGAATTTAGATAAAAAGAAAAGCAATGGAAAATGTTTGGCAATCTCTATATAAACAGTTTCTATACATTTGGGTTCAATCATCCAGTAAACTCTCATCTTGATATGCCTGTGACAGATAAAACTTTCATCACCAATATGCCCTCTTGACTTGGAGGTCACGATACAGGGGGATCCGTATTACAAAATCTCTTATGCTCTTTACAGTTATCACAAAAATTAACATCACATTAAATATAAGCAAGTCAGAATTTTGGCACTGCTTTTCCACTCGGCACAAATAACCCCACTCTCCATTGTGAATGGGGGAGAAACAACAGCAGTGGCAACCACAACAAAAGAGTGGATTGTGTGTTCCCTACACAGAACAGAAAGCTGTGCCTATTCAAGAAATCTTGGCCATTTGTCAGAAATTAGAGAACTGACGTTGGAGCCCAATATTAGCTCCAGCCAAAGCAGTGGTGAATTACCTTGCCTTTGGAATCATCCCTATTGACTACGAAGACTCTCTTGCAGCACATATCATATGGTCCTCATGCAGACTCAGAAACACTGAGCCACTTTCTTAAAACAAAACAAAGTAAAATAAAAAAAAAGACCAAAGCAAATGCAAATGGATTCACTGTGAGTGGTTTGTCTATTATTTGCCCTTTTTATCTCTTATTTATGTTTCTTGTTAAGCTGAGGAATGAAGTGTAATGCCGATGAGAAAGCTACTCTTATAACGCCTCCACCGTAATGTTTTGTTATGAAACTGCTTTAAAACAGAGAAGCATTTTTCAGATAGCTGTAAGAATCGAATGCACGTATTCACTGAGGAATATGATTTCTGTTTTACCCATTTCAATTCCAGTCGGAAATGGGGAAGGAGGGCGCAGAATAAAGAGACTCCTCGAGATTCTGCTGATGTGGCTTTGCAGCAGCTTCATGTAGCGAGCGCTGGCATTCCTTTAAAACTGGCACAGGGTGCCAGCGTCAGCCTGTTGACTGCTGGATGAATATATATAGTGCAAATAGTGCTGTTCTTGAATCAGTTTTTGCCCAACTCCCACATAAACTTTCCATGGGAAAATCTCATAATGCCTGCATAAGTGATTTTATGAATCTAGCTTTCAGCTTTTGATAGAAGATTTCTTACTCTACTGGCTTTGATTCTTTATTGCATGAAGGGGTAGTGCCAAAAGCCCTCACATTAGCTGCGACCATACAGACATCGGAAATTTAATTTAAACCTTGGCGATCTGCCAGGATCATAAAACACATACAAAAAAAGATTTAAAAATTGATTTCTGTTCTGAGAGCTAAATATGTAATTTCCACGAACGCAAGGACAACACAGGTTAGAGAATCTGCATGCTGCAACGTATAGACAGGCACTAAAACTACCGATAGGAGTTGAGCAGAAATCTGCAGTCTGTAGAGAACAAACAGAAGTGGACAGTTGTTTTTCCCACTGAAGATACATTTTGAAATTAGTTGGACACTAACTGTATCTCTTTTCTATCAATAATACATCTAAATGTTCCTTAAAAAAAAAAGTAGAAGAACTTCTCTAAAAAAAAGTTACATAGAGGTACAACCACAGATTACGCCAATACTTCCATTCTCAAAAATCCCCTATACGCAAGCGAGCCTTACCGCATTGCTCCTGTCTTCCTCCTCAGAGCTGCCTTCTTGGCACCTCAATTCCCAATCCGGTACCTCACCAGTTTTAAGAAATATCCGGCAATGATGTAGGGCTGATTTGTTGCACTGGGATATACCCCACAAAAATGGAAAGCTTTTGCCGTGTTTTCACTTATAAAGAAAGCAACTTATTAAAGCAACTTCTGGGTTCACTGGCATCTTGGAGTCCAAAAAAAGTCCCAAAATTATTTGCAGAGGCTACAACAGCACCTTCTTTGAAGTAATGTTGCAACTTGTGCAAAGGAATTTGGGATGTACCTGAGATCTGAAGGTGCGGGCTACAAATTAACACAGCCAATTAGGTGGAGAAGCTGAGAGTCCAACACAGATGGAGCAAGATAACCACAACTGAATAAAAGGACTGCCAAATGTAAGCCAGTTGGCTGAGTATAGATCGTGTCATCCTGCTCAGCTAGCTGCTGCCCAATCAATAATCTGTTGCTGTTTGCTCTCCCCATGCCAATCAATCCGAGCTAGGGCTGCTTCTAATTTTCCAATCTAGGAATAGCTTCAGAACATCCACAATTGTTATTTCAAACAACCCAAGAGATAAATGTTTCATCCACACATCAGCGTGCAGATTCTTCCCAAAATGGGACTAGTCAAGAGTAAATAATTACTCCTGTAACAGTTTGATCTGATAAACCACAAGACATAAGGCTGCAAAAGCGATCTTTGCACCATTAGCAGTCAGGAGAGAATCCAGCTTCTAAAATTACTTGATTAACTGATACAGGACCCAAAAACTGTGATAATTCTGTAGAAACTGTTTCACAATAGATGTAGCCATTTTTTAGGGATTAGTACTAGCTATAAATTTCTTATCCCCCGAAATCTGGTACAACTGGATTTATGCTGCAAAGATGCCTTGCTTTACAAGAAGACAGAGATGAAATCAGAGCCAATTAAAATTAAGCATCTCTAAAACAATTCTTTTGTTAAGCAGTATGTATTGAAAGAGTGCATGAGAGGAATTAGAAATTATCTTTGTAACTTCTCCATGGCTTCTTTACTTGTGAGTAATGAGAACAGCACAAGATCACACAGATAAAATCTTAATATCATAAGACATTCGTATAACCATTTGTATGTAGATAGCAAGATAAGTGCATATATGCATACATGACATAAAGAACAGAGACTGCAATAAACAGAAGTCATGTGTTTGTAAAGTAGCTGATACTTGGGTCTTCTCCAGCATGAGAATCTACTTTTCAAACCAAACATAGACTCAAGTCTTCCTTTTTTAAAAAAATAACCTTTTATATCATTGAATCCCACAGCATCTTGATAGGCCTTGGCCCATTAATAGAAAAAGAATTACTCTTTATCAGTCCCAGATCTAAAGCATTGATTTGATTTCCCATCCTTTTACACACCAGGTTGTTGCAGCTCTGTATTTCCTCTGCATCTAAAACAAAAACGCCCAGCATCTACGCTCATAACACTCTTCATCCGCACACAGCAGAACCTACATATTGTTCCCATTTTGCCTGCTCACAAGATGGCATGCTTGTCTCACTTCAACCCCGCAAATAAGTCTGTATTACGCTTACAGCATCAGGGATAATTAAAGGTTGGGCACTGAGGTGGTAGCGCTGTTAGAGAGCAGAGCAACGCGCTCCCACACCAGTGATGGCACCGGCAGTGCTGCAGGTACGCCTCTGCTGTAGCGCCTGCAACTCCGCGTACGCACCGACCGGCTGGTTCTCACTTCCCAAGCTCAAATGTAGGAAGCAGTGGGGGCTTGGAAACTGCAAATCCCCGAAGAAAACCTGTGGCTTCTTTAGGTCAAACTGAACTTTGTCTACCTAGAACACTACTGGCATCTGAGCTAAAGTGTAGTTGTGTAATTCAACAGTACGCTGTAATCTGGGCAACATACACACACTTGATTAGACTCTAAAATTACTGAAAATTACCATCTCCCTTGCGTCTTTCTAACAGCTTGACATATCAATGCCTAATGTCTCATTACATTTCGATTTGAATCATGACTGTAAATCACTGGAAATGACAGAAGAAGAATGAGACATAAGATTGGAGGGGGGGAAGAAAGAGGATGCATTATAGAGAGACTGGACTTGAGAAACTTCCCGAAAATATTAAAATCAGCAACAAAAACATCATATAAAACTCTGAGAAACAGCAAGTCTACAGCGGGTAGTGGAATAAAGATTATGTGCTGCAGACACAGTGGTTCACTCATCACAGGTAGAGAGAGTTAAGACTTGTTTGGATTTAAAGAAACATCCTTTTTTCTTTTTTTCTTTTCTTTAGAGATAGGTGTGGGGAATAGAAACAATAGGAACATTGTTGTACCCGCTGATTTTGCCCACATTCACTATAAAAGGTTTGAGAAAACAGAAAAGATACCACCTTTTGTTTTAGCTATAGCAAGTGTGTGCAAAGTCTAGGACTTTTATTCTCATGGCAAGTACACACATTTAATTGTACATGCAGGCCCTTTGAAGTAACCTGTGTCCTTTAAACTGGTAACCAGCTAGTAATCACTTTCTGCAAATTCCTACATTTTGCCCTGAATTCACAGCACTGTAAGTCAATTTGGTCCTTGAACGGGGCAAAAAATAAATATGTCTTAGCATTGCTGAAGCTGGCATATGAGCACCGCAGCTGAGATTAACACAAGAAGTGAGGAAATGTCAATGGTTTAGGCATCAAGATGAGCAAAAGGAAGACCATTGTGCAAGCTCACACCGCCACAGCAATGCTGTGCAAGCTGGAAACAGTGAACCCACAAGAAAGCACTAGGCAGGGATTTCTTTTCATTGTCAGCTGAACTACTTCCTGTAATTAGAAATATGTAAGGGTTAAAGTGAGAAAATGATTAAAACGCACGGATAGAAAATGAATTCCCAAAGAATACTCAAAAGATTAATCAACAACAGCCTATCAGCATAAGATACTGTGGCAACACAGCATTTCTGAAGCAGACAGCCTGGCATTTACTTGTTTTCCTAAATCAGAAAAATCCAACATCAGATCGTGGGTACATCTAAACTGTGGGATACACTTCTGCAGCTCCCACCTCCAAATGCACACCCTGGCAACATCCTGGCTACATGTCAGAAAATCTGGTTTGGCACCATTCTCCTACACACTTTGGACTCCATCAGTAGAAACCCAAGTGAACAGACGAAGTGCAACATGTGCCATCCAGCAGATCAGGATTGCGGTGCCTGACCTGCAAGAGAGGTACAGCAACTTCTCATTGCTGGCTTAGGCTTCCTATAAGCACTCCACATTTCAGCAATATTGAAGAGACGCTTTCTGCTCTGGTTTATAAGGCCAATTTTTCATTATTATTTCACTTTTTTTTTCCTTAAATAAAATACTAGATCATTAAAAGAGAGGAAGAGCAGTCCTGTGGTTAGACAAGTAGCCAAGAACTGGGAAATGTCTCTTAATTTCCTTTGTGTCCTCAGAAAAGCAGCATCATACGCTAACCGCTCCCACTCCAAAACAGCCATATCATGGCTATGTTTATACTGTTTTCGTAAGACTCATCAAGAAGTGAGCCTGGTCTTGAGGCCAAATGACAAGGCAGAGACTGAAACTCTACTACTTTATTCTCAAGTCACTTCCTTCCATTTGAACTAGTCCATCAGGGTCTAAAGTCTTATTTCAAACAGCTGCATCATGGATGATCTAACTAGACAAATACTCAAGTGAGTTTATACAGAAAATACTAAGGAAACTGGATGATGACAAAGTTTTGTGGTATCTTCAATCTAGAGAAGTACTAAGATACCATACAGAAAACTAGTGAAAGTTGTATTATGAGTTGGAATGAAAATTAGTAAGAAAGAGAGCATGCTCTGAAATAACAATCCCTGGGACCTTATTAACTCTCACTGATATAAGAAGGGGAAAAAAAAAATAGTAGTCGACCACAATTACAAACCAATCTAAATCACACTTCAAAGGGCCTTATGATGTCCCAGACAAGAATTTTAACAGAATCAGGTAAGTAGTAATGTCACTGGATATGTCACAGGTGACACTGCATTAAGAAAACTACTTATAATGTTCAAGAAAGATTAACTTTAACTGAAATTAAGGAAGATATGGAAGTTGGGACTCTCTTCTATAAGAACAAGTAAAGTGCAACTCATTTAGACTAGCAACACAATTGCTAGAAGCAGGTAAACATTAGGGAGGGAAAAGCTTAGGATCATGTTGGCATAAGAACAAATAGACTAGCCATGATTAACTTTGGGCTGAAAATGAGAAGGAAGAGTTTTAACTGACAAAGCAGTGAGGCTATGAAACACCCTTCCACCAGACACAGTCACGGCAAAAAAAACCCTACCTAATTTTAGGATGAAGGTGGGTCACTTTATAAAAGGGATTACATATGGTGGTTGATGTTCAAAGAGCTACCCACTGCTCACGATTCCCACAGAACTTCAGGACAACGTACACGAATCCACTTTTTCAGGGTATGCACAGCCTTACCACTATTCCTTAAAAATGTACATGCCAAGGGCACTGTTACCTCAAAAGCAGATGGGGAAAAGGCTATTCTTTGTCTGTATCCTTTTTAAAAAATATATTTATTTTCATAGTGACCTTCTGCATTTCCCTTAAAGCCAATAGTGTTAAAAAGACAATATCTTCCGCCTCCGAAGAAAATACAAGATATGTAATGTTTCTTACTTGGTCAGAAGGAATTAACTGTAACATTGCCAGTATCAAAGCTTTTGTCAAAAAGAAGCCACTTCCATCCTTACTATCTGTCTTACTAGTCATTTATATGTGTGACTGTGCCATACCCCGAACAGGCATTGCACAGTTCTTTTTGTATTTTAAAGGCAGTTTAGTCATTAGAAAGGAAATGAGAAGGCAGTTCTTGAGCCCTCTACATAGGTTCACAAAAGACATACCCAAGGTTGCCCACACTGCTTTGCCGGGACAACCTAAGCAGAGCTACATTTAACAGTAAAAAAAAAGATAGCTAAAGTTACTTTCAGTAAATTGTACACAAAGTCTGAGTGGGACAGAGGTCTACAGATAGGATGCATCTCGAGAGGGTTCAGGCAGTTTGAGACTACATCTTGCTAGTCATCAAAAAAAGATTAAAAAATTGCCTTTTTTTTTTGGTAAGACAGAACACTTATTAAAATTCTGAATGTTGCAGGTTTTAACTGAATTTAATCTATTTGGATGAAACCAAATAGATAAAAGGTGATTCCTGCTGCTCTGTCTCCTGAAGAAAATGGAATTTTTTTCTCTGATTCAACAGGGACAGAATGCTACCCGTCTCCCTGCTTGTTCTTGGAGCCACCCCATCACCCTAGTTTGTTGCAACACCCGTTTTCACATAATTCACAATGCAAAAACAAAGATGGCAACAGATGGCTAAGCAGAGAAGCCTTATGTGGTCAAACTGACCAAGGCAACCCTTAAAATTTCTAAAAAGCTTTTTATGGGGTTCATTTGGGCCTGACCAATCTTCACACATTATTTTGGTTTAGCTGTGTAAACAGCAGGCCATTTGCTCTAAGTTTCTTCTTTTTCCACAATAGCACGATACATCACTATTGCTTTTTTTCTTTCTGCTACACTGAAATGCATTTAAACATGTATTTATTTATGGCGTATACTGTTTGCTATAACCAGGGCTCTTCGATAATCCACGATTTGGCAGGCCTTTCCGGCATCTCATTTCTGCCTGACATATCACATGAAGCTATTTTTTCCCTGGAAATATATTGGAGTGTTTGCTTCTGCTTGTGAAAAATGCAGAGATTCAAGATTTCCCCCACTAAGTAGGTACAGTACGGAGGCGAGGGTAACCCTGACAGAGTTCAAAGCATGGTGACATTTCTCGGTGGGAGCAGAGTTGTCACCAAGTCAAGCAGAGGGTGCCACAGGCAGAACCAGTAGCAGGATCTGAGGGTGCAATTTCATGATGGGCTTAAGCCACGCTGGTCCTGAAGGAGCCCTGCCCTTCCCTTCACCGGCCGCCTGCGTGCCCAGGCCCTGCCCTGCGCTTGCACCCACGCTCTGGCCAAAAACGCCCTGCTTGTGCCCTGCGGCTGGCAGGAGGCCGGTCGGACTGTCCCTTTCGTTGGCAGCTCAGGCTTGGATTAAAAAAGCTCACTCCTCCTCTGGAGAGCGCTCCCCAGCACATTTCCAGCCCAGCTCCCATCTCCGTATATGCCTTTGCAAATTCAGCCAGCACTGGAACTGTACTAGCACTAGTCCCACGCAGACCAGGCAAGAGTCACACAACTGAAAAAACCTCCAGCAGAGTCCAAGTCAAACCATTACCTGCTCCTCACCCCAGAAGCCCTACTAGGCATTTCACCACGCTGAAGGTCCTCGGCCAGAGGCCATATAGCTCGTCTGCCCGACCGTGAGAAGGCTGCGTGCAGCCCAGGCGCTGCCGCCCACCCATGCAACCAGGCTCCTGAACGTCTGCAGTCCTCCTTGCCAGTATACGGGGAAAGCAAAACCATCAGAAACAGTGTGGGTGAATGAAAATACGCCATACCATAAAGGAGGGGGTGGTTAAAAAGACTTAAAAAAAAAGAGAGAGAGGAAAAAAAGATTTCAGGAGAAAACAATCTCTATCTGCCAGGAAATGGAAGTGCTCTCTTCAGAAAAGTAAAATCATTATTGCAAGCAAACTGATTCATTAAATAACATGCAGGGGAGGATTATAATGCCTTCCTTGTCATTAAAATGCTTTGAAACTATACTTCTGTAAGATACGCTAATGATATTCAGCTTTTGTATTACACAGCAGAAGTTACACTCTGGTAGAATTTAGTGCACTGTGTTACATGGGAGTTCAGGCTAGAAAAGCAGTTATTAGTTCACATTGACTACAAACATGTTTAAAATGCACACAAAAACTGGCCATACCATACAGAAACCAGATGTAAAGGTGATGAACTGGTCCACATTGAGCGATACATTCCCCTTCCACCCAGCAACCTCCTTCTACGAGTGGGAATCCTATCTTTGGCATGTTTTTCTCTAAAAATAAAAGCCCACTTGCATGCTGGAAGTCTAATCGTATTTTTTTTCCCCATGTCCACATCTGAATGCTACTAATAAAGAACAACACTATTAGAAATTAACTATTAGTTTACATTTACCTTTTTACGTGGTAGTTCAAGGAGTTTTATTTCAATGAAAGTAAGCTCTGGAGTATTTTGATCAATTTACGTAAGTCCTTGTTAAAAATAGCAAAATGCAAGCTCCAAAACCCAGTGGAATTGGCACAATCAAATTTCCATGTGATTTATCAGCTTCACTGTCACAGTAACTAACTCAGTGCAGTTTTTTGCTTGGTTCTCTCCGTAAGCTGTCAGGAGAAGTCACTCTATCAAATAGAAATGTAACACTATTTTTATTGCTTATCTCTTTTGCCCTGTGTTACATCAGTAAGTCATCTCCCTCCATCAACTTGACACACGAGTCTTTTTGGTGTTGACCTTAAAAGGACACAGCTGTGACAACTTCGGGTTTTTTTCTTTTAATAGTTCTCAGCTGAATACTTGTTCTTGGTAGCTGGGGGTCTTCATCTGGCACTGTTTTACCCTGTGGGTAGACCGAGCACAAAGCTTTGGTCATTCAGTCCGATAGCATCTTCCAGCCTTTATTGCAAGAGGCACTGGAGAAGTCAGAGGTGGATTTTATTCCAGAAAAAAACATGATTAATTACAAGAGGTATTCTAGATTTGTTCTTATTTTCTTAACACTCTGTGATTAATGAGTATGAACATACAACCTTATTTCCACAGCCTTTGCTCAAGACATTAACAGCTCCAGGCTGGACTCAATCCTCCCCGGCATTTTCACTCATTAAATAATTTTGTCTGACCCTCTGCAGGTCCCAGAATTTGAAGATCAGGGTCAAAAATCTGCTCCGACTCTCAGAATGAGGAAGGAAGAAGATATTATTGACTTGTCTTAATATAATATCCCAACTAGGGGACATTTGGAAAATAAAAAAAAAAAAAAAAATCATGTAATCTGAAAAAGAGCATTTAGCATTTCTGCTGCATACCATCCAATAAACGCAACACAATACTGATTTAATGAAATACTACATTTTTGCACCAAATTCCTCAAAAAGCAAAGAGGACCAGGTACACGGCATGTTTCAAATTGATTGCACTGTTTGCACTCATGGTTGTTTACACAGATACAGACTTTAATCACAGCAACTTATACATCACCTGTTTTAATGGTGATTTAAATTGGCAGGCCAAAACTTCAACATACACATACAATGAGGTTAAAAAAATATTATTTATGTTTTCACTCCATTTCTGAAAAGGGACAACTCAGGAAATAATATTATTAAGATGTCAGCTGTAACTAAATGTAGTTGTTTTATCAAAGGAAGGAGTCTTCCTTTGGATAGTAACTTGTATGTATCGCATCTATATGCACTTAATTAAGCAGTTACACAGCTCAACATAATCTTTTGTGTTTACACATGTTTTTATGTTGATACATGTTACAGATTTCATTCCATATTTTCTATTCACTAGACAATAAGTTTTTTGTCGTTTATGAAAGCTGAAATTAAATTAAAAATCATTAAAAACCTCTTTAAAGTATTGCTCGTCAGTTCAATGATGCCCAAGGTATACAAGAAAGAAAAAAAAGACATTTACGAAACCTGTTTTGCATTTTAAACTAATTTAAACAAAGAATTACACATGTGATTTGTTCACTGTATAATTGTTCATCCAATTGTTTTGGTTTATCACATTCTAGAAATAACAGATTTCATCATCTCACACTCTATTTTCATCCATAGAATGGAAAAGGAAAATAAGCTTTCTTTTGCCTTTTTTTTTTTTTTCCCCAGTTCCTGGTAATCTTAGTTTTGAAAATGAGAGTCACTGAGCAGAATGCAAAATGGAGAAAATAGTGTCACTGCACCAGCAGAGGAAGCCGCTGGCAAAAGCCAGTTTAATCACTTCCACAAACTGGTTCCAGGTGTTTAGCTAGCCATTTCCACCAGGACTGTGGTGTGACTTTACTTAAAACTTTGGCAGCAAATAGATAAATAAACACAATCAAACAGTACATTAAGCTGTGTAGACTTCGACCTTAACACAGATCAAAATCTGAAAGTCTTATTTTTAAACAGTAAATATTTAAGCCTTTTTTTTAAATATGGGTTTTTCTATTTTTAAAAAGGATTTTTTTTCTTAAGCATTAATTATTATGTACCTTTGTTATTCACTAATCTAAATTAGTTAGGAGTCCAGTGACTGTTTTAATATATACTGCAGTAGTTTCATATAACATCTTTAGGGATAGAAAATATGCTTTAATATGCTATACATTAAAAATCAAACCACATACATGATGCTACCAGTTTCGCTATGCTCCTGCAAGTATCTGCAACATCAGAGTATTATGCATGATGATCACAGAAGAGAAAAACCTAACTGGCAGAAGTCTCAATGGGCTTAAACCAGAACAAAAATGTGTACTTAATTTATGAGCTGAAAGTCTGTCTGCAGTTTGGCACATAGAGCACATCACACCATGTAATTTTATAAAAATCAAATAACTTTGCACATCACTTCAAATATTTCCTTTCTCATTGGTTTTAATCATGTTTGAAAGCAGAGAAAAAAAATTACAGGATGAAATGAAAGCAAAATGTAATGTTCTAGGACCATAATTCTCCTGAACAAATGTTCCTAAATTTTTGGATCATGGACCACTGTCAAACATCAAACGTAACAGGGAACCACTATGCAGCCTTCACATCAAACTTTTAATTAAAAACCCTAAATGGACGATATGATATTGCAGATCAGTATCATACCATGATTATATGTGTCTGCAGACCACAATTTGGAAACAAATATATTAAAGGATTAATTGTCCAAAGGGAATGCTAGTCTCTGGGCTTCTTGGAATACTCATGCTATATGTTGAGACACTACACAGTATCTTAGCACGCAAGTATCTTAAGACCTCTATTCCATGAGGTTTTAATAGTACAAGTGAAAAATACCAGTTTGAGACACAATTTTTTCATGAAATGTCATGAGACAATTCCAAGATGATTGTATGAAAAAAATATTACTTCGTCCTGATATCTCCCTCTCAATCTAGACTGTTCAGTGTGTTTTTCTTCCAAGCAAACTGATCAGACTCACATCTTCTTTATAATAAAGTACCCATAAAGTGAGGTCAACAAAGTGATTTCCAAAGGTGTCCTAGGAAGGACCAGCTAGGAAAAGCTATACTTGCTTCAGGTCAGGCTTATCACTGCAGAATGTGGAACAGAATTTTGGGTTCTATATATACACGCATACATACATAATTTTTAATATATATATATTTACTATATAAAACAAAACTATGTTTCATATATATGTGCATATATATATATGAAGGCAAGTAGAAGGAAAGGCAAAGGAAAAAAAAAAAGACTGTATTCATTCTAAGGGCTTTATCTAAGTTTAGTTAGGGGAAAAAAGAGAGAGCGAGGATTGTCCTGCAGCTGGAGTGGGACAGCCGTGACTGCCGTTTTCTGCCCAGCACTTGAGTGACAGAGCGGGGGGAAGAGTCGTTAATCACCGCGCTCTGGGAACCGGGCAGAGAGAGAGGCAGCAACTGCTTTCCGCAACACTTCCTGCGATAAGGCAGCCAGCGCTGGCACACGGACACGGACACACAGACGCACACACAGACGGACACAAGAGGCAGCGACGCGGCGTAAAGCTTCGTGCGACTGCAAACGTGACCCGCAGCCCCGCACCCCCGACACACACAGGCAGACAGACAGACAGACAGAGTCCTTTCAGCTCTCGCCGAACGTGCTGTCGGGGGGTGCCGAGGTCCGGGCGGGAGGGGGAACGCCCCGGCCCCCTCCCTCCACAGCCCGGCGGCGGGCAGAGCCGGCGGAGCCCGCCCAGTGCCGCGCTGCGCCCCGCGGCCGGCGCTCACCGGGGATGCTCGTTCCCGACACCGACCCAGAACTCAAAGGCTGAACAAAGGAAGCCGAAGAGAGGTGGCAGTACAGCTGGGGTTGTGTGTCGTTCTTTTTTTTTTTTTTTTTTTTTAAGGGCGATCCCAGCAAAACTTTCTTCGCTCAAAGTCAACGTGGTGTCAGGCACTGTTAAGTCTTTAAAGACTTGCAAAGAAGTGTAAATAAGGTAGAGGGGGCAGAAGTACAGGCATTAACGCCAACCCGTCCCCATATCATCCGATAACTTCCCCTTACATGCACAGTACAATAAGAGTTTGCTGATCACAGCTTTTCCACTGTACCAGAGCCAAGTGCAGGCAATTACTTACACTTATGTAGACTTTTATAAGAGATAACAGTTATCTCTATTGAAAAGGCACAAGCTGGGGTTTTTTTCCCTCTTCTTTTTTTTTTTTTTTTTATTTGTCTTTCATTACTAAATTGGTTAAAAAACAAAAAGGCATTTCTGTGCAGAGCACTGATTCACCCAACCCTCTGCAGAGCCCCACAACGAGGAGAGCAGGCAGCCTCCTCGCACCACCGAGGAGCGTTTCACCCAGGCCTGGAAAAGCACTGGCGCAAACCAACCCATCTAGCTTTTACAAGTGCGTTAACTACCAGAGGTTGGTACCGTAACCCAGCCACGCTTGGAAGGCCTGGAGGTGCCAGGGCTGAGCAGGACGGGGCCGGGGGCGGCTGCGGCTGGCTGCCGGGCTGGCCGCTGTGGCCGGGGCAGGCTGGGCCCGAAACGCCCCGTGCAGCCTCGCAGCTGCGCCCAGGCAGCGCAACAGCCCCGTGGGCAACGGCGTGTCCCGTCATGAGGCGCTCCAGCCAGATCCAAACCACTTGGATCCAGGTAAAACATGCCGCATTGGGGCCTGCTGCCTCCACTAGCCACGTCCTCCTAGCCAAGATAAAGGCAGCAGCAATCTATGCATTTTTAATGCAAATGAGATGCAGCCCTCAGGCGCTTAGCAAATTGCCAATGCATTGGGGATGCCCCTGCTCTTTTAGCTTTGTTTCCACATGTGCTGAAAGTTGATGAGCGCTGGTTGTGTTTTTCTTCCCACCACCAAAGGACACAGCGCAGATATAGGAAGTAGGAAAAGTGATGTTTCAGTAGCGCTTATAAACCAGATGGCCGCTGCCAGCATCTTTAGTTATACCCAGTACATCTACCAGTGCCATTTCACTGGTATTTCTTCTAATATTGATGTTGGACAATTGTAACTCAGAGCCAGCATCTCTGAGCAAAAGGAGTATATACTGCATTTATGGAGTCACCATCTTTGCATTCACTTTTTAACCAAAACTATCTGACCCTTCTACATTTGAGGGAAAGGGTTTCGGCATAGAAGGTCTATCTGTATTTATAAACCAGGGACATTTTACACTCTGCAGGAGCATTACGTGACAGCAAATGAAAGAGGGCTTCCATTGCTTTAGTATGAACTCACACATGTTTAAAGTAGGTATTAAAAACATGATTCACTGTAATAAAGACATCCCAAACAACTATTTAAAGTAATTCAAAATACAACATTTGGGGGTGGGGAGGTGACAATACAGTGCACCTACCCCTCCCCACCCCCCAAAAAAACCACAAACTCCATTAATTATTAGTAGTAGTAATAATAATGGCACATATTTATACTTTATCCAGAAGTACAGCAGGGTTCTTAACAGGATTAGGTCTTGCTTTCAGTTTCACTCACCACTGAACTAGTCAGCTTTGAGGACTGTGTTAAAGAGGTGTGGAGTGTTACTCGGGAGTTACAGAAAGTACATCGGCATGTTAAAGAAAGACAGAAAAAAACCAGTATCATAATCTATATAGGGAAATGATAGCTAAAACAGAAGATACGAGTCTAACACACTGCTCAACAAATCTTTTCCTCCCCAAATGCACGACATACATAGTAACAGGAGCTCTGAATACTTACTAAACTTATGCAGAGGAATAAATGGGTATCTGTTGCATGACTTACAATGCCAGAGAAAAAAAGAAGGAGCAAATTTTTCATGGAAGCCTCGGATCATACAGACTGCGTTTGCCTCATTCACATCCTCCTCCTTTCACTGCACTTCAGTGTGAAGAAGACAGCCTTAGCAATATTCATCCTACAAATCCAAGACATTGCAGAGACCACACTGCAGCAACAGACGAATCTGCTTCACATGCATTGACATACCTCCTCAATGTCTGAAAGAAATTCCAGCTCCAGTCAACCCACAAGAGACATGTTGCCTGACTGTACCTTGATGGTATTGTTTATGAAGAAGATGATTTACACACTCGTAATGATTTAAGCAGCTACTTTGCATACATTACAGAGAGAACCTGAAACATGTGACCTGCTTCACAGGGCAGGATTATACCTCTGTTCTTGTTGTGTCATGTGCAACCACATTATTTAGTAGTTAAAGCCCAAGCGAGCACTCTGGTATTCCATTGCCCTGGCCGTGCATGCAGCGCGAGAGTTTCGGCATGCCTCTGAAACCAAAGCTTAGCCTCCCAACTTCTAAAGATAGACAGTTGAATAAATGATATAATTGTCAAAGGGGCTCAGTCAAACCTACCACAGGGCTCTGCCCACTCAGGATTACGACGTTTGCTGGCAGACTTTTTAGGACAGGAAATTTTTCATGGTGTTAATAAATTTGTAACAATGATCATATTCTTAGGGGCCACTCCAATACAAACTTTCATTAGCACTTACACCGCCTCTCGCAAAGCACTGAGTATATGCGCGTGATCATCATCAATTAGGATAAATGGTAAGAGCTTTAAAACCTTTTTTCTGATGTTGTTTTAAAAAAAAGTCAAAAGCTTTTCAGAAAAATGGAAACTAACATCCGAAGAACGGCTGGGCTCATAGCCTATCAGTGCTCCTTCATAATTTTGAGTTGTTTTTATTGATCCATACACTTCTTATGCACAACTTCATTACTGCTTTGATAATTACAAGATAATTAAATACAAGACAGAGCATGTATCATGCTGGGGAATCATTTAGTGAGGGAACTGTTGTGCTGAAAAGTGGAATTCTTTCTGTCACTCACGGCACGGTGATACACCAGTAACAAACAAAACAGGAGCTATTTTGGGGATGATCCAGTGGCCTACCGGAGCCACAGAGGGCAGCAGCAAAACACAAGGTTTGGAATTAAATGGAAGTCCCACCACACAGGCCTTCACACTTCGCAAACACATAAAACAAGAGCACGTTCACACACAGGTTTACCTCAGCTTCAGAGCAAGTACAGCACTTGCCGTATAATATGTAAGAAAAAAGTCAATGTCTGAAAAATATTGATTTAAGAAAAGAGAAGAAAACTGGCGGGTGGAGGGAGAGGTATCTTAGCAGCACTGGGAGTGAAGGCACCAAGGCTCTGTTCACAGCTTTGCCACTGGCTCACTCTAACACTGCAGTTATTTAGATTCCCTGTGCCTCGGCTCACCGGTCAGTACAATGGGTATAATACTTCATCCTGTCCTTAAGAGGCAATTACTGCTTGCAAAATACTCTGGGAACCTTGATTAAAATGCACCACAGCTTTGTGATAAGTATTCCCTCTGAAAGAGCAAGCGAGCTGGGTTTTAACAGTGGGAAGTACTACCTGATGGCTGGAAAAGAAAAATAATCATTCTGAATGAGAAGTATGTGCTTGACCTATGCACACCTGTAGGTGGATCCCTCCTGGAATATTTTCTTTTTTCATTTTTCAGTTACTATGTGTATATTGCAAAGAGAGGAGCAGTGAGAATGGATAATTAAAAAGCTTTTGAAAAGCCCTGGTATTTTCACCAGAGGATCACAGTGGGTCGTCTTCAAGAACTCTGATGCAGAACTAAATGTAATTAAAAAAATAATTATTTGTAATGCTCCTCAAACCCTGTTTTCATTAAGGAGGGGAGGAAAAAAAAGACAAATCACTTTAAATATGAATGCTTTATGAATAAAGAAAATTTTTTTTAAATTGATGAGCATTCATTTTCCCATACAGTCACACAAAGTCTGAGTAGTTCACGTAAAACATAATTATCAACGTTTTAAACCACATTTTCCCCTTGAAAATAAATAAATAAATAGGCACGCCAGAATCTTTTTTGTTCATTAAGAGCCAGATCCAGCAGAAAACATCTGCAGACTTCTAGACCAAGCAAGCCCTGGAAGGCCATGGGTACTGGCTGCACCTCGTGCCAACCCCAAAAATTTGGCTGGTTCAGAAAGATTTAAACAAAACAAAAAAAGCCCTGCAGCTTTACATGTCTGGGAATTGTGGAACAGCGTTAGGTTTATGAATAAAGAATAGGGGTGAGAAAATAAAAAGCCCTCCTTTTAAAAAGGAGATCCCTGTCTCTCCTGTCCTCCACCATTCCAGGTGCTAGACAGGGGCTCCCGCCCTCCCCAGGGACACCACGGAGCCAGCATCAGCGGCTGCGGCCCAAAACGCGGGGTTCACCTGCACTCCCTGCTGCAGAAGAGATGGGGGTCCCCAAAGCCAGAGCTCACCCCCCCTTTGCACATCCAACGGGCGCCCGAGCATCCAGCTCCCAGCCACACTCCTGGACGCGCAGTAGCTGCCACCAGCAAACCCAAAGGAGCATCCCTGGGACGGGAGTCAGCCTGAGTCGTCCAAAGGACACTGCAGGGCCACCGTGGGTGGAGGGGCAGGCACTGCTCGGAGCAAAGAGCCACCTCTGCGAAGGTGGCCCGGGGACATGCTGGTCTCCCCTGAGCCAGCAGCCTCTCTAGCCCCATGGAAGGATCGGGCCCTACAAGCAGCCCTGGATTCCTACCACGGGCTTGAACAGGGTCCAAGGCGCAAAGCAGGGAAAGAGCCTCGGCTACCGCAGGCACCCAGCAGCATGTATTTAGATTTTCGGCTGCCCTGAATGGGTGTATGCAAACACGACGGGGGAACTGACAGTGTTGGCGTGGCCGCCTGCTGAAATAAAGGAAAAGTTTAGGAAGTAAGTTTAGGACAAGGGCCTTGTTACTGCGGCGGATGAAAATTAAAGAAGCTCCTGCTACTGTAGTTGCCATGTTTTTTAGACTTTTGACAGAAATAATAGCTTTTTCTGACTAGCCTTTCTCTGTGTCCCCCTCTGGGAAAGCCAAGAAACCTCCCGTGGATTTAAATCATATCTTGTCTTCTGCCCCACTCAGAGGACCAGCCTACATCTCACATCGACACCCAGCTCACCTTGTGCGGCTAGCCCTGCGCATGGAAAAGGACCGGGCGGGTATTAAAAAACTGAGTAACAGTACACCCATGTGTTCTCCATAAAAGCGATCCCAAAATTTTGGTTTCGCAGTGTTCGTTTTACAGACACCTCCTCGAGAGGAACAGCAGCTGCAGTATGCTGCCTTGGTTAGCAAGATGTGATACACGCAGAGATATGTACTTAGGAGAGCACAGAGGGACTCTGTGCGATGACCATGTAACTGCAGACACTTTGCAGGTGTGTACTTAGAATACTATTTATATAGTGCTGAAAGTGGACTACATTAATATACAGTGTGCATGAATCACTGTCATTAGTCCTGCCTTCAATAATGTGGACCCTAAGATAAATAATATCACTAGAGCCTCTCCCATACAATACACAGACTTGTTAGTTTAGTTACATATACAAAATTTCCAACTGCAATTAGAGATTTTTTTAATTATAAAAACTTCTTGAAGTGAAACCTTTGTTTATGAGTTGAAATGAGCCAGCTGACATAAAAAAAGCAAACTGAGAAGCCAAAAGACTTGTATTTAAAATGCAGAATAAGTTGGATATCTTAAATAAATAACATTAATCTGAACTCACACTAAAATAAATGATGTATTTTAACAATGGTAGATACAAATAATCATCATATTTATCATTACAGCTTTATATACCTGTTGGATTACTGCTTTCAAAGCCTTAAGAAATGTACCAGTGTCTTTGAATTAACATGCACTTTATGCTAAATCTGTGAAGGTGCTCTTGTGGGAAACACTGCATTCTACATTAATTCTTTATTAAAAAAAAAAGCTTACACAGCCTCAGAAAAAACAACCAAGTGGCAAAAATCCCAACTTTGTCCATTCATCCTTTGATTCTGTCTTTGCCATAAAAAAATTCTATGAAAATGTTGCCAGAAATAAAGTTAATCTTTGCAAAGACTTTTTCATCTTTCTTTAAAACCAGGGAGTAACTTGCCTGCAGTTCTATCAACCCTGATGCAAAGCACGCTATAAAGATGAGATCCTTGTCATTTTTTGCCCATGTCTAAGGAGGAAAAAAAATTTAAAAGAAAAAAAAATTCCCTTGAAACTCTAAATTCTGGCTAAGAAACATCTCAGACAACAAGATAATGTCTCACAAATCAAAACAGCAGCAAGTAGTAACATCTGTAAATGCAGAATTAAGGAGCCAGCGTTTTCTATACAGTTTTAAAAAGTGTTTTAAAATGCCTCTGCCCAGTCTATAGCATGGGCACTGAAAGCCATAACTAACTGGATCAGTAAGTTCACCATCCACTAGAAGAACTATTCCTGAGATAACAAAGTAAAAGCTGAAGAGTTTGCTACTAGTAGTTAATGGGAAAACCCAACTCCAAAGTCAGAAAGAATAAAATATCTCCCTTTCATTAAGGGGGGGGGGAAGCTTTAAAAGGTACACAATTAGTTAGCTTTGCAGTGATTAATTCAACAACTGCAAAGCCAAAAACAACTTCAGGCACTTAACCATGAAACTGTCAGTTCTCTTTGCTTGACGATAAAGCATCCAAAAAGTAAACATTAACTTCTGTGTTTTTTCTACGTGCATATTCCATCATGAGAAGATGATAACCAAAGAATTACCAGGCAAGCTCGGCAGAGGCTTTTTATACCTTATTCCCCCTAACACAGAGGTGAGATGTGCCTGGATTCCATTCCTTTTCCTCACTGCCAGCTCTAATAAGACAGTTCATATTGTTCCCTAAAACTTGACAGAAGGGCTTGAAAATCAGATTGAAAATCTCTTCCCCAGGAAGCAAAGAGCTCATCACAGTAAGGGAGCTTTGACGATGAGGGGACCCCTATACTAACCACATCCTCTCCATATCAAGGCAAAAGAAGGCAGCAGCTCTTGCTCAGACCAACTCTCCCAAGGAAGCAAATGGAAGCTCTGCCCAAGTAAGGAATGCAAAAGCGTATGCTTTATCATCTCTTTTAAATAAACTGCAAAATTGAGTAACTATTGAACAAATTGAAAAAGGGCAGGAAGCTGAAGAACAAATTAAAAGAACAAATCAACGTATTTCTTTGACCTGCAAATATTTAATTCAAGCACATTCTTCTTTCAAACAAGATGCCTATGAGTGTTTTGATGGCTGCTCATAATCAAATGTGTCATTCGCAAAATTATAGCGTTTGGGGAGGGTACCAGGCAACCGAAAATGGCTTTTGCTAGAAGTATGTCACAAGCACATCTTTTAGTCACCTCGGAATTGCACACGACTTTGCTTCATTCCTTCGCACTGTCTGCATGCGGGTTGCTTCACAGAAACACAACTGCAGTCATCTGCTTGACAGTAAACAGTAATCAGTAAATACTATTTACTGAGCAGATACGTGCCCCTGCTATTCCCTCAGCTTACCTATCCCCCATCTCTCCCTGCCGCTCTCAACCCCCTTGCTCTGGAAAATTTTAGGGGGGGAATAAATAAATACAGGTACTGGAACAGTGAAATCCCGTAGCTGGCAAGGTTTTCCTCTCTGAATGGACAAATTCTTAACTCCACACAGCTCCAGACACTGAAGGATTAGAACCTAACCAGGGAAAACACAGGAAAATGTAATAAATATTGCATGGTAATCCACGGGAACTTTGGTCCCAATGTGATTTTTCTATAGTATCCTACAATAAATGGCATTACAACATCCATAATCTCAGCTCATATATCAGAGCACTCTCTCTGCTCTCCTTCTTGCCCTTCCTTCTTTCATGTTGTGCATTTTCTAAGAAAATGTACTTTTTCTGCAAAAGTAAAGTCAGTGCAGTCCCATTCCCAACTGAAAGCAGCACAGTAGCTCGGTGAAAACTACCACGGACCATATCACGCTGCACGGAGCTACAGCTGAGGAGTGCAGGGTTTATGGCAGCATTACTCTGGTAAAGTCTCATCTGAAATTCCTTCTGACAAGACAAAGGAAGTCACAGTTTGCTAGAGAGAAAAAATAAATAAAATGTATTCATATGCAGTAAGAGCACTTCGTGTCATAGTGGATTTTACAATATCCTAGTTCTCTCTCTATTCAGGCATGTGTCTTTTGGGCAATAAATTCTGAAAACCCAAGAAGGTAAAGCTTGCTTAACCATGAGTCTCCTTTCACCCAGTAAAATAAATTCCACAGCTGCTTTTTCTTTCTCTTGTGACTATTTTTTAAGCTCCTTCCCATCAACAACTAGCCACTGTCATACTCCAATATTGAAATGAAAATCTTCAAAAATGCCAGCTTTTCAGATTCTTAATTTTGTCCCATTCAGGTAAAATGTTTTGCACCAGAAAGTTCAGCAGAGCTGTCAGGTCATCTTTGTTAGTAAAGATTTCATATGCGCAAATAAAAATTGAGAAATGACTGAAGAAAAAAAAAGTTAGACAAACCCATTTTAAATGTTCCTTAGATAATGCAGTACCACAGCAAATCTCTAAGGAAAGTTAAGCTGAGACTGCCATGAACACCAAATAAATTTGCACCTCTGGGATATTTAAGGTCCAATAAATCTTGCTTTCCAATCGTTTTAAAACTCCAGAAAACAGTTTTTCAGCTCTAGACTCCGTATGTTGTAACAGAACTGTCTACCTAAAAGCTATCGACTTAGACCTGCCATCTGTGAGAAATATTTTCCGAACATAATCATGTTTGCTGAACTACCAAATTATGAAAACCTTCATTAAGAAAAAAACAAACCACAAACACACATATATGCATACATAAAAACCAACCAAACAACTTACTTTTTTCTGTTTGCATCATAATGCTCAAGAAAGTTGGTTAAAAATGCCCCTATTTCCAATTCAAATTCTTATTAATTTATTTGAACTATCTCATGTTGCAGTCAACAACATGAAACCAACAACTAATTGCAAAAAAATAAAATGCAAAGCAATAAAATCCATCACAGTTCAGACATGATATGCTGAGCAACAGCAGAAGAGCCAAGGGTTAATGTCAACCTAAGCAATCACACCGTTGTGTGATTTATCTGATATTGTTAAAAATACTAGCAATTGCTGAAAAAAAAAAGATGGTATAGAAAAGCATTTTATTTACTGTGCTGCAACGTTTTGCAGTTTGGTTATATCAAAAGTGTATTCTGTGGACCATGAAAGTCACTGTTTCCCTTGGCCTGTCAAAAATACCCTGACGCCCATGGCATGGCATGCAGCTTTATGAGGGCATTGTAGCCTGCTTACATGGATATACATGCAATACTGGAGCTTCAGTCACACCACTGCTATTTCTACGAGCCTTTCACAGAGCAGTTGGCGAGGAACAAGAAGAAAGCGTGGCCGTGAAGCCAGTGAGGAGCAGCAGGGCTCAGAGGCAGGTACACTACCTAAACCTACTTTTTTTTCATTCACCTTTGGGAAGTGAACTGATTTCAAACCAAAAGAATTGCTTTTAAAGGTGACAGACCAAACCGTGGTCGGACTGAAGAGCAGCTTTGCACGGTGAAATACTGCTTGACCATCCTGAACCGAGCAGCAAAAATGCAAGATGGAGCCTTACGACATGTTGTTACTGTGTCCTGAGCCCAGGGAAACTGCTTTACAGTAGCAAACTGTAAGAAAGTGTAACATGGATCCCAAAACCCACAGTTCCTTCTCAGTAAACTGTAACATAATTAGGAATTTTCCGATGAGGATCAGATCTTACTCTAGATGAAGTTAGCAGAAGTTTTGTCCCTTGCAAGTACAGGGGGAGATCAGGGCTATAATCGGAGGGGTTTAATCAATCTTCGGTCGTATCTAAGCTTCCCCGGGGTTGCCAGGCAAAGCAGGTTAGATTCACTTTCATAAAAATCATTCGCCTAAAAATCAAACCAGCCCAAACATAAAAAAAAAAACCAAACCCAAGTTATGCTAAACTTTCTTGCTAGCAAACTTTGTGTCGTAAACAACTGAAGGGCAGTGATGCAAAATGGATTCTTGCCTAGATTTGTAAATTTTTCCAGTTGTAATATCCTGCGTTTGATGACATCATGAAACTAACCACAAGTAAAAGTTCGTTTTCAATTTGTTCTACTTTTCCCTCATTAGCCTCTGTGTCAGAAATAGAATAAGAACCCTCATTAAGTCACATTAAATTCTTTAAACTCATTAAGAGCTCAGAGAAAGAACAATACAAACACTGGTGTTTTTGTAAAAAAATTATGCAACACAGATGGACTTCCATTTTCATGTATTTTTAGAATATATGTATGTGAATATAGCAGCCAAAGAGAGACCGACAGGCGTGAGGGAGAAACGGAGAGGCAGAGTAACAGAGACAACAAGGCAGAGCATACCTTACATATGACAGAATGATACCTAGATAAAAGTGGATTATGCATGATCATTTCTGACCTGATATAGACGAAGCACTTAATGCTTTGTATCCTGAACTCTGACAGAGCTGGAGTCAGAGCCATACCCCACATTTCTTTTCAATTAACGATTCCTCAGGACTTTTTCCAGGGAGAAGACAGCCTTGAAGGCCAGAGAGCCAGCAGCAACCAAGTGGCAATCTAACTTTTTGTCCATGGACTACTTCGATTGCTGCTGCTGTAGCCTAACATACTATCTGATTGTAGTTGAAGATACATCAACTATTCATGCTTATGGACTTACACATAAGATACAGGTGTGTGCAGAATTTCAACAGTCTTGGAGAGTATCTCTGGGTGTGCAAAGGGTGGGTATTTGTTAGAAAATTTATTGTAGCTGAATGACTCAGATATATGTTGTTGATAACTTCTGATCTTGCCCCCCCATAAGACTGGAAATATGAGCTCAATGCCACAAAATTATTTACATTCTTATAGTATGCTCAAACAACTATTACAGGATTAATTTAATCCATTGTATTATTATTTTTTGTGATAGATGTAACATGCAAATAGGAGTTTAGTTCTAAAGAAAACTCCAGATCTGAAGAACATGGAAGGTGAGTAATCAGATGGCATAAATTGCAGATGTCTGTAGCAGGCCACAGAAAGAAAACAGTATATACAGTAGATGGGAGACCTAAGATATTGTTTCTCTCCTTCCTACCACTGTGACAGCTGAAACGAGATGTGGGATTTTTACTAACAGCCCCCAGACCTGAGCATCCAGAGCCGAGTGCCAGGGTGGCGCGGGCAGGCAGCCTTCGCTTGGAAGCTCTCCTCTCCCATTTCTCTAGCAAAGTCAGATACTGTTTACCTGCAAGGCACATGGTAAGGCTAATCTATTTTCACAAGCTTTTGCTTCAGGTATTTGGGGCAAGGTTTACTTTATTAATTGTGTGTGTGCGTGCATGTCCATATCTATGCGTGCAGGAGGAGAAAGCTCGGCAACGATCGGCACGTATTGCATTTTTGGTTTATACTCTGTAACTGCAGCTGAAGAATGTTTGATGAGTATATTTAATACACCTAAAAATGTGAACACTAAATAGAAAAGCAAACTATGTTTAGATTAGGAAGCTGAAATTGGAGGTATCTTTCTTTCATTAACTGAATTCATGAAGCAACGTTTCATCTGCATAGTAAGTTTTGGATGATGTTCCACATAACTTGCAGCATTTGCTTGAAGAGCGGCGTGCGAGAAAGTTAAAAAGAATTTTACTTTGGAAACACTGAAAACCTTCTACCCCCAAAGAAAATTGCTTTATCCTAACTCATTTAACTTCCATTAAACATTAAACCACATCTGCACATAGGAATTTTAGGCAATACTTAACTTCAGTATCTACTTCAAACTTTTTTTAGATCAGTTGAGAATTTGTTTTTTAAAATAAACCCAGTAAAGTCACCGGGATATCCAAAAGCAGTCTGCAAGGTATCTTTTTTTTTTTTTTTTTTTAATTAACTACTAGCAAAAATTTCCCTGGCTTTTTTTTGAGAACCACCAAGCTGTAAGTTTAATTTTTTAAGTTTCAATATGTATTTTAGACTTGCAGACTTTGCAAAGTAGGTCAGGAATACCCAAAGGATACACATTTGAAGGCTACAGATAGCAGAACACACCATTTACGGCTTTGTATATACACACACATACACATTCTATATAATATAGATAGATTCAATGATTTAAACACATTACATCTATACTGTGTGTTTCAAGAACATTCGGATATTTACACTGTTAGATCACCACTCATTTTAGACCTACACTAGTGCCAGCTGCCAAAAAAAAGTACACAAATCAAAATATGTTACCTTTGTTCAAACAATACTGCTGTTCATTATATAATAGAAACTGTCATGCTTAATCTTCCAGGAACCAAGAACTGGTACATTCTTGGACCAGAGGTGGCTTGAAATGGTTTGAGGCAAAACTGAAGCATATTGTTTAAGTAAATCTTGCTGAGAAACACAAGCGCATTGATGATTTTTAACATCATCTTTTACAGACTTTTTTTTCCCCCAGATATATTAATAAACCAAAAATACTGGCATATTTTCAAAATGCAGGGAGATGAACCCATCAGTGCTTCTTCTACAACATATTTACAATATCAAATTATATAATCCCTCCTGCATTGTCAGCCTCACTAAATGTAATGGGGGATCTGAAAAGGATGCTTGAGAACAGATGCCACGATGAAGTAAAACGTGCCTATAAAAATTACATGTTGACTTTGAGAATACCCCAAAACTAAATTTTTCCTTGGGAGTTCTCAATATTATCCAAGTACCCCAAGGGTTGTTGCGGGCATTAAGCTACAGGCTGTGATGTTCATTTTCCATTAGAGATGAAAACATTGCCAAAAGCAGCATTCAAAAATATGTCTAGAGCATGATACAGAGAAATCTAGAGAAATGGCAGAAATGCCTTAAATTCTTCAGAGTTGGAACTTTTTAAACTCGTACGTTAACCTGAGAAAATGCTAAATGAAAATAAGTACACTTCACTTATTGAGGGAAATCTGTTTTATAGCATTATAACTCCAGGACTTCTTCAGATTCTTAAGACTACAAAGGAAGTATTTTACAATTTCATCTTCAACAACACGGAGTATACAATATTCATCAGGCAGACACAATCTTACTTACAGACAGACACAGACACACACAACTCTGCAGAGGCCAATCCTGCAGCCTTTACTGAATTTAAAAGTCCCCCTGACGTCAATGAGTATTTTTCACGAATGACAATTGCAGGATCAGGCCCAAAAAGTGCTTATGAAGATGAGATGTTACTTCAACAGATTGAATGTTAGATTAAATATAAAGATTGAGGCAAGACAAGTCTGGGGTTTAAACCCTAGGGAGGATTGACATTTAAAGTGTTGCCACTGAATTATAGCTCTCCACATTGGGTGGGGTAACCTCCTACTGGGTGGAGTGTCTCCCCTAAAGGAAGGGAAAACTGGCACAAGCCAACTTGGTCTTTGAACGATTTCCCTACTTGCCAACTTATGAAGTCGTCCTGACGTCAACTTCGTCAAGAAAGTCTATTGCCCAACTCCATCTTTTACCGTAGAAAGTTTGCTTCTGTTCAAAACCCCAGCAGACGCAGAAGAGAAATTAAGGAAATAAGCCAGAAAACTCTAAACAAAATAAAGAAATTAGAAAAGACGAGAGAGTAGACGGGATTTTCTTAAGTATAGTTAATTTTAAAAAAATCCTTTTGTTGGATTTTCTTGTTTCTAATATCAGCTTAATACAAACAGATACAGATCGCTAGTGACTATTACTAAACATTTTAAAATCTAGTTTAGCTTCAAAATACAGGGTGGAGAGCACACAGAAAGTGGACGCTCTGCAAGATAGAATCTCTCCTGTTTTCTGCAACGGGCAGTGAGTATCTTTCTAGTCAGCATCACTAACAGGTGTAAAACGCTCTCATACTAGGAAAATAACATTCACTGAACTGCCATCAAAGCTATGCTTAACATATTATTCCTCTCTGAATCAAAATAAATTGTTTCTCCCAAAGAAGGCTTTGGGTGCTGGGCGAGAGAGAAGGGGGGCTCGGGGGGGGAGGGGGGACGTCAAACCGAAAAAAGAAAAAGGATAAAGCATCTCAAAAATGCCCATGGGAAAAAAAAAATAAAAATCAGAAAACAGTTTAAGTTACCGTAACCTGAAATGCACCAGCCATCACAAAGAGCAATTGGAGAAATCCAGCAGAGCTCAGCAGGAAAGATTTTTAATAACAGATTGAAAAACAAGAATAAAAATAACTGCATCAACAGGGCCTTTCTTCCTCAGGCCACAAGCCCGTTTTTACTTGAATTTTAAAAAAATGGCAGTTTGGCCACTAAAACCAATCCAGAACATTATTAAAAGTTAAAAGCTACCAATTACTTCTGTCTGTTCTTTTAAAGCAAAGTTTGGCATTACGTCAGTTGATTTAAAGAAAACAAGAAAGAGAGAGAGAAAGAAGGAGAGAAAGTTTCCTGCTTGTATAAATTAAACCACCAGGGAAGGTGTCTAGCCACTTGTAAAGCATTTATTACAGGTTTTTAAAGGGCTAGTAACATTTTAAAAATTAAATATTTTAAAATAAATGTAAGGAGAAAAAAAAAGTCAATCTGAGCCTGGAAAGAAAGCAGACTTACGAGAAATTAGAGATGCGTGAACTGCAGCTAAGAAAGCAAAATGACTATTAGGACTAAACCTTGTGATTCAAAATAATTCTATTTTCAAGGCAGAAATAATCCTGTTGTAGCTGCTGTACTCGCACGCATCCCCTACAAGCACGGAAAAGTTCCACCGAACTTCACGGGATGGAACCAACTGGGTTCTGTAAGAAGATCCTACAGAAGTGCCACTCATGGCAGCTACGCAATTTAATGAAGAATATTTTCTCTCAGCTTTTCTAAATCCACGCACAGAGATCCGCAGCAGGAGTAAGATTCTGTAGTTAATGTGGCAGGACTGTAATAAGAATCACTGATAGAAAGATTAGCAATTTCTATTACATTTTAGATGTATTTTCCACTGGTGCTGTTATTATTAAATTTTAAGGAACCACTTTAAAGGTACTAGAAAATAAGAAACCGATAGCACAGAACATGAATAAAACATAGACAGCTATTAAACAAAGTTTCTTACACGCAGCTATGCCAGTTCACCTAAATCACAGTCTTCTAAACCCCATGACGCCAAATCAGAAACTCCTCTGACTCCAGACGACACATCAAGTGGAATGGTGTTCAGTTGTGCAACGCTTTTGGGGTGTGACAAAATGTCCACTGGGGACTTAAATCGAGACCATGGTAGTTATTCTCCCATTGCTCCGTGTTTCATTTGAGCCTTAGTCTGCATGACAACAAGTCGGAATAATATGCCACTGCTTCTCTCCCCTCCACGCTCCTCTGCCCCAGCAGCGTATCTTATGTTCTGGGCACGTATACAACTGGCTAAGGAGCTGCATTCTGGAAGGCCCTTTATTGATTAGGTGCAAAACAACATCAAGAAGTGAATAATAAGCATAATCTGAAAAATGTAGTTGCATGTCTTGCCCTTATAAACATTTACCATTTAATGGTGTAATTGTACTTTAATCCTTCACATCATCTGATATAACTCATTATGTGTTTTTCTTTTAATTAGCAAACACACAATCCAAAAAAAGCAAAGCCGAGAAAGTTTGTACGTACCATAAAAACTGAAGCGAAAATAGTCTTAAAGTAATCAAATATTCTCTCTTTGGATGCAGGCTTATCTTTTTAAAGTCAAAAGGGAACTTCATTGGCACAGGGTAGGAAAAAGAACTCCATAATTCATGACAGTACCAAGAAAAAAAGTTCTTCTTCTCCAGGAGGACTGGAAAGGGCACTTTTATTTATCTTCTGGACAGACAAAAATAGTAGAACCTAGACCAGATATGCTGTAATTAATGTATCCAAAGGTCAACAGGCAATGGTATTTATACAATAGATGGGTGCAGACTACGCTGGTTATAGTATTAATCACCAGTATTTGAAAATAGCATTGTTTTCTTACTAGGTAAGAACTTTAGAAAAGTTTCAGAAACAAAAAAGCAGCTTTTTCTTTTTTTCTCATACCTGCCTGCTATTCTTTTTAGCCAACTGCTTTTTAACTCGTGAGGTGTAATATTTGGGACAAAAATGCCCGAGATTACAGTCGCCCGGGACTGCGAAAACCAGACCCAGACTACCTCACTAGTTGTGTTGAGGAAACTAAATTAAGCAAGGGCAAACACCAACTGGAAAGTTGTCAGTTTACTGAATGAATGGCTTCATTTTCCACACCAGTTAGAATACCTTAATCAGAATATATTTCTGTTTGAGGCCAATACTTTTACTACCAGGTGGCAGTTTGTTTTAACTGAAACTGTATTAAAAATGTAATTTATTTCCACTTTACTTTCACCTAACAAAAAGGGTTGTCAGATTCCCAGCCTGTCATGTTCAAAAATATTTAACCATAAACTTTCTCACAATGTTATATTTGGTGTTACCCACAAACCTTTATTAAAGTGATGCTGCCAGTGTGACTGCAGTTAAGATCTGAGAATGTTTCCATTAAGATTATTACATTAAAATACTGTCAAGAGTTTGTAAGAGACATAAATATTCATATACATACACCCCCCCCAAACTTAGAAGGAAAGTTCCACATAAAAAGAAAAATTTAAATACATACCCAAAGTTGCCTGTTTGTAATTAAAATTTTGGGTTTTTCCTAAACGTCTTTGCTAATTTTTTAACTCTTTCACACTGTAATGTAAAATAGTTTTGTTTCAAAGCAACTGCCTGATAAAGTGCTAAAAGAGGTAATTCGCATGAACAGAAAGTAATTAGTCATTGTTTGCACAATGCTTTGAAAATATAAAAAACCCTATGTGTCAACTAGCATTAAAATATAATATGATTGAAATACAGAGATTTAACAAGCAACCACTGCATCTCACAGACACTCGAGTCCACACAAGAATTAGTACCACACTGTTATTAATGCACAATCACGATATGTGAATAATAATATTCTTCACAGGCAGCCAGAGCATGCATGATAATAGTGTGTACTATGAAAGTTTACTACGAGCGATAGACAACATGTGATAGAAAAATAAACCTGCTGGGGATTCATAAAATAATACCGAATTTACTCGATCACCGATAAAAACATAAGGCAACCCACAAAACTATCGTATAAATTATGCTAAAAATGCTTTAAAAACGTAAGAGGATAACCTGGCTGCATCGTAAGTGTTTGATGCCCAAAGAAGTCTCAGATCTCTGAAGTTGTCATTTACATTTTTTTTTCCTCTTTATTAACATTACTATGAAATAAAGAAAGAAATCAAGCCATACTCTCACACGCAAAGATTGCCCAGTGTTACTTAGAGTCTGTTTTAAAGGATCACAGGCAAAACATATAAAAAAAAGCTGATGCAACCTTGCCCTTTACTTACTTTGTTGTGACTATGTATATGCAAAGTTTCAAACAGAGAAAAGTTATTATATGTAACAAAAAAAAGCGATAATCGGCCAGAACAGGGTGGATTATGAACTGGCTACTCTTCTCATATCTAATCTCTCTTGGTCTTAAAAAGGTGAAGCAGACTTCTGTTGTCACAAACAGTCTGAGGATTAACTTGGATATAGGCACTGATGCACTACTGAACTCCAGCGTTATTGATTCTATGTGGCAAATCTCAAGCAGGTATACATTCTTCAAGAGGAAAAAAGAAAAAGCCTTTCTCCCCCCACCCCCTCTACAGAGAAAGGTTCCACTTATTTGGTTTGACCACGTTATTAACAAACTTTCATTCGGTGGTTAAAAAAGAAAAAAAAGAAAATCTTTCAAAGTGTTGATATCATTTCCAGACAGTCTTGTCAGCATCACAATTTACAGGAAATAGTTGATGTTCTCAAACAAACCCTGTATTTACTCATAGACCCAGAGTACTTAAAAAAAAAAAAAAATTTCCTCACTCATTTGGAGGGCTTTTTTTAAATGTCACTCTGGTGGAATATCTGAGAGAGCTGTCTAACCTAACACACATATTGTGAACATGAGGCAAACACAAACTGCAGTTCAGAAGACTACTGTAACTTTTATTCTCATTTTGTCCACGTCAGGAACTGGCTCTTACCACTACTTTCCTTTGCTGCCCCTTGCATTTTTAACTCTGGCAGTCTTTTCTAAATGTTCAACTTTTCCTAAAACCAACAGGAAAGTAACATGATGCCACCAACATCCATAGGATTCAGTTGCGCAGCTGAAGAAGACTGCCTGAATGGCAAAGAAGTTTGATGGTTCCTTGAGAGACTTACTGAACTCGACTAAATAAATCCTGAAGCGTATTAAATTATTGTTTGTTTCAATCAACATTCAAAATGCGCTGCGTGCTGTAAAAGCAGTGAAGGCAGCACGGTCCACATAATAGTTTACACTCTTTTTACTAGAAAATATTTTCCCCTCGGAGGGGATTTGTCGCCTTGGTTCCCCAAGTGTGCTGAGGTGCCCCTGGCTCCAGCCCTGCCAGGCAAGGTACTCGCACTGGCGGAGGAAGGAGTGATGGAGGGGAGACGTCTCTCCACTTCAACTCATGACTTATCCCCACAGCTCAGTCAGTGCACTTGAGAAGTTTGCCATTTGCAGACAGAAAATACAACCGATTGTGAAGAAAAAAAAAAAAAAAAAAAAAGATAAAATACAAAGGAGGCTAGCGGGCCCCACTAGAAACCGCGTAGGAGTGCCGGGATGTCTGAGCGCCTTGATTTGCAGCAGGGAGGCAGATAAACAAAGCCCCCGAAATGTCAAGCCCCCTTGGGGAGCCGCTTGCGTCCCAGGGCAGCGCCCCAAGCCCCGACCCTGCCCGGCCCCGGCCCCGCGGCCGCTCACCCCGGCCCGGGCCACCCCGGCTGCCCCGGGCGCGGAGCGCCCGTCGCCGCGCAGCCCCTCCAGCCCCGGCCTCGCCTCCATTCATTCCGCCCTTCCGAAAAGCAAAGACGCGGATAACTAACGCGGGGGGCAGCCCCCCGCCGGCAGCCCCCGGGCGGCGGGGACGGGGAAGGGGAGGGGGGGGAAGTGAGACGCTCCACGAAGTTGTGGCAGGCAGGGGAGAGCCGAGCGTGGGGACGCGGCGCTGAGAGCAGAGCTTCGCCTTTAAGAGGGAAAAGTTTTACGTCTCTCTGCGCTCTGATTTAAAAAAAAAAAAAAAAAAAAACACAGAACAAAACAAAACAAAAAAATCACCACCACCATGTCGCCTTTTCCCCCGCTGTGACCGGGAGGGACCCCGAGCCCCCCTCCCGGCGCAGCACAGCTCCGCACCCGGCCTCCCCCGGTGTGTCCCCGGGCAAGGAGGAGGAGAAGAGGAAGGGAAAAAAAAAATAGAAAAAAAAAAAGTTTTTCCCAAACTTACTACTCTTCATGATGTTGCCTCTGTGCCCCGCTTGTCATGATCCCCATTAAAACTTCCAGCAGCGGCAGGAGCGGCAGGACTGTGCGACTGCAGCTCATCGGATGCAAACCCTCTTTGCTCGGCTTCTACTTCCACCCCCCGCGTCTCCCTTCCCCTCCCCCCGGAGCGCCCCGGTGCCGGGGAATCGGCGGCCGCGGAGATAAGGCGCGGAGAGGCGCGGAGGGGAGGGCAGAGCCGCACCAGCCCGCGGCCGCCGCCGCCGCCGCTCCCCTCCCCGCCTCCGGGCCAGGGGGCTGCTCCCCCTGCCCGCCGCCGCCGCTGAACTTGACCCTCCCGACTCCAGCGGGGCTACCGCGGTTTTGAAGTCGCCAATTTCCAGCCATCACACATGGCTTTGACCCACCGGCGGGGGGAAGGGGGGGCGCGGGGGGGGATGCACCAAAAAAAGCCTGTGAAATCCGAGCAGCCCCCCGCTCCCCGTGATTATGCCCACCCCCCGCTTTTGTTGTATTTTTTTGGGGGGGGTATTTTTGGGGAGGGGGGTGCACCCTTGCCGCCCCCCCCCGGGCAGACGCCGCGCCGCCGCGGGCGCCGCGCCCCCGCCCCGCACGGCGCCCCCCCGCGCCCGCCGCCGCCGCCGCGCCGCCCCCTCCCGGCCCGCCGGCCGCGGCGCCCTCCCCGCCGCCGGGCCGCCCCCGCCCGCGCCCCCCCGCGCCTTACCTGTTGATTAACCGTCAGCAACAGCCCCGGCAGCCTGGAAGATGGTGGAGCCGCGGCGTGAGCCATGAACCGTCTCCTGCTGCCGGCGGAGTTGGCCGCGGATTATGTGGCGGTGGCCGGGGAAGGGGGGGGGGGGGGCGGGGGCCGCGGCGCCGCTGCCTCCCCCTCGGCCCCGCTCGGCGGGGAGGGGGCGACGGGCCCGCCGGCCGCCGGCGGGCGGTGCGGGGCGGGGGCGGGGGCGCGGCGGGGCGGGGGGCGCGGGCCGGGGCACGGCGCGGCGGCCCCGCCGGCGGCGAGGCGGCGGCCTGGGAGCGCGGGGCGGCCGGCGCGTTATCAGGACTGTTATCGCTTGTCAGGACCTCCGTCTCCCCGCATTACGTCAGTTTCAAGACACCAACACTATTAATATCAAAGGAGCCTTCGCGGAGGAAAGCGCCACCCCAGACGGAGCGCCCTTAAAGAGACAGTGCAGGCGGCCCCGCCGCGCGGCCCGCGCCGCCCCCCGCCTCCGCCCGCCGCGACGCGACGCGGCCTCCGCCGCCGGGCCACGGCCACGGGCGCGCGCGGCCCGAGCCCGGGCGAGCGGAGGCCGCGCAGGGGGCGCGTCGCCCGGCGGCCGCGGGGACTTGGGCGAAGTTGGCGCAGGAATAGCCCGCAGGCCACGGCCGCGCCCCGAGCGCGGCCCGCGGGAGGCTGCTCTGCCTTCTGCCGTCGTTGGGACCGGCCGCTGTCCTGCGGGACTGAAAAAAAGGGGGGGGGGGGGGGGAATAAAAGGCGCGACCCCCGCGCGGCAATAGCTGCCTCCCTCGGGAGGTCCGGGCTCTGCGCGGGGCACGGAGGACTGCGCGGGGAAACGTGGATTCAGTGTCATCTCTCTCGTCCCTTTCCCCCCTCTTTTTCCGTGCGGGTGTTGGGGCGGATGGACGGGCGCTTCCCAGGTTTGGGGATGCATATTCCCCGTTACTCTGATACCAGTCAGTCCCAAGCTGCTCTGAGAAAACCCTCACAACTTCTCCTGCTCGTGCAGAACCCTTTCAATTCAAAATACTCCGATTTCTCCCGTGCTACAAATTGCCAGAAGTCGGTATGTTAATGTAAAAACACTCTCTAAGGAGAAGCAGTACATAAAAGGTTCCTGTGAAAGGGTTTTAAAATCCCAAATATAGTAGGCGTTAAAAACTATGTAAACATTTGTTGGGCATTTGGACACAATTTTTCTGCAGTTAGGTGACTTTATATGGCGTGTTTTTCCTCCCGTGCAAGTGGTTTTAAGCTGATTTCACGTTAAACTAGATGCATTCTGGTTGCTCGCAACTACTAACACATTATTCAGGGGAGAGGCTGGAAAAGAGTTAAATCATTACAGTGCAAGAGATGAAGCTGCTTCCCCCATAATGTTTGAAATGACATAACTTTTTCCTTACAATTTTATTCTCGAATACATGGTGAAATGTAAAGCGTAAAATCTTCAGAGATACATGCTGACGCACATGAAACCCTACTGTAAAACGTATGGCGTTTGCAGCCCTCTCTCCAAGCTTAAACATTCTTCATATATGTTTAGTATAATCCACTGGCAGATTTGTAAAGTAATTACTCATGTAAATCACCCAGTAAAACATTTCTCCCTTAAGTTCTTTTGTAGGATTGTCTGATAAAGTGCTTTATGAATAGAAAAGCAATAATTCACATACAAGAGGTGAACTTGTCATGTTGAAAATGGAAGGTAAAATACAGTTGCACGATGAGGCGCACAGTAGGATCCCCAAGACGGGGAGAGGAGAACTGACAGATTATGTGTGGGACTCCCTCTATACCCATCAGCAGAAAATCAGTTCAGAGCAGTGGAGATGTTTATATATGGAATGAGAAGAAAAGTAGTATCAGAATTTAAAATTTGTTACAAAGCCTGCCTCGATACTTTAGTACCGGGGCCATGCTGGGTAGCACCTCACTAATATGCGCACAGAGAACCTTTCCTGACTTTGTAAACCTTTACTTTTTCTCAAGCTGCAAATGCCATGGCTGAATCACAGTCAAGGAGGGAAACCACTTTCACAAATTTTAGTGAATGCAGAATTCTGGAAAGCAAGTATTTTTGTCCCATTCGCACCTATTCGAACATGCAATTTAGATTTTATTCTTGTTACTGAGTGTTCACTTGGCAGCTGTCTTGCATATGAAGGGTTAAAACCAGCAGGTATTTTGTCTGATGACTTCGCTAAGCATCTTGCAAGCAGGGCTTGAGTGGAAAATATTTAAACAAGGGTTATTCCCCTTTGCTTCTCTGCTCTAGTGAGACTTATTAATGTCTTTTTATTTTAAACCAGGAAACGATGCCCCCCACACCTTAAATCCCAGCCAGTTCGTATGTGTGGCTGCAGCTTTTCCAGATTTTATTCACGTTATGACAGACAAACCGTGCAGAAGATGGATAACAATGAAAGTGCAGGTTTCAACACGTGTAAACCTTGACAACAAACTCACCTTTTTTTACCTGTAGAACAATATTAGAGAGATGTATTTTTAAAAGACATAAGCCTCTCTTTGCGTATGCTTTTAAAATGAAACCGCAAAAGCCGTTCATAAGCAAAGATGAGAAGGACAAAATATGTCCTCGTAGTTTCAAGTAGACAACTCTAATGAAATACTGTATCTCTCAGAAAAAGTTTGTTACCGTATCTTTGTAAAAATGCTTGCATGATACATTCTGCATTTCAAGTTAAAATAAAGCAGATCAAGAAGACGTCAATATCAATCTGTTTATATTCACCACAAAAGAACTGTAGAGAACTTAATAAAGGCAAAAATATTTTCATAATTTTTTTTCAGTCAAATTATTTATTTATGAAATAATTTACAAAGAAAATTTTTACCTCATGGCTTAGATACATTGCATATGCTTATGATTGACACAATATGTTCAGGCTCAAAGGCCCATATAGCCTTTTCTTTTCCCCATCTTTTTTTTTTTTTTTTTTTTATCCTGGCAGGAATATTTCAAAACAACCAACTAATTCATGAAGTCATACAGTAATTGTTTGACAGTTGTTTCTAATATATAAAAATAAGTTATGTATATTGTTTTCATTCAAATATTTGTTGATTTGTTGTTAGCATCCTTTGACGTTGACATGCCACAAATTGCATTAGGAGAAATATTGGAGATTTATTTTCATTTATTATCTTCTGCTGTCAAACATTTGCAAAACCACTTAAAGCAAGTTTTATTTCACTTTATTCGAAACTCGTAGTCTGCATGATAGTAGGTTGTTGTTGAAATAATGAGTCCAGCTTTCTGTAATAGATAAGAGCTGAGGAAATGAAGGAAAAGCAGCAAAGCGAGAAGATGCAGAGAAAGTGCTGCTTTCACCGAGAGGCATGAACAAAGTAACTTCTAAATAATCCTTTTTTTTTTTACACTCAGGCACAGTCTCCATTGAGGGAGAATACAGAGGCCAGTCACAGTTGCTTCTTGAAGGAAAACAGTATAACAGTCATTGTTTATCAAGATGACATAACATGCCATTTATGTCTTTATTGTTTAATGCAGTTTCTCTTTTCTTGTAGTTTACTCAGCGTAGATACAAAGAAGGATTAACAGTTAAGCATAAGCATACTTGTTTTACAATTTCAGCCTTTTAGTGCATAACTTACTTACTTAAAGTACTAGAGCCTATAATCACAATGATTTTACCTGATGGAACATGCATTTCAGAAATATAATCCAACTGTTTACCCTAACACGTCATAAATTGCAATTCTTTACAAAAACCTCAGAGATTGACATCCATTGCTCTTAAATGCCTGCTGCTTTAGCACACATCATCAAGAAAGTATTTCTGTATTATTCTCCCTCCAGTTGGTAGTATATCACATGAATTCTAAAGGCCATTTGCTTATACTGTCTTCAATAATGAGCATTTTGAGGAGCATTTAGTTATGTGTCTGAGGCACTCCCGTGTGAGTTTCTTGGGAATATAAACACGGCAACTTGCAGGATTTCTGCAGACCCACTTCTTTTCCTTGCACAACTTCTGTGACATGAAATCATCGGGAAACTTTTGTTCCCTTTCTTACACCCTGCACAGAGTCAAGTTTCTAAACTTCGAGTTGTGCGCCAAAGGCAAAAAAACTACCACCGATTTTCAAAGAAATGGGACTGGGGACCCTAACGATGTGGTTGAAACGTCTCTGAAAAGAGATTATGCGTTGTGATAGACAGGGCAGCGCTGAGAACAGCCAATGAAACAGCAGGCAACAGAAGAGCTAATACCATGGCATCATCCCAGATTCAACAGATGTTTTCTAGGGGGATTGGATATCTGGTAATGGGAAATGGAACCTTTCTCTTCTATGTCACTGGTTTTAACACAGGCCAGTAGTGATGGAAAGTCAATAATATCCGATGCTTGTTTGGTAGCTTTCTCCACTGCATGGTAGAAAAATGTCCTCCTGACCATAGCGTACCACGGCTGGCCGGGACTCCCCAGCACCCCGGTGGCACTGCTGGCAAAAGGGCCTTGCACGGAAATGCCTGGAAACCCTTTTCCCTCTGAGTGGTGTCCCGGGGAGGGATGAGGAACACCGACCAGGCATGGACTGCTCCTGCTAATGGCATGTCTGCAGATAGTTAAATAACTCTGGCAGCCGCAAAAGATAATTTATCACTTTACACTATCATAAAATCTACTAGAAAATTAAAAATGCTAAAACACCAGACTCCCTGAAATCATTTACATGCAGGAATCCACATAATTGTATAGATTTTGATCTTAAAAATGCTATGTAAAAGGCATTCATCCAAAGCTCTGAAAAACCTCACATGCACATACACATACATATGGAGTAATACATAATGAGTGTCTCCCAACAAATATCAATAAAAGAGGTGGCAGCGTTTCTTCCCACATTTCAACCGCAAGTTCAGCAAATCAAAACAACCTGAGCCCCCTGTCCTGTCATCACCCCCTGCCAGACAGCGCCACTACCTCTCCCTGCCTCAGTTCCATATTCATCTTCCCTCCAGCATTTCCAGCATTTCTGGGAAGGTTAACCTGGATCGGTTCAAAGTGCACTGAAGTCAATGGAAAAAAAAGCTATAACTGAGTTTAGTAATCTTTACATTAGGTCCTATATGCAAGTATTTTTCAGTCTTATTCCTAAGGTTCGTTGCTATGAAATTGTGGTGTTCTGGACATAACAATATTAAAACTCACTACAGTATCTTCTAATATAAAGCAACAATTCTGTACAGTTGAGGTGTCTGGCTCAAAAGGAGTTTTCTTTCATTTGATTTCTTGCAAACAGTTTTTTCTTTTCCATTTATGACTTCTCACTGTGTTCAAACCTTTATTTTAATGTGACAAACTACAAGCAACATGTTTTTATTGCAGAAAAGATTTATTTACATAGATACTGATGTGAGGTCTCAGATTAAGTTTAGGAAAAGGAAATACCTTTCAAATACGTATATATATTTCATTTTGCAAAAAAGTGCACTTTCCATTCCAGTATGAACATCGAATGCATACCCACAATATATGGCTCAGGAGGTGCAGTAATAGCTATTGGGAATCTCGGACACACAATGCATTGGTAAAATTACCAAGATGCTGTCACTATTTCCAATTACAAGTGGAAGGAAAGTCACACAATGAAGGTAAACATGGCAATGTAACACATCATAGTCTTTAGCAGTCTCTACCAACCTCCTATGAAGCTCTTTCAAGCACACACACAAGGACACGTAAATAACTACATTCAACCAAACTAATATACCTAACTTTCAAAGCATGGAGTGCTTTGTATAAGGAAGGGCTTGACCTTAATCTGGCCTTACCCTCTGTATCATGAACCAGTCCATCTTGCACAGACATGATCTGATGAACTACTGTGTGCCAGGAGTGATTACTGATAGGCAGAAATTTGCCTTGCGTCAGCTCCTGGACTGGGGGATTTTTAGAGCAAAAGGAAGAAAGGTGAGTGTGTTCATAGAATCAGAGGATCACAGAATGGCTGAGACTGGAAGGGACTTCTGTAGGTCATCTCATCCAATCATCCTGCTCAAGCAGGGCCACCTACAACCAGTTGCCCAGGACCCAGTTCCTCCTTTTGGAGACTTCGTAGTTCTCCAGTAGTCTGCACAACTGCTATAACTTGTTCCTGAACTGAGACAACTTGAAGGAGCTTTCTAACCTGATTGAGAAGTGCACCTTGACCCGCTTTCTGTCTGACCTCTGCATAAGAATAAATACACATCCACAGCTCTGAAATTTAAATATGATACCTCTTCTAATGCTTAGTCTTTGGAAACAAGTAACCTAACAAGAATGCTACCTTGGTTAACACTAAGGCTTGTTGACACCAAGATTGATATAAACCATGTCCTTTAGTTGTGAAATGGCAGTGCCACTGTTTTTGTTGAAAAACATGAAACAACGTTAGGCATCCTTTAAACTTATTCAAGAGCTTTCTTAATTTTCCTCAGTGGTTATCAGTCTTGAAAGAGGATTTCTTTGGAAATAGTCTTTACTTTAGGGAAGAACACATCAACCTGCACAAGTGGCAGCAGCCTTAGGTCACTTGGTTCTGCTCTCTCATTTAGAAACCTCATTTCTGTTCATACCTCTCACTCTTCAGGAGCTGGATCACATGCCTGTACGTAAGATTTTACTGAGCACAGCGTGAATCAGTCAAAAATAATGCTGATGGATCAGCGTTCGTTTACACTTGGGATCTTGATGTGGTGAAGTGCAGATCATGACCCAGAAAACATGTGTGTCCTTGTCTACTTCAATGCCTGGACAAACTGATCCCACAGAGGGCAAAAAAACAGTCTTTACTGCTTCATTTTTTTTTCCTTCTTCCTGACTCGACTGCTTTTAGCTCCTTTCATTGCTCACATAAAACAGACAGTTACCTTATGACATACTAAAATATTTATGTGTTAGACTTCTTATTTAACAATGTCCAGAAATACCCTTAATAGGCCGGTGAAAAGCCTGGATAGTTTTGGCAATTTTGCTGTATGTGTTGTGTTGTTTTTTTTTTTTTTTTTCTCACTCAGTGTATGCACCAATGGAACAAAAAAACCTAAACCAAAACAAAAAAACTCAGACCAAGTAACTCATCCCTGGCCAATCCCTTCCCCCTTAGTTCTTTAGCATTACAAAACACACTGATATTATTGACATTAACATATACATTGAACTAAGGACCATTAGCTATTTTTAAATAAAGGAAATAAAGCTATGTACTACATTATGACTAATATATGAAAGAGTCACTCATACAGTGACTTGTAAATAGAACATTTGTGATTAATAGCTTTATATTTGTGAAAAGAGGCATCTCCTTGAATGACTGGTGTGTTGGATATGGGCAGAAAATAATCTGGACTATTTAGGAATCAAAGCAGTAAAAACAAATACAGAGAATTTGAAAGATATATCTAAGAAAGGGCTATGTGACCTTCATGAGCCCTTAGTCATAGAAGCCAGAATGGCTTGCACATAGGAAGCATCCCTGGATGTAATTGTACTGGTGCCCTATTTCTCCTTGTCAGGAGCTAGAGACAGCCCAACTAGCAATCCAAAGATGTGCAAGCCACACACTGTGATGCAAATTCAGATGAGTAAATTCAGTGCACTGAAAAATGAACTCCTAATTTTTGATTAATGCAGGTGATGCAACACACAGAGTGAATCCAACCAGCGTTCTCAAGAGCAGGCGGAGAAGAGAAACACCTTGGAAAGTCTAGGAAAAACACATTTTTTGGAATTCTGCACATCCCTTTTTGATTTGACTTTCTGAGGCCTAGCTGAGGGTGTGAATCAAAAGAAGGGACCCAAGTATGAAAATGGAAGTGCCTGCCTGAAATACGCTACGAAGGCTAGCTTTTAGGGAGATGTGTACACCTAGGCTGCTAATTATGACAAGCAGCCCAATGAGGCTGTCAGGCAGAGAGAAGCAAACAAAAGGATGCATCAGAGAAAGTAGCACCTCTCTTGTAGCAAACTTCAAGTATCATTCAGACTCTTGAAGAGATGCATTTTAACACAGTCTGTGTAAGGAGACTTTTTTCTCTTCCTCCGTAATGCCATTATTGGAGATATGCAAGCGTTAGAAGAAAAAAAGGCTGCTTGGGAAGGGCTCATGCATAGCAAATTTGTTTTCCCCCTTCCCCATCAACAATTGCAACCATTCAGACAAAGCTGGTTTTCCCAGTAGGACTGGCTGAAAACGCACTTCATTTACATGTCCTAATTGGACTTTTTTGGCCAAGGTTGTTCTATACACTGACACTAGGACTAGGTACTTAACATTGAAAAGTACATTATTGTGGTATTGAAGTTAAGGATTTCATTACTTTGAAGTTAGAAAATTCAGAATGAAGGTGTCTCCTTTAACATTAGTGCTTCAGTAGTGTGTATATGCATAAGAATAATATTGGTAATTATATTGGCCTCAAACTGTTAAGAGTCTGCAAATTAAACAGGCAGTCATTTTATTTTCTTCTTTCTCTGTGAAAGAAATAAAAAAGAATTTGGATGTATAGGCTATTACATGAAATGTTGGCTATATAGTCCTGTGGCCTTCAAAAATCAGTACAATGAGCAGATCAGCTGATCTGTGAAGGTCCACTACAGAGGTGATTTAGGAAAAAATCAGCTGCTTCTATATTCTGTTATTTGTATTATGTAAGAGTTGGTTATTTTTATCTTTTATTATTTTGTTCGTAACTATCTTGTCTCACTCAACAAGAAAACATCGTTCATGAATATGTATCTTACAACCTTTTCTAAGCCAAGTGCACAGGTTTAGTTTCAGGGCCTTCCATATTGTACATGTCCTCTACAATCAGAGAGGTTTTGCACAGTCATCAGTGCAAACTCAAGCCATGTCTAGAAAGAAAATTTGCATAAATATTTCACCAGGCCTTAGCATAGACAAGGTTCCTGCAGCTGAACCTGTTTTTCAGCATATTTAATTGCCACAGTAATTAGAACATGAAGGCTCAAATCCACAAAGATATTTGGGTGCCTAATTCTCATTAATTTCAATTGAGAGATGGCACTTACGGCTCTTTATGGACATAGAAGACACAGAAACCTCAAGAATCTTATCTGTTCTACAACTCCCAGACAAATATTGCCATCAGCTTCTTCAGAGCACCAGGAGTTTTATTTTAATTCCTGATGAAGGTACACCTTAAGCACAGGAAATGATATGATAACAATGGAGGCTGCATTCATCTCTCACCTCCTTTCCACCCATCCAGCCCTTTTGAACTGCAGGAAGTTCCCAGATCACAGGGTGCTTTAGGAAACTCAAAAAGCAAACCAAGATATTCTCTGGTGACCACCGGAAAATGAAGCTGGCAGGTTATGCTCTTTTATGGCTTGATAAAAAACCCAAAGTTATTGGGAAGAGCATGGCTCTATACCCCTACCTAATCTTCAGATGTAAAGAGAAATCATGATCACACCTCCAGACATGAGCCCCTAAGACTGAAGTTTCTGGACCCGCATGTAACCATCCAAGTCTGGGCTCATGCCCAAAGGCTGGACCTGCCATGCTGTCCTTCTTCTCCCAGCCACACATCCATATCCCTTTGCTCATGCTATGCCAAAATTCATGGAACTGCACTGTAAGCCATAAAAGGGAACTGGTCCATTAGAAAATGACCTTTTTATCTCTTTTATTAATTGCCAGCTCAAAAATACAGTATCTGGGACAGGGAAAAGGGTGGGACTTCTTTTTTGATAGGGACTTTGTCATGAAACAACAGCCAGCCTTTGGAGGCATGTCTCCAGAGCCACCTGTGCGGGCGATGGAGAGAGTGATGACTACCATTGACTGCCCTTTGAAGGAGTTTCTCTCTCGTCATCCCTAACTACTGAAGAGGCCCAGCCTCTTAATTTAAGCAACTGGGGATGTTATTTATATGATACGAATACACACCCAGAGTTACATGATTAATCACAATCTCCCCACCTTTCTGCTTTAAAACTTCAGTTTGAGCTTTGCCTTGATATGCCGTGTAACTGTAATGATACTTTCTAAATAAATGTTAAAAATAGGGAAAGTATATCTCACAAAGATAGAGCTTAAAATCAGAAGAAACCATTACAAGCTCTGGTTTGCCTTTCTGCATAATTCTGGCCACATAACACTCAATACTGGCTGTGCCAGGGCTATAACTTCAGCGTGAAGATAGTATATCTTTCTAAAGATGTCTGTCTTGATTTAAAGACTTCCAATGATGAAGGATTCACTGCACTCCTAGGTAAGTTGTTCCAGTATTTAATTACCATCACTCTTAAAAATGTTCCTAACCTGATTTGGTATAACTTCAACTTCCAGTTCTACTTTGCTTTGTTTTGTTTTATTTTATTGATCTATTTTACCCAAATGAGACCCTCTCCTCCATGTATGGAATCATAGACCATAGTTTCATCACCAATTACCCTTCTTTCCCATAAAGGAAGTAGACAAAGTTTCCTTCATCTCTCATCCTGGATAATTTCAGTTACTTTTTCTGAGTCTTTCATCATTCATTTAAATACTTTTTGAAGTAGAGACAGTACAACTCGTCAAAGGTTAGAGTTACTCTGTTAGCTTTCAAATTTTGGGGCTTATCTATACTTCATAAGTATTTGAGGTTCACATATCACTAATATAAACATAAAATACCTGTCCAAGCAAGTGCCCAGGGATTTTTTTTTTTTTAGTTTAGACATATTTGCTGATCAACAATTAATGTTTCAAAATCACTTCTCACTCTTCGTGGAAAACTGATTTGTGCTTTGGGTTTTTCTTTTTTTTTTTGTTAAAGCAATAAGAAGCTTTTTGTGATTTGTTTTCTTTGATTTATGTGTTGAAACTGGAAGAAGATCTTTCAGGAGTTTGAAAATTACTGAAGTAAGCACAGCATACTTCATCCTCAGACTTCTCATGGCAAAAGTCACTCTAGTCTAATTTACTAGAGGTCCTAAAAATAAAGGATTTCCTTTCTAATGGTAAGAAATAATCAGTCATTAGTTGTAGTTTTTGTCGTAAGTCTGAGCAGCAATGTCACTAAATAGTAGAGAGTCACATTTTTTACTGACTATTATTACTTGGGCTTTAATGAGAAGATCCTAGGAAGGATTTTGCCTGCTGAGACACCAAGTTATAATCTTTCAAATGAAGCCAAGCTAATAACTATTCCCAGGGCAAGACAAATCTACAGGCACTAACTAGGTTAGTGGCTATTGCACTCTGCATTTAATCTTGAATATGATAGATAGGCAGGTGGGAGTGGGACTGAGGCAAAGATTTGAACAGCAAGAGAAACCGTTCCTCTAACATGATAACAAATGTCTGACAGCATCTTGAACATCTTTGTTTGCACTCAAGCCAAAGTGAGTTGAAGTAATTTACCCTTCTGAAGGAGCCAAAGGTAAGGTTTACACAGCTTTTCTCACAGTGAGAGCCTCAAAGCCAGGACACCTGCATCAAGCAGGCTCACAGTGGGAAATCTAAGCGAGGAAGAAAGGAGAAGTCAGCCTGTGCATCCCTTTGCTGCAGCGAGAGCAGGTCTGCAGCTGCCAGGGGCACTCACAGGGCACTGCGTGTGGCATTGCAGGGCAGTGCCTGTTTGATGGAGGCAGAACTTACTCCTCTCACCCATGAATGTGAGGTGCTTCACAGACCGAGTACCAATTTGTGCACCGATGTCAGCAGATTGCCACCCCTTCCTGCGCTGGTGGCCAGCATTTGTGGTGGGCCCACTCCACTGGAGACACAGGTGACCAAGGCTCCAGGAGGACAGCTTCCCAGCCATTCCCATGGCTCACAGACCAGCTCCTTGTAGGCTTCCAACATCTGACTGCCAAGAGAAATGTGCCACAGCATGAAACTTCAGCTGTGGGTGGCACAAAAACCACAAGCACGTCACTGTGCCACCAGGTCTCATTCCAGGCCTCTGCCGTCCCTACAGCAGTTGTTAACCAGTCAGTCTCAGACCTATGCTCAACAAAAGGGGCTTGAGTGGTGCTGACTGAGTGCATGTTTCTAGTTCCTCGTGGTTTTCCAGAGAATATAGTAGCTACTTTTGCTCCAATTTGAAGCCACTGGAGATTGAAGTTATTTGGCACCTCAGTCCTTATTGAGGATGAGGTGCCTGGGATGGCTGGGCATTCAGGAGCCGTAGGTGTCTGCCACGGAGCACACCAGCCCAAAAGGCATTCATGTATGCAGGCGATGGAGGTGGATCACAAACACAAAGGATAAAATGGACAACACTTCCAGCGAACAGATAAAAACATCTGATCACTGAAGAGGGTACCACGTTGGCACAGTGGCACATTCAGTGGCACATTCATTTCCTTGCTTTTCTGCTTTTGTTTGTTTATTTGAGTATCTTAAGAAACTTAAAAAAATTGAATTGTTTAAATGTCAAATATAAAATGTGACTTATTTTAAACAATGTGTGTTTCAACCAGCTCTTTGACATTAAAAAGGCAAAAAGCATATTTTGTCTCACAACCTGCTTAAAGCAAAACAAAAAGCTAAGTTACAACTCCTTGCAAACAATGAAGGCAATAAATATCATAAATTACTGTTTTATGTGAGACAATATACTAATGTTAACTGAAGCAATGGAATTAGAAAACAAACTCCCTCTGGGAACAATTCTCACACCCCTGTTTTAGAAGGAAGCAGAGTTTACTCATAAATAATTTAATGCATTTGCTCCTGCTAGACTGGACTGACAGGTCTTCCATATACTGAAGCTTTGCTTCTCTGATAATTGCAAACTTTTTGAACTGAGAAAGTTGTCAACTAAAAAGATCTGCACAGTCACTGTAGGACTATCTAGGAACATATAGATGTGCTGTATAACATAGTATTACTGAATTTTGCTGCCATGCAGGTCACCATTTAATAATAATAATAATATTCCTTCAGAATAGTAGTTCTCCCATTTATGAGTATGTAAATAACCTCCCATTCGAAGTCATATAACAATCCCTTAGCAACTGTAACAGTTGCTTACATGGACAAGAAATACAAAGGAAAAGACATGTTATTATCTGTTGTTTTTTTTTTTTTTTTAATGCAGTTTAGCAACTAGAAGAAAAAAGGAGGCAAAGCAGCTGAGACTGTAAGCACAGCATGATAACCTTTGCTGCACAGAAGTACAAAAGAACCAGAAGAACAGAAACAAGAACTGCATAAATTGTGATCCCTGTTACCTGCCTCAGAAAGCTGCCTCACAAAACACTGGACTTTGCACTTATATTTGTTTACACTTCCTCTTCATGTCTAATTTTCATTCAATGTTTTTACTTGCTTTATCTGCAGTGTTGATATATCTTCTCTCAACTCACAGAAATAGATTGGATTCAGAGTTTGTCAAACCTTCTGTTTTTGGCACTTAGAATACAGAGTTATCATAATCAATGGCTTCTTCTAACCCCCTTCTTTTTGACTTAACCTTTCTCTATTAACCACTCAAATGCATCTTCATATGCATGCTGTGTACCATCTAGCTCTAACTTCATCCTTCATTGTGGCTTTCCTTCTCACAGATGACTCTCAGGCATCAGGACTACCCACAGATTTCCTAAGACGCAAGAAGAAGAGGACTTGGAAACTGGTCGCTAGACAGAGAGATGAGCAGTAGGAATTTTGGCACTGATTTTTCCCAGAGTTTATTATTCATGGTCACTTATTCCCTGAACGGTCAGGGCCAATCTTGGAGACCATAGGCACAGATCTGTCAGCATTTCAGAGCCTCCTCTAATATAATTTGTAGCTGTGCAAGACTGCTATTTAGACTGGTCACTAAGTAGATGCAGCCTCGCTTCAACCTCAGGAGACGAGACCATTAGGAACATTGTGAAACAGCTGAGTAACCGTGGCATGGGGGGGAGGCCAGCATTCCCGGCACAGCTCTAACACTTATCCTTCCTGTGGAGCTCCCCAAACCACTCCCACCGGTGCAGGAGTTACCACTCTCCTTTTGCTACTCACTGCAACCCGGTGAGCTGGAGGAAGATCTGATGCTGCTGCTGTTGCCACTGCAACCCTCCCACAAATTCCAGCAGGGAAAGACAGTGAAAATTATCTGGGAATGAGCTGAATCAGCTTCTTTTGTGTCGGCGCCTTGGCCGCACCCGCTGTGTGGCCAGTTCCACCCAGCACTCATCAGCTTCTGAGTAGGAACTGGGGAAGGCTTGTGTGTTTGTGGACTTCCCTCCATGCTGGGAGGGCGATAACCCAGGTCTGGGAGTGAAAGGGCTAAATTTAGGTCCCTGGCTTGGATTCCTCATAGGCAAAGATTGGATCTTACCACCTCCATGGGATACTGGAATGAGTTTGTAAAGGCCTTCACAAGAGATACAGTTGTGACATGCTGATTCTGCTCTGTTCAGGATTTACAGGAGACTGGCCACTGGCTGTTAGTACAGGAGGGCCTGGACTTGCAAATTCCTTGGTCAGTGGTCATGTGCCACATTCTTCTGAAGACTGGGAGAAAAGCACAAACCTCAACACAGTCATCTTGGGATCTGCCTCTGCAAAGAAAAACAGCAGCCCAGCAGCTGGTGGGCCCCACCTTTTACACTTGTAAATTAGCGATGCTTGAATGTGCTCCAGAACCGTTTTACAACCATGATCCTAAAAGATCTGGGGCACACACACCTGAGTCTAATCACAGCATCTTAAAACATTTTTAAGTATGAAGAGCAAAGGGTTGATAAATTGCTTTTGGACACTCATCTCAAGTGTGTGATGCCAGCTCAGCAGCTATCACCATTTTCAAGTTGCAATATCTTTATCTCAGGTGCCCCACCCCAACAGGATTTGCACACAGTCTTTCAGAGGGGAGGAACAGATATCTGCACTCAGTGTGCTCAGGACAGAATCAAAGAATCATAGAATAGTTTGGGTTTGAAGGGACCTTTAAAGGTCATCTCGTCCAACCCCCCTGCAATGAGCAGGGACATCTTCAACTAGATCAGGTTGCTCAGAGCCCCGTCCAGCCTCACCTTGAATGTTTCCAGGGATGGGGCATCTACCACCTCTCTGGGCAACCTGTTCCGGTGTTTCACCACCCTCACTGTAAAAAATTTCTTCCTTCTATTTAGTCTGAATCTACCCTCTTTTAGTTTAAAACCATTACGCCTTGTCTTATTGCAACAGGCCCTGCTAAAAAGTTTGTCCCCATCTTTCTTATAAGCCCCCTCTAAGTACTGAAAGGCTGCAATAAGGTCTCCCTGCAGCCTTCTCTTCTCCAGGCTCGATAACCCCAACTCTCTCAGCCTTTCCTCATAGCAGAGGTGTTCTATCCCTCTGATCATTTTTGTGGCCCTCCTCTGGACCTGCTCCAACAGTTCCATGTCCTTCCTGTGCTGAGGACTCCAGAGCTGAATGCAGTACTCCAGGTGGGGTGTCACCAGAGCTGAGCAGAGGGGCAGAATCACCTCCCTCGACCTGCTGGCCACGCTTCTTTTGATGCAGCCCAGGATACGGTTGGTCTTCTGGGCTGTGAGCTCACATTGCTGGCTCATGTCCAGCTTTTCATCCACCAGTACTGCCAAGTCCTTCTCCTCAGGGCTGCTCTCAATCCCTTCACCCCCCAGCCTGTATTGATACCAGGGGTTGCCCCAACCCAGGTGCAGGACCTTGCACTTGGCCTTGTTGAACCTCATGAGGTTCACATGGGCCCAATTCTTGAGCTTAGTAAGGGCCATGCAGCATCCATCATCAAAGAAAATAGCAACAGCATGTTAAATAACTGGTTTGTTGTGTATGCTTCACATAGGTTAAGTGGATCATCACCATTCTATTGTATTCTTGTTTCATAGAAATGTCCTGGAACGGACACATTTACAGTCTCCTGCTTATATGAACATTCCTACATTTGTCAAATACAGTACATTGCTGCCACTAATGTTTTAGCTTGTGTCTTCTTTAATTGAATAGTCAAACTTAAACTGGATAGAGAATTGGTTAGACTTACTCTAATTTTTGTTATTTTAAATCTTTTAGGGTTTTTTTTTTGGTACAATCTAGGAGATACAAGAAATTGCTACAGAGTCAAGAATGAGACACTGTGAGATTTTTCATCTCACAAAAAGAAATAGCTGATCAGGATTTCACAGAGGAGCACTGTGATATGTTTGTCTGATATACGTGACCCTGTGTTAAAGAGACTTTTGAAAGGGTTCCTGCTGCTATTTACTGGGTATCAAATTATGTATATGTGCTTATTAAGAGAATAACATGTGAGTTTTCCTATAATCATTGTAGCTAATATTATTATACCTCAAAGAGTCAATGTAAACATTTCTCAATATATTTTCAATGTGTTTACTTTGTTTATGTGAATGTACTTCCTGTGTAATCATGGGCATTTTCAGCCCGGGAGTACATATGGGCTTAAATTTACAGATAAGCTTAGTCTCATCGGTTTTACTGAACTACTGGAAGTTCAGCCAGAACATTTTTTTCATATGCGGGAAAGAAAAACATTTTAAATGTGAAAAAGCGATCATGCAACTACAAGAGGTAGCAATAAGGGCTTGAAACTCAGAAACTTTAGAGGCACACACTAAAAATTAAAAAAAGACTTGACTTGATTTCAAACTTTTAGCTCTACCCAGCCTCCTAAGGACTGAGAAAGTCCTGATATGTGCCTGAATCATGCCTATATTAGTGTGTTTTAATTATTACATCTTAGATTTGTCACAAGAATACAAATATTCTCTATTGCCACTTTCCAGAGTCAGAGACACAAAAGCAGAAATCACCTATGAATCTTAGACCTGGAAATATTCAAATTTGTCCACCTAGGGTAAAATATTCCTAGAATTTAAGAACAGCATTAAATAAGTGATTATCTAATATACAATGGCAACATGAGCTTAAGTATTTTTTCTGATTTAATTCTTGCTTCATCTCCAACAGCTGTGGTTTAGTAAAGCGTCCAACCCCAATAAAAGTAATTCCTGTGATAGAAGCTATACCACAACACTTGGCACTTTGTTCTAATGTTAAAAACGTGTTCCATATTTCTCATGGAATTTGTTTAGCCTCTCCTTCCAGCCATTAGATCGTGTTATGTCTGCTAGACTGAGAAACCCTTTATTATCAAATTTTGTTCCCATCTGTATATATATATTTCTATCAAATCAGACCCTTTATGTTCTCCTGTATATCTTAATACCCTAGGAACCCTGAGCTCTTCTTCTGTCCACTAAATTATGAGCAGCAGAACTGGACACAGTAATTCCAGTGCAGGCGTAATTTAACCTTGGCAAACAAAGATTTCCAAAATGGCTTTTTGACAACATCGCTGTCCCAACTCATATTAAGCTGACTATCCAACTCAACCATCTAAGACTTTTTCAGACCATGACCTCAATTCTTTATGGATTACTTTCCTTGTTCTTGTGTTCACAACATTGCATTTACCCATCCTGAAACATTTTGGTTCACCACAACTAGCTTACTAGGTCATTCTGTACCAATGGCCTGTCTTCTATGTTATTTATCTTCGTTCCAATCTTTGCACCATCTAAAATGTATAACTTTGATATCCCACCCAAGAAATTGCTAAAAGCATTAGAAGCAGCAGGCCAAGATAGCCGATGGTTGCAAAAACTCAGTAGAATCAGAGTTGCCTGATTTGTTAGTACAGTATTAGCTTTATTTTAGTCTTCCCTTTTCCCCCAGTGTTCCCTAGCCAACTCTTTAAAAGTTATTATATATATGTTATATGGACTTGCTGATTTTAAAATGTCTAGTTCTAGTAGCTCTGTTTATCATCATTCTTCCTCACTCTTAAAGTAGAAAGTATTCCATTAATATATAATACTATCACATATTTTTCCTTCAAACATAAACCATACACACTTATTTGACGCTTCTGCTCTTTCTTCATTGGTCAAATTTTGTTAGTAATCAATCAACACTCATCTTGATTCCATTTGCCCTCAGTACTCCTAACACATTCTTTTTGTTACCTTTTAAGTGTGCTTACCCATTTTCTTTCTCAGTTCTTTTGCTCTCCATCTCGAATTTGTATACTTCCTAACTCATTTATTGTTACTGCTATCATCTTTCTGTTTCTTTGTATAAACAGATAGACAGCTTTAGATACATATACGTTGCAAAAAAAATTGAGGAGTATTTTATATTATCATAATCTTTACAGAAGATTAAATTTCCCTTTAAGCCAGACTGTTTTTCTAATCTTCTAGACTTCCTTTTTGACTTGGAGAGTGGTGGAACCACTAGTAGATTCAACCGGTAGAACAGCTTCTGGAAGAGTAGATCAACTTCTACTGCTTCTTCTGAATTATTATTTGTACTCTTCTGTTTACTTCCACCCCACCCCGCCTTCACACACAGAGGTTTGTTTTCCATGTAGAAACACACATGGCAGCACGGAGAAATGAAGGGAAGTACTAATAAAATGGAGGTATGATACCAAACATATAATTAGATGTGAATTTGTAGTGTAGTATGGCAGCAAAAGAGTGTAACCGGTGGAAGTATCAACTATGCAAGGGGATGTATAGTGCAAGCTTATTTCCCTATAGTTCTGATCTGACCATGGACAAATTATTATATTCTGTCTTGGGCACCTTCTTAGTAATTTAGAAGGAATTCAGAGAAGAGTGACAAAAGTGATTACACACTGATCAAATAAGACTGAGGCTACGGACACGTGAAAAGAGCTCAAGGCTTGAGCCTGGAGCAAGTTGTACCATTGCATCTCCATACAAAGAAGCTAAGCATGATTATATGTATACAACACAATCTAAATGCATAACTCTGGACTATATATCTACAGAGAGTTACATTTTAAAATTTATGTTAAAAGCATGTTCAGGTTGCAAAATCAAGCATTCAAGTGGTAGGAAATGCCTGCGCAATTTTAATACAGTCCCTTTGTGAATATTCATGATGATACAGCCTGTAGCTGTATGATCCATCAACAATGTATTTTTCCATACTCACTTCCTGGCTCATGTTTACCTCCTTTTGTCTGATCCCTGTTTTGGTCTCCTGCTTGCCACAGCTCCTGCCTTCCCTATCTTTTATCCTCTCCACCATCCTCTGCCTGAGACTTCTTTCTGTTTGCCCATAATCCTTGCTCCTTGAGCCTTTCTTTTTGCTCATACGTCTTCCTTCTAGTCTTCTCTTAGCACTTGCCACCTTCCTCATCTCTCCACGTTAGTCAGATCATTATTCTTTACCTCTTTTTTACAAACATCTTAGCAAGGGGAATGCTGAGAACATGGAAAAGCCCATTTTCCTGCATGATATTCAGGCCCACAAAGACATGAGCAGCTGGAACAAAAATTATAAAGGCTTTTTCTACCCTTTCAGCCCTCTTAAAGCAAGCTCAGTCACTCAAGGGGAGGCACAGTTGTGTCAGAGCTCTGTTGTTGTTGAGCTTGTGGAATTAAGGTAGAAATTTTGAAGAATGTAATCAGCATAACAAGGGTCTGTTAAATCTGTCTAAGTAGTGGATTTTTTTTTCCCCTGGAATTGCATAGCTTGACAGAGATATCATGGGATGGTGAAAAGCATAGGCCTAGTGCTAGGGGTTATGCTCCCCAGAAACCAAAAGTCAAGCGTGTGCTGCAAGGCATGTGTCTGTTACAGCTTCTCAAGAGAAAGAAATGTATTTTTTTCTCTCCTGTGGTAGATTTTCTCCCCTTAATCCCAGTCCCAGAGAAGGCTGACTTGTGCTGTTCAATACTCTCCAAAGAAATAAGCTCAAGACATTCATGTAGAGAGTAAGAATTCTGTCTGAATGATCAAAGTTAGACTTAGCAGCATGAAGCAAGACTTTAAAACAAGAAGTGATGGGCAGCCATTATTGTAGATGGGTCTAACAGCCCTACCTATACCATTGAGAGAAAAACTGGCGACACAGTGGCTTAGGGGAAAACATAACACCCTACAAATATCTGGCAGGTAAAATGGAAAGGATGGACAGAAATTATTTAGGATTCCCTGAGTGGAAGTTATAACATGAAACAGTGCTATGAAATAAGCTCATATGGGAACTAATGCAAACCCTTTAAATTTTTTTCTGAGCAAAAATATGAAGTGTAGCACAGGGAATAATCTTGCACTGAGGAGGAGTTGGGCTGGATGATCTATTAGAATTTTTCCATCTCTTTCTTCTGTAATTAATGGTAGAAGATTTACCAGTAACCAAAAAAAAAAAGTTCCCTCACCCTGTTTGTCCAGTCCCTCTCTGTCTCATTAGGTGGAGACTCTGCTCTCCTTATGTATCAGAAGAGAGAATGTATCAAGAAGATGAAGAAACATCTTCAGCCAATAAAAGAATTGCAGACCCTAATGGTGTAGCTGGCAGCAAAAAGCAGCCAAGCTTCTTCCTGTAACTAAGGAAAGAACATTTAATGGAAAGTCACATACGATAAGATTAAAAAAAAATCAAGACAATACCTTTACTGCTGTGTAATTTATGCAGTCACTTGAGAAGAGAAAAAAAAAAAAAAGGAGTCCAACTGTATTTTACTGGCTGCATTAGAAATGGACAGGATTATAGCTTACAGCTTTTATACTGCTTCTACACCTTGTGGAGAAATATATTATATAATTTTTCAGTTATAATTTAAGGATTTAACTTCTAATCTAATCTTCTAGGTGAAAGAGTCTTTAGTTCTCCACACCTACATTCTTTTGGATGGGTGAGGACAGCATGAAAAGTATCTCTTAAAAATTAGTAACATGCAGTCTGCTCAGTTTTTCCATCTCACGCTTTCCTCCCTTCCCAGTTCTCTAAGAGACCCTTATTTTATGAAGTTCAATAGCCTTAGTGTGAAACAACTTACACATTCTTAAAGAAAATAGTTTCCTAATAGCAGGTTCTTCAATACTAGCCACTTCTGGTAGAGACAAATTCCTTTTGGGGATTAAATATGTTTCTAAATAATACCTGACGTAACTCTTACAAAAGACTATACTCAATCATACGTGGCCAGCCTTCCTCATCTGATAAGATACATGATAAAAACTTCTTATGACCCAGAGCCACAAGATATTTAAAGCTTCTGTCAGACACCTTGTGGATGGGGAGAATTTCAGAGTCATTTATGGGTGAGAGATGGCAACCATTTCCCAAGTGGCCCAGGACCAGATTAACTGGGTCTAACATGGGGTCCAAAGGTGATTTGCTGGTGTGGGTCACAGCTCACTTCTCCCCGAAGAGGGGAGTCAGGTTACTTCGGGGGCCCCATGGTGGTAAAGCCACTATGAAGAAAGCCACGTGTGAAAACTCTATGTATGTACATTGGGTGTTACAGGTTGGGTAGCCATTTACAAGGCAATAATAGTAATCTACTGTTACAGAAGAATATGTATTATATTTATGAATCTTATTGTTTGAGAAGTTTAAAACCACTACAGACAGAAAAATAATAATTATGAAATAATAAATAATCTTGTTCTGACTTAGAGATGGGTAGAATAACACTAGGGGTTCACAGACTTTTTTTCCCACATCCCAGCAGCTTTCAGCCTCAGTAGTGGCCATAGTGGTGGGACCTACTGGCATTTCTCAGTTTTCCATCATGCAATATACCACTTTGAACTGGCCTGTGTAACACCAGTGGCAAATGTGGCATAGGATTGCTCCTGTCTGAGATCAGATCATGTACAGATTTACTGCTGAAGAAATGAACCTTTGAGTATTTTAGCTTGAAAGTCTTTACTGTCTCAAATTCCATGTTATTCTGTATTTTCTAACCTATGAACTTTCCTTTCTGTATTATTTAAATATGCAGCTATAGATTACAAGAGTTTTGAATACATATTTACTTGTACTTGCAGCTGCATCCCTGTTTGCCAAAAGTATTTCTTAATCCACCTTCTTCCACAGTCTCTTATCTCTGATCTATATAAAAAGTGCACATCATGTTAATTCAGATTTATTAAAAAACCAGACCTGCTCAGTTCTGAGATTAACACATATTCAGATCACCATATGTATAGTCTGTATTTAAGGTCTGTCTATCGCAGAAGTTCCATATTCAGAAACTGTGTGTTCCTGTTATCTTCTACATTGAGCTAAAGAAATGTGATCTTAAAATAATTATAGTTGCAAAAGCCTGAATGCTGAAGCTCACACAGCATCCTCATTGAGGCAAAAGCAAATGATACAAAAGGAGTTTTGAAAGAATAAAGTAGAACATTGACCAGTAAATGATGCCTTGATATTTGCTTCCTCTGGGAATCAAGGAGACATGAGTGAAAATCCAGGGGGCAGTTCCAGAAAAAGAATTGTTTCTCTTTGTGGAAGGAGCAAGTTTGCTTCATGTATGAGGGGAAGAAAGCTTGTAGCTCCCTGTTCCACAGACCCTTTATACTGTGGGTGGCTGGTATTCTCCATCCCTAGCACTGATGCTCTGCGGGGTCTGGAGTGGCTGGTGCTGGGCAACATGTGTTGCTGGGTATTTCTACCATCTGTATGTGTTGATGAAACACCGTAGGTGTGCAGAGACAGGACCAACGTGCTTTTGCAGGGGCAAATTCCCTGAAAATCATTATAGGTAAGGGTGTGGGAATGGATGAAGAGCTGGTGTGTTTCTGGTTCCAGTCACTGCTACCATGGGAGTAAGGACTGAAACTCCTAGCAGTCCCCCACTTCTTAAAAGTCATCCCAGCTGAAACTGAATATTTGCAAGGTGTTGTGATTGGCACCAGGATCTGAAGAGGTGGACGGGAAACTGGTCAGGATTCTGCTCTCGGCTGTTTGGGGCAGGATTTCTTGGTATGTGGCCAGATAGTAGTAACTGTATTAGTGTACGAGGGAGAAAAGCAGACCTGCTACATAGTGTGATCTTTTTTACATCAACAAATAAATCATAATACAAAGACAGAAAGCCCCAAAGGTCTTTTATTCAGGTGTTGTAAGTTCAAAAAAAAAAAATTAATTTATCTCAGGTAGACTCTGTTTAAAGAAAATGTTCTTGGAAGACAACTCAGCAAGCATATTTAACATTAATGGGATTGGGAAGAATAATTTATGTACATTAGAAAAAAGGAAGCCCAAAAAATCATAAGAACTGAACACAAGCCAATTCAAAATTATTTAGGATGTTGTACAAGTTACAACAGTACATTCCGTGACTTGTAGCCTAATATCAAATATCACGAGGAGTCTTTACAAAATTAAAGACCAGACACTGCTCAGCATGTTAGATCTATGATGAATATGAATCAGTTCCACTCTCTTCAGCCCTGACCACCATTCCCATGCCAATTGACTGAAGTTAAACTATACAAATTAAATGCCAAATGAGAATGCAGTCAATAATATGCATTCAAAAACATGTAACTTCAGAAATGAACATGAGATTGCTTCTCTTCCCCATCTCAGTCCCTCACCTACTTCTACTCTGCCAGGTACCGTGTCATATTATATCTTTTCTTAGACCACAAGACGGTAGACTTATACTTTATTTATCTGTCAGAGACAGGCACATCCATAGTCTAAAATTCACAATAAGGCTAAATTTGGATTCCAGTCTTATTGCAGAATGCCACCTTCCTCAACAAATAATGTATTTGGCAATAAGACAGCTTCTTCATATTTTTTTTCCCTTGGAGAAACTTGCTGTTTCAAGGTACATTAAAGTATTGGACTTTGGTCTTAGAATAATAAATAAAAAAATGCTGAAACTGGCAAAGTTCAAACTGACACATTTATAACAGTGAGAGTAATCATCCTGTGAATCAGATTTCCAAGGGATGTGGTAAATTTTCCGTAATTAGGGATCTTTAAGTCAAAACTGGATATCTTATTAAGAGGAATATTCCAATTCTATTAGAAATCCTTACGCCTGATGCAAGAATAAGCTGGCTAGAGCTTTATGGTCTAACTGCAGGAAAGCAGATATCATAGTGATTTTGTGTGAACTTAACATCTATGAAAAATAGTAGTAATGGTAAAAATAATAGCATTACAGCTATTTAAGTAGTTAAAGTTAGACACCGGAGTCCAGAGTTAGGCTATTATTTAAGCACTTGGTTTTCAAGGATACTAAGAGTCAAATAGCTTTTGATGGACTCTGTGGACAATATCCTATAACAAACAGAAATCAAAAAAGGGAATTGTTTTACATCAATCTCTGAAAAAAAAAAAGAGTAAGTAAATCAAACAAAACTGGTGAATGCAAGGGAATTTCAAGCTCCGAATGCTGAGGAAGCATTTGCTAGCAAAGGAAAGAAATATCAACTTCAATTTCAGGAAAGTAGTGGGGATCCTTTTTTTATTACAATTTAATTTTTCTTCAGAGATTGTAATTCACTAGAAAATCCACTTGGCACTTTTTTCATCACTGCCATTCATAAAATGATGTTTTCTTAATGAAGATGATCGACTATGAGATGAAGGCAGGAAAAGTTTTAGAACAAACTATTTTACTGAAGATAAAGTAGGAAGTACCGGTCCATGGAGATCTAGATGGGGAGCTTTGGGGCAGAAATTTCAAAGGCAGTCATTGTTGGCCCAATGTTGTTCTCTCTGAAACCAGTGGAAAAACTGAATGCTTTTTTTGAAATAATGTTCTTTAATGGAAGCAAAGCTAGGCCAGGGAGAAGTGTTTATGGTAATTAAACCTTTTGTGTCAACTACCCGAAACTTTTCAAGTTTAATGGTGCAGTAGATGACTATCATCGTTCCCAAAGCTTTCTTTGTGATAATTATTATAAATCCCTACCTTTCCCTTCAATGAGGAGGAATTTTCTTCCTCCTTAGCTCATATGTTCACTTTTTGAATCAGGGAAAATAAGCCTGGCCAGATAGTGGAAAGAAGCATAGGGCATCAGGTCCCCCATTAATTTAGTAGCACAGAAAATATTTTAAACTAAAAACACTGAAGTGAGCACTTTAACATACAATTTGACATCTCCTATTACTCTTTTCTCAATCCTTTAAAATTTCAGAAAAAGGCATTATTACTTGGACCCTCTCAGAAATTAATTTCCATTGTGATACATGCTGTTTAATCACTTAACCAATGTTGACCTGCCATAACGCTGTGCCTCATAGCTACAGCCAAGTGAAACATCCCTCAGACACAGCTACCTGGGCTGGGCAAAGCACCAGGGCTTACATGCCATGTGCTGCTTCAGGTATCCGAGCTCACCAGAGGATCTCTGCACAGCACTGCTTTGTACATCTTTCATCGTCTTACAATGCCAGTACATTAAAAAAGTATGCACTAGGAGGAAAGTACTGTTCTTATTCCCTTTTTACAAGCACAGAGAGATGATAATAATTTGCAGAAGTGCTCATAACTATTATTATTTATTATTTGCACTGTGATAGCATCTATGAACAGAGTCTGTGGCAGAGCTGGAAACAGAATCTAGCCCTTGTGAGCACCAGTCAAGTGCCAAAACCACAAGTCCTTCCTTCCTCCCACACTGCATGTATTTGTAAAGAATTATGCTTTTTTTCAATTTTGTAACTGCTACAGCACTGTTAACCCCCCACTCCCCACAATATTCTGGTCTGTATTTGGTTTAGGAAATTACAGTTTTTAAGGATATTTTCGTTATATACTTTTTTCTCTAGATCAATTTAATGCTTTCTTCTTTGAAAAGGCCATGAATGAAGGAAAAGAAATTACCACATTGCACTTGTACATTCTCAGCAATTACTCATATGCAGTTATTCACACATTCATTTGCACGTAGTCACAAAACTCAACTTGTAGAAAACATTGATTTCCAGGGTACTCTCACAGTCTGTGACTGATCAAACAGAGAAACCATTTAACCTCTCTCAGACTCTACAAATACAAGTAAGAGGAAGTGAGAAAAAAAAAAGGAACTAGCAAAGTTTCAAACAATGGAGTCAAGACAAAAAGCCTGTATACTCTTTTTCACCACCACAACAACAAAATGTGTGTCTTTTAATTTTCATTCCTGTAGAAAGCACAAATTGCTTGCAAAATTTACAGTGGTGAAAAAGGGCAGGAAAAGTGAGCCAGGATAGGAGGAGCCCTTCAGAGTCTGTTAAAAGATGTAAATAACTTTTGTGCTGAATGTGGCTCTGATTAAACAAAGCCATTATTATTAGCTTTTTAAAACTGTAAGTCTGAAATATACACAGCAACTTGCCAAGTAACAATGCCATGTCACTTGTTTGCTATTCTTCTCACTTTTATCCTAGTTTTACCCTTTTCGCTGTCTCATTCGTAACTTTGGGCCCCATACTGATTAACCCAGTGGAGCCCAGGTCCATGACTTGGCTTCTAGAGGCTACTGTAACATGAAGAGCATGTAACTAGTAATAATAATAGTCTCCAGACACTTACCACTGGGCACGGTGCTTATTACCATGAGTAGTCTCATTGAAGTCAGTGACACTGTTTTCTTCCAGGAGTAGTTACAGCGCAGTTAATGGCACTCTTCGTAGTGTAAACACCACACCCTATGAAAGTGTTTAAAATATCAGGACTTTATAAGCTATTCTGGCCAGGTAATCTGTCTTTATTTGTCCTGCTGAGCATCCCACGTGATTATGACATGATGTATTACAAATTAGAAATGCAATACCTTCAGCTGTAGGGTTTTTTCACTTTCATAGTTGCTTCACTCTTTATAGAAACATGGCAGTTGTGTTAGAGCTAGGACTCTCAATGCCTCTTTCTCTAACTTATCTATGTGCCCCTAAATCTTATGCACATTTTCCAATCAGACTGAAATTCAGCCAGCCATAATAGGAATACTGGATACAGTTAGTGCTTCAAGCATAGTGCTACTTGAGTCAGATTTTCTAAAGATTTAGCCACCTTTGGCCTCAAGGAAAAAAAAAAAAAAGATTTTGTCATTCATTAAAAAAAGAGAAACTCTCAGCAGGGCTTTTTTGTGCATGTAGATGTGAAGATCATGCTGGAGCTACAATTATACCCTAAGTGACCTCAGTCACTCAGTGTTTTTCTCAATCCAGTATGTGGTTCCTCATTTTTTTTCAAGAAAGAAAGAGTTGAGTTTCAGTAGAGTTGAGTTTTTGGCAAAGCGGCATGTTTGGGAAGGACTATCTTGCACAGATATGAGTGATTTCCGTTCAGGTGGGGTGGCCAAAAGGATTCATGAAGAAGCCAGCAACTCTGTCCTTGCTTCAGCCAATTTAACTACCCTATATGCTGGGAGAGAATTGCTTAGAGGTAGGAAAGCAGGACGTGGCATAGCATTAGCCAGATGGGAGAGCCACTAACGCAGGTCTTCCTATTAAAGGAATTGAAATCCCAGAGAGGTGGAGAACATCATGTGTTTCTGTGTATGTGTGTGAAGCTGGAAGTGCTTCAACCTATATGTATGCAACAGAGTGTGATAGACATTTAGGAATATCTTTTTAGATGCTTATATATTCCAAAATGATGTAATGAGAGGAAAAGAAAAATGGATAGAGAGGAAGATAAAATGGTGAGGGGAGGTAAAATTGTGTGGGGTGGGCCAGAGTGCCCAGAGGACAAGACAAATGCAATAAATTATTCAAATGACTAAAGCTATTTCCATGTAATAAAGCTCAAAAGAAAAATTGCATGAAATGATCATGCATTCCTGATGGAAAGATTTGTCTTTCATCAAAAAACATCAAAAAGTAACTCAGCCCAAGTAGATCCAGTCAGAAAAACAAAGCAAAACAAAAAAACCTTTGTTAAAACTGATTTAGGTTTGCTTAAAGGTATTTTGTGCCCTTTCTGAGGATCAGGTGTAGCAAATCCTAAGCTTCTCAAAAGCAGGGAATGCATGGGCAGATCTCTCAGTTTAAATTTCTGAAATCTGCGGAATTCAAGTTTTAATTTACCTCCATCTGCCCTACACTCAAACACTTGCTCAGCTCCATAGAAAGAGCATCACATCAATGATTTTTTTTTTAAAATGTTATTTACAGTGCCTTCATCCTTCTGCAGATGACTCAGTCTAACACTTTTCTTTCACTTGCCAGTCTGTAAACCCACAGACCACACACATCTCCCATCTAGCTGCTGACGATCTCAGTACCCTACCGCTAACGTAATATACACATGACAGTGCAGAAATGAGGTATATAGGTTCTTCCCAGGTGCATCAGTATCTTTTCCCTTTGATCGTGAAAGCAGGAGTTTCATACAGGGATTCACATACACACCCAGAGAGACACAACTGCTCCCTGGTCATCTCTTACCACAGTCACCATCATGCTGCACTGCTCCATCCTATCCTTCTATCTCTGCACATACAGGCCGTATACTGAATTCAGCAGAAAACCCCCCCGGGAATCCCCAGCAGCTATATGCAACTTCCAGAGGGCACAATTGGGCTGCAGGGCCATGTCATTTAACTCTTTGCTTCCTAGTTTTCCAAAATCTAAGTTTTGCTGTGTTCTTGTTGGGGAGTGACACAAAAGGCATTTTCTTAACTCACAAAGCACTGTTTGTCTCAGTAAGTATATTAAATATTCTAGAGAATGACTTTATAGCGGCTATATTCATCAGCACATTTCAAGTCATCACTGCAGAGTATGTGCAGAAAGCAAAACTTCACATTCATAATTGTATTTACCCCATGAGACTGATTTTAAGTGCTGTGATAATTTGATTACTGTGTACTTTCAATGAAAATAGTTCCAGTAACTTGGTGCTTCTTATATAAGTACTTCTAATGTGTATACAAATGAGGCAGCTATTCAGAGTTTGAGTAGTAAATACATGTAAGAGAAAGCAACTCCCTGTTTCCAGGCGTAATCTGCAAATAGAACAATAGGCAAAATTAACTGAAGTAAACAGGAATTAAATATTCGTTGTGCAGAGCTGGGGCTCATGTTGTATCACAGAAAAATGCATAGGTTGATCAGGTAACACAACCAGTATTTTTAATGACCCTTCATGGAGCTCTAATGGCATATCTTGCATGAGGTACTTGAAGATCAATTAATAGTTACGATGAAAGGGCCAAGAATCCATGCTGTCTTACTGCCCTGAGGCTTTGAGTTCAGCAAAGAAACACAAACCTCTCCAGTAAACTTATCATCCAGGGCTTTGCAGCTGACAGTCTGTGGAAAGCTTGATTTAAAAGCTAAGTCTCAAGGTGTGCTCTCAAGCTCCTAGTGTGTTCGAAATAGGACCAGGTTCAGGTTTAGACATGCTGTCGGCAGACAAAGGACTGGGCCTGCTTCTGAGGATGCCCAGGAGCTTCTCTTGGCACATTTAAGTGTTAAGGAACATAAAAGTTAGGAGGCATGTCTAGCCTTTGAGCCAGCTGGAATACGCACTTGTCTCAGCAGCACATTACCTCCACAACCCACGTATATGCTGTTTCCAAATCAGTAAAACAAATTCCTTTCAATCTCTTGTGGCAGCTCTTCCTGAGCCATCTTACTGACCAAAGTAGACTGGACGGTGCATTTAATACTTGCTTAACAACAAACCACTCTCACTTAGCGTGGCAGGTAAGTGTATGCACAAGGTACCTGTTATGTCAGAAAGCAGGTCCTGAATTAAAACGATCCTACTGAGGTTACTTTTGGGAGCGGTGGGCAGTAGAAGGCTGCTGTGCAGCAAGGCACCATCTTTCTGCGGGCCTCACAGCTGTATAATTCCTACTGAAGGTAACACACTGCTCAGCTATGCAGCACAAAAGGAAAGCTGTGACCACTCAAAGCAAACAAAATCCCAAACTCTGAGTTCTTAGCCATTTTTTTTTCCTATGAGCCTTTTTTTTGTTTTGGTTTGGTTTTTTTGTTTTGTTTTTTTCTTTGCGGTACCAATGTGGCTGGAAGGGACAGGCAATTTGAAAACAAAAGTTTATCTCTGCTGTTAATACCAGGCACTTAGATACTGACATGAAATTATAGCTATGTGAATTCACAAATCTATGTTTACATGCAGTGAAGAGATGGCAAATACATACATACAACCTGAACTACACTTAATGTAGTATACACTTAAATTTCGAGAGAAAATGCAACAATAAATCCCATGGTAGTTATTTTTCTGAGCTCATGACTTGTCTTGTAATTGTTATGCCCACGTAAAACATTTGAACTAGACCTCTAAATGTGGAAAAGGCAGCCTAATCTGATGGAAAAGAGCAGTTGACAGCAGTGAGATTGCATTTGCATAGTAGAGAATGATTCTTCGTTCCAGGCTGCTTTGTCCTTCTGGACGGAGTGCCAAAAATGATAGGTATAAATGGTAGCTTAAACAAAGCTCAGTTTAAATTCAGATGCTAATTGTGTGACTAGACCGGGTATCAGTGCACGTGCGCAGGGGACAGGCAGAGGGTTCTTTCCAGTCCCTGTGTTTGAACTCAGTGGAAAAATCCGTCCTTGCTTAAAGGTTACCTTAAGGAGACACGAATCTCTGTGACTACGTAATTATGACTTTTTGTGTATCTCTAATAAAATAATCTGTGTCCTTATTTTCAGCTTTAAAAGGAAAGTATTAAAGAGCCCTGACCACAGAAAGCTTTTTTATGAATATGACCCTTTGTCCTGGGTAAGTATTGCATCAGGAAGTACAGTGGCATACCTGTTGCTTAATTTTAGAAGGAAAAAAGGTTTTAAATTTCACAGCAAGTGAAAATATTAATATCTTTGTAGGGAATAGTTTCTGAAAAGAACTGCTGGTGGAAAAAACAGAAGCGCCCAGGGATAGTATCTAACATCCCAAGTGGATTATTAGTTGAGGATTTTAATTTTTCATACCAACATACCTGTTCCTATAAAAAACCAGATACCTGTTTTATTAAAAAAAGCGTGTCATTACTGTTTCAGTTTTTCCAGCTTAAAAACAATGAAGAAACTGCTTACCTAGCATTTAATTAATTTATGCAAGATGTGTGTACAGTAAAAAGTAATGATCAGGATACATCCCTTTTCCAAAGTCAGATGAATACTTTCAAACATAGATAACATAAAACTTAACACTGAGCAAGTATAACACATGTATGGTGGAAGACAATAGAATGTAAGTATTAATAGAAACCAGTTCTCATTTGCAACATTTTTCAAGGGAATACAGTTAGAAATTAAGCATTTGATATTCTATGCTTATGCCAAACTTGCCTCACAGCAGATATTTTCCCACATAAAACTCTAGCAGTGCCACCTTGGGATCTCTGGGCATCATATTCCCCTCTTGAAAACATTTTGGGGTTTTGCAAAAAAATAAATAAAGAAAGAAAGAAAAAAAAATTGACTGTCTCACTGGATTGAACCTCAAAGGCTTCTTTGACGCAAGTGTTATTTTGACCACGTGAACGTGGTTTCCATTTTTAAAAAAAACTAGATTAAAACATGCATGAACAAACTGTCCATTGAACTTTAATGTTTCTTTGTTTCTTTGATGGTTAGCAGATTTCTGCTTCATAGATTGCCTCCTCCCCATACATTCTAAAAGTGAAATGATACATTGTAATTTGAATGATAATTTTGTTTTGATGATTTAATTGATAACAGACAGAGGAATAAAATCCCTGTTTTTCTCTGCCATGCAGATGATATAGCTGCATTTCTTAGTAAACATCTGTATATAATTAAGGGATGTTGCACTAAAACTGTTTCTTCCTTACCTTTACTCTGGGGTTTTCTTGAGGCTCTGTAGGATAATCCCGGTTCAGGAAAGGAGATGTTGCCTCTTGTCATTCAAGGGTTCTTTATCTTTACTTTTAGTGGTTTAGGTGCCAACTAAAAGTTATCTGCCCACATTGTTTTTAATGACGTCAAGACCAATCATAACACACCCCCTTTTTGCTATCTTTCCAAGAATCTTTGCAATCATCTCATCCGTTTATCTTAAAAAAGGAACCTTAATAGCTGTATTTTAGCGCACACAAGGTTTGACCTAATGTGTGTATATATTTTTGCAACTGCAATGTTATGTGAAAGACAGCAAAAATATTCAGTAGGATTGCTTCTAAACTAATTGTTATATTGTGCAGTAATACCATATTTTATAAGAGTTGCACATCTTTGTATAGACATGTAAATCAAAAGCAGACCAAGGACTGTTCAAACCTGCTCTGCCTATGTTGCACACAGGGAGTTATTCATTCAGTTTATCAGCCATAAAAATAATTGCACTACACTCAAAACTGACTGACATATTTTATAATTTTTAACACTAAAATGTCCTGGTAAAAAGGAACACTACAATAACAACATCTGATTAGTAGAGAATTGCCACTGTAAATTATAGTGTTTGCAGAATAAAACAGAGTTGAAAGAGTTACAACTTCATATTATAAGATATAATTAGGGTTTTGTCTTCCTTTCTCCCCTACAATGCCTTAGCAATATCCTAAGGAGCATGTCTATTCCCAGTCCTGGAAAAATGGCCAAGTGACTGCTATTGTCCAAATCTCCAAATGTTCTTTTTTTTAGTTTTAAAATTTAAAATAAAACAAGAACAAATTTTCATCAGTACTTGGATTTCTGTTTCACACACAGCTATAATGACTGCTAATCTTTAAGGAAGAAACAAACAAATGTTTGCACAAATGCATAAAGAAGATCAGTGTGCGTGTGTGTGTGCACACGCACGTGCACAGGCAGAGTTCCTCCTAATCTGGATGTCCTTTCTTTGCCAGCAAAAGAGCAGTTACAAGTGAAATGCAATCTACTGTCAGTAGATTTTCAAAAATAACTTTAAAAAAATTTGGATGTCACAGTAAAATAAATAGAGTATTTGATTTGACTTGTGAGAATGTCATTTGAAAATATTGACCTTTGACATCTGTGATGCTGCTTCAGAAGTTTTTAAAGCATTTTCCCAGTATCTAAAAGCCAGGATAAATCTTGTGAAACTTCCTGAGTATGTTGTTCTTCCTTGCCATATTATATGTAGTAGATCTTGATACTTGCATTCACTCACACAAAAATCTCAAGGTTCTTGATCATCTGCTAGTTTGTCAGCAGGAATACTTCTAAGGTTCTTCAGTAATGATGGACTCCAGGAGACAGTGTTGCTGTTTGATGGCCATTCCAGGAGTCAAAACCATCATCAAGACTAGACAGTGATCTCGTAAGCATGGGCTCAGACGTGCTGGAGGGTACCCTTAAAAGCACATGAGACCCTGCATGTCCGAGCATGCCAGGTAGATTAATTCCCTACCAAGTATGCCCAGATAAATAGCCTACAGGTTGATTGAGAAGCCGTCTGTCTGAGAGGCAGCCAAATGGAGAGGATCTAAATAGCAGTGTAGCGCACCTCGGCCAGGGTGCTCCAGAGACTGCTCTGCCTGAGCAATTTTACCATACCATAAGCTTTATATGAATTACTGTGTCACAGATATCAGATTTCACTTTATTTTTTTATTTCATATGGAAAATACATTAGAAGAGAAAAGTATATGAGGTTTGTGAAAGAACAGTCTACTCGTCAATCTTTATCTTAGATTCGCCTGTCTGGATTCCACATACTTGACCATGGGTCGATAGCATTGACCATCTCAGCTCAGGAAAGGGTCCCAAATGTGAAGCAGCAAGGAGTTACATTAATAACCACCACTTAACAGTCTTGTTCCCTCAGGCCAACTGCATAATTACTGACAGACGTATTTGCACGGTGCCTGTCGGCATCTATACCTGGCCTATGAATAAACAGAGTGCTTCAGTTTCTAGCACTGACAGTCCCTTATTCCTTGAGAAGCTCATTTATTTATCACCTCATTAAACTAAAGAAAATGAACAAAATATAAACAAGTCAAGGTTTTAGGGTATCACAAGGGTGGTCTTCTATTGCAATATAAAGAAAATGCTGCAGAAGGAGATAAGCTTTGAATGGTGCAATAGGCAAAACTCTTCTTTAGTCCAATTTACCTTATTCCTGTTGCTGCTATTATCAATCTAAATTCAGAGAAATATGACAAGATGAAAAAGGAAACTTTATAAACAAGGTCTTCAACTTAAAAAAGACACGCTCTCCTTCAGTGAGTGCATATTTAGTTCAGTATTTCTTTTGGCAAAGTTTAGGCATGTCTCTAGTTAACAAATGTATTCTGCTGTCAGCCCTTTTCAAGAATTATATTTGATGCTGGATGCCAAATAACTTCTTTAACTATTAATAAATAACTCATAGGTATCTTAGATAGTGTGCACTTGAGGAATTATGCTAATGCTTTCTATGCCAGAGACAAGGGAAATTCCACCCCCCCGCCCCCCAAATCTCCACTTTTGCTGACATGTTCTCTGAGCTCTGCTTTCAGAACAGGTTCATTCTCACTAAGACAGCCATCTAATCTCATGCAAAATCTGATCACCAACTATCTACTTCTTGCTGATGTTGCTGAGAAAATTCCTGTTGACTCCAGAATGGGAGAGAATATGGATCCATCAGTTTTGGAGTCTGGTCTAGCTGCTTGTATTTCATTAGCTTCATGGTAGTGAATCTTTGCAATTTGAAAAGAACAGACTAGTCACTACCTTGTGAACCAAATTACACTATATATTACATGCTACCTAACTAACAATAAAATATTTTATAGGTAAAAAAGAACATTAAGTGACACCATGATTTTTCACATGGATTGCAGAGAAGAAAGGATGTCTAAGGGAATGCTTAGATAAATTATACCCCAAATCTCAAGGTGTGTCAGTTACTTGGAACATTATTTTTAGTGGAATTAATTTTTTATCATGTTTATTTTAATCTATTTCAAGCTAGTCCCTTGTAAGAGCTGCTTTGTTCATGCCACAGAGACTGAAATGGCTGTTATCTCAATCATTTCTCCTAACACTGAAGTAATTTATCACTATCAAGTGATAGTAGCTAGCCCCTTTTCAGATGCCATTTACTTCCTACATTTAGTTAATACCACAGAAAATTTGTGGGGTAAATTTCATCCACAGTGAAAGTTCGGAAAGAGAATCTTTTAGAAGCAAAACTCCTCAGAAAGCAGCAGTTTTTAAGGTGTTTTGATTTCAGGAAAAAAAAAATATTCTGAGTGCTTCTTGACCACCAAATTCCCTGGTGCAGTAAAATTAGTATCTCACTGGGGAAGAGAGAGGAATAGGCAAGGAGAGTTGATAGAAGAAGGAAAACCCTGAAAATTCAGACAAACATTTTGTCTCTACTTTTGATTTGACGATCTGATGACTAGAAACCTTCTTTGTATTTCAAGCATCAATTTATATTTTCCTTATGGTTAAAATATATTTTTCTTCCTTGTGGATTTTTCTCCCAAGAGATTTTAGACAGCCATGTCCATGTCTCAGCTTGCAGTTTTGGCTCTCTGAGCTCATGGGAATTTCAGCCCTCAACTCCAGAGGGTGCTTTAACCAGGAAGAGGCAAAGTTCTGGATGAATGTGCCTTTCTCTTTCCCATGTAACAGCTTGACAACCTTGCCCCTGGGAATTGTCTACTAGAATCTATTTCATCAGTCTTCTGAAAAGGATGATCAAATGAGCAGACTATTATGCATTCTACCTTTTTCTCTTCTTTATAAACTGCCACATAAGTTAGGCAATTCCACTTTACTACCTTTATATTTATTTAAAGCTTTTCCTTCTGCAGTTTGTGTTCCATTGATGTTGGTTATTCTACCATGTTTCTATTACTCGCGATAACATCTAATTTTACATCCTTCGTGAAGAGAGCAAACTTTTTTTTCTCTCAAAGCTTTATTTTGTTGTACAATGGTTGCAGTTTGCTTTGACTGCCACATCCAGTTCCATAGGTGCATTAGGGACCAGTCTCATCTGGTGCTGCTCTCATTGCTTCCCTTTTCCTTTCGTCCTCCCCTCCACAGTTATTACTTGCCATATACCTGCCTCTTCTTAAAGTCAGGTCGTCTGAGTTTTTGCATTGGTAATTCTGAAGAAATGCTTATCAGCTGAGTCATAGAAGTATATATGATGTCTATCCATGAAAAAAAATTCCATTCATGAGCTTTACCACAGGTGCATCTCAGTAGTCCAACATTAAAAGAGGTTTGTGTTAACCTCAGCTTTTCAGGTCTGTTATGATACTGGTCATGATTTGTTTTCATCAGAATGTATTAAACAGTAATATTAAGTCTGAAAATAGCAATCTTGAATCATTGCTTCCACATCTTTCTTTCATAGCTGGCAACAATCTTTTAGCCAGTCACAAACATGCAAGGTCATTTCTTCTGACAGATTGTTTGATTGTTAAGTGTCTGGACTAAGGCTGAGTTGGAGTTCTTGAGTGAGATTTACTTGGAGTCCTAGGTTAGGGAGATGTTACAGAAGAATTACTGATGTATTTTCATTTTCTGCTGGAACAACTACAGGGAATCTTCCATGTCTCAGTCTTATTGGATATTCGTATTTACAGTTATTCAACAAACAATCAACAAAATTAAATGAGAAGTTTTCTGGCTGTTTTATCTACGCTGGCCACTAATGAGAGAGAAGAGTCCAAGGGACGTTTGCTCACCTCCTCAGTGCTGGACATCATAGTAAAAATCAACTTTGAGAGGGACATCGGCAACTGCAGAGTTTTTCCTCCCTACCCTTCCGATTTAGACAAGGTCTGCATCTACCCAAATTTGAATTATGTCTATTCTTTAGAAAGGTGCTTATCTAGTTCACTGCTGGGAGTACAGGGGAAACGGCTTTTTGTATTTCACAATGAGGTGATGTAAAATCAGTTTTGATTCTAACTACCCCTGTGATCCATATTGATTCATTAAGTCTCAAGGCACAAATGTACTGAGAATCAAGAAATGGGAGATTTGTAGATCAGAGGATAGAGTTCCTAGTTGAGTTTTGTCCATGAGAAATGACCCAAGCTCATTCAAGGTGTTTCTAGAGATGTCCAGCAGTATTAACATAGACATGTCTGCCAAAAAGAAGTTTTTTCACAAAACAAAACTTGATGCCTCACATACAAAACACTCTCAGAAAAGTGGTAGAATAACTGAAACTCAAAGGTGGCAGTGAGGACTGCCAGCTGATCCAGTCACTTGGGAGTTAATCTGTCAATTGTTCAATAATTAGTAAAGCTTTGCTTTTGTACTGCTTAAATTTCAGTGTATTTTGAGTTTTAAATATGTTCTAACTAAGGAAGAATTGTCCATCTGTTCTGGTAAACCCTATTAGTTTTGGTTTGGGTGTTTTTATCCTGCCTACAATAGAAGAAGAATAATTAAGAGGACTGAAATACTAGTGACAGGCCAGTTTGTAATCATCCCTTCTGTACCCAATACTTTTCCTAAGGAGCTCAGAAACTTAAGGCTATGTAGTGAAAAGGAATGGAAAATGTATAAATAGCAGCAAAATCTACAATTTTAAAAGGGCAATGTTCTAAAAGGACTCATTGGTGCCCAAGATGGTAGAAAAATAACCAATGGTCAGATGCCACGAGCAGGGGAAACCCTGCATTCTGCCCAGCACTGTTTCCTGCAAAAGTAGAATCATAGAAACATAGAATTGTTAAGGTTGGAAGAGAACCTTGAGATCATCAAGTCCAACCATTAACATAACACTGCCAAGTCCACCACTAAACCATGTCCCTAAGTACCACGTCTGCCCATCTTTTAAATACCTCCAGGGATGGGGACTCAACCACTTCCCTGGGCAACCTGTTCCAGTGCCTGACTACTCTTTCAGTGAAGAAGTTTTTCTTAATATCCAACCTAAATCTGCCCTGGTGCAACTTGAGGCCGTTTTCTCTCGTCCTATCACTTGTTACTTGAGAGAAGAGACCGACCCCCACCTCACTGTACATTGTTCCTTGTGCGAGATAGGACAGTCAGTGCTGATTGGATTAGTGTTAAATCCTACAGATTTCTGCTCCAAGCCTTCTCTACCTGTCACAATAGGGGCTAAATTGTATGAGCAGATAGATAGCTAATCATAACTACTAAGGGAGCCATGATGTTACATTTGAGAGGATTGCAAGGAGTACCACAGGACTGTCAATAAGTGCAGATATGCTGAGAAAAAGGCACACCAGACAAAGAAAGACCAATAGCAAATGAGGAAGGGAAAATTAACAGTGATTCAAATTGCTAAAATACTGGGCTTCTTTCTAAAGCTGCACTCAGCCAGCTCATGATGATGTAGACTCTACTGAATGCTTCACTGCTGATAAGGTTATATATTACTTGCGGTTTTATTGTTGTCAGATCTGGCATTGCTTTGCATCAAACTCAGTTTGTGATGTTTTTGCTGACTGCTTTTGGCACTTGCATAGGTTATGATCCTGCATTGCATGTAGGTGCTAGACATCTGGAGTCTGGTTACTTAAGGCAGCCTTATTTTCCTGAGGTACTTTTTAAAATCTGAAAGGCATGAAATAATGAAGTGGATTGTACCATAGTGGGAGAAAAGTTATATCTCACTCACCAGTTGCCATGGGAAAGGCAGATGTGCTGAATACCCTTGATTTTGTTGAGCTCTTGGAATGTACAGAGCTGGGGGAAGGATGTTCTGGGAATAGTGGGAAGTATACAGAAAGCAGACCATAACTGCACAAATGTTACTGTTGTTAATAATTATGTATCATGAAGAGAAGCTTAATGATGGGGTTAGATACTTCTTTGATGAGATGGTTTGCAGTTAAAGGAAGATGCATACACCCCAATTTCACTGGGAGTAGCAGGAATGGAAACAGCATGAACACCTTGCTCAGAGTGCTCTCTATTTCCAGGTAATGCCAGTGATCTTTCCGTCTTACCTATTCCCAGAAACATGCTTTAGCCATCACCTATTTTCCTGTGACATCTTTCTTGTCCAGTGCTGTTAAGTTTTCTGCTGGTGCTTCTCCACAGATGTACAAGTATCTTTTAGATTATATAGTCCCTGAGCAGGTTTGCATCTGCTCAGGGTCCTTGGGTGGTCTTTTCTCACAACTGGTCACTTAATACGTCATTCAACTAGCATGAATGAAATGTAACTGCTGAAGACAGGAGCCCGAACAAGCCTATGTGATTGCCCAGCCTCCAGCCTAACGCTCTGATTTTGTGTGCTACACAATATGATAACAATTCCCATTATTCATATATGACTTCATCACCTATTCCTGAGGACTGGATGGCCTTCCAAATGTTGTCATGAGAATAAAAAATTACTTAATACCCTCATTCCAAGCCATCTGTTTCTGAATAGGTTTGGTTTTAGCCAGATTTCTGAAAGATATAGCCTTTTGATGAAGATTAATTAGCTTCACCAGAATCCACATAACTTGCCCCCTTGGAGAAATAACTCTTCTCTGCTTAGACAATCCATGACAGAGTGAGCTCTAGAGTAACTATCTACCTAACACTAAGTTTTATAGTAATTGCTGCTTATAGGGAGGTATTTGCCATGTTGGAGTATATCATAGTAGAATGAGGGAAATATGGAAAACACCAATGAACTTGTTCCAGTTATTCACTGTCAGTATTGCCTAGTTGTCTAGATCTCAGCAGTCCAGGTGAGGAGGATGTCACCCTTGACTTTAAAGACTAGTTCATGGGATAATGGATATTACCTTCAAGAAATGAGATAAATGGCTTTTCATCTGAACTTCACTTTTTCACATGTTGTATGACTAAGTAAGCCACTGGCAGTATCAAATATTTTTCTACTTGGGTTTAAACACTTTTGAATTGTTATAATTCAATGTATATGCTAGTCATTTAACAATATTTTCAATTAGTAGAAATAGAATTAATAGTTTTATTCCTATTTTTCAAATATTGAACTTTTCATAAGCCAGCAAAGAAAGACACTAAAATATTCTCTGCCAAGACTTCAACTTTCTGCTGGTTTTTCCTTAGTTATTTCAGTTTCCTCCAGACTCCAGCACAGATTCATGGTTAGCATTATCTAGCAGTCTGCTCAGAAAGAATATCCTCTAGCATTAAATCTTCTACTCCTGTCTCCTAGAATCTCCTGGAAGAGTCTAATCCTCTAAGAGAATTTTTAGCCACTACAGCCTGAATTGCAAGTGTATTCCAGGGATGCAGGTTATAGACTAATTCATCAAAAAGTCTGTCCTAAGTAATAAATAATGGAAGATTATTAGAAGGTATGAACTCAGCCACTTATCTTTTGGATTTACACAGAGTGATGAAAAAAGAAGAAAGGATGTCAAACTAGGTAAGTACTACAAATAATGTGGTGATTCAGTGAAATCCTCTTTACTTCAATATGATTTTAATATAAAAAATAGCTCTTTAAAGGTAAGCCTCTTGATTTTTATTTTAAGAAAGCTAAATGAATTGAAAGGTAGCCAAAAAAAATCCCATAACATTGCTCAGTATCATTAACATGTTGATACTAGAAGTGTCATACCATATAACCTTGCAGTTATGAATCTATCATATGGTAGAAAAGGTTTCTGGACTCCCAGAAAATATAGTTGGGAGTAAGCTGCTACACAATTCATTAAGTTCTGGTCATACGTCTAAGTTAACACCTGAGGAAGAGCATGGATGAAAGAGGTGGACCAGAAGAATTGTCTCAGTAGTTGCACACTGAGTTGCATCTGGTAAAAAAATGCGTGATTTGGATTAGAATGTCTTGGGGAAGGTCTGCTTGTTGAAAGATCATTGCATAGTATATATGAGAAATATGTACAAGTAAGTTGAATTAGTACAATATCAGAGAGAGCTGGAAAAACTCCTGATGAAAGTTTTCTCCATCAAAAAATGTGAGTTTGTTGAAATGTGTTGCCTTTGACGAATTTCTGATCCTACATAGATTTTGATTGGGAACCTTTTCAGACAGCTAAGTTTTTTGACAGCTCACTCCTCAAATCCTTACCAGTTTGCCTGAAAGACTGCTTGACAGGAGCATTGTTTCTGGATTTTGTTAGCTTACAGGTTAATTGGTCTCTTGACTTCCTAAGCCATGAGAACTGAGCTGCATTAGTACCAGGTAGGTTCTCAGCTCCTGACTCCTGTCTCCAGGGTCTTGTGAAAAACTCAGGGAGATTTGAGATTGACTCCAAGAAGCCACCAGGGATAGATGGAGTCTAGACTCCTGGCTTTGTAGCAGAGAGACCAGAACAATATAGGGTGTATAAGTAAATTTTCAGGACTGCCCTTATTTTTTAACTGAATTCACAGTTCAAAAATTAACCTTTATTTTTTATTCTCGAAGTCTTCATCTATTTCTTTTTTGTTTTTTTTTTCAGTTTCAGACTCTGCTCTTTTCAACCCACAAACCCCAAGCCACACCGTTGTCTCCCTTTCTTAGACCCATGGTGATATCTTCTAGCAGATATGAAGAAATAGCTCTGGGTGTGCATAGCTGAGACTTTGGGATAGTTAGAAACTGAGCAATGTCAGTTTGGCAGGAAGCAGCAATACAGCTTGGAGAGAGTTGTAAGGACCTGCTGATGTCCTGATGCTGTAGCATCTCAAATTATACATGTATGCATACGTATTGTCTATACAGACTCAAAGGAAGGATTAATACAAGAAGCCTTTGAAGAAAAAGCTGCTGAATGCAATGGCTGTGGCTCTGTCTGGTTTTCTTGTTGCCTTACTCAGAAGGGCAGAAGGTGTTGCTTTCTGGTTCTGGTGCTGAACATATTTCTGAGGACTGCTCCACTTTTTGTCTTCTGTCAGGTCAGTTATTCTTCTTGTAAACAGGAAAATTATCACGATCACCTGTACTAATATGTCTAGTTAGAATGCTTATATGGTTTAATAGTTGTAAAAATCAACTAGGTTTTGAATGCTTTCAATCAGACACTAAGTTCTTCTCATATGATGTTGAGTATTGGATAACAAACAATATTAACAGTAATTATAAATATCACTTCCAAATTACAAATTACTTATGAAATTCAACTGCAAGACACTTATTCCTCTTTTGCTCTGTCTTCAGTTAGAGAAAAGATGAAAATCACAGATTTTTCAGACTTAAGCATAAGGAGAAACAGGTGACAGGCAATATTGTTGACCTACTGTTAAGCTGTCTGTATCATGAGAGTCCTGAAATCCTGCATTCTATAATGACTGAAAGAAAAGTTACAGAATCAGGTTCAGCTGAAGTATCTTTCTCTTGAGCTGCCAGTATCCTAATAGACTCTCTTCTAACATGGACCATCTATAAATCACTTTCACACAAGTTGATTAGACCAACAATTCTCTTGTGTGAAGTATCTTCAAAGTTACTTTCTTCTGGATTATATTCTACTGTGCAAATGGAAAATAGCATCTGGCCAGACAGAAAAAGTAGAATGACAGTACTCAAATAAAATTAAAGATTTATATGTAGGCCAATAAACTGAGTAATTACTGAAGGTTTTAATTCAAATAGCTTACTAGCATTTTTTTCTAATTTGTACCCTATTTATAACATTGTAATATTTATGGAATATGACAATTCTTAAGGTGTAGTCAAAGCTGACTTAAGCAGCATAACCATTTCATGGGAGAGCCAGAGATGATCACTTAATTCCTATGAAACAATTTTCCATTCAAATGTTCTTTCTATGAAACTGAAATGTTTTGAAGGATTATGTTGATATTGAAAGAAATTCTGATAAAAATGTAATGTCCTTTGAGTAACAGTGGAATAAGTAATTTAAGTTTGGTGTTCGGTTTTGTTTTGTTTTGTTTTTTTTAACTCAGTTTAAAGCTCTATGAATTCAAAATTGCTTATTATATTTTTCCAGGTCTGTCAAATTCAAATATTTCAATATCTTGTTTCACAAATAACATATTTTTGCTGCTAAATGTGTACCTTTTGCTCCAGACTTTCATTCTTTCTATAGAATAGAAATTTTATTTACCACTTAGATGTTTCCATCTCTGAGTTCTCATTGACCTTGCTGAGAAGTAAAGATACTCACTACTTCACAGGAATAATCATGCTGTTCCTGAGCTCAAGGTTTTAATATTAATTTTATCATTTAAATCTAAAAGGAAAAAAAAAATGGTACAAAAGCTGATTGTGGCAAGAATGCAAGTTATATAGATGGATTTTCAGAGAGAGTGGCATTTCTTGCCTGTAACTACTGATTGTTTTTGAACTTAGGAAAGACTGATTGCTTCTCCAAAGACCTCATGTTTTAAGAACAGAGATGAGAATTTTAAAAGCTACCTTTTTGTTATAGTTAAAATAGTCTATTTTTGATGTATTAATGTTTTAGATTAGGGTTTTCAGCTTGGAGGTTGTGGCTACAGGGAGCTAATATGAATTTCCTGGGAATCTCTGGCAAAAAATAAATGTTTCTGTATAGAGAGCTTCTTCCTAATCAATAATCATTTATGAGCAGACCATCCACATAAGTTTTTTTACCTCTGTCTTGATCATGAAAGTAAACAGCTTTGCCAGCACTCTGGTCTCCCCTGACACTGACTGCTCATTCCCACCCTGTGCTGTCCTGCTGCTTCAGGCTGAGCACTTTTTTTGGGGAAATTGATGAAAATTGTATTTCCCCTTTCCTTGGATTTATTTTAACCTGATTGGTTCCACAATCTTCTTCACAGTGCAGATATATGCATTCCTGAGTCGGTCCATTTTTAGGTGAAAGAGCTGGTGACAATAAATAGCTTCAGTTCTTGAGTGAGGATTTCCACTGCACTCCTGCAGATCAGATGTTGTCCTCTCTCCCAGTACTGTTCTCAAGCCTAGGCAGAACTCATGTTGCAGCCACTGATTTCAAGCTGGAAGAAACCACTGTGTGTCTTTAGCCTGACTGCTCTAGTTGAATCAGTGTATAATATTCACACTATAGTATAGTGTATACTATACTTTCTTTGGAGGAAGGGGAAGAGCAGATGGAATGGAAACTAGGGATAAACAAGTTAACCCACCACATGTGCACAACTATGTCTATAAATATATATACTGTAGCTTTTTTGTCCATTAACCTTTTCACTTTTCAACTAAAGAAAGAGAACTCTGGTTCTTTCTGTATTGTCCCATTTTCCAACTCTTTAATCTTTCCTATAGAACTTTTTAGAAATTTCCAATTTATAAATACCTCTTTTATATTAAGAGTACCAGGCTTGGACATGTTTCAAGCCACGATAATGCCTGATACCTTAGTAATATAGTTATTATAAGGGAAAGGAAGTACTTTCTCTTATTATAATTAATAATTTTATATAGTTATGACAGGGGTCACTGTCAAAGCACGAATTGGAGGATGCTCCTGTAGCGTATGTTCTTTATTCTGAGATGAATGTCTTAATATTTGACTGCATGAAATGCCGTATTTTTCATTCATACTCAATTTATTGAGCCAGTGAAACTATGTGTTAAGATTGTCTCATCCCCTTCTCTATGTTCCAGGTTTATGTCATTTCTGTTCAGCACAGTGGAGTGTTACTTGTGTATTATAAAGCACCTCTGACTGTATTTTAACTTTTCTGGATATTCAGTTCATATTTGTCCTTCTGCTTTAATTACCGATTATCCACTCATTCCCTTTTTGCCATTTTACTTCTTATATGTATTGATTGGTTTATGTGCATATACACACAAATGCAGACATACAAATATTGTATACATGCGTATTTTTAAGAAAGGCTTTAATTTCCTTTCTAAGCCAAGCTGGCTTATTACCAGAGCAGTTGTCCTTTAGTGATTGTGGCTTTTGGACATCTAGTAAAATATTCTTAAACACTTCCTAATTATTCGTATTTTTCTGTTTAAGTTCTTTGTCCCAATAGGTTTGGCTTTATTTGTTCTCAGCTTTGGAAAATTGACTCCTTTAAAGCTCCAAGTAATTCAGTAGCTGCCATAAAAATTCTGAAATAAAGCCCAAGGAAAGATCCTGACCTCCCCTTGCTTCATTTCCAGAAAGAATATGAAAAGGGGATGATGTGCAATCTTGGTTAAAATTAATCTAAGTGTCTGAGAGAGAAACATTAATTTTTAGAGCTCACAGTAGATTTTCATGGTCAGGAAGCTTGACAAGCATTGAAAATCACCTTAGTTTGTAATGCCAGGTATCTCATGAGCAGTACTATTGATATGGAAAGTGCTGGTATCTTGGAGGATTGGACTCTCGAAAGGTTATCTGTGCTGGTCTTGCACAGGTAGTGTGAACTCCCCAGTTTTTGGTCCATTCACTAGTATACCTCATTATTACTGAAAAATACCTGTATTGTTACCAGAACAAAGATACCAGTTTGATTGTAACTCTTCTGCATTGTGGTTCTAAGGAAGAATACTGTCCTTCAGTTTTAAAACCAGAAATTGAAAGCATTGATTTTAGAGAAATAGGTCCTGTAGTTTCATTTTCACTTAGACTATCTTAAAAAACTCGAAGCACCAGCTGTGTTGGGTCATGAAATAAAAGGGGTCCTTAAGATTTGGACTGCAGACTTGCTCTGAGAAGAAACATACTTCACTTTCTCAGCCTGGTATGTCAGTGTTGTGTTGGATACAAGCCTTCTGAAAAGAAATCATCAAATATGCACTTCAAATAAAAAATAGCCAATGATGGGAACAAAAATAGGAAGTACAATCTAATATATCTGCACAAAAGCAAAGTCTCTTCTTACTCTTTCATCCCCTGTTAAGTAATCATTCAAAAAACTGAAAGTTTTCTCTGAAAACAATAGCTTTTAAAAGTTTAGATTACTGTTAACTGGGAGTTTTAACTGAAAGTCTAAGGACACCAAAAGACACTGTTTCTATAGGCATTTTTATAGACATAATGTGATGTTTGGTTGGGCTGTTTCTGTTTTAAAGAATTTTTCAGATAAATTCAAGACATTGCTATGAACCATGGTAAGAATGAGAAAGGTCATGCTACCATAGACAGGTCTTCATAACTTGAAACACTTCTTTTGAGTACTTCAGCTGGTGAGAATATTGTGTAGAGGGTCAGCTGATATCCTACTTGACTTTCTTTGAAAGTCTAGTTTCATTAATGTTTACTACAAATGATCAGAGTAAAAGTTGCATTACAGATCACATGAAAGTTTTTGCTCAGTGTAAACCAAACTCTTTTGGTTTTGTTTGTTTATTTGTTTGAGGTTTGGTAGTGTGTTTTTTTTTTCCATTTTAGATAGAAAATATGAAGCAAAAATCAATTTCTGTTTAGACCAATTCTTTTATTCAGCTGAACAGTCAGACAAACAAAAAAGTTATTCAGGGTATCCTAAACAGTTCTTTCCTCAGCTCTTCCTGGAACTCTTGACAATTGTCTTTATTCTTTATTTTGTAGATTCTTTCTAATCTTCAGTACATCAGAATTTCAAGGGTCAGCTTGAGCTTTAGAATTCTTTTCCTCATGTTGTAAAATTTCATTTGGAAAAGCCAAATGAAACTGCAACAATACACTATGGAATTATTGATGACAAAGGGAAAAATAAAATTTGATTTCCTTACATCTGCTTCTTATAACTTTTCTAGAAATTATATTAGTGGATCAATGTTGAGTTTTCATTTCTGTTCAGATAGTGGGATCTGCATGTGTACTTTACATCTTTTTTCCCTTCTAGCCACTGTTTTACTGTCTCCATCCTGCCTATCTGTCTGCTGGAAAATCAGTTTTTTGCAAGAAAATTTTGCCAAATACTCCCTGGTAATCTGTTGCAAGCTAATCTTCAGTTGGCTCTAAGCACAGACAAAGTTACATTGTAGAAGTCCTGCTTGTACCCAAATGTCACTATAATGTGAATTTCTTCAGGATGGAGACCAAGCTGAGTGATCTTTCCATGTTGCAGATCAAATGGACATGCTTTACAGCAACACAATGAGTCAAGTTTCTTGGAGCTGTTCTGAAGTCTCCGTTCCATCTCATTCAATTTTCGGCTGCCTCCACTTGTTTAGCCTCTTATCAGTTTACATATATCGCAAGGATAAGACACTCCTTTAGCCAAGTTAATTATACTGTCTTCATCCCATGCAATCATGAGCAGGTCTGGTTATTTTAATCATCTTCACGCCTACTTTCCTATACACACTTTGCTTCCACGGTAGCCATTCTAAAATGTGTGAGCTGGACTCTTGCCTAGAAGTAAGCCGATCCCTGCATTACCCTGAAATGTTCTCATTGCATTTGCTTCTAATTGGGTAATGTGCTGCACTGTTTTTATATGACATTTTGTTCCTTGCTATCAAATATTCCATGCTTTTTTCATGACATGATTTATAAGACTTCCTTGTCACCTACATTCCTGCCAATTCTCCCAGAGATTCATCTCTAGATTGTTCTGTTTCTTCCAAAGTCTCACCCTCATACTGCTGCTAATTGAATATTTGCATACCCTGTTCCTTCCGTCTGGAACTCCCAACCCTTTTAACTCAGTGGATGTCCCTTGCCAAACACTTTTAAAAGTCAGGCTGAAACTTTCCACTTTGAATATTGCTTTTTGTGCTCATATGTAATCCCTTTCAAAATGTTTGGAGCACAGAAATGTTTCCACATTCAAGCGATCAGAAATGAGAGATAATAGTGGGATTCCAGGCCAAATCAGATATAGACTGATCTGTGAAAGTGTCATTTCCTTGTAGAATTATACAGCAGTGACAATCGCATGATGGTTAAGTCACATACATTGACAAAGATTTGGGATGTCCTCCTAGTAAAAACAAATCCAGGAGGTCCTTCACGTTCCTGAGCAAGCACAGGCCTGTTTGTTATATACATATGTACAAAAACGGATCTGAAGCAGCAGTATGTTGGGTAGCTTAAGTTGTTGAAAACAGGAATTCTGCAATTTAGCAGCAGATAAAAATTATTCAGTTCTGTAATATCAAAGCAGTAAGTTCAAGAATTAAATATTTTTATTCACGTAAATGCTGCTGGCTCGGCAACAAGTTAACAGTCAATCTGTCTAATAAGACCAAGGAGGCAGTGTGATCTCCTCCCATCCCTCTCTTTCACCATGTTTCCAACTCCTTCTGTTCCTGTCTGAGTCTTGCTGTGTCTTGCCACTGTTACTTATGTGCAATTCAGAATTTAGGTCTTGTCAATCTACCAGTTTTGTGCCAATATATAAACGACATTATCAACTTAACTTCAGAAGCTGCTATTAACATATCAGTGAAATCTCCAAGATAGAGACCAGTTTAAAAAGATGATCAGTGTAATACATGCCTGTTAAATTATGAAAGTAAGCCATGCCAGTATGTTTTTACACCATATTAATACTTCCACACTAGCCTTTCTGCTAACTTGACTTTCTAGTTTAGTCTTTACTGGAGTTGCATTGGAGAAATATTAAATTTCTGACAGATTTAAAGAATAAACAATTACTTTTATTCTGAGTATGATAAACAAACTAGTAGGGATGTTATCCAGTGATTCTGCTTTGTCTTCAGAGTATGCTGTATCCTGCAACTTCTTCAGCTGTTCTGACTTTGAGTCTTTTCTGACCAAAATCTTAAAAAGACAAAGTTTTTGTCTGTTTGATATTAGAGGTATCAATATTAAAATAAAACAAACCTTTTGGATTTGGATTTTTTTTTTGTAAGGAAAAAAGTTTTTGGTGGACACAACCTTCAGACTCCAATAGCTACAAAGTTTCACACCATATTCAATTAATTTAATATCATTAAACCAGCAGTTACCATTCCCTTCTCATGTCTTACTAGAATTATTCAGTGATTAGATTAATGTCAGGAATATCCAGACTTATCAATAGGCTCCAGCAGCAACATTTTTTAGAAGTTTATTAGATACCATAATTATTCCCTCACAGGAACCTCTTCTCTGCAGCGTGAACACTGAGAGCAAGTGCCTTATATTTATCCTTTCCCTGGCTTTTACCACCTTGTGAAGTGCCTGATGCTGGCCACTCTCCATAGCAAAATGTCTGAAGATGGGTCTTATAAGACATCCAAGAATAGGCAAGGTTACTGTATGATTGAGGTGCTATTTTAGCTCAGTGCTTTCAAAAACACATTAACTAGCCATTTAAGAAAGTGAAAAAGTTAAAGGTGAAATTTCTATCAGTGTAGCTGTGTTTACAAAGCAGAAGGATTTTGTAAATAATTGGTATCAATATATTGTTATGAATGGGAATTACTTATGCAGAATGGTTTTCAGCATTGGAAGAAAGACTTTGATGAAATGCAATAACATATTAAAGGTTTAGCAAGAGATTAGCTGTGCAATAAGGACAGGGACTGGCTTCTAATTATCTAGAGATTTCATTGTTCGTGACTGTCTCTTCCTAACCGCCACAGAGGAGACAAAAACACATTGAAGTTATGTCCAAGGGTCTGAATTACCTGGTGCACTGGCATATGCCAGAGGTAACGCTGGTAAGTAGCTGGAGTTAGACTAACATTAACAGAAAGTTGCTGCCTAATGCAAAATTTAAATAAATAGAAAGGGATTTTAGAAGCACTTGTTTATTGAAAATAGCTTACTGAAGAGATACAACAGTAAACGGCAATGTCTGCTGCTACTGCAGCTGTGGTTTACTTTACAATTTTGCCTCTTTCAGAAGTTCATTTCATCTCCTGAAGCTTCTCCCTTTGATTTTTCATTGTACTTGAGGAGACGTTTGTGCCCTCCAACATTTCTCAAGAGGGAAACGTGCCCTGAAACCTCTCAGAAGTACAACTGCCTGCCACTCCTGCAGGCAAGCACCAATGCAGCACCAGCTGGCTGCATACTCTCTCAAGGAATTAGAGAAAAGAAAAAAAAGTCAGCTTTGCATCTAGGTGCTGAAGTCAGAGTCAAGAAAAGAGGATGTAAATGGTGTAGACATGTAAATACTGAAGTGAAATTTTTTCTTTTAGAAGACAGATAATACAGACTGTACATGCACATTTATTACCCTATTTGCTCTGTTGATTGTCTCTTGTGTGACTTTGGAAGGGTGAAGTAGGTCTTAGGTTATGAGTTCAGCTCTTAGCACTAGATTTGAGAAAATAAAGCTTTAAATAAATTAGTGCAAGTTTAGACTAGTACAGTTTATTCCAATGATGTGTTTGGTTCAGCCTTTCTGGTACATGAAGGCGCACAGTACACATTCCTGTGCGGAATGAGCTGTTGTGACTGCAGAGGAGCTCAGGGCCATAGTTATGGTTCAGAAGCAGAGCATCTGCTAGTAACTGCTTTGGTCAATCTTATTTTATATTTTATATTATTATATTTTATATTGTGCGTGTATTCTGGAGTTTTCCCTTCACACACAGAAAACATTTGCAGGAGAGGAATAACATATAACATATAACAGAATGAAAAGGAAAAGAGGTTTCATTTTGTAGTTTTAAAACACAAAAATCTTCATCAGAAACCTTAGTGAGTTCCTAGCTGGGTCACAGTTTCTGTGGCTGGAACACAAACTGAGTGCCTAATATTGGATAATCTAATCCTAAGGTTCCAAATAAATGCAGGAAATAATTACAACTGGTCTCTACTCACAAGAGCTACTGAGCACACACAACACATATTTCTCTTGTAGTTGTTTACATCAGATTTCATTCTGGTCCCCTGTTTAAGCTTTTACATGGTATTAAATGGTTGCTGCAAAGTCAGATCTTTGAGAAAGACATATGACTGGCAGAGAAGAAATATTTTACATGGAATAATTACTTATTGCCTGAAGTCTTTGGCATACTATCCAGCAGGAAAAAAAAACATTTTAATAAATGCCAACCACACCTACAAAAGATAAGTACCATCACAAATCATACTCACTTATTCCAAGATTATCATTTGATAACCAGTCCAAATTGCTGTTGAGATAATAGCACCTCTTTTGATGTTACTGGCAAAGTGCAGGTAAAAATATTTCTGTGTTTGGCTTTCACCATTAGTGCTAAGATTTTACAAAACCTAACAACAAAACAAGAGCCAAAGCATAAGAGGAAGAATACTTTCTCATAGTAGAGTAAATTAGATACACTTCAGCGTACTTTGGAAACAATTGCCACCTACCAGAAGTAGGCTATTAAGTGAAGAGTGTATAAACACACAACTTATTTTACTGGGTACACTTTGGAAACATTTGGTACAATCTATTCAGTTTAAGCCTAGTTTTCTTAGAGGAGTTCCGAAAAATACTTGCAGCAAATATAATAGCTTCTCCCAACAATGAGAGAAGCCAAGTCACTTGTGTTGGAAAAGTTGCAAACCAGCTGTATTGTTGTAGCAGATTTCTCTCCCTGACACCTCAGGTCCACATCCATTCAAAGGCTGCCTTTATAACATCCCAGAAAACTTTAATCAATGTCAGGTTTACACCAGCACAGAGCAGAATCTCTGGTTTATCAGTTTAAAACAATGGAATCCTTTATGCAGGGAGATTGTGACTCACTGCCTTGTTTGTCCTAGCTAATGAGAACTAACAGCACTGTCTGTAATGGATGTGCCGTGGATATTACTGTGGGAACGTGCCTTCAGGAAGTGATCCAACTATCTTCAACTGTGTAGTCAAAGATGATTGTTATTAAAATAGTTTTGGAAACTCATGTACAAGATGTACTTGAATTGCACTGTGAATAAGTTAACGATTGTTCTAACTTATCATAGCTGTTCTGCACGTATGTTCAACATGCAGCTTGTTGGCATTTTAATGCTGTGTATGTGTGTGGGGAGAGGGGCGTGAGCAGACCTAGTCTGCTGACTCATCTTGATAGATGGATTGGGTTTTATCATCACTGAATCAGAGAAACACCGAGTGGTTCTCCAAGATGAAATAGCTTGAGGGAAAAGACTGAACATCCTGCATCAGACCTTACAGTAAATCAGACCAAGGAAAGGCTCAATTCAAGTGATTGGAAGTTTGCTCGGGATTTCTGCCAGGGCTTGTTGCACCATAAATGAAAATCCAACAAAGTAGGAGGTGGAAATCTGTTAAAGACCCTTGATTGCATGTTTGCTGCGTGGGAAACTGGCAGGGACAACTCATCATCCGGTATTCGGTGACTGCTTACGAGAAGTTAGCTGCTGTTTAGAAAGCATGGCTTTTTCTAGATGTGATGGAGAAGATATCTTGTCCTTGCAGGGGACACAGTGGTAGAGAAACTTCCCTTCTGGGGGAGTCAGGAACACCTGTAAACCCTAAAAGTTGGAGATAAAAATCCCGTGACTGGAGAAATAAGTGGATAGGAAAAGAATAAGCCAAGTTTCAGGGTGAGAGGGGTTGAGAATCTTTCATTCTTCCTCCTCTGTGGAGGATTCTGGCTGTCTGATAAAGGTCTTGGAGAAGACCGAGGACTGGTATTGAGCAATGTGCACATGGTCTGTCAGAGAAAGGATGGGAGAAGAGTGAACGTGTGACTTTCTCTTCCCCTCCTCAGCAGGCTGAGATCCATAGCAGAGCATGTAGACTCAACCATTTTCTGCTGGAGTAGAGAGCGTTCAATAATCCAGCTGGGAAGAGAACAACTTGGTAAGGTCCCTGAACACTGCAGAGTTGTAAATGAAACTATTTACACAAAGCAACAACAGCAAGCGATATTTGGATACCACCATCATTGTAATAATTTCTAAAACATTTCTTTTTAAGAAAGGCTGTGATTCTGGTAGTGTGGCTTACTGATTCATCTAAAGCAAATAACCACTGAGTGGATACAGAAGCAGCATGTGCTTGTGGCCAAGTGAAGACAACCATTTCAGATTATTTTGCATGATGAAATTTTACTGTAAAAGGTCAGGATTGTGATGTATTTAATAGAAAAGAATGATCAAATAAAGCTAAAAAGTTAGCAAATCTGCCTTTCAGTTAGTCAGAATGCTGCTTGTCCCAGTCATGCACATTGTATAATGTCTGTACGTTCTCATGCAAGCACTATAAATTTTACATCTCTGTCAAAAATCTTGTATATATCCTGTCAGGCACTATGGCTGGTGGAGGCCAGACCTGAAACCTATCACATATACCCCTTAGCTAATAAGAAAAGTTTTTAAATGTGTCAAAAACTTCCTTGAAGTCTCAGGTGAGGACTGCTACACCGAAATGTAACTGTCATGAAACAGATGGCAGGGGCTCTTATCGCAGAAGTTAGCAGATATAAATGATCAGAGATCCAGTGAAGTAATGACATGCAAATATTCTGGATGGTGTTATAGACCAGTTTGGAAAATGCAATTTTCACAAAAATGCAATATATGTAAAGAAAAAGAAGAGTCAGTGAAATCATCAATGGACAATTTCAAATTTGCAACCAGAATATAAATGTTTGGATTCTGAAAAGCAGCTGAAGCATTGGCTGAGATCTTCACATTTCCGTTCTTCTCTTCTGGCTTGACTCTTAAGCAAGACCACATCTCCTCTGATACAACCATGAACTTGTTTTTCGAACAAAAATATCAATGTTTTCCATAAAAAAAATAGAGAAACACTAAAAGGTACTTTAATCATAATCCATAAACCATAAATTCCCATTATTGGGAGCTAAAGGGGTGTTAGATGCTTATTAGACCTTTCAGTTAAGATGCAGAATGGGAACATAATGGAGAAATAGGGATGTCTCCATATCTTTCCACTGCACTCTTCCACTACAGGGCTATATACAGTCTGGCAGTAGCATCATGTTGTTACTTAGACTGCATTATAACCCAGGTGCTAAGACCATTTGATTTCCCCAATCTGCTAGGCATAATAGAGACATAATCAGTCCCCAGCCTGTGCCCAACTTCATCAAAAGTTATGATATACATATATACACTACATATATGTGCAACACTTTTGCAAACTATTTTTTCTTCAGTATTGGAAGTAGATAGATATTCAAGAATAGAAAAACACATGTAGCTATAATTAGCAGGATTAAGAATAGTAAGTAAAATACTAAAACTTTCAGAAAATTTTACTGATAATGTAGCTCAGATAACTGAAAATAAAAAGGATCTTTTAAACTGGTGTGGGAATGAATAAGAAAATGTTCCCTAAATATTGTCCACAATCCAGATGAGATTACCATCATTAAATATCTATCTTGTATCACTATTCACTTTCTCAAATGTCCTTTATTTGTCCCAGCAGACAACAAGAAAGCCTATTCTTCCAACTGGACTTGGCATGTTGTACTGAAAGAAACTTGCTTAGCTGAAGAAGGACAGCTAGGAAAGCCTCAGGAGCAGGGCTGAGGGATGTCGCCTTGCTGGGGCTGCCTTTGTGTTATGGAACAGTCAATAAACCAGGTAACCTATGGAACAAGAGGAACATGTGTTGACACACATGTTTGGGGGCCTTGTACAAGATGAAAATGTAATCAGCTGTTAAGCATTTATAACCAGTATTAATGAGCCATTAAAAAAGAGGAAACCCTACATTCCTGTTCTACTCCTCTGTGCTTATTATCCTGTGAAATCTCAGTGGATTTTGGGTAGGAATATTTGCTTATTAACCTTACATTTATCATCGGCATGAATTAGGTAGTCCTAACACCAATAGCAATCTGCCCCATAGAGCCCCTAAGCTGCATGACTCGACAGCTGCTTTTGCAGGTAGCTGTGAGCAGTACTGCCTGTACTCCCAAGTCAAACAAGACTAAATAGTTGTTCTAGTGGGTAGCTTAGTCCAAGGCTCGACTAATAAGGCAATGGACAGTGTCTATTAGGTGGGTTTAGCACCACACTGACCACAGCCACACACACACACAAAGCTCCTAGTCAGCTTGAAACACAGACAGAATAAGCTCATGGCTTTCTGGGAGAGACTGTGTAGACACTCTGTTTTTACCATCCTCCCTTTCCCCTTGGTAAGTAACATATTATCCTGCTTGGAAATGTAAGGCATAGAGACACACACCTTCCATACCCATGTGGGCTGTGGAGAGCCAAAGTTTTGACATGCTTCTGGAAAGTGTGTTGTTGAGTGCTGGGAAAGTAAATAAGAAACTCTAGTATCCTTCTTCCTTTTGAAAAGTGTTTTTTTCTCTGCATATTTCAAAACCCAATGCTCTAGATCCGTAGGGGCGTGTAGTGCTTGCACAGAGCCAGAAGTGCCTGGCTCTTAGACATGGAACAGGTCATATGATCAAAATTATGCTTTGCATACTTGTTGTCTAATGAAAGTTTAGCATTAAAAGAATCTAGAAATTAAATGTTCCTACATAATTTAAACAAGTCTTTGTGTCACTCTGAGAATTTCATGTTTTAACACATTCTACCTCAGTGAACATTAGATAGTTGCCCAAATATTGCTGGGCAAGGATGCCATTAACAACTGTTTTGTATTTCTATTCATGGTATAGTCTGCCTTTCCCAATGGTGGGGTTTTTTTTGGTGGTAAAACAACCAGTTGTTGCCACCTTCTGACACCAAACATCCCCAATATTCTTCCTGCTCTGTTAGGTAGCAAGAAGGATTCCAGTTGAACGGACAGCCTGAGACTGTTTGCTGCTACCCTAGAAGCTTCGAGGCAGTCATTTGTAGTGCTTCTAGATTCATTTCATAGTGCTAACACAGCTATGAATTTGATATGAAATTATACTTAAATTAAAATTATTCTTTTCCAGTTCAGCTCTCTTGTAAGAAGTACCTGAGCCTCTTGATTCAATCACATCGGTAAGTCAGATTGCCTAGAGCTCATGATCAAACTGCTTTAATTCCCTTTTTTAAAGGTCATGTTAACATGTGTGCTTAGTGAATTAGATGTAAATTCAATTCCCTATTCACAAAGCTTCCTAGTTAAGTTCCCTACCTATTCCTCACATGCAAGCCTGCATCTGACAGCAGAATATTGACTTTTGAGCTGTGGTCAAAGACATGATTAAACAAAGAAAACAACTGCCACCTGCATTGTAGAGAATATTGATAGAGGGAATTTAAGATACATTTTTTCCAAATGGTGCTCATTGTGTAGGTTAACTAACTCACATTTTAACATGGCTGTTCCATGATTTTATTTGTTTTTATACTCTGCATTTTTATAGGGGTAGTATGTACTGAAGAGCAATGGATAGAGATCTAGGTACCACTGTCTGGATTTTATTGAAGCTGTTACTGTAATTAAGCACTGACTGAGTGTCCTTCTTAACAACAAGTTATGCTAAAACAAAAAAACAGAAATTGTGAATATCAGTTTTAAATTAATCTACATCAAAAACTGAATGAACCATGCTGAACAGTTCACCATTTCAATAACAATAATAGAGCAAATTTTTTTGGTTCTGGCATTCAGGATCACCGATAAACAACAGCTTCAGTTCTGATTTTCGTACTTCTGCAAATAAAATTGTTACATTTATGACCTTGTGGTTAGATCTTTCCTTATAAGTAATGAGTAATTATCTGTGTACAATTTTTCTAACCCCTTATTACTAAGAACTGCTACCCTAGTTCACACCACAGGTCTGTGCAGCACAGTACCTTACCTCTGGGGCTGGCGATGGATAGAAAATGAAAGCCAGTGCAAACAGTGTAAGCCTTCTCCAGACACCTACTCCTAGTTTTCTGGAAACAGTAGGTCTGAAATAATCCTAAAATAATTACTTAAAACTTGTCAGTTGTGCCAGACCCAAAGTCTGAAGACATTAAGTCCCAGAAAGTTAACGGGTTTGTGTAATAGTTAGATTTTGCAGACAATGAAATCTGAACTTCTGTGTTTGCCTCTAGGTTTTCAACCTCTAGGGTGCACATTTTCAAGAGTTTTCAAAGACCAGGAGGACAAAAACATCTTCTGAGTATGTGAAAATCTCAGATGAAAACAAATAAACAAACAACAAAGCAACAAGTCATCCACACCTGTTGTCGTGCTCGGTAAAACACCAGATACAAGAAAAGCTGTGGTCTTGTCTAGGGCAGGCAATTCTTCAGAAGTACTTTGATGTTCACCACAGGCAATACTTTCTCCAGGCATATCACCATACAGACAACCCTTGCTGTGGGAAGATCCATAGTTCTTGTTAGGCCTCAAGACTTCCCATATTATATGAAGTTACAGTACTAATAGAAAGGAAAAGAGAAATTCCTTAGTGTGACAGGGTTTGGTAAGTGTCATGACAGGTTGGAACAATGAGGAAAGGGTAGGCAGCAAAATACTTCTAGTGAAGGAGGCAGATAAAGAACTGGCATACACACAGATTCATCATCGTTTTCATTAAACCACTCCCTCAAGACTCTCTTGGTGTGCTTACCAAAGGTAAGTCATCCAGGTACCTAATCGGCTCAGCGTGAGATGAACTCTTATCTGCAAGTTCATGTACTTCTGTGCTCACCCGCTGTTCTGGCCTCTTGCTGAGGGTTCCCTGCACTCCCCCCCTTAGGTCAGAACAAGACCTCAGTATCAGCCACGTATCTGCCTTAAGGTCCCACTGGGGTCTTGATATCTGCATTTCTTCCTTTCAGAAATAAATGAATGGCTATATTGGCCAGCAGATTTCTTAAAAAAAGTAAAATTAACTAGTAACTGGAATAAAAGATTAAAGGGAATTAAACCCAACAATTTGTCCATCTGAATAGTTAATATCTTCTGCTAAAACAAAATATTTCAAACCTTGAAACCCTCATGCTTCTCACCTGAGAAATTTAAAAGAATTAGCCAAGAAGTGGTTTCTGGACCACTAGAGTTAATTTTCTTTATTGAGCCTTGGGAAAGAAGGGATATTTCAAAGAATTGCTGACTTGCCAAAATAATTGTAGCATTTAAAGAAAATGGCCCAGGAAATGATAGATCAGTTATCCTGATACTAATCTTAGGGAAAAAAAAAGCAAGCCAGACAAATTCAGCACTCTATCAACAGGGAATTACATGCTAAAAATAAAGCTATATCATTCAACACAGTTTCACAGAAAGTAGTTCTTGTCAAATTATCTTCTTGAAGGTTTTTTTACAAGATTATAGGTCTGGTTGATAAAGGTAGCTGTGTTGTTACAGTGTAATTAAATTTCTCGAAGGCATTTGACGTACTACACATGACATGGTGTTTTAAAATCCTGCATTATATGTAATTAATAGAGCACGCATTACATGATTTAAAAGCTACTTGACTGATAGCTCTCAAAATGTATGCATTAATGGAAAGGCATTAATTAGCTGGGCCATTACTAACAAGACACTGCAAGACCCTTGGTCTTAAACCATTTTAAACCCTTCTTTGAAAACAATCTGAACCATGGGCGCAGTTTGCAGGGGACACAAAGTTGATGCTGGGAAAAGTAATCAGGAGTTAGCTCTTACAGAGTGTGCTGAATCATCTGGATAGGTGACGGTGACTTGAATTCAGTGCAGGAGTTTGAACGCACTCAAATGCCGTAAACAAGGAACAAAAGTGTGTTGCAGAGCGGAGCTGCCAGCCCATGGCCCCAGGCAAAAGGATCTGTGTGTCTTTGAATGCATGAAAAACTCATCTCCAACGGATGCAGGGGAGAGACCTCATCTTTCACACTGGGAAAAGCGACGTGCAGGTGCCTGACCATGGCCACTCGGAGGGAAACCCAGCCCTCTCCCCTCCCGTGGCCACCCTACACTCCTCACCCCACAGCCACCCTGAGGGCACAGCTGCCACCGCTGGGGCATTGGCCTCCTCCTCTCTAAAGACCTTCTAGGGGAAAAAAAAATGTAGGTCCCATGGAGTGAGATTAAATAGTAATAGTGGTCCATTCTGGCTTCAGAGCCCATGAATCACCCTGCACTACATAGCTGGGCTTTCCTTCTTGGTTAGAGGTCTAAAGCGGAAAAAAAAAAAAGCTGATTTATAATCTCAGCAAAACTCAAATGCCCCTGTAGGTCTGATAATCTTAGTCTGATTAATTTTGTATTTCTTTTCCTGTTCAAATGGGATTTGGTTTTCCCCAGGGAAAAAGGACCGGAATCAGTAAAAGCATATAGGAACATGTTGCAAATGGGTATGTAGCAATCCTATTAATAGTTATTTGCAACAGCCAGTATCTCTGTGCTTAGGCTTTCCAAGACAGTGAAAGTCATGATAGTATTGCATATCTACTTAGGTTAAGATTTTATCTATCAGGAAGAATTTCAGGCTAGAATATTCTTTTTAAATGCTCAAGTATTTGTCCAACAGCCCATATTGAAGAAAAAACCCCTAAAACCTAGACCCAAAAGTCTTTACAGGAGTTGCAATTAGTGCATAGGCCAATTAGTTCATTGCTCCATGTTAAAGCAAATCCTCAGCTTGTTAGTTTTCAAATCTGAACTTCAACATAATTTTATGAATAACCAGTACCTTTATAATGGGCCAAATTAAGCCAAAATCCTTCGTGCAAGGGGGCATAATGTTTGGATTTTAAAAATCCACGTGAGACTTGAATTTGTTGGTTAGAATCCAATACTAATTAAAATTAAACAGAATCCAACAGACCTTTGATAATTACATCAAAAGTTCACGTTCATTTGATGTGGATTGTCTATATTTCATTGTTACTCTCTCAAAAGATTATTTATGTACAAAGAGTTAGAAAAGAGTATTAATATTTAAAAAGTGGAACTATAAGGGCAAACACTGATTCAGCATACGTTTTAATTTATTAAACGTTTGCTTATTCTGCTCAAAACCATCACTTGAGACATTATTTTTTGCATAAAGAATAATCTGCAAAGATTCTTAGTAAAATATATTTCTAGTGGAACAAGAAGTTTAGCTTGTTTACTGGGGACTGGATTCAACAGCATTTGCTTAACAAGCTGGGCATTAAGGAACCACATCAGTCATATTTTTATTCCAGATTTGCCATTGGTTTACTAAGCAAAGCTCCTCCAGAGGGAAAAATCTGATTTCATAAAAGATCACACACACCAGCCCAAACAATCTGAGGTGCTGTACTGAAAGTTGTCTAGAAATTTGGCATATTTTATGTAACTAGGTGCAAAGCGCTTTCCTCACAGCTGAGTACATGGAAAGCACAGCAGTATTATAAAAGGGAGAGATTACCAATGATGTCTAGACATGGAGAAAGTATGACCTCAATTAGAACACTCCAGTATTTACTCTTCCTTTCTAGAGAGAGATATACAGTATTTCATTATTTCAGTATTCAATGCAGCAAGGTTTCTGAGCAGTTTGGCAAAAATCCTCAAATAGACTGCAGGCTGGGAAAACATAAAAGGAGGCAGAAAGGATCTCAATGAAAATCATCTCTGCTAGAAAAAAAGAAGCAGAGTACAGCTACTTCTCATTTCCATCATGCAGATGGTGTTGATTGCATTTTAAAAGTACCCATATTAAAAACCAAATGAAACGAAAAAAAAAACCAACCCCAAAACTCCACCACCATTGTAAAGTCCAACATTCAGTCTTTAGGAAGCATTTAAATGGCAGTTAGCTGTGTAGCCTTATTGCAGCCTCACTGTACACAGCAACCAGAGTCTTTGTGTCAAACTTCTTACTCTATTCAATTATTTTATTTATTTTTAATGGTACTCCTTAAAATAATATTAGCTATTGTACAGATGTGAAGTAGACCGTGATTGCTATGCTGCTGCTTCGAAGTCTAAGGATGACATTGAAAGACATGTCTATTGAAAGACACAGAGACACCTTGTTTTTGCTTAAGAAATTATCTGTAAAGATTCTTAATGTATTTCTAAAAAAGTAATAAATTTAGTTTGTTTGCTGATCACTTAGCATTTATAACAACTCAGTTCAGTGTATGGCTCCCATCAGTTCTGCTTGCGGTTATGTGTGCTGAGCCCACACGCAAAATGAATATCCCAAATTGTGAGTTAGGGAACAAGGAATGCAAAATTACTGACTGACCATCCTATCAAAATCTGATGTATGCAACCAAACAACACAGAAAAGCTCTGGGTATTTTCTGCATTGCACTCTGTCATCTACTCAGCTAACCTAGCTACATGAAGCAGTCTGGCTGTAGAAGCTCCAGCTAGCCTTGAGATTAACTCAGAAAAGTGAATTACCTTGTGCTGCTGCAGAATTGTTCCTGATACCTGAACTGCTCAGTTATCTCTACATTATACACTTCAATGTAAACATACCCACAGTGTCAAAGACTGTAGTAGAACCTGCCTTCTTGGGCAACCATCTTTTCTTTTTTTTAATCCCACAGTGTTTTTGTTTTGATCACACACCTTGAACTTCTGCAATGAATAGGGGAAGAGGCCTGTGAATGTTTGTTTATAATACAACTCCGCTCATTATACCATCCTGACTGAGTCCCAAACTCAGACCATCCTGTGTTATGAGTGAAGTAAGGACACTGGCAGGGGAAAAAAATATTGAATGTGTACAGGTAATTAAAGCCTGCATCACAGTGCTTACACAAAGGGCCGGTGGAGGCAAGAATTCAGGATAATGTTCTTTTAATGTGTTATCTTCAAATGTAATGCCTTGGGGGGAGGTTATGCATGTTTGTATAAACAAAGGAAAAGCCAGAAATGCCAAAGTATGGACAACACTGAACTTCTTAAGGTGGCAAGAGGCAAGCAGGAAAGTTTGATTCCTTGACGTGTGATTACTGGGAGCCACGGCAGATTTCAGCAAGGGAAACCTATCAGAGAAGTCCTCTTAACTACAGATTGCAAGACCTCTAAGGAGCTCTCTAGGGGTAGAGAAGGGCTATTAAAAGGAGCTTGCTTCCAGGCTGTGACAAACTTCGTGGCACAAGCAAAAGGTGACTTTTCAGAGGTTTACAACTAGTTTGATAAGATTTTCAGAAGGATATCATTAAACACCTCTTCAGCACTGAGGCTAAGCTTTTCTCAACCAGCAGGTTCTTGAGCCAGACATTGAACGTGCCAGACCTTAACGGAGTAGCTGGTAGTTTACACTTTAATAATCAGCAAGACAATATAGCCTCTTAATCATAGTCTCAAAGATGGCTGAAGATTTCCAGGAAAAGACTTCATGTGCATGCCAGCCATTTGAAATGAAAAACTCCACCCTAAAAGCTGCAAAGCTAGCTGAAAGCAAGTAGCTCGTAATTAGAACGGTTATCATTCAACACAGCAAAATAATCTTATTAGAAAGCCAGTTCACTGAAATCATACTTTTTTTTGTGTAAGGCAACAATTTTGATGACAATCTAGTCAGGAAAATTTCTCAGCTCAGGACAGTAACTAACCAATATATATCTGAGAGAAAAAGAAAAAAAAAAAAGTTAAATCCCTCTTCTTAGAGTGGGCAGTAGATATGCAAGTCTGGCATTTTTATTGAGTAAGGTTTTGTGCAGAGGGGTTCAAAATCATATTTCAAAATCTAAATTTCATCTCTGTGTATAAAGGATTATTTAAGTGACTATTTTAAAAAATCAAGAAGATCATTGCCTATCCTCTTAAACTGGGAAGTATTTAAAAACTAACCACTGACAATCCTGTTCATGCAAGTTCATGTACCTCATTTATTTGTCACTAAGAAAAAAGACGACTGATAGAACAATATAGGTGGAAAATACAGTTCTCAATAAAACAGGAATGAAGGCAGGTGTTAATGTCTCCCCCAAATATGTATATTTATCTTTAATATTAATGTGATTTCCATTTGTGCATGATAAAAAGATCAACAGAATTTTAAGGGTTAAATCTTGACATGGCTTCCCTTCTTACGCTCACAAATAACTGTGGCCACAGTTTCATAGAGTATGTTATTTGATAACACACAGACATTTAACTATCAGATTAACAGGTACATTAATGTATGTAGATGTTGACATATCCACATTTGCACCCATAATTACTTGCAGATGTGGACTATGGACACAAAAATGGCCATATTTTAAATACTACTCCTTAAGTCTACAGCATATTTTTATTGTAAAGTAATTTTGGCATGAGATTTTTAAAATACTCAGATTCCAGTTGGGTTTGTGGCCCTAACTCAGGCAGATGCTTTTTGAAATTTCACCCTGAAAGCACAGCTGGAGTTGTCTCTTTTTGAATGTACACAAAAATTCCATCTGCCTTTTCAAATTAACACTTCTCAGCCTTTGTCTTTTTAGCTACAGGAAGGTTATTTTGAGACACTTCTTCCTGCACTTAAGAGTTTTTTCTCTCTTACTTTGCCCCCCTTGGAGCTCTTCAGCTCTTTTGTCTAATCACAGAGTGTTCTTCATGGTGCTCCTGTGACATGCAAAGCAAGAACAAGCAAACAAAAGCTGTCTGGGTACAGCATCATATTTCTAACAAGTCAGGGAGAAAAAATAGAGAAGTAGCTCACTTATTTCTCTACATTAAGAAACCCAAAAATCAGGAGAGAAGCAGGAGGTAAAAATCCTCCAAATTCTGTCCTGCAAATTAGGATCAAAGAGAAGGTCCATGGCAGAGCAGAGAAGACAACAGTGTAATAAAGGTGACGCTGCTTATGACTGCTGCAATGCTTTCATGATGGTGCTGAACCATATTAAACACCAAGGTAATGGTCCCATGCAGTGGCAAAGAGACATTCTCCAGTTATAAATACATCTGCTTATTCATACAACGGTAGTTCATTCTATCTCTAACAGATCTCTTACTCTTAGAGAGTCAGTATAATTACCTCTGTTTAAGAGATGAGATGCCTAAAAGCCTTCATCACGCCTCCAAAAATATGTCAACATTCACTCTGGTGCTCCCTTTACTAGAAACATCATGAGAAATCTCAAGACTCCCTTGTGAAAGCCCATGGTGGCTACCTGTGGCCACCAGCTAAAGTGATTTCTATTTGCAGCTTCAAGGTAGAGCTTTTCAAGGTGATAAAAGTAGCACTGCAAAGTTGCAGCAAGGGTTTCAGAGGGAAGAGTCAGGGGACGTGCCAGGCTGAATGCAGAACTGTCCTTTGCAGGTTTGGCATGTTCCAAGGAGGTGTCAGCCTCTCAAAAGGTTGTCTGTCCCTTCCCTTCAATGGGGCTTTGCTAGCTGTAAACCCTCAACTGCCAGATGAAGGAAACAAACTTTCAGTGATAACTCCTAAATGTCTCCCAGACTGTCTATCCTGATTTCTGCTCTGCATCCTTTCATCCCTTCTGCTTACTTTATGACAACAAAACCAAATGGATTTGGTCTGCACCAAATCAGCCACCAAATGATAGAACCTAACAGAGCCAGCTGGGTTACTGATTAACTCAGGAAGTTGTTTTCCTAAAGATGCTACTGGAATTGGATGCAATTCAACAGATGACACCAAAGGACACTGGTGTCATTATTCATCTCCCTCCTTCCTCTCATCACCACACTGAAATGGCTGAAAGCCTGATTTCTTTCTGTAGTAAGGTATAAAGATAGGGGCAATTTTGGCAACGAATGAGTATGGAATCATGATATGAAGAACTTTGGCATGATGCCAATGCTTATTATAAAAGACATAGCTTCAGGCTGTAAGACTTTCTTCTATTGTGCAGGCTGGCAAGATCCTAGGGGTGCTGCCGAAGAAACACATCAAGGAATTAATCTCCAGTTTTTACCTGCCAATCAAAGTTAGGATAGCGTCCTCAAACAGCAGGTGAGTTTCCTTCCTGAAATAACTCCGTTAGGGTCAGAATCAAAATAAGAAACTTTTCTGAAGGACAATTGTCTAAGAAGAACCTAAAGCCCAATGGACCCTGGTACTGGCCTAACACAGTCACTAAAACCTTCTCTCCTTTACACATGTGGCACATGACATTCTTTATGGCCCATTCAGTCCAATAAATAGGAAGAAGAGGGACATATAAATACTCAAAATGAAAAACAAAATGCTTTAGCACTGAGGGGAAAGATAAAAGAAAGAGAAAATGAAGAGCAAATGTCAGATGTTAGTCATATTGCTTACCACACTGTTGAAGCTGTTGAGATATTATGGTGATAAGTGTAGTAAAAGAATCTATATAGAACAAGGGTGGACTTGTCCATGGAATTTTGGTGTTTCTACATTCACCCTTCTCAACATGTAATGCACTTGCACCTTCCACCATTGCAATTAGTTATTTCATTGGTATGTTATGAAGCTAATGAATGCTTATAAATTATTTTGTGTTCCTCAGAGAGAGGGAGGATTTTGAGCTACACCCATTAGAGATGAAATGAAATGTTATAGAGATAAAAATACTAAAGAACAGCAATTCCAAATGGAACACAGATATTCAAGGAGACTTGATCTTCAAGAAAAAAAAAAAAAGAAACAACAACAAAATTGGAAAATGGGAGCAATGTGTGGGAAGTTAAAGAAATAAAGGAAAACAGTAATGAAATAACTTGTTTGGGTCAGGATCATATGTGGAAGAATGGTACAATAGGTCTTCTAGAGTCAGAAAATAATGTAAAATCAGAACCTAGTTGAAAATATTTTCTATCAGACACATTCTATGAGTTAGGATTTTATATAAAAACTGGTCATAGAAAAGGAACTTGAATCAAGCAAATAGGAACTGATTCCATTTAAGATAAAATGATAAAAAAGCAGATATTCAGCTAAGCATTTACAATTCAAAAGAATAAGCTTTGATGAAATAATGGAACTGTTTAATAAAGTCCATTAAGATGAGAATCCCAAGGGATTTGGTCATGGAAGAAGCCTGGAATTTCAAAGTCAAAAGTATTGAATGTTATAGAACATTGTTCCTTAAACTACAGAAAATTTTGAAAGATCTTTCAAATGACCTGCAAGAATAGCCAGCCCAAGAAGGCTATTAGAAATAAGGAGGAGAGGCCCTAAGAAAAAGATTTAGTAGGAAAAAAGCTGTGAATCTAGAAATGAAAGATGAAAGTTAAAATTGTCAAAATAGAATCTAAGTTAGTCCTTGAAGAAGATATTGAACCATAGGGTATTTCCTTTTTGAGCCATATAAACTGAAACAAAAAGGCATAAGGAAAGAAGAAGTAGGGTGGCTTTGCAGTCAGGATAAAACAGAGATTAAAGATAATCTAGGTGTGGCCAAAAAATGAAACAAACTTTGCCTCGGGTTTCAGAAAGGACAATTATGTGGAATTGGGAGGAAAAGCAGAATGTTTAATGGCAGCTTTCATTTCCACACCCTTGTTATCTCAACTGCAGTGGAAACAGAAGTCATGAGGCTTAATGTACTCAAGTCAGGAGGATTAGGTGGTCTCCCTTGCAGGATTTATAAGAAGTATTTTTAAACACACCTTTCAAGTCAAATTTGGTATGACAGTAGAATACCAAATGCTGTGCCTACGGTAAAAAAAGGAGAAAGTAATCAGGCATCTGTAAGCCTGTAACTCTGTACATTGCCTTAGGACAGATTTTGAAGGAAAAGATATTTAAAGACAATTTAATAGGATGTAAAACAACAGGGATTTAATCAAATGTAGATCATCCTAGACAGATTTTCTTGATAAAGGAAGTACACTGGATTTCATATATCAAGACTTCAGGAAATGGTGCCAACTAAGAAGCTTGTCATTTAAAATCAAAGAAAGGAATGAAAAATCTGTGAAGTGAGTACAAAACTGTCAGGCAGTATTGGTAGAGGATCTGGAGATGAGTTACTGATACAATTCTTCAATGCTCAGACTTGAGACAGGTGATGATTAATAGTCTGATGTCTGTTTTTTACATGGGAAGGAAGAGAGTGAAATGCTAATTTGCTTATACCGCTCAACTTTGCACTTTTATCAATAGAGGACAACTAGAATAAGATATAAAAGAGCTGGATGTTCTCGAGGAGTAACAGGATAGCAGCTCATAACAGAAAATTCTGCTGTAAGGTGAGAGCTCATCAGCTGAAAAAGATGCAGAAGGACCTGAGTAAACTAGCTAATTGCAGGATTATATGAGTTGCCAGTAGAATTAAGAGTTAGGAAAAAGTCACACAGTCTATGGTTGTGTTTGTTAGATTTATTTCCAGAAGAGCCTGGACACTGTATGGGATCTTGCAATACTTTTAAACTTCTCGTTATACATGTTCAAGAACTGCAAATTAAAACCTTAACAATTGCAGAGAAGAGGTACTAAAAGATCAAGCTAGTGGGCCGCATGCATTATGGAGACTGAAAAAGCACTGCCAAGTTAGCAAAAATAAGACTGAAAGGTGATGCCCTTTCTATCTCTAAATACAGATAGGTTAAACATCAGGAAGTCCTAGATTCTTAAGGGTAGTGCGTTGGATGAAAGTTGACACAATGGGAATAAATTGACTAAGAATAAATTTTATCTGAAACCTAACAGAAGGTTTCTAGTGACAAACAAAACCACTTTGTGTGTTTAGCAAGAACTTCAGTGTTCTTATGCAATAAATTCTTTGACATGGTATCAGTGTTTGTAATGACTGGACTCCAGAATTCTTGCTGCTTCTGCATTCCTAAATGAGCATAAATATGTTACATATTATAATTCACAGGTCTGAAAGCCTAGTATCACCTAGTCCAAACTCAAGAACAACACATTTCTTGTTTACATACTTACCCATCTGGAGGATTTTTACAGCAAAAATCCTTATCACTAAAATTGTGTCTGGTGCAGTGCAAACACTGTGACTTTCTTTCATTCATCTTCTTCCTGCCTGAGTGGCTTGTGTCTCACTGAGGAACTTCTTATATGGCTTTTCATAGATTCATAGAATCATTAAGGTTGGAAAGGACCTCTGAGATTGAGTCCAACCGTTAATGCATGTCTTCTAAATCTTCAAACCTAAAGTTCACATGGTTGTCTTGATTTGTGTGAAATTTCACAGGTTGAAACTCTCTAGATGTAAACTTTCAGGAAGAAGAAGCTGGGATTTTCCCAGAATTTCCAGAAAATGAAACAAACTGACTATTTCTTATGGAAAACAAAAAAAAAGAAAGAAAAAAGACACATTTATTTTGACTTGCTTCAGTAAGCACAGTCACATGTCAAAATCTTCTTTCTCCCACTATCCTCTCAGTCCAGCCTGAATCATCCTCAAACCACCTGACACTTTCCCTCATCTTACACCACACATCCCTCCAGTCTTATTTTTCCAAGAGCTAATAAATAACATCTGCCCATCACTTTCCTGCAGAGCCTCTCTGCACCTTTTCTACACCCTAGAATTTTGTAGGAGGGTCAAGGACTCTCTAGATTTATTTCACCTGTCAGAAAGCAAGTTTGTAACTGATATTTAGGTCAAATCTTATATTGTATTAGTATAATTTGCTGACATAATGCTACATTATAGTCAGGCTTCTGCATATGACTTTTTGTCAGAGTTGTAACCTGCAATTTTAAAAGGAAATAGCCTGGAAACTATTACAAAATGGAGAAATCCAAACTTTATCTTCCTTGAAATTCATGTCAATAGACTTCACCATCTCTAGAATTATATTTCCTATATTTCATGGCCTAAATGGATCATTCCAAAATTTCAATGATGTTCTCTGTTCTCACTCACCTATTCAATCTCATTTCTATACTGTGCTTGGAATTTTATACTCTGTCATTTTCTGCAGTCTTACAAATACAATCAAATTGTAGAAGTTAGCAGATGTAACTATCCGAAAAAAAAAAAAATGTGGTATTTCCTAAAAAAAACTTTTAATAGTGGTGAAAACTTTGTAAATAAACCTAAAAAAACCCCAAAGCCTAAAACTAAAAAAAAAAAAACCAAACAACCCACAAAAGGAGACAGTTTTCACAAAATAAGAATGTTTATTCTCAATTTTCTCTGTGTTGAATAATTCCAATTTCTTTTTTTTCTCTGATATGATACTTACAAGCACTTGGAAGATACAGCATTCTCTAACTAGAATAGTCAATGATATTACATGTATGTGATCAGTTGTCATCTATTTTGCAGCTGCACCTTCATTTCTTTGCAGGATTTTGGTCCTTATATTCCAGGACCTTATTTTTGGTTCTTATTTTCCAATTTGTGTCTGGGGAAGGCCAGAGGAGTGCCAGATTGGGGAAAATTGCATTGGCCACTGGGAAAGAGAAACTTCCAGTCACAAAATTAAACTGGCTGAAGGAGCAAAAAGTGACAAGGAGAGTGGCAGTGAGGTCCATCAGTGACAGAAACCGTGGGAGGCAGACATGGAGAGCTGACCTGGCCATCTCGCTCAGCAGTCTGAGGAAACCACTATGCTCTGGCCAAAGAGAGATAAGTATGACGAGATGAAGAAATCCCAGTATGAAAAGAGAAGTAGTGAAAGTCAGCAAAATTGAGGGTAAAAAACTCCCAAGGTCTGTAATGTCACCTGTCCCTCAACAGCTGAAGCACTTGCCGAGTGCAGTGGCAGTGATAACTGGCTGGCCTTTCAGAAGGAAAGGCTATCTTCCTCAGGAATAGGAAGGAACTGACAAGGAATTGTTTTCCTTCTTATCTCCACTGTTTTCCATTTCCTTTCTGCTCTATTGACTTTGTATTTTTCCTGTTCTGTTTCTCTCTTTTAAGTTGCCCATCTTCTAGCTACAGGAACAAGTAAGAAAGAATCACTGAAACAAAGAGACTGAGTAAATTGAGTGACTTGGCAATTTGGAAATTATTAAAAATGTTCTTTCTGATATAGCTGGAAACACAGCTATAACATCTGGTGTTGTCAGATGTGATCTTTGACTTTGAAAAAACATTGCTTACAGTTCCCCTCAAATCTTTGTGCTTAGTAAGACTAACTCCAGTCACTGAGTAACAATGATTTATCCATGACCTAACCAGTCATATTCACCCACCTTTGCAAAGCAATCTGGGCTGCACAAAAGCTGTATGGAAGTGGAAATGAATACACCGAAGTCCGGATGTCTATCCATGGCGTAAATTCAGATGCATTCTTATGAATTCTGTAGGGTCGCAACTGGTGAGCATGCATCTTTCATCAGCTGCAGAATGAGGAAGGAGTACTCTAAAGGATTACTAGTTTTATGTGCTATTTTGGAAGAACAATTATGGTACGTGTGAATCAGTAATCCAGTGGTGTTTTATAGACAATCGGTTTTGTGATATTTATTCATTTCCTCCACCCCCTGTCTAAGCGGCTTAGGGAATTTCAGGGGAAAAAAATGAGAAAACTATGAAAAATGCATAGTTAAACATTCAGTCATGAAACACTGAAGCAAAGGTTTAAACAACCTAAATAAAACTAATATGTATTCTTGGCATATGGATTAACTCCAAATCTGAGACAATATATTTCATTTCACCATACATCAGTACAAATCTAGTTTCAAGGAACAATGGCTGTAAGAAATAGCTGTTATTATAATTTCTTAAAGTTATTATTTCTTAAGAAAATTATTTCTAATTAATAAATATAATGGAAAATGTTGATTCTATGAAGTCTCTCTCAAAAGAAAACATTTAAAAACAAATATGCTAGAAAAAATTGGCATGCATTAGAGAAGCTTGCTGTGTAGTGATGAAATGCCCATTTCCACTCCATTTCCAAGAAGAGGGAGTCTGGTTTACCAAACTATCTAGGTCTAAATCCTTGCCACCAAAAATATTATAGGAAGCCAAAGACGGCTGGCATTTTTCTGTCCAGACCTGGGTGGGTTTGATGATCGTAGAAGGTTCACAAGAAAGTATTTGCTAATCTCTTGTTGCCCTCACATCAGCCTTCATAGTCACCCCATACATCAGGGAAAACGCAGAGGAAACAGTTATTCTGCCCAGCGCGGGTTGCTGCTGAATAGTTCAGCAAGGTGTCCAAGCCAGACCCATGAACTTAGATGGCCTAATGTGCCCCGTGAGGCCATGGATCATTTCTGCTGCATAAGGCCTCCACTGCTACACTTCAGCTTTACAATCTGAGTCTAGGAGTAAACTAAATCATCTGAAAATAATTCAGGCATTGATGTATGGAACTTGCTCATGGGCTGAGAAGCAATGAGGACACTACCCTGTTCTCTCTTTAAATTTCCTTTGTATCTTCTCAATTTTTTAAAAAATTTACAACAATCAGCTAAGATAATATAAAAGGTTTGGATATTCCATTGAATAGAATGACTACGCATACACAGACACATATAAATATACATATCTATGCAAATTGAGAGAAAAGCTGACACATCCTGTTACCTTTTGTGAGAGAATCATTAAGTTTTATGTGCAGACACCTCTGTTTTAAATCATCAAGCTAGCAGCACAACTACTTGGCTTTTCCGAAATCTCCACTCAGCCCCCAGACTCCAAATAAAATGCTAATTGCTGATGCTTTTAGTACAGAATCACTTCATTAATCCCAGCTACTACCCCCATATATGAATGCATTATAACTCAGTTCTGGGATTCATTAATTGACCTAGTTAATTTGAACCCTAATAGCCTGTAATTAGGGATGTGTAAAATAGCTTGAAAAAATTTGGTGCAAGCAGACATTCCCTGAACGGTGGGTGTATAAACCTTCAGCAAAGCTTGTTCCTGAGATTTGTCCTTTTATCTTTAAAAGGCTTTAGAAAGTTTGCACAAAAAAGGAGGGAAGCAGAGGGAAATGCATGAAAAACAAGGAGAGCAGATAACCTTTGATGCCAAGTTAATTTCATTTACCCATGTGACCTAATCTAATTTGAAAACTCCACTGATATCTGTCAGGAAAACACGTGTAGCAAAATGGGCTGGAATCAGGGAGAGAAAAAAAAAAATGGAAGTTCCTAGAAATGCATAAAAAAGGCCTGCATTCAGCTCTTTTTGAATGCCAAACTGCACTTTCAAGTGTCACAGCTTTGTCTTGTATGCCAGTCAGGGTACCTGTTAAGAGAGAAAAATCTTCCACCTTGGAACAGAGCAAACATCCTTAGTGTATGCAGCACCCAGGGGAAAACAATGCTTGAGAAGGTGAACTGCTGAATATGTATGTGTTTTAATAAAGCATTTTATTTGAAAATTTTTTGCAACATTCAGACAGATTGAGTTTTAGGGAGGAAGTGACTCTACAGTCAGTGCCTGGCCTGCTCTACTGTCAGAGGAAATAAGTGAAACTAAAATGAAGTGATAATATACTGTAGGAAATTTAAGAGAAAGAAAGGCAGAGGAAAAATGGCAATCTGGGACCATACAGCTGATCCCCAAAATAGACACAATGACCAGTGCCAAACTAGCTGCCAAAAACAGTAGATTGTAAAATTACCTAATACCTATGTCATGTTTACTTTATATTTACATTGGGGAATGGGCTCCCCAACAGACACAATACTTGACAGTATTTTTGTTCACTGTCACTATCATTATCCACCATCTGCTCTGCCAAATTTCCTTTCTGTTCCTTTTTGTGCATTCATCAGCGCAGTAGTAAGTAACTACCTTAATGACTGCAGCATATTGCTTCTGGATTAGCAGCAGATATTGTACTACTCCTGGCTTATGGACAGAGCTGTAAGTAGGAGACCTGGCAGGGGGTTCCATTTAAAATCCTTTCCCCTTTGCAAAAAGAAACACAGTAACTGGGAAAGTTTTGTCCCAAATCACTAGCAGGGGTATGATCTACGATTTGGTTAAAAAAATAAAAAAAGAGTACCTCCTTCTGTGAAATTCGGTGAGGTACCAGCCAGCTCCACGGAGATGGCTGAGTTCTGACAAGATGTCTTAGTGTGATGGGTAGCCTGAAATACTGGCGGAGAGCTCTGCTTACTTTGCTCAAAACCACAGATAGAGAAACCACAGCTTTGAGAAAAGTGCAGCTTTTGAAAAGGACACGTGTTTGCTGAGTGAACCTTGTGGGTTAATACAGTGACCCGCAAGCACAAGAAGGCCTTTTTGTCTGTGTAGTCTGTGGGTAGATGTAGCAGTGGGTAATCCAAGCCTGGCACATCTTTACTTATTGTTTGCTTTGAGGCCATCTAAAGCGAGTTCTCCAAAAGTTATCTCAGTGCTCTTTTTTGTGTGCTGAGCAGACTTTTTGTTGCTGAGCTTAGTCAAGTACTGAGAAAGTAAGCAGTGGTATTTTTTTCTTGCTAAAAACCAAACCAAACCAAACCAAAACACCTTTTTTAAACGTCTTGCACCAAGATGGGGGGGAGGCGGGGAACGTGAAGGGAAGAATCTAAAGAAATGGGAAAAAATGACAAAGAAGAAGAGCCAAAGGAAATTTGGACTGGAAAGCTTCCTCGGGAGTATTACAGTATAAGGAAATACAGCAGAAAAATATATAGATGTATATAAATTTAAAATATATTATGGAAAGTTTCCTACTAAAAACACATTCAAAAACAATTACTTCTGATCCACAAAGAGAGGAAAAATGAAGTGATCTTAAGCTTCAGGGATCCTAGGATGGAGCGCTGCCAGGCTGTTTGAATGCAGGCAGCTTCAGTGCAGCCCAGACAGGCTTTGGGTTAAAAGGCTTAGGAGCCTGGTTCTGTTCCCACAAAATTCAATGGCAAATTTCATTTGGACTTTGAAACAGGCATGGAGTGAGCATTGTATGTAGCCATCAGGGACAGCAGAAGTTAGCAATGGTGTGAGAGCTTTGTTAGTATACCGTAGTCTGGATCTGACAGTGAGACGTGTGCTCCTCTTGGGTAACTGTCCCTGAGGCCAATTCCACGAACCTGTGGAAATGAAATCTGTGACAAAAAGAAGACCAGAGCCCAAAGCTTGGGACTATCAGCATGCAAATAAACTAACGCCATATTGACACTTTCTTAGGGCTTTCACAGCTAAGAGCTGTGACCTGACTACATAAGCACAAATAGGGAAAGAGAAAACAGAAGGGACTTCCACTCATCGAGTCGTGCTAATACATTCTGATTTGGAAAGTACCACGTGTTTCTTGATTTTAGTTGCAGAATAATTCCAAACTGATGTCCATCTACTCAGCAAGTCTATGCCTTGACTGCAAGTGTTTATCAAGTTTTCCAATATGTGCAGTTGTTGTAAACACATGAGAAGCCCACTGTTTACCAGCCTGTAAGGTCTGCAGAGCTTTCTGGGCACTCTCCTTCAGGTATGCCTCTTCTGATTAAATCACATATTGTAAACTGTAAAAGCAAATGCTGCTACAGGATTATTATCCAAAAATCACTCTTCTCTATACTGTAGCTTTCGGGAAGTGTTCAGGGTTGGATTTTTTCTCTCGTTACCAGTGATAGGAAATTGGACACTAATATTTCTTCTCTTGAAAGACCCCCTGTGGTATGTTTGATGCTTTTTTATATGTATATATATATATATATATGTTTACCTTTTTGTTGTCATACAATATGAAAGGAACAGTGCTGTTATAAATTATAAAATATGATCATCTGCTAAACTTCCAAAATTAAGTACCCATTTAAAGTGGCTCAGGATTTGAGATACCCAGCCTGAGATTCCTTCTAGGGGATCTAATTTCATAGTGGGATGCATTAACTGGACAACTGCAAATAGAGACAGCTATTGATCACAATGGATAAAATGGAGACTCTGGAGAAGTGAAATGCATGCTCTCTGAGCTATCGCAGCAGGAGGTAAAGCTCATACTAATGCTGTGAGCGAGTCTAAGTGGCGCAGCTCAGAAGTATGTGGTGTCAGCTTGTGGATATGCACTGGGAGGAGGCTCAAGAAGGAAGTCTTGCAAAAACAAGGTCCCTTAGCATTAAGAGCTTTGAAAACCAGCAGGGACTGCTTAAAATAAATCCTCTAGTTTATAGGCAGGCAACGTGAAGGGCTCAGGGGGGTGTAATATGAGTATGGCTGCTCAGCCCTATGAGTGAACATGATGCTACATTCAGGACTAGCTGTAGTTTTGACGTTTTTCTCAGAGCTAATAATGGAAGCAGCAATTCACTCTCTCCAGAGAGAGGAGCGGAAGGCATTTTAGCAGCCTGAATATATTTGCGCACAGGGCCGACAAAAATGGCAGGATAGATTTGGAAACTCCTTATGGAGTTGTTTTTATGCACACAGAACAGCAGCATTTAGATCCATATCGTAAAGGAATAATGAATGGGTTTTTGGAGCAGCTGACTGCAGAGAAGAGAGATGGTAGTACTCTTGTGGGTCCTATGTCCTTGTAGATGTAACTTGAAAACTCAAATGATTAATGTCAGCTTCAGCTATCTTAAACTAAACCCACAAACCCTAAGACAGTCCTTTTTAATGACTTTCTGAACCTCAGCAAGGTCATATTCTTTTTGATGGCAGGAAATTGTTAGGCACGTATATTTCTGAATTTTACTAGTATCACCACTTACGTGTAAAGTTGAGAAAGAGACTCCTTTTGCACCTCTGGAAAAAGTAGAATGTAACATTATCACCACTTGTTTTTGGTATTCCTGTTCAAGGACAGCTTTGTGAAGATATTCAGGAATCTAGAGATTGCAACAGACTCTTAACAGGGTCTGCAGAAACACTCCAGTTAGACAGGCCCTTGTCCCTCATGAATAATTCATCTTTCAAATTTTTGCAATTACTCTGCGTCATTAGAATTAGGACTTCAAAGATACTGAGGGTGTACCTACAGAGTCAGTTCATCACGGGTCCAAGACTCTTTTCAAAACAAGTGTGTGGCTGGAAGAGAAAATTTAAGGAAACTAGATTAAACTAGATGCTTTAAGCTTGTGTCCAAATTCTTACTCAAGAGATGAACCTACTCTAGCCCACAATCCCAGTTCTTGGTTTCACATCTTATAGGAACAGTGTGGTTATTCTGAGACCAGCCTGTACTTAGGCTACAACCAAGACAGTGAATAGATAGTACAGGCCTCTTAAGTATGCTTAAGCCAACTGTCTAGTTGACTCTTCAACTCGTAGTACAGACTGACATTTCCCTACCTACTCAGACTGTCACAGCACACTGCAGGTGCTGCTGCTTTGGTACCTAAAACAAAGAGGCTGTGTGATATTCAGTATACTGCTTTATAATGAGAAACACTTTTTCATGTTGTCTTTTCTTTTTGCGAGACCAGCATTTTTGCCAGAATCACTTCCTTTCTCTCCTCTCCATCCCCCTCCCTAGGAGAAGAGATGCATTTTTAAATGAGTTCCTACATGAGAAAAAAGAAAGGTGATCCGGAAAGGTTTCGCTAAGCAGTGTGAGTTTTTTCATTTCTATTTATCCTGTGTTTGAGCACAGTAGGATGAAATGCTCTTTAGACCTTTAAGTATGCTTGAATTATACTCAACCATTTGCCATTCCTTGTTCACATAAGCTATTCAAGTGTAAACTACCCCCATATCCACTAGGTTGAAAGGAATTGTTCAAACATAGAATTACTATAATTAAATTGTATATACATGAGGAATTGTTTTCCTATCATAAGGTTATCATAAAATAAACAGCAGACGCTGAACGAAACCCATCTGACTCATGGCTATCCATTCAGAGGGCATGCTCTCTACACTTAGTTCTTCTCTTTTTTCCTTCATGTGCTTGCACAGTGAAGAGAACAGAAAGGAAGAAAACATATTCTGACAACATAGCATCTGCCCAGAAGCAATATATGCAAAGTTGAGGATGAAAAGCCTTTGAGATACCCTACAAACAATATATCCAAGTATCTCCCAGCAACAGAGACAAATTAGGAGGATTAGCAAACAAAAGTTGTACCACAAATGTTCTAAGAATAAAAAAAATCAAGTATTTGAATATTAATGTCTATGATTACAAGTTGCCTTAATCATGAACTTAAAGAGAGGATGGGGGTGGAATTCATTTGGCGAAAAATAGAGGTATACATTTGATCTAAATACCTAGCCCTCATTTACAGAGTCTCATTGACTGCAGTCAACAAAGAAAAGTAACGGTTCTAGGCACAATTCTCGCCTACTTTGAATATTGCTTTCATGGTGAGTTAACTGCTGAACTCAAATGCCCAGTTCTTGATGTTGACTATAAGGGGAGTCTAGAAAGCTAGCTCAAACACAAACCTCTCCACTCCAGGCATATAAAGATCAGTGAGATGAATCCTACCATGGACGCCTCTGAGTTCTTCTAAGGATACAGGATTGCTATTTATTCCCAACAATTTTCTTTTTGTATACTCTTTTATTCCAGAAATTCTTTTTGTACAAGGCTCGAGGAATACTCAAACACAATTGCAACATATTTTGCTTGTGGGATGTAGAGACAACTATATTATGAAAAAGTATGGAGAATGCAAAAAAGCCATAAAACTAGAAAAATACAGAAATTTTCAACCAATCATTTGGCCCCATATTCTTAAGAAAAACTGAATCACCTTACCATATTAAGTACTATCTTGTTTCATTCTAAAGAGGGGAAGAGATAATTTATATTACAGACCAGTTACCTTAAAAGTCTGCCATTTAGACTACATCCTGTTCCATTTATCACTAAAATAAGAATGAACAAAAAGTTATTCTTAACAGCACTTAACAGCACATAGGGAGGAGTTTGGAGAAAATCCTCTGCATCAAGCAGTAGAAGGGTATGGTTGGCTGACCAACAGTAACAACCATGGAAACCATGTTCATTAAAAGCGTCTTACCAATTTTACCAATGTCTCTTAGTCTGTATATGAAAGCATCAAGATGGTAGGCAAAACATCCAAGGAAACAAAATTATTTTTAATTTCTTCTGATTTCTTCATCAGAAAACCTCACAGCTCAGTTCTGCCAAGAATCTGAAAAGCCAATATTCTCACAAAAACTTCAGACACCAGCATAAAATTTGTGTAGATTTTCCGCAAAAGGCACAGCATTTTAGCATGCAATCATTGCAAAGAACTATTCATGAGCCAGATCTCTGCGTTATTTGTCAGCAACCAATAAAAGAAAAAAAACACAACCAAAAAAGCAAAAACAGAAACAAGGAAAATGTTGAACGATCTTCAGGCAGTAGGATGCATGTGGAATGTGGAGTTACTGATTCTTTCTCATCTGTAATATTTTACAATAACATATTAAATCTTTAGGATTTATTAATCATTAACACTAGTACAAATCAATCCTCAAGTACTTTGCACATTACATTGGTTTATCAAATATATGTAGGTTATGCTCCAAACAGGAGAATTCAGCAATGTCTTGAATGAATCCTCTCCATTCTTGGACTTTATTCAATGACTGCTCAAAATAATTTTGGCAAGATGCTTAAGAATTATTTTATCACATTTGTATACATTTGAAAATCATCGCTCCTAGATTAAGGATAGAATGGCAAGTCATTAAGATCTGTGTTTGTTTCTATTCAGAATTCAGCATTGCTTTGTTAAAAGTTTATTTTCTTAAGAGCTGAGTAAATTTGTTTTTAAATAAGAAACTTGTGCATATGTAGTTTAGGCTCTCATTCCCTTTTTGCAGATTACTGCTTTTCCTTTACTTTTTATACATACCATGAACATTTCTAGAAAACTAAATTATATTTTGCATTGCCTTTTGCTCTTCTTAGTGCTGCTTTTTGCACAACCCATTTGTTCTCACTCGATACTGGCATGGGTGGAATATACTCCACATAAGAAAAATATTCTTGCTTAAGTGTAGTAACTCTTGGTCTATATTTTACAATTTAGTTCTCTTTTTTTTTCAGCACAGACAGACAAAGATAACAAGCTGTTTTCTCACTGCCTTTATTAACAAGTTGGGATACTGTGATGTTTATTCTGCCTATTTTACCTGAGCCATCAAGTTATGATGATACCTGATTACAGTTATTATAACTTTAAACACTGCTTTGTTGTTAAGCCTTATAGGTAGCTATTCAGCATACAGCTGTATTGCTTTAGCTTTCTTACAAATAATCTATAATGTATGTATTTTTAAATTAATTCCATCCATTATATGTCATATCAAAAAAAAAGAATTGTTTCATATGAATGATGAAAAAGATACGATATTTGAATATTGAAGGTCAGAAGGACATTTCAGTTACCAGGTTTCCTGTTCCATCCCTAAATTGTACCTGTATCAACAGCTTTGTGAGATAAGATTTATAGATACCGAAAATACATTTTTCATCAAACCATCAGTTTGATTTGTGGAGCAGGAGCACGCCAAGTTGAAAAGTCTATAAAAAGGAGCACTGAATCTCTGTTTTGTCCTTGTTGACAACAAAATCTTGCATGGTTACAGCTTTCCGTATTAAAAAAGAACTCAAGGGCCAATGTTTGCCAGGTGGTGTGGATGCTTGGTGGGGTAGTGTTTCCCTAAAAAACTCAAGAATTAAGGTTCCACTTAATTTCACTTCAGAGTAAACTTAGACTCAGGTATTTGCTACTAATTTTTCGCTTCACCAAACACTAGTTTAGCAATGTTTTCAACTTATAAATGAGCACATATTAAAAGCCCAAATGAGTTTCTTGTCAAAACTGTCAATGAGAACACAGCAAAAATGCATGAAGATGTAACAGTTCTCCAGTGCCTTTTCACAGCTCCAGCCCCACACAACCAGAGACCCAGAAGACTTCTTGAGCAGTGAATAGGGGATGGATTATGCTTATCTTAATGCAGCAGAACAACAGCTGTGTGGCGTGCCCACATGAAACACAGCAATGTACAGATGAACGCCACACTTCGACTGACACAATGGCACAGGTATGGCTTTGCAGTCTGGTCATATGGATGCCAAGACCTGAAAACTTGTCACCTGAGCTGATGACGCAGTGACAAAAATCTGGCCCCAAGATGTTCTGTAGCCAGCAGTTTGGGCAGGCTACACAGTGGCCTAATTTTTCAGGCATACCCAGTCTTGTATGCCTCAAAAGCCTGACACAGAAGGCTTTTTCATTAGACATAAGATATCTGTAGCTGCCTCTCTGTTGCACATAATTTCAAAATGTGCTATATTTTGAAGTATGACTGCATTCAGGTGACTACAAGGAAAGCCTTCCCAATAAAATATATTGCTATGCATAGATAGTCTGGCAGTAGAGCAGAGGAAACAGAACAGCAGTGCTGCAGGGATACTTTGCATGGGCTCATATATCCTGCATCTGATATATAGGGTGTCATATTACTTTAGAAATTTACTGTGAGCCACCAGAAATGATACTTGCATTTTCCTACTTACCTATAAAGTGCATCTTGGTATATGGATCCAATGATCTTTCTGAGGTTTCATGAATATGATCATTAAAGGAATGTGTCTTTTCAGGAACTTAGTTATGGCAGATAATAGTATCTGGTAATTTATACATCTTTATAGACATTTATATAACTGTACACCTTCAATTCATAATGTCCCTGGGAGGTAATGTAGGGAAGACGAAGTAGAAAGTCTAAGTGAATTGGTGTCACCTTTTCTAATAATCTTAAAGCATGTTATAATAAAGAATATAATAATGGTAATCTGCCAGTACTCACCAGTCCATCTCCAAGCCCTTCTTCAAAGGAGATAACAGTATGACCATGGGAATACAGTTACCCAGTAGCACAGCTACTATCTGCAAATCTCAGGCTGCAATTCTCAACCTAAGTGCTTAAAGCACTCAGTCACTACAGGAAAGACAGCTGAGAAACTCATTTATTAAATCTCTGTCCTAGGAAACTCACACAGAAAAAATCTCCTCAAGAAGTATTGCTTTACTTGAAAGGCATATTGGAGACCTGGTGTACTACTGTGTTGTGGAGATAAACAAGGAGCCAGAAAAGTTTCACTTTGTTATATAAAGAGATACCAAAATAAAAACTATTGTTCTCATTCTGAATTTTTCAGTCCTCATCAGTTACAAGATCCACCAGAGAACAGCTGTTCCACAATGGCAATGGTCATATGTGTTCAGTTTGAATGTGCCTATGAATAAAGTAACCACCCAGGATACTTGTGACAAAGAAGTAAATAAATTTCAGGAAATAAGAAAATTGTACTTGCAGTTTCTAAGAAGAGTCAGTGTACTGTGATCTAAAATATACAGAGAGTTGATAGAACTCAACAGTTCTATGCAGTCTGATCTTTTTCAGTTGTTTAAACTTGTATCATCTCTCCATAGCAGCTATAACCTCTGTTGAGTTCCTGTTATTGACAGAAGAAACAGGCCACAATCCAGCAAAGCACTTAAACACAGCTTAGCTTTAAATATGTGAAACTGTACTGAAACCAATGAGAGTACTCTCATGCTAAAAAGTAAGCACATGCTTAAGTCCTCTGCTGGATCAGGGCCATAAAATAATGCAGTTTTGCCAATAAATAACTTGTCCATCAGGATAATTTCCATTGAGACTTGTGGAATTCATTTAAAAAAAAAGCTACTTACTGTCAAAAGACAAGGAATTTCTAATTTCTTGTTCTTGTTTCTGATCCCTCAGTTGGGTTGGTGTAACAATGGTGTGAGACCAGAATCAGGGGTGAGGCTTCTAACAGAAGTGTATTTGGCATACAGGACTAATTTTATGGTCCAAGACGCATTTACTTGTATGTGCATTCACACAAGCGGAATCTGGAACATTTTCTTAGCTGACTTAGGAAAGTTTCCAGAAAACAGACATACAAATTAAAGCTTCTGGAAGGATAGACCTGATTCACTGTACACATTAGCCTGGGATTGTAACAAGATTTTTTTTTTTCCAAGTACATATTGTAAACCGTATGTTTCTATATCAGGAAGAAAGGATAGCTTAAGCATGCTTGTCATCTGGACATATCCCTTTTCTCAAGAACCAGATGAAAGGGCTAAAATTGATAGGTTTCTTCTAGTTGTCTTAATTGTTGCCAAATATACTTACTGTTCTTTATTGTGTTACCAAAAAAAAACCTCTTTACTAAAACTGATGTAACGTACTTTCACTTCTTACAAAAACTGAAAAGAGGGGGAGATTTTTCCAATGGCATGAAAAGACAATTAGGACTGCCAGGAAAGCGTGTAGGGAAAGCAGGAGCATGCAGTTTGGCAGAGGGGTACAGAAATTGGTATTATCACTCATCTAGAGCCAAATCTGTAATGTGATGGAGCTGTTCTCTCTGTTAATATATTAAATTTTTGCATGACTACTGGAAAGTTATAGCATGAGCTGTAAACTGCCAGAGAGTGACACTGGAATTATAAACCCTTTAAAGAAGCATTTAGACAAAATAACCAGAGTCCAGACCATAACAGGGGTAATGGGCTGGTCCCACTTCAGTCCATGCACTAAGATGTTGGAGAGAGTTAACAGTGAAGGGGAAACTTCAGGTAAGTCGTATTCTCAGCGACAAACAGACTGGTGAAAAGGGAGCTGTTTGCAGGAACAGGTCTGTTTTGAGAGAACTCCTGGTTTGAAACATGCAATGGGAAAATATTTCAAAGAAGTAAATATTTCTCAGCGTAAAACTTCTGCTTTCTGCTTTGCAATTACTTTATTACAAAATACATTTGTAGTTGAAAAGTTAAGAATATCTCTAATGATATTAAAAATCCAAATAGCTTATAATTACTGCAGCTACCTTCCTAGTAACTGAGGGTACTGTGAGATGTCATGGCAGATGTTGGGCAGACCCTTCACCTGAAGATACATTTTTTTTATGAATATATGTTGGAAAGATGTTGGAAGGGAATTTTATTAAAATGAAGAGAAATACAGTTTGGAGTTATTGTGTGGACCAATGAAATAATGAATGTAGGTGCATCTCTGAAGGAGGAGGAGTCAGACACAGTTTAAGATTTCATTAAGAAACATTAAAGGACTATATTGGCCCTGTTATTTGACATTTAGATGGCAAATGATCATAATATCCTCAGGAAATATTCATCAACTTTCCTTTGGCTAAGCGGATACTGAAATTTTCGAAGTCCAGCAGTGTCAGCAAAGCAGACACTCAAATGACAAGGGGGAGCAGAAGATGGATTATGGAGCAACCATTAGAGAAGGATCGCTATTTACTCTCCCTCCTGTATGTTGAAGGTGAATGTTGCCCATTAGGGGCATTTGCAAATATAGTCACAAAATAGCAGATTTGCAGTTTAGCTGCCTGCAGAGGTAAAATGGTCAGGCAGCTAATTTGCAGTAGTTTCCAAAAGGTTAATTAAGCTGCTCTATTATCCTGTGAATATGTAATCTACATCTGTGAAATAGGATCTGGCTGGTCTTATGGGTGTCATGTCCTCCTGCTTTGTAGTAATCAATTAGGCCACAGTAAAATGGCTTAAAGTAAGTCCTGAGCAGAGGCTGGTGGAGAAACGGCTCTAGTACCACAGAGGTAACATCTCCTACCAAGTTTTATCACAGGGCCAACATTAGAGCTTAGCTGGAGTAAGGGCTGCTGGGAAAAACACTAGAGCAGCCCAGTCAACAAATCACACGTTCTCTTCAGGACTGATGAATATTTAAAATTTTTTTGCTTTGTACAACATATGAAACTGCCAAACACCTATACAAAAAAGTCTGGCAGCAAAACCACTCATCTGGCACATGTAAAAATGCTGTGAATGGCTTTTGTTCATGTATTTTATTCATGCAGTGAATTCAGCAGAGAAAATATTTGAATTTGCTTCTTCTAGGCCTTGCCAGTGTCCTGAACATCGGGCTATTGACTACTACTGGGTGAATTTCTTTTCATTTTGACCAGAAATGCACGAAGACACACCTTTGCCAGATAAGTTCTTGATAAAACGTATGTATTTCTCACTAAGAAGTCTATTTTTCAAGCATGAAAAGTTTTCAGAAATTTCATGGGAAAAAATCCCGAGAATTGCTACCACCTCCCTGAGGGGTATCACACTTCTGTATAGAAAAGCTTACAAGATGCCAGCCAAGGAGATGACTGCAATCTGGATACCTCTGTCATACAAACATTGAAGAATATTTTACAGGAATTGTGTGTTGTACTGCACACAGGAGAACATATCATTAGATCAATAAAAGTTCTCAATAAGACTTGTGCAATTTTGGTGTCTTCTGCAAATTTATTCACATGTAGCTGACTGGATGTTGATGTGAATTCTGCTGAAGGTGCTCAAGATGGAAGAGAATCCAGTTCCTCTCTCTACTGTTAGTTTTGCAAAACTAGAAAAAGAAAGGAACAGTAAAGCCTATATTAAGTTCAAAGTAACATTTTCCCTTCTAAGTATCTTGTGAAACTTTTTTTTTATGAGGAAAGCCTCTGCTAACAAAGAATTAAAGAATTTTAAAATTGTTTGTTCCTAAAAAAAAAAAAAAAAGGCCTGGGTTTCTTGCTCCATTTGGAACAATACAGAAGTGCTTTTGTGATGTGGTACAAAGGCCACGCTGATACATATTCAGGATGACCAACATAACTTACTAGTTTGCTTTGCCACCCAAAAAATACAGCCATTCCAAAGTCCTATGGCTAACATGTTTTTACCAAAGCAATCACACACGATTTCCCTTGCCACACCCCATTCTTAATGGGAAAGGAATTTGGGAAGGCGGTCTCTCGCTGAGTCATATGCTTTGCATACAGGGCAGTCAGTCAAATGACTTTGCTAGGACCCCTAGATCATTTAAACACGTCCTGGTTTATATTGCCATTCTGTAATCTGTCTGTGCCTACATATGTAAAATGGCATTACAAATGTTGTGGAGAGTATATATACACACATGCAGAGAGAGGCTACTTTTAAACCCTTCCAAACTGATATTCAGAAAATGAAACAGTGACATAAATATCACTGCTCTCTACAGCTATGGATCAACAAATAGGATAGCAACAGCCTATATATTGCTGTGGAATAACAGTTACAGATGCAGGACTGAATCAATGTCCATTGTAGGCTTGAAAAAGTACGTTGTTGCATGTAACTGTTTAGAAGCTTTGAAGGCAGGTAGATATTCGAAGGGAGAAAGAAAAAACATTTCTCTAGCAAGCTGGTTTGCAAGAAATGAAGATGGGCCTGGGGCTTCTTAAAAAGTTAGATAATCATAACAAAGCCTAAGTCAAAGGAATAGTGTGCAAAATGCAGCTTCAGTGATCAGCATTGGTTAGTATTACAACCGTTCATCCATGGGTCTGCTAACACAACCTCAGCATGGTGTGAGTCTGCAAGTCTTATCATTTCAGATCGGTATTTTCATCTTACTTTTATAGGACCATGCCTATCCCTATCAGGATCTCTAATTTCAAATCCTTTTCTGGATTTCCACTTGCTCTGGTACGATGAAAGTATATATGCAAACCTTGAACAAATGATCAGGGATTGTTACACACTGTTTTTAAAGGTTATCAGATCCAGAAGATACATTTCACTTCTAATAAATATCCACATACAGGAAAATGATTTTTTACAAGAAAGAGAAAATATCATGAGAATAATAATAAGTGGGAGACATCCCAAATCTATGTAAATGAACAGCAGAAAATAGTCACAGTCTTGTTTTCCAAATTTTTAGCACTCTTTAATAACTGAATTTTATTACAAAGTGTCACACTTGTGGTTCCTGACACTGCAGTATTATCACGTTGACAGTGAGGGGACATACAGAAAGATATTTTTGACTAGGTTACACCTATGGACATTATGGTTTAGAAGGAGGGATGGTTTGGTTTTAATTGACACTGACTTTCTTCTTTTGTTTCGTGAGAAAGAAAAGAATATATTGCTTCTGTGACTCATTCTTCTCCATAAAAATCCATGGTTTTGATACTTAATAATCATGCTCTACAGCTTGTGGCATAGTGGGTAGTAGGTATGCATTTGTAATCCCAGCATGGTACCTTTTGTGTGAATAATTCAGTCCCTCAGCACAAGAACAGTTGAATAGTTTGAGGCAGCGATTTATAAAAAGTCAGGTCTAGCTCACATGGAAGCTCAAGGAAGGGATGTCACAGACTTCGGAAGCAGATGGATAAATCAAATTGTCTCCTTGAATGGGTAACTAGCACTTCCTCCATGCAGTAATGCATAAGTGACTCTAATGATCAGACTAACCATCATAACAAAAACCGAAAAATCTTGTTCTGACAAGTGAAGTTTTGCACTTGGCGCTTGGTTTACTGGGGAGGTCTGTTGCACCTCCTTACATAGTTTTCAGTTGCTTTATTGAATTATTTCTATATTTAAAGGACTCATAAAGCTCACAGGATATAACTCTTTAGATGCAACTAAAAACTGCCACCTGGAAGCAGCTGCAGCGAGGGTATGCTGGCACAATCCATTTCTGAAGTAAATATTTTTTAACTCTATTTGTGGAAAAGACATGGATTCAGGAGGAGGCGGATGGGCAGGAAGGTGTCTCTGCACATGAAGTTTATGAAAATATTGACCCTAAAAATGCTAATCCAATTCCACTTATCTATCTGATGTACCTATTGTTTATTTTATATCATCACTACCAGTGATGCTTATCCAGTACCGAACTCATGTGTTCCACCGGCCAGCAGGAGCACAGCAGAGCTGGATTCAGTGGGACTGGATGTAACTATCTGAATCCTTTCTGCAGATAGACATACAAACTCACACTTGCATACATGTGCGTACTCTCAATTTATTGACAAAATACTCCAGTGGCTGGGTTTACTAGCAGAAAATGTTAATTTATTGGGATTGAAACAGTTAGTGAGACATAGTAGTTTTGTGAAATCTTCTGAAAGTAAGCAGGTTCTTGTTATGGCCTGGCATGCTCTTTGGGCAGCCAGTTTCTTGGCCTGATCACCTGGTTCTCTGCCTATCTTCTTCCTTGGATTTTTAAAATTTTAATCTCTTTCAATTTTAAAAAAAAAGTAGTTTCTTTTACAGAAATTCCTGTATGTGGAAAATGTCAGCATAATTTTGCATTTGTGCTGATTTAGAAAGAAAACAGATGTTGGTGCTCTGAAATATTACATGAACAGAGACATCCATTTGTCAGCTAGCTTTAAAAAAAAAAGTAGTGTATTAAAAAAAAAAAAGTGTACTAAAAAACCCCAAGAAACCCAATGAGAAAAACCACTTGTGGTAGACAGTGTACACTGCCTGTCCCTTTTATGTAGGGGAAGGACGAAGCTAAGGTAGCTTATGGAAGGCATTATGAGTTGCTTTGGGATGGGATCAATTTCCCACATGCCCTCAACAGGAAGCCATGGCTGTTCCTTCTTCCCCTTTCCCAGCTACCGCCTCTCCTACCAGGTAAATTACAGCTCTCCTCCCTGAGTCTGCCATGGGCTTCTGCACTATCCCAAATCCCTGTAGGCATCAAGTGTGTGTCTTGCTCTCTGCCCTGCATCTTCTTCTTTCTTCCCTGCCTCTGACATGTCCCACACACAGGGATTCAAAGGACCATCTTTAACAAGCTGTGGCTCTTTTCCTTTTTTAATTCCAGGGATCTAGAGCTCCTATCTGTCACCCTGGCATGCTGTATTGACCCTTTTATCAACAATGAAAGACAGAATTAATCTTCAATTCTTAATTTCACCACTGTATAAATCAAGCAATTAGACCACACTATTTTAGGAGTGGCACATTGATTAGTATCAAGTAAGGTGACGTTCCCCTCCCTACCTCTCTGATGGATATTGCTGCCCGTAGGGCCAGGCTGTTTGATTTGCTAAGGGATCAGCTCCTGAAACACTGCTCTTTCCGGGCTGGGGTATGATGGAAAACTAAAATCTACATAAAAGTCTACCTATGACTCCAGATTTAGACCTGTGCAAATGACAAAAGTGGTTGCTTTACTTTTCAAAGGCACCAAGATTTGCCTTTTTTTCAGCAGTAATAGGAACATCTTCAGAAGATCTGCAAAGAAATCAGTTGCTGTAATACTTTCCAAGTGAAGAAAATGTGTTTAGAGTGAAGTCAGACTCCAAGTAATTCTTCTTTCTATTTAATTGCATTTTTTCTGAATTAGAGAAAAATAAAAGAGTTCTTATGATATGTTGCCATAACCTCAGAAAAATCTTTTACTGCAACGCTTACAGGGCAGTAGGAGATAGTTGATCAGAAATGCAGAACTAAGTGATTCTGATTGAGTAGGTATAAAAATGAGGATATAGTAATGCATAATGATAGTGTTGAATAAGGGGCGTACAGGGAAATAATTCTATAATCGGGGAGATGAGAGTATCTTCTGAGCAGAAGATGTGAATACTGTATAGAGTTTCAAATATATGGAGTATGAGATTATGAATTTTCTTCATTTTGAACTGGAATTTTTAATCAAATATATTGTCTTTCTAATTTTTTTCCCTACTACTTTCCCTCTCTTTCCATCTGTACTTCAGTACAAGCACATAACCAAAACGCTACTCAGCTGATGAAGAACTGAGTTGCTATAATAGTTAAACTAGCTATTAATGATGGATGATGGCCACATATGATTTCAGAGCCGTCTGAAAAAACTCCATCAGAAAATGAGTCTGAACATGTTCTCATCTTCTCAAAGCTCCACCTTACACCTCTTGTTAGATGAAACATAAAGCACAACAGCTTCTTGAGATTAGTAAGCAGGGAAACAAGACTGCATCTATCTTAATTGTGCAACTGGCTTCTCATCATTAGAGCTGAACAATGCTATGAAAATACAGCATCAATGAAGGAAAGTTGACTCACAGCTGTGAGGATACTTTGAACAGAGGGCTTCTCGAAAGCCTGTAATTCTTCTGTGCTCAGTTTAGGGCCAACCCTCAAGGGCAAGGAAGCATGATGTCATTGAATCCTCATGAGATAAACAATCAATACACAAGAAAGACCCAGCGAGTTAGAGGGGATGGCACAGCCATCTTCAAAACATTTGATAATAGGACAAAAAATGGTAGTTGCACCCTGATGACTCACTTAGCAATTAACCACAAAACAGACAGGAATCAGGAGAGAACTTTATAAACAAATGAAGACCTGTGCAATGTCTTTCTCAAAGCCTATATATAGCTTTGCCAGTAATTATTTTCTCGATATAATTTTCTCATGCAGATTCAGTTCTACAAAGTCAACTCAACAGTGAAGGTTTTGAAAACAGGAAGATGAGCAGACTTTTTGTACTAGCAAACTCCCTGAGACTTCTTTGAAAATCCCAGTCTAGTTCTAGGCTGCATAAACAGTAATTCGGCTCCATATGACTTCACTTGATAGAACTTACTTAGGTAACAGACCCTAGTGATTCTCTTCACTGAAGGAAGTCAATGCAAAGTATTATGCAGAAAGTTGGAATAGTCCTTGCAATGCCTTTTGGCCATAAACATCCATAGATCAATTAAAATTACATGCAAAGCATCTAAGCCTTCATTTTGCCTCTGATAGGTGAGTAAAACAAACTGATGGAAACAGTATCTACAAAATCAACAGCCAAGGTACCTCCCAAAAAGGGCCTCCTTTTGTTACATTAGCCCTTGACCTAAGTCCCAAATATAGGACACAAACACAACTACCATTACAATGTTTGTATTTGAACACGTATAGGAGTACCACACATTCAGCAGTCATAAAGCAAAATACCATAGGAAGATCATGCATCAACTTATGCATCAACTGCATGAGTTAATGCCATGGATCTATCATTTTATTAATGAATCAAAGCTTCAATCAGCATCTTCCACTATAAAACTTTAAAAGAAAAGAAGTTAGAAAAGAAGTTAATTTGCTTGGAAGTTAGTAGTTTGCCGAAAGCATGTATACTAGCCAATGGGCTGGAGGATGCTTTGATGTATTTTAGCTATCATTAGCTATCATTAGCCAGGTTTGCTATTAATTATATGTTGCTTTACCTTTCAACACATAATTTCCTTATATTAAACATAAAAATATACTTTATGTTGTGATTATACCAGAGACAGACTCTTTTATAGCAATTTTTCAGACTTGAAAGATGATAAAGGTATCTGAGCTAGGTTAGGAACTGAAAGTAATCAAAGCGAACTAAGCAGGCTACAGTAAAGTCTTTATAAATATGAAAACCAAACATGTTTGGCAAAATAAAAAATGAAAAAAAAAATTGGCATCACATTTTCTAATTCTCACATATTCTCACTCCTCTCTCTGGCTGCAATTTCGCAGTTTTTTTTTCCCCCTTCTCAAATGTTATCCCAGAGGTGCTACCACTGCCACTGATTGGCTCAGCCTTGGCCAGCAGCAGGTCCGTCTTGGAGCCGGCTGGCATTGGCTCTGTTGGACACAGGGGAAGCTTCTAGCAGCTTCTCACAGAAGCCACCCCTGTAGCCCCCCCACTACCAAAACCTTGCCACACAAATCCAATACACAAGGTAAAACAAAAGAAAACCTTTTTAGTATTGTCATCCTGTAAGTTACAGGGAGGATCAGAGGAGGACTGAAAAAACTCCTCCTGCACCATGTCCAGTTTCGGTTTATCTTTTGTACAGAGGGATATTCAAAACTGTGAAAGTCTATCAGGACACTTTAGCATTACCATTTCATTATTTGTGTGGAAAGCAGCTGTTTGTTAATGAAGGCCATTTCCAAAATACAAATATAGATTTAATCTATAAAACACATACCTAAGATCCTTTAAAAACCCCATCCTTTTACTTTAACAAAAAAATTGAAAAAAATCCCATTATATTTATTTCCTATTCTCTTGCCAAGTTCTACAGTTTTTATTTTGACAAAACTACTATGGACGTCAGTGGGAATTTTATCTGGGCATGGTTTTTGATCCCCAAGCAGAAAATTGAAAACATTCATGGGTTGATAAGATATACTGGATAATAAAATTAACTAAGTGAGCAAGCATCTATGCACATACAGTGTTAAACTAAGCAATAAAGCTTAGAAGAATGACTACTTTTTCTTCATTTCATTAGCTGCTCTATTTAAGAACCTGTTCATGCCTGTTTAATTTTTCTTTCTAGTTCATATAAAAATGTAATTTAAAAAATCGTACTCTTTCTTTGATAGAAAGGGGTTCAGGGCTGATTTTCACATATAAGTTTTTGTGTTCAGAAGGGCAGTAGCAATTAAACCAATCCATATTCTAGGTTTTGAGTGTGTAGCTTACCTAGAACTTTGCATGTTGTCAAGGCATCTAATTATGAATGTCCAGTTATCATCTGATGAAATCCATACACAAGCCAGTGTACACAGGCAGCCCCAAATCAGAAAATTTGACAATATGTGATTGCTAATAACCTTTCACTTATTCTCAGAGAGTAATCAGATAATTCTCTTTAAAAGATCTTCCTTTCTGTCTGAGGTCTATTTTAAAACTGTCAGCTACATCTATGTCCTATGATCTCCCATTCACTTTGAACTAGGGAATGACAACCAGCTGGGTAACACACTGGCTCGTACAAATGCTACAGTGATGAGAGAATACATTGAACATGTTCAGATTGATTGCTACCTAATTAAATAGATAAAGCTACACATCCTGGGACTAACCCACTGTATTATCATGTAGTCAAATGTATTTGTTGTTTTGCACTTTGACATCAGCTAGAAGAGACTACAGAAGAGTGAACAGTTATTATGAGTCAGAAGGCAGGGAGAGACTAGAAAATGTAAAAATGAAAACTTTTACTCTTTAGGCTAAACAAACAGTACTTATCAGCTCAAAAGCTTTATAATCTCTGCATAGGAGAGACAAGGAAATGCATACTGTGGGTCATGGGCTCTATAGAACCATTAACTCTGTGCAATGTTGTGGTGGTATATTCCTACTCCAAACATCATAGCTGGTGAGGGAGGAAGAACTTTTAAATGGGAAAACCCACCCCAGAAGTCACACACACACACACACACACGCTCTCTCTCTCTCATGTACATGTACATATACATATACATATACACGGGTGGATTTAATTTTTTACTTGTTTGTTTTGATGTAATTGGTGTTGACCACCGCTGGTTCTGGCAGCTACCTATGTCTGTATTCTGAGTCCTGGCTCCCCACTCAGTTGGTGTGCTCTGGCTTATACCCACACTACTAAGTGCTGGAACTATAAGGTACAGTATAATTCCCCTCTGGTCTTGAAATACAATTGACAATTTTCTGAGCTTTTATAGTTCTGAGTGCCTGAAATAATGGCAAATCTCTGCTGTAGCCATTCACATGGTAATTTTGATGCCAAGGATGTTGCAGGACACAAGTACAGAAAGACATTTGACAGTGCTACACCATTGGAGTCAGGGGACCTCAACTAGGCATGGTTCGAATACCCCACCTGGAGCAGATCCTGGTGTGAACTGGCTGCTTCTCTGGAAAGGAGACATTTGGCTGCCCCAGAACAGAACGAGGGCAAAGCAGCATGCACACATGGACCTTCTGGGAGCAAAATGGGAAGTGAACCAAGCTAATAAAGTATCCTACCACTAAAGCTGGCTATATGGTCTCACCTTCATCTCACCAAGAGAAGGGAAGATGGTTAAATTCTTTAGATCAAAGACTGTGTATTAGATCAAAGTAATTTTAGAGGCAAACTATGTATGGCACAGATAGTGATGATGTTTATCATCATATGGCCTGTTCTCAACATTACTTGGATTCTCTCCTTTCCTTGTTTTATGTGATAGGATTTGTAATGATGGTCCCATTCTTTTCTCTTTGCTAGAAGGAAGTGCTATCTAACATAGCCTTAAAGAATGATAATAACAAAAAAGGACTAGGTGATCTTATCTACTACTTTTCTCACTTTGACTTTTAACACCTACAAACAGTAAAAGAGCAATAAAAAACATCTGAGAAAGTGCTTATAGCCAATTTAAATGTCTGTATTCTGTTTTGAGTGCAATGGTAAGGAACTTATGGAATTAAACAATTCAGGGCTTGTGGAATGTCCTGTTAATTAGCCAACATTAATAGATTTCCTCTGATTTTACACTGAAAAGGCACAGCTAAGAAAAAAAAAGTAGAGATGGAAGAACTTCAAGTGCTAACACAACATGTTTTCACTAAGATGTTATCTTAAACTCTGAAAAATTAATCAAAAGTAGGACAATAGTACCATGGAGATAAAATATATTCTAGATCAATCTGTTTGAATTAAAATCACAAGGCAAGATATACTTACTTCTTCTTTAAGGAATTTTCACAAAATGAAATTTATTAATTACACATTTTTGATCAGTGCATAAGTCCCACTGCAGTGGCTATCAATGCATCCTTTGGGCAAAGAGGGAGTTGCACCTGTTTGCAGAATGCCAATGCCCAGTGTGCTCAAGATACACATAACCTGCAGGACTCAAGTGACCTTAATGGCCTATACGAACATGCAGTATGTTAGATACATTCTAGGTGTGGCAAATTAGCTGCGCATAAGCAGACTGGCTCTACAACACAGATGCAGGGACTAGATGTGACACCACACTTCCAGTGCCTGTGCTGTTAAATTCAACATATCCAGGATAAATCCAGCTCACTGCACATGCATGTTTGAGTCAATCTGCACATGTGCAGTAGCTACTTCTCCAATCTGCCAAATATCAAGAAATTCTCAGTAGACAAAAGTCCTACCTCTTCTGTTTATACTCAAAGTTTCCCAGGAAACCAGACACAAAATATTCTCATGAAGAAGACATGACTCAGTAACACTACCAGAGGACAAGCTGTAGCTGCAGATTTTAAAAAGGACCTCCCTACACCACGGTGGGGACAGACGGCTACAGTTCTGTTCACCTTTCTTATGGCTAAGACTATATGGACAATTTTCAATAACCTTAAAAGTGCAAAACACCACTTTAAGAAGCAGCTTACTCATTCAAAAAACAAGCCTTCTTAAATAAACAAATTAAGTTGCTTCAGTCACTCTTTAGAAGTGGAGCCGAGCTGTCAAGTTACTTGCTCAACCCTCTCACTTACTGTGCTACCGGATGAAAAGGGAAGACGTTGATGAAAGGGACATTTTCCATGAGATTGAAGAAATCCTTATACAGTGGGTCCCAAGCAATAAAGATCTCATCTGGATCACTATGAAATAGGTTCAAAAGCTTTGGCCATTGTAGTTACCTTTGTGTACACCACTAGATGATTTTTGAACCCCAGTGGTTCTGGTATCCCAAATAAATAGACACTAAACACGCTAAATAAAATATTGGCATATTAGAAAGGCTACAGAAAAGGGCTACAAAAGTGAGCCAGCATCTGAGACAGCTGTATTACAGTGAGCAGCTGAAGAAATATTTCTGATAGTAGAGGAATTATTGTTTAGTAAACAAAAGCATAACAGTATCCAATGATTGGAAGCTTTAGCTGGACAAATTCAAACTAGCAATTAGGTTGGGTAATTAACCATTGGAATAATTTATCTAGGAATCCAGTATATTCCTTATCATTGGCAGTCTTTAAATCAAGATTGGCTGTCTTTCTAAAAGATATGCCTAGCTCAACCAGCAACTATTGGGCTTGATGCAGGGGTTTTATACAACAGGTTAAATTAGAAGTGCATCATGATCTGGACTTGATTTCTGTGAATATATCCAACACTGCTACTCAGGCAAAAACCTCTGGCAGAAGAGTAGTAGCATCTTAAACCACTAGAAGAACTTGCTCTGAGAACAAGGATTGGAGACCTTTAGGATTTTTTTTTTCTCCCTAAGGCACTTTTTGCAATATTTTTAAAGCTTGGCTTTGTTCCAAAAGCCAGCATTGTTTCTGGTTTGTTTCCCCAACTCCGTGTGTGCAGGAACTCCATCTATAAAGCCAGACCTTTCTCTTATGTCATTTGTATAAATTAAAGAAAGATGTGGACTAACTGGAAAGAGTCCAGGTATGGTCAGTGAGAGTGATCGCAGATCTAGAAAACATGGCCTTGTTCAGTCAAGAAAAGAGACATCAACCTTTCAAGTACATAAAAGGCTGTTGAAAAGAGCCTATTTTTCATGGCCAGGATAGATAAAATAAGAATTACAGGAAGAGGGATTCACTTTCGCTGTAAGGGAAAGCTTCCTCCAAGTAAGGTAGCAGATTGCCTGGGGAAACCTTGGACTTTCCATTTTGGAGATCCTTAAGAGCTTTATCTAACAGATTAGGATAATTTGCTTTGGGATTAAAGTCCTTTCCAGTGTGATTTTCTAGGATTGCATAAAATCAGGTGTAACTGCACAGTGCATCTGCAACATCCCTGGAGATCTATAAATAAAAAGCCCTCTATAGTAACACGTAGTATTACTGCAGTGATGTATGTGAGTGGAGAGTCATTGTACATAAATTAGTTATGCACTGCTGAAAATCAGTAACATCCAGATTTTAAAAAAATCTAATTACAAGTCAATTCTGCTGTCTTCCGTTAATACTGTGTACTCTGTCTAGGGGATGTGAAAGTCATACAGTTTATTTTCTTCATCAATAAAGATACAGGTAGATACTCAAACAGAACAATCATCATAATGATCATAAGGTTGATTATTATTTTGACAGACTCGCAGAACAGTGGAAGTGGGAAGGCAGCTCTGATGATCGTCCAGTCCAGCCCCGCTGCGCAGAGAGAGCAGGGTCAGTGAGAAAAGGGTGCTCAGGTCTGTGTCCAGTTGGGTTTTGAATATGTACAAGGTTATTCAAAATATCCTCCACATACTCTCTGTTCCTGTTCCAGGATTTGACCACTCTCACAGTAAAAAAGTCTCTTATGTTTAAAGAGAATTTCTTGCATTTCCGTTTGTGCCCATTGGCTGTTGTCCTGTCAGTGGGCACCACTGAGAAAGGCCTGGCTCCATCTTCTTTAATCCCCCATCAGATATTTACATGCATTGGTAAGATGTAATATCATATTATATATATATATATTACATATCATATATAATATATTATATTATATTACATAATATAATATCATTAATATATTACATTAATATATTACATATCTTATCATACATATGAGAAAAGTGATCGTCTCATCACACAGGGTGAGCACTGCAGGCCAACAGTCATCATTTATGTAAAGCACAGGGACTGTGAGGTGGGATCAGACTTTAAATCCAGCTTCTGCGATATCATTTTACTAATACCATTGGTATCAGATTCTCCGGTGTAGGAGGCAGGGAAAATGTCATTTTTTGAATAAGCTGTGCAAGCAGGAGGGGGTCTTCTCCCCCTTTCCAGTTTACACAATGGCCGGCTGCAGGAGCCTTGTGCCTGCGGGATGTGAGAAGGCTGCCCGGGTTTGTGAAGTGTCTTGTGACAAGTGCAAGGGCTAATGGGGGAGAGCTACATTCATTTAGACCCCAAACCATTCCACTTTTCTGATTCCTCCAGATATATCCCTAAAGGCTTTAACAGTATGTGCTGCTGGAACAAACATCTGCATATGAAGTTATGCATATGCATATTTTTGCTTATGCTTAGAAGTGTCTCAGCTTTTGTAAAATAACTAAGTTCTTTGTTTCACTCATTCCTGTGACAGGAAGTTCCACAAGCTCGTTTCTCCATATGTTAGGAGCATTTTGAATGTTAATATAATTGTGCTGAAATATCAGCTCTTGGGTTTGGGTTTTTTTTCCCCTTGTTTTTGGTGTTTCAAGAAGAAGCTACTTTTTCTTTGCTCATATAAAATTCTTGCTGGATCAAGAATTGACCTGGTTTTCAAACTATATAAGTCTATCTGCCATAGAAGTGAGCCTCAGAAATCTGGATTCCACGATGCAGAAACAATACATCCATACTTCTTCCTGTGTCAGGTCTCAGTGTTTCATGCTGCGATGGATGTTCCCTACCAGTGCTTACTAACAGTCCAGTTACTTACTGATGAATGTGCTGTTCTGGTGATAAAAATCACAGCACCTCTCTCTTTTCCTTTCTTTCCAAGCCAATGAATAAAGAATGGTCATTTAACTTGCCCTCAAAGGGTTTTTTTCTCCTTTTTTATGAAACTTCATGGCTTTTTTCTTGATTTTAAGTACATCTATTCTTGAAATTCTTATGCACAGTGCTGTTTGCTGAACCATATGGAACAGATGCCATTTTTATTTACTATAGATTAAACTTTCCCTCCTATTATACCAAAAAGCTATACATAATTTGTTATTAACGCTTGGAAACCCCTCTGTGAAATTTACTAACTAATATCCTCATTTTATAGCTTGGAAAACATAACCTTAGAAAGCGGCTTTCCCAAGATCGCGCTGAGAGGCAGCGGCCCCGCAGCCCTGTGAGTAGCTCCCCTTCGTCTGCTTGACGTTGGAGAGCTGAGCGCTGTCCCGTGGGACCCGGCAAAGCCCGGTTCCCTACTCACTGTGTGTACAATATGCCACTCTTTACAATTATGTCAGTAAATTTCCCAGACTTTCAAGTTACTTTGTTTTACTGGCTTTATTCACATTTGTCTCATAATCACAATAACAGGACAGGTGTGCTGCTTTTCTCAGCAGTGTTCCTGGTCCCCCGACAGAGCCAACTCCCTGGCCTTTGACCTCCGAGTTTATCTGCTCAGGAAACCAGTTTACTGCCTTGCAAAACAGCACGCCCCTACGATTAGCACTTAATTACAGTGAAGCCAGTAGCAGCTCTGCTAAATTTAGGTTGACTTTCTGTATATGGATCATATTTTTGCATGAGTTTAAGTTTCTGGCAATCAGGGTGCCTCACGTTGAGAGCCTATGGACAAATGCATTTTATTACCTGTTATATGCATCTGTGTATGTTAGCTACAGAAAAATCAGGACAGCAATTCAGTCAGTTTTACTTACCTTGTTCTTTCTCCTTCCAACATTTAAAAAAATGTACAAGGCACCCCAATTCATAATTCTATTTAGGCACCACTTAGACAGGACTGTGTGTGCTTTAATCTGTGAGGCAGACAAGAATCATCACTTTACAAACCTAATGCAAACTTACAGGAATATTGCCATATGTGCCCTTAAAAAAAATGAAATCTACATCAGTCAGAACTTTGAATTGGATACCCTTTGCTCAGTCCAGGATTTTAGTCAAGATATAAGCATCCCCGAGTTAAAAAAAAAAAAATCTGCTAGTAATTCTGAAAGTAGGAATATTAGTAACCCCTTAAAGTGTTTTTGGAAATATTTAATACAACCCATATAGAAAAGTTAAAAAGCTACTAATGAGCATTGCAAATCTGTTTTCCCAAAGTATCAACTCTAATTTCTGTTCTTTTGAAAGAACTTTGCAACATTATGAATTAACATCTGACAAAAATATCTCAGGGGTAGCAATAAAATGATACTATTGCCTCCAGTTTATATTACATTACCAAAAATAATGAAAAAAAATATTGTTGCCCCAGAGAGACTTGGAAGACATTCAGATACAGTAGAGCTGGGTGTGACATGAGAAGATAGATAGATTAGACAGATAGGACTGAACCAGTTAAGAAACTTTTGGGTATTCAGCTATCCAGTGTAATATCCACTCTGCTGATTGAAGGCTCTACAACTCATAATGAGTTCATATCATAAGACTCATTCCATAGTGTGATAACTTCTTAAAAGTTATTCCATTCTGTGGTAATTTTTAAGGATAGATGCTCAGTTGTTTAAGTGTTTCTGAAGTGAACAGATAACATATCTGCATGTTTAGCAGATGCATATCTTTCCCCAGAATGAAAGAATCTTGAATACAGAGTTACATCCCTCATAATCACTGTTCTTCTGTGGAATAGCAACAGTATTTTTTAATCATTGTTCCAGATTTCAGATACAGCCCGTTCTGCCATCACTACAAGGTGAGTCAAGCTGTCTAATGGTTCTGTTATTTTCATGCTACCCAGGCATGTACTGAGAGTCTAGTAGTTCAGTATCAATTCATCTCTTGGCTGAGACATCAAACTAAGATTCTGACCACTTATTGTAATTAAAAATCCCCATAAGCTTTTCACAAAGCATAGGTGCTCACCACAGTGTCCTGACAAAATTCCAGCTTTGCATAATTATATTCTGCTCGTATATAATATAATTATATGAAATAATTATATTCTGCCTGAAATCCCCATGAAGTTTCATCTGGATGTAGGATCCCTCTCATTTCCAATCTCAAGGTGTTGTGTAATGCTGCTGTCTGCTCAGAAATGTGAATCACAGACAGCTGATGGGTTTTTCTGTTTGTTTGTGTCTTATTTCAATGTACTAATTTTTGAAATTTTTAAAGCATTGCAAAATGGTTTAATCAGACACCTTCAGAAGTTTATTTGTTGTTTGCTGAAGAACAATAAAACAAGCTATGTTTTGAGAAAGCTCAAAATAGTTTTGAAATCTTTGCATGTAGGTTTTTTTATTCTTTTCACAAACTATATTTTTTACTCAGAGATGAGTAGAGTAACTTTATATTTGTATTTTACATTTCAGCATGCACACATTTTGAGGATAGTGTAGGACTGATCCTGCAGGATTTTTATAGATGTTATAGCAATCTATAATTTTATTTTCTCTGCCAATTCACTGCATGGCAGACAATGACCTGAACTAATTTCATTTTACCTTTCTCCACACTGTAGTTCTATTAGGCATGGTTTCATATCATTAATGCAAATCCATGAAGGTCCACTTAAAATGGCAAGTGAACTCAAGTGAAATATTGCTATGTCATTTCTGGAAATGGCAATACAATTTCAGGAAGAAAGAGAGCTATACATGTGAGCCAAATTGAATTGAAGCAAGAAGATCTCTGTGGGGTTTTACCATGCTGCCGCTATGATATCACAAGAAAAACAAAAGCAGAGCAAATTGGGAAGGGAAGGAGGAGAGGAATATAAAGCTAAAAGCAAAACAAAATGGATCAATGCAAAAAGAAGCAGATGAGATCACAAGAGAAAAATACAAGCAAGTGTTACTGGAAATTATACTAACATTCAAACTAAAACCTGGGTAAAATATCAACAAATCCTAGAGAAATTAACTTTTTGTTGCTTTTGTATACCTATGCACATGATTGAATGCAGTGGTTATCACCATCCTCTCTACTCTCATACTCCTCTCTACTCTCAGTCACATCCATTACTTCTGCAGGACATGGTCTCCGACATGAGTTCTTTGCAAAATGTTTGAAAAGACCAAACTTAAATGAGGAAAACCAATAGAATAGATGATATACTGATTAATACAATCCTGAGAGTGAAATTTGTAGATAGTCATGCAGAACACGCATGAATGAAGAGATGTAATCCCAGGGCACAGTGGATACTATGCTGTGACTCACAGCGTAGACCTGTTCCACCCTGAGGTCTGCAGCAGCCACCAGAACATTGACCTGACAGAGAACAAATGAGAGAAATACAAAACCCAGCATTCACTGCATGTGACATAAGTGGCCAAGTCATTGTGTTTGTTGGGGGACACTATACACGAGGTGAAGAATCCCATAGCCTCAACTTTGCAGACCTAGATATCTGAGGAAAAAATGATTAGGCCCATGGCCTTTGCAACAGCATTATTTGTATGTGTAAAATGGACCTAGCTGGGAAGGAATCAGACTTCCTCTATCCAGACATTTGCTTAAGAAGCTGTGGTCCTAAGTACCTAAACATTCAGACTCTCATAAACATTCATTTGCCCTCACAGTACCTATGAAGTAGGGAAGAACCATTTATTTCATTTATCATGAGTCACCAATGCACAGGGATTTAAAGAAGGATTTACATATACATATAAAAAAGACATTTATTAGAATTTTCTGCATAACTCCCACTGCTTTCAGTGTGTAATTCCCACAGACTGTTGCACCATGGTACTACCAAATTAGTACATAAAAAAATTGGTAACTATTACAATTTCCAACAGTAGCTCCAAATTCTCCACAGTAGCTATAACAATGAACTTTCATTTCTCCCTCCCTGCCCACTGCTGAAGTAATAAAAGCTCTTGAGTTGAAAGGACAGGGTCAAGGACATAGGCCAGGTGATGTGAGCTGCAGCTGAGCAGCTCCATTGAGCAAAGCGCGCTCAGGTGTAAATTTGCCTGTCAGTTCATTGCAATGTGTTACTTACTTTTTCAAAGTTTAAGAGACTGTCCCATAGCTGAAGTGTTATTTTGCAGCTTGGACTATTTTGGTTTAATTCTTTACTTGCTCTTCATATCCCCATGGTGTGCTTGAGCAGGCCCGTTACCCCAAAGTGAATTTAGATGTTGTCAAGCAAAGCGCTTCAGTGACTATCAATTTGATGCTTCAAATCTCCAGCCCAAACTCAAGCACCTAGGTGCTCTATCAAATGCCTAGTGAGAGTAGGAGATTGATAGCCAGAAGGTTGTGGTCTGTGTGTTGTAACCAGCTGGATAAATGAGTTAGTTAACCCCTGGAAGTGGTATCCAGCCCCTGGGCTGTGTGGCAGAGGTGGTCACATCTACTCCACTCTGGCATTTATGTTGTTCAGCTCTGTGACTCCTCTAGGTCCTATGGGACATCCCTTTGACTATAATACATAATTAGGCTAGTATTATTGATTTTGAGTCAGAGCATTAGAAGAGAAGTGAGGGCTATATACCAAAGTAGTTCTTTAATGGCACACGGCTAGGCGTACATGGGACATGAAATCTCATGAGGATGGAAAGCTTCCTGGGGCAGGCTAGACCAGAAGGCACCAGATATGTGGTCATGTCCATATCTATTAACAGGAGTGGTCCCTGGAGTGAACTGTTCACAGAACCACATTTAGGCTGTGTTTCAGCAGGTTCTACTTCATTCCAACAGAAAGCACAAGTGTGGACACACATTTCTGCAAGATCCAAGAATACAAATGGGAGATAAATTATTTTACTATCTGGATACATTTTTCTCTCATGTTCCAGGCTCTTGTATAAATTCTAGTCAGTGAGGAAGCTGTAAATGTATATGAACTATCAGCTAGATAAGCTTTTCTTCACTTTATGCTGAGTTCTACTCATATTCAGTCATGGGTCTTTTTTTGCATCTCCATAGCCCTTTTAATGGCTGTTTCTTTCTACTCAATTGATCAAACTCTACAATAAAGGCTGGGATTATCCTCTGTTTAAAAAAATCTTTGTCTTCTAGTAATTAGGACATGGTAGTTACCACCTCATGGTCTTATACACTTAAGAAAAACTAACAAGACAGTACTGAAGGACTCAAATTTCTTATGTAGGGATCTGCACTTTCAGTGAAAATTTCTAGGGATCTGAAGCTCAAGACATGTTGAAATCCAGTGGGAGACAGGAGATGAGAAGCCCCTCATATACGCAAGTGATCTGAATTCTTCTCTCTTAAATCCCACTCAAATGTTCAACCAGAAGAAAATCTATTGCTCTCAGATTAAATCAGATCTGCACGAGCATATGAAATAGGCTATTTTACTCTGCACTACCCGTAACTTAGTTGTTGGTTAGGTTTTTTTTTTCCATTTTATTTTATTACTGCAGCCCTGATACACTACCTTATAGAGTTTTGCTTTTTACCTTGCTACTGATGCATTTTCACTCCTTTATTTAATTCACATAACTCCACTTGAGACTTTCACCCAGCAATGTTAGATTTTTTCCAAAATCTCACCAGTTTTCTCCCTCATGTACTGATATATTTGTGCATTCTATGTCATCTTTAATAGCCCTGCATAATGCTTAGACATCATCTGTCAGTTACATGTCAAATATGCAGCAGCCTTACTAAAACATAGCATTTTGGTGTTATATAAATGACATTTCCAAAGGAATAGAAAGGAAGATAAATATATCCTGCTTAATGCATTTTCATCAATCTTATGCAAGTACTGTGATGAACAAAAATTCAAAATAAGATGATGGTTACTGTGCTTTAAACAGCATTAAAAGTCATAAAACAACTGTGCTTTTTCTGTTTAGTTTTCTGTATTGAATGTCTCAGAAAGATTTAATGCATCTAATTAAAATAATTACAGAGAAAGCCTCTGTAACATTTACTAAAAGAAACAAAAATTAACTTAATCAGCTTCAAAATACAAATAAACAATTCCATCATTGAATTATTCCATTTGTTTTATCAGACTCTGAATTCTGAAGATTCCTATGAACATCCATTTTTAACATTCGCTGCCTAAAGTTTTTGATATTGTAATTCATAAATAAATAACAAAAGGGACATTGTTTATTTCATATAAATCAGTTCCAATTTTCCAAGAGGAAACCGGTACTCAAGATGTTTTGTTATCAAATACTTAACTTTTCATAGACACAATGTTAAGGCTATATTTTAAAATACAAATCTAGCATCAATGTTAAAAGAAGAAAGAATTAAAAAAAAAATTGACAATGCAGTAGCTTATATTCTAACAGCAATAGTACTCTTATTCAAAACAACTGATAGTTATTGGCTTTTTTCTTCTTCCAACTATGGAGTCAAAGAGCAGACATCTAGCAAATGCAGGCTGGCTACCTAAAAATATCTCCTTGTCTAGACCCACCTGTACAAAAATTAAATCCCTTTTAGAAGGGAATGGCCTATTTACAGTCCTGGAAGTATGGAAATGAAAAGTTTACTTCAGGGATGTACACAGTTGCAGCACATTATAACTGACTACTACTTGTTATGAAAAGCAAATTTTGAACTTTTTAATGTAAGTATTCACATAAGACAGCTTCAATTTATTCACCCAGTCAAGAAGTAGAAAAATGCTATATGGCCTCAGTATCTAAAAAAACTGAGCAACAGCACCAAGCTTTTAGTACTCATGTCAAACTGCTCACAAACAGTCCACAAACAAAGCTTTGCTCATTAAGTTATTCATAGAAGTTATTAAACAAATACTTTTGAATGATGAATAAATTCAAGAAAATCAAAAGCAGCTCATGGACAACTAACAAACAGAAAAGTCTAAATTTGTTCAAATAAATTATTCACTGTGAATTATCTGATCAGGTCTAGTGCTAAAATATAAGAAGTATTTCTCAGAGCATATGTGACTGACAACAAAAAAGCCTAAAGCAGATGGAAATGTGTCTGTATCTATGCAGAATTTACAAAGCAGAGTAGTTTTAGGATAAGAAGGAAGGTCCCTCATTTCCTTAGTACCAACTTTCATGACTAATATTAGAAGAAACAGATGCTATAGAAGCACAGTAAGTCAATAAACTTCAGATAAAATGTTCTGGGATGTTGTCATTCATAGACAAATTTCTATTCTCAAAAGGCCAGTCTTTAGAGTAAGGTTTAAGTAAGTGAATTCTATTTGATGAGACAAAAATAAATTTGAGTGGAACCAATTTGATCTAGTTCAGCACGACGCATCACAATATTCAGTATAAATACTCTTTTGGATGTGTAACTAGTAAGTGATGGATGGTCAAAGGAGGACCACCAACGGCATAAAGGTTGCAGGTTAACCTCCCTTCTTGGTCCTGGATGTGCTCTACCTCTCACTTAATATGGATCCATATTTGTGGAAGAGAGAGTAAAGAACATGCAGTGTAGCTGTGCTAAATAGAGCTTAAAGAAATCTAAGCATTTACACCCAAAACTGTGGCTCTGAAACTTCCTGTTACATACCCCAGGAAGCACCTAAGATCCCTAATTGCTTTACTTTTTGTATTTCTCAAGCAGAAGTACCCCATGTACACTCCAAATTCCTTACCTTGAGAGAACTGAACAGCTCAGTACTTAATTCCTGCTTAAATCAAACCAAAATACAAAATCAGGCATTCCTTAATTCCCCCCACCCCGCCTCAGTTCCCTAGGGCTTTGATCTGGAAGATGTTATCAAAGCATACCTAACACATACCAGCTGTATTAGGCTCTGCATAAAATACAACTGCTACTGTTATTCTTTATATAATGTTCTTTGCTAGGGAAGTGGGAGACCTGAGGGAGAAATATTCTTGCTCTCTACTGATATTTTTAATTAGGTGACCTGGATTCATCTAAAGGAGGGGTCAACATCCATTTTTCCCTTCTTCCTGAATGTGAGAGACTGATTTACTCAGAATAATGGGAAGTAAGACACCTTTCCTAGAAGTACCTACATGACCATGTGTGGACAACAATTTAGGAGTCACTGGACGGAAAGGAAAAGCTATCAGTCATGCTTCATGCTACAGCCTAGTGGTGGAAGTCCTTCCCTACAGGAAAGAAAGTCTGGTTCTCGTGTGAGAGACCAGTGTCATCCCTGGATTTTATCTTGTGACTCTTCCTTTTCTCTCCTTTTTCATTTTAAAAAGGCTGTCCTCACTTTTATTCACACCCTCTCAAGCCATCAGGAGTGTTGAATTTTTAATTCATTTACTTTTTAACATTATACCACAATTTAAATATGTTTGAGGAAAATTCTTGTTGAATGAAATCCCCCCAACTCTTTTGTGAGAATAGGGAGTGGACAGGGGCCTCCTGCATTGGACACAGATCCCATTCTGCCTGATGGATCCACATCGAGCACAGATCCCAGACTGCCTTCTTTTCTTCTCCCATACACTTTGTAGGCTGAACGCTTAAGTGCTTTCTGGGGAGGTGGGGGATTTGAGTTTTCATAACTTCAGGCTGAGGAAGAACTAATGTGTTTTTTTTCCCAGTGCCTGGGCACTTCTGCTGACAACCCATGGCATCAATGAGGGTAGCACCAGCAGTGTTTCACCAGGGCAGAGAAGGGCATCTTGCCAGTGAACCATAGCTTATGGACTCCTGGTGGACAACAGCTCCTCTGATAGCAGTGAACATCATGTCTGAGGGGCTGATTCCTCATCTTCACTGTTCCCCAGGTGGCTATGACCAAACACGTCAGCCTGTTGACTTCAGGTGTTCCCCTACTGATTGCTATAGATACCACTCTGAAGGGCTTAACCTTAACCTAAAGGTTAGTATCCAGCACAAGGCAGAGGATTCTTCTTACCTACAATAAGGTGCCAGCTTATAAAAAAATAAAATCAAATACATGGCAAGTCTTGTTTTTCCCTCTACAGAATCACAAGCTTTTTGACTTGAAAAAGAATGGTAAACATTACGTCTCTAGGCATGCCTCACTTCAGAGATGCTCTTGGCTGGAAGTCGGGCAAAGGATTTACCTTCAGGTGGAATATTTACATACTCTCAGCTCTACCCGGTAATATGCCAGTCAGTTTAACCTCTTATGCCTTGAAAAAATAGTTTATTGTGTAACACAAAGAATCCAAATACAGAACTGTGCGTGACGTCTTCTTGCCTGAATATGTTGCATGCAAGCCATGTCTGCTTGCAGCCTTGAAAATCTGTGTAGATAGATAGCACTGGAGTCTTGTGATAAGGTAGGCCTTATGGTACGAAAGCCATTTTTCCTCTATAATCTTTATATTTCAAGAATATTCAGGTTGTTTTTCTTGAAAATTTATTGAAATTTGTTTTTGAAGAAACAGCATATAAATATATGCAATCAGATCCTTTTTTTTTTCCTGACATCTGCTTAATTTTTACAGATTTTCTAACTTTTTTCATGTCAAATTATTATTTTAAATGGCAATGACCAGGCAGGGCAGGCGTGCCAACTGTGCTTTACAAAAAACACTTCCCCAGTTTTACCCTTTCCTTCTTTGCTTCAACTTGGGAAAGCAGGAATAGGAGCGGGTTGGTCATCTCTGAGAGTCTCACACGTCTCTCAGGCAGCAGCACCAGCAGTTCCTCTTCCCAGGTATTGCTGTGACAAGCCGTTTGTCATTGCAAACGGTGGTGATCTTCTGGTGGGAAGACTTGATTCCTCATATAGCAGGTCCCCATCTCCTTCAGGGGTTTATCTTGGAAGCCACTTCTGGGAACACAGATATATGCTTCCTCTAATCTTACAAAGCTTAGCCAGTCTCTGCTGCTGGGATAGTATCTTGGCTTGTTTCTTTTCAACAAAAAACTACTTACTAGAGCTACTTCTGGAAGAGGCCAGCTGTATTCTAGGAAGTTTTCCTAGCCACTTATTTATGTTCCTTCTTCCCTTCTGTTTTTCTGGCCCCATAAATCTTGTGCTGGTTTCTACACTGAGTAACAGATTCAACGGAAGCTGCAGAGACTGTTCCTCCCAAGACTGGAGCACTGGGTACTCTCTCAAATGGCTGAAGTGTTGGATTTGAACTTCCCCCAGGCAGAAGTAAGTACTGTATCAGACCTTCCCATGAAGTCATGGGGGAGTGATCTAACCACCAGACCCTAAGCCATGAAAAAGAAATATTTATCTTCTTTAATTTGATGTGGTGGGAAGAAGTGGAAGGCTGTATTATATGAACTGCTTTCTTGATTTATTGCAGAAACAGAACACTCAGCTCCAGTATCATTAGTTAGTCTCCACTGGACTATGAAATTGTAGCAATTACATTAATTAATGTTGGATAAAAGGCAACCAGACAAAAGAAGGGAACTGAGAAGGCACTTGGAATCTCACTTTGCTTTCATTCTGCTGCCAACGTGAAACAAACAAACAAACAAAAATCCCCTTCAGACCCCACTCACAGTCCCACTGGCTTGCTGGTCCTGTTTCTCAGTTGAGCACAAACACGGGCCCAACAAGGAAGTCTAAGATTAGCAGCTTGTTAATGTGAGCAATTCCACCAATGCCATGAGTGGAGTAAAACAGCAATAAGTGTTTCTAAACTTAGCAGCTTACAGTGATTAAAATTCAGTGCAACCAGGAGAAGAATCAGCACTATGTCCTGATAGGAGAACCTGCAGAATACAGCTACTCACAGGAGGACTTCTAGGATCAGGCTTGGATTAGGAGAACTGAATCTCATGCATATCTCCTCCAAGTTTTGTAGCCTTTACTGACACTTCTCCCCATAGCATATGCTGTTCCCTCGTAGTGTATGCTTTATACGGTTCAGAACAGCCGGTGACCAGTTGATGGCTGCAGATAATTAGCTTTTAATTGTTGCCGGTTATGTTTTCACCTGTTCTACTTACAAATCCTTCCATTGTGTCAAATTCAATCACTGCATTCGGATCCTTTTCTACAAGAACATAGAATGGTAAAAAGTCCTTTATCAGAAGGAAATTAACTCTTTGTTGTTTGCAGCAACTTTCCAGGAACATTTCAACTTATGTTATAGTACTACTAAAGACACACACATGTATATAAATGAATTGAGGTCAACCTGGAGAAAATTGACATACTGCTTAAAAAAAGTTTGCATCAAAACCAAAGCCTTGAGCACCTATCTTTAAATATAAATGATGATTTTTCATCACTTTTGTACAATTCTGAGTGTACATATTAGAGAGGTCATTTGTTTTCTTACAGCATTTACCAGCCAAGAATCCAACACTGCAATAAATTCTGTGACTAGAAATACTATCACATTTCAGTAACTAGCAATACTATGATACCTCTCCAGGTATCACCTCTCCAGTGAGGAATGATTAGGGCCTGTCTGCAGATCTAAATATGCAATACATATTCAATGAGTACAATTATTCCTCAATTATAGACTATCAGAACCAGATCAGTGATGTTAGCCATCTGAAAAGATCACATGTAGACAATTTGCATACTCCAAACTATAAAAGGACAAACATTGTACAACAGAACAGTAGTAGGATTAAAGTATAATTATGAACAAGGTGAGATTTTAGATGAAAATTCTGCAACACAGTCATAGCTTATCGGATATTGAATACAGAGGTTAGTGGGTGTCCTAATATTGAACAACAGCACAAGAAACATGAGTTTTCTAATACTTGAACTCAGCATTGGTAGTTGAAGCAAAATTTAAGAGTAAACATTAACAAAGTCAAGTTTTCATTGACTCTGCTAAGCTGAGCAATTCTTAACAGCATATTTTAAGGTTTGCTGGGGTGTGCTAAAATAACATCCTTCTTTTTTTTTCCCCCTTTTTTTTTGTCTTCTTCTTGCTTTTTGTAATCACAAGAGGACACAGTATTCAGGTTTTATCATAAGCCAAACTCACAAAAATCAGAGCTGACCTGGGCAAATTTATTGCTTGTTTTCTAGAGGGAGAAAATATAATCTTCTTCAACAGTGAAGACAAGCCCTTAGACAGGGAGCATGGGGATGGTCAAGAGAGGGGAAAACAAATGAAACTTTCAGTCCTTGTTCTTGTTCTTGTTCTTGTGAACAGAGACGTACAGTGTCAGAATCCCTAGAAACCCATTAGCTGTAATAATGATTGGAGAGCAGTAAGTGTACCAAAATTTTGAGAACTGATCAGTGCAGATACTTATTTCTCATTTCTATGAATTTTAGGAGCTCTGGAAGGAAGCCTCTAAATGATATTTTAATTCATCTTACACTTTAAAAAATGCTTTTTCTCAATCACAATGAATATACAGTGAATATATAAGTTACTCACCACCATTCAAAAACCAGAATACCCAAACATAAATCAGGTGTATTGGGTTTGTGTGGCAAGGTTTTGGTAGTGGGGGGGCTACAGGGGTGGCTTCTGCGAGAAGCTGCTGGAAGCTTCCCCTATGTCCAATAGAGCCAATGTCAGCCGGCTCCAAGACGGACCTGCTGCTGGCCAAGGCCGAGCGCATCAGCGATGGTGGTAGCACCTCTGGGATAACAAGTTTAAGAAGGGGAAAAAAACTGTACAAGTGCAGCCAGAGAGAGGAGTGAGAATATGTGAGAGGAACAGCTCTACAGACACCAAGGTCAGTGAAGAAGGAGGGGGAGGAGGTGCTCTAGGCACCAGAGCAGAGGTTCCTCTTCAGTTCATGATGAAGACCATGGTGAGGCAGGCTGTCCCCCTGCAGCCCATGGAGGTCCACAGTGGAGCAGATATCCACCTGCAGCCTGTGGAGGACCCCACGCCAGAGCAGGTGCATGTGCCCGAAGGAAGCTGTGACCCCATGGGAAGCCTGCGCTGGAGCAGGCTCCTGGCAGGACCTGTGGACCTGTGGAGAGAGGAACCCACACCGGAGCAGGTTTGCTGGCAGGACTTGTGACCCTATGGGGGACCCACGCTGGAGCAGTCTGTTCCTGAAGGACTGCACCCTGTGGAAGGGACCCATGCTGGAGCAGTTTGTGAAGAGGACTCATGGATGGAGAAGTTCATGGAGGACTGTCTCCTGTGGGAGGGACCCCACGCTGGAGCAGGGGAAGAGTGTGAGGAGTTCTCCCCCTGACGAGGAAGGAGCAGCAGAAACAACATGTGATGAACTGACGGCAACCCCCATTCCCCATCCCCCTGTGCCGCCAGGGTGGAGGAGGTAGAGAACTCAGGAGTAAAGTTAAGCCTGGGAAGAGGGCAGGGGTGGGGGGAAGCTGTTTTAAGATTTAGTTTTTATTTCTCATTACCCTACTCTGATTTGATTGGCAATAAATTAAACTAATTTCTGCAAGTGGAGTCTGTTTTGCCCGTGACTGTAATTGGTGAATGAGCTCTCCCTGCCCTTATCTCAACCCACAAGCCTTTCGTTATATTTTCTCTCTGCTGTCCAGTTGAGGAGGGGAGTGACAGAGCAGCTTTGGTGGGCACCTTGCATCCAGCCATGGTCAACCCACCACATCAGGTAAATCAGATTTAATTTTATCCAGTCATAGCACTAAGTGATTTTCCAATAAATGTATGACTTACTGGGAATAGAAGCAGCAAAGCTTATAAAAACTAGGGTGCACCCTCACTGGGCTTGAACAACAAGAGGCCTGCAATGTAATTTTTTTACTGCTCAAGTGAAAGGACACATCTGGCATGTGCTGCTGGGACGCCTGTCTGGAACGCTGCTGAGAATACGTGAGAAGCAAAGAAGCCATTGGGAAGTTACTGCTGATTGCCTAGGTGACTGAGAGGCAACAGCAGCTCTCTGGGGTTTTTAAGCCTACTTTCTATACTGTCACACCAGTTCAGGCTTCTGTTGAGTCTCAACTCTCTCATGTGTTGTTTTGCAACTTGGTCAAATCTGACTGAATCTAAATGGCTTTGTGTGAGAGCGTGGGTTTAACTCAAGTACATGTCCCATACATATTCCTAGAGCAAACTTCTTCAGCACCTGTCTTAAACCAGATGTCTCCTGTTCCTCCAAAGGGCAGGAATGTGTCCTCATGCCTTACCCATTGCTGATTACCCTCAACCACAAAATGTGGCTGCTGGAAAGCAGCTGTCTTATTTCTAAGGCAACTCTCAATAATGTGCAAAGGTAAATGCCAAATCCCGCACACAAGGAGGAGTAATCCCATGCAGCATTACAGGCTGAAAAAGAAAGTACCTTGGCAGGAAAGGACCTGCTGAACAAGAAGTCGAATGTGAGCCAACGTTTGTGGCCTTCATGTATGGATAAAGTTGAACAGTACACTGGGCTGTATCACAGCAGTGTAGCCAGCAAGTTGAATTACCTCTCTTTTTTAACACTTATGAGACAACCTTTCAAATCTTGTGTCCATTTCTGGGGTCCCAGCACAAGACTGACAAGTTGGACAAAGTCCAGGGGAGGGTCAGCAAGATGGTTAAGGGGACTGAGCATATAGTATAATGTGGAACTGTAGACATGCAAGGACACGGTATATGAGGAGCTGAGTTTGTTTAGCCTAGAGATGAGAAGGTTAAGGGGGCATCTAACTGCTGTTTTTAACTACCTAGTGGCTAGTTACAGAGAGTTACAGAGTGAGAGTCTTCTTGGCAGTGCACAGCAAAAGCTTATAGGGCAACAGGCAGAAGTTGCAGTAAAGAAATTAAAAATGCTTCTCACTGATGGGGGTGAAACATTGAAACAGAGGCCCAGAGAGCCTGCAAAATCTCCATCTTTGGAGATGTTACAAAGTCAGCTAGATACAACCCTGAGCAAATTTCAGTAATTCTGAAGTTGTATCTTCTTTCGCAAGGGGGTGGCAACAGTGAATCTCCAGAGGTCTCCATTATTTGCTGAACCTGTTCTGCCTCATGGACAAAGAAGGGCTACCAGTGCTGTTCAGGACGCCAGGCAGTCCATCTGCATCTGGCAGAAGTTTATGAGGTACATGTTTCTGAGGTTAACAACCCTGTGCCCTTTGTAGAGGGCATGAATGACCTGGAAAAGCCTTCCTGCTTTTGGTGATGGGCCTCTACGGGGTGAGATAATCAAGGAAGGAAAGAGCCAAACAGTGCCTTGGCTCTTTCTGTCCTTATATTTGGGGCATCTACACAGTGACCTTGTCTCAAAATCTGATGGGGTTGAGGCAGATAAGGGAGTCAGTGCCGTTACACTGCTGGAGAGCTTTGGGACATCTATGACACAGAAGGGTGGGTTGAAGTGTGTGCACTAGAGAGGTGTGTCATAACTGGATGTGGGGATGTTATGTAGGAGAGTTTTTAAGCTTGCGTTCAGTGTTGCCAAAGCACAGTGTAGATAAAATTGGCATGAATCAGAAACAATCTAAGGCCTATTGTACAAAAGCAACTGGTTTAAGTCACTGTGCTCAGAAAACACAAGCCTCAGCTGAGCCACTGCTACCAAAGACAGGATAAAAACAGCCAGAGAGCCAGTGCTATGCACAGCACCATTGTTTATCAGCTAATGCATGGAAGGACATACTTGCAGAGCTTTAATCCCAGAGGTAACAATCTGCCAACAGCAGGCACTTCTTGTATAGCACTGGATTTTGGTACCTATGTGTTGCAGGAGCAGCAGGCTGGTAGCACTGCCTAATCTTGGATAAGACTTAATCTCAGCTAAGCAGCTGTTTGTAGATGCTTATCCCTCAGGGTCTGCACCCAGTCGCCTGTGCGAGTGGCTGCTACCAGCAACAATCTCCAGACACACACAACTCGTGCATAGAGGCTCTGTGACTCCTTGGGATCCCCAGTGGTGCCTTAGCATCCCTTTCAGTGAGGCAGGGGGCTTGAGAGACATGGTATGCAAAGCTGCTGGGATGAGGTGTGTAATCAAGGGGCAAGATATGTACTTGGAGGCACAGGAACAAATAGTTGGAAGGATGACGTTGAGAGTGTGTTTTTGGAAGGCTGATTTGGAAACAACTGAGAAAAGTAATAGAGTGGGACAATAATGCAGTAAAATATGCATAGAAAAGGGAAAGTAAGGAAATATTGTGTGTATGAGTGGGTGATCTGATGAATTTTATCAGTGACTGTTTGAATTTTTCACCTCTGCTTAAGGACTTGAGAAAGATACTAACAAGAACGGAAGAATGGTTGTACTGGCAGCTGGATGGACACCTTCAGATTGTAGAAATGTGCTACAGGCCTCTGTGTGCCCAAGGCAATTCTAAAATGAAAGCACAGGACAACTCTAATGATTACTCTGGCTAGCAAACAACCTGCTTACACAAGAACAGGTTTGAACAATAACAAAATCTGCAGCTGAGAAGAAGGATAGTTTTGTAGATCAGCACTGGACTGGAACATCAAAGATTTGGTTTCAATAAAAGGCCTATATGATTTTGGGCAAATTACCCAGTCCTTTTGCACCCTAGTTTTCTATCCCCAAATAGTAGAAATAATATATAATAGAAGAAAATAATGTCTTTGGTTTTTTGTTTGTTTGGAGCATAATTTTCTGCACAAAAGCAGTACTTCTGCGAGTGCAGGATTCAAGTCTTGGATTAAAAATTCTTCAGAGCAGAAGCTGTTCAACAGCGAACAAAATGAGGCTTTGATTTTACTTGGGGCCTCCAGACATTATCACAATAGCATTGTAAGCCCTTGTCCTGGCTTGCTGGGGGAACCACAGCAATTCTTCTGACTCCATGGAGCAGTGTCACAGACCGTTGCCTCCCTTCTGAACTGTAGTGAGAAAAAAGACTTGTACATTCTATTTTCAGCTCTTCACTGGTTTGCTGTATGTCTGTAATTGCAACAGAACACCCTACCACGGAGAACATGAATGAGCTTAAAAGGGTTACTTAAGGGTAGCTCAGAAAAATATCCCAATAAAATTAAAACCCTTCCATAAAATCTTATGTAAAGCCCCAAGGGAAAAGATATAGACAGAGAAAATGACAGTGGAGCGAGTCTCCTGTCTCCTCACTTTATAAAAAACAAATTCTTGAGAAGAAATGTTTTATTATTGTGAATGGGAGAGTCCCCTGGACTCACTGCTTTGGCAGTCGTTGCGGAGGGGTGCAGTCCTAGACCATACAAACAAGCTCCAAAGAAAAGCAATTAATAGCCTCAAACAGCACCATATGAGTACAACTGCACAGGCTAAATTTGTACCATGCCGAGTTGAGCAGACATGCAAGTTAACTCTCAGTGCATTAGCTCTAGACTCAATAATATACTCCAGTCACTATGGCATTGTGCTGAGGCTAAATGAGGCTCAGACCTGTGCACGCCTTAACTGTTCAAGGATGCCAGCTACTCTCTTTTCATTGTATTATGCCTTGAAGATGTTTCAATAACTACCTTGCATGGAGCTGTGCAGTGTCGTGCTATTCCTGGTGGTGCCTAGGAAAATATTAAGAGGGGATGTAAAGCCAAAAGGAGGTGAAGGGTACCCTATACTAATAAGGCAGGGAAAGTAGACAAAGTAGATAAAGTAGACAAAACTAGGTTTTGCCAATAGAGTGGACCTCTAAGAAGAGTTAGGTTGATTTATATAAGGGCTATTTTTAGGCCCAGATTTTCAAAAGATTTGGGTGCATCAGCATTTTGGCTATGCAGCTTGAGGCATCTTTACAGTTTCTTTTCTGAAGAGCAACTAGCTTAAGACTTCAAACTGGGCATGTTCAGCTAAGACACCTGATACTGCTGATCAACTTGAAAATCTTGGTCCAGCTGAGCTTTTATTGCGTTCTTTTGAAGTTGTGAATAATAACCTATGTATGTGCATGTATATATGTATGTATTTTTTTTTAGATAAAGCATTCCTCAAGCATCTTTTCAATGACTTGAGTTTATGACCCACAAATCCTATATTACAGAGAAAGTATCTCAAGATTTTGGAGCTCACTTATCTTTTCATGCCTCAGCTTTCTCAGACATAAACCGGAGAAAGTAATACTTGCCTCATAAGGTGTGCCATAATCTGCTAGCATCGTACACGGTCACACTTGGAGAATTTCTGGTGTCTAGTGATAAAGATCAATACTTCACGTTGCTAAAAATATTACATAAAAGGATAAAGATAAAATGCATAGTATAAAATAGCACTTCACTGTGGGCCTTAGGAAGTTTGTCTTTCATAATATTCAGTTCAAAATGTATGGGCAGATGGACAGATATGCTGTTTCTCAATACAATCACTGACTGTTAAAAGGGTGTTTCCTTGAAATTGTCTTTGTGTCATGCATTGGCCAGCTTTTATTATAAAGGCTAGATTCTTCTTTACTCAGTCTTATTATGCACTTCACACCTATTTCTGAACAATTCACACACCTCCAACTCTCCTTGGTGCTGAGTCAGCATGCAAGCCATGTTGTGTCTCTCTTAATTGGTTTGATGGTTTCCTGTAACATGCACTTTTGTGTTTGTGGAGAAACAGGCTTATTAAGTAATTATGTGTGCTTAAAATCAGAACTCTCCAAAGACAGACGCGAATCCTAATGTTGTGTGCTTGTTTCTGGAGACTGATGTGTTAGACCTCAAGTGAGTGGCCAAGGATAGATCCATATATGTCAGTATGAGGTATTTTGGCAGAGGAAGGGCAAAGACTGTGAATCAGATGGTCAGTCTATACTCTGTATTGTCCTTTGCATTTCACCGTACTGTTCAAGCCACGAGATAAGCTAAAATCAAGTATATTTTCTGACCCAGCCCCAGAATTTCAGAACCCATGCCCCTAGAGGTTAGCACATGCCTCTAGGGATGCATAGCCACCTCTAGGGATGCATAGCTTCATGCTGCCCAGCGAGACTGTACCTGTGCAGTCAGTGTACAACACCTGGGTCTTTGTGTTAGGGCCTCCCTGGCTGACTTCTCTGTTCGGCATCAGTTATGTGGTATCACCACCAAGGTAGACAGGCTATATGTTGCATGGGCATGAGCAAAGCTTGTCTGAAATTTTCATCTGATTGTAGGTGAGTTTGGGCTTGAGTATGGCCCACAAGTGCAATAAAGCCCCAGAGACCTGTTTGTGAGGTTAAGTTATAGAATCTCTAACTCTATCTGTAATTATGACCATTTTATTCCAAGCCAATACCACTGACAGAGTGGCTGTTCCCTAGAAACATATATGTAGTTAGTAGTATACTAACCGGGATAAGACTTTGAAAAGGGGAGAAAGGAAAAATGTTGTGTGGTTAAAAATAAGGACCATAACATGAAATTTCACTTAATGTGGATGACTTCCAATACCACTCTTTGCTTATACACTGGTCCAGAAGTAGAGCTCACCCTTCTGCATACTCTGAATTAAACCGATGCTGCTCAGCCCAGTCTTCTAAAGGAGGAAAATGAGACAGATGGGAAAATGTGGTTTTGTCTATTTTTATGTTCACTAAAGTTACATGAGTGTCTACATCTTTAGATTGTATCATTTCCTAATAATGAAAGGGTTAAGGATGCTGTCTAACCTAGGCAGGACAGATAACCAACCACTAACATTTCACTGGTAGCTAGGAATGAATGGCAAATGTTTGGTGGGAACAGTAACAGTGGTGGTGTTGACAACAGGAGAAGGACTCCTCCAAACTTAGTTGAAGGTAAATGGAGGGAGGGACAGGTCTGGGGAGAACAGTTGAAAAGGCCATGGGAAGTCAGCTGGGTAATAGCCATGTGTTGGAAATGATATCTGGGGAGTAACTTCTCACCCTGAAACAGACCTAAATTTAAAGTATGTTCAGCCATAAGGTAAGGGGGCTGCCACATTCAAAATAAAAATTACTTAATCCTTGAAAAGTTGTTTTTACTATTTATTTTATTGTTGAGGACTTATTTATAGTGGCAGAGCAGGCATAACATGCAGGCATCAAACGTACTATAGCGAAGCCACAGAGGGTGGTTGAAGCACTGTGATGTTTGGATGCCATCTGCAAACCTAGAAAAGCCTAAGGCTTGTTCTGCTCTAGGATTAGGTCAGTGACTGGTGAGTTGGAGGTGAGTACAGGAGACTTAACCAGCAACTGAATTACAGGCAGCAAGATCCCTAGGATCTCTCCCATTACTCACCGAGTACCTTATGTTCACTAGGTCTCAGGTTAAACTTAAAAATATTTGTATCTGTGCTGACACAAACATTGCTGAATAGCCACTGATTTACCCGTTGTTGTCTATTACTCCCACTAGGTAAGATTTATAAATAGCTCTTGCTGAACTTTGATATTTTTCTTTTCCTACATCATCCTTGTCCATCAAAGCACCCAACACACCCATATTATTTTTACGTAATTAAGTTTTCCATTTTAATTTCAGTGACCTCCCTCAGATTGGCCCTCTCCCACAGGCAAAGTGATTATAAGGCAGACAGTGCTACCTCAGCATAATATTATTTAGATGTGGTCACTAACCAAACCCCCAGATACCCACCTCAGCTCAACTCAGCATCCAAATTTGGTTCTGAAGCTCAAGAAAAGTAACAATGAAATGGTCTGAATATAACCATCCACATCTACTAGCACCCAGATCTGAGGTGGATTCACTAAAAATCTGAGCCTGAATCCATGGGATAAAGAATACTTTATTTTTCACTTATAAAGTACTACAGGGACTTCTATGGAACTCTTCTCATTCTCTCAGCTGTGTGATTTCACTTTTTTTTTGCCACCTATATCAGGAGAGCCATGAATTTCACTCTTTTCTTGGTGGACACTTGGTGGATGCTGCTGAAGCCCTGGTACCGTCCTCTTCACATGGCTGGTTTAGGGATGGTTGGGAGCATGGTATGGTAGTTGGTGTTTCCTTCAATTCTGTTTCACCATTCCTATTCTTCCTGTGGAGGGGAATATCTAATCTTGGATCTCACATCAGACTTGTTCACAGCAGTGCATACCCTGGAGGTAACGGTACACTCTTCCTATGGGGTGTTTGCTGCTGTCGAACACAGTCTTTCTTATGGACCCTGATATCATAACCATTTTGAATCAGTATCACTTCTTGAGTTTTACGTTCTGTCCCTTGTTAACAGAGATTAGCATCTTTTTTTTCTCCCCACCCCCACCCCCCCCTCCCCGCCAAGGGTGGCTGCCCTGGCATGAAGTTTTCAACATTTTTTTCCATAAATAATCTTCTCAGATAAATCTTTTTCCCAGCCTGTGTGCTGATTCACAATAGTTGTTTTTTAGCACATTTTCCCCAGAGGAGCACAGCAAACTTTATTAATGTTTTTAAGCATGGTTAGTTTATATTCAGATAGTATTTCTGTACAGTCAGTATTGCAACAGAATATTCATTTAGTGTGGGGTGGCAGTGCGGAGGCAGAAGGATGTTGTTCACAGTCTGCATCCCTAGAACTGTAGTCAGTCAGCCTTATGTTTCTAGGGCTTTCAGCAGCAAACTAGGTCAGTGGGGCCCTCTACATCAAAGCTTCTCCTTAGACACTGTAAATCGCATGCTTTTATACTATTCCTACTGTACACTGTGTTCTTCTGTAATTATAAATGTATGTTTCCCATCACCACAAAGACTTCACATTGCTCAAAGGAAATCTCTCTTCAAAGGCTTTAAACTGTTGAAGGGCAGGCCCCCTTCTGAGAGCTACCATTGCTTCGGGTGATTCCTTCTTTAACTCATCCACAGTAGAACCACCAGCCAATTCAACTGGCCTGCATCACACCGTGTCTGAACTGGCCTCCGGGTTGCATTTCAGCTGTGGAAAATGGCATTGCTGAATTTAAAAATGAAGACTTAAAAAAAAAAAAAAAGAAAGAAAAAAAAAAAGAAGAAAAAGCAATGAACTGCTATACTCATACTCGGCTTGTCCCAAAAACATGAAACTTGAGCTACTTACTGTTCTTCATCAACTCAGATTTATGATAAGAGAACACACGGCATTTTCATTTGCTAGTTGCACCTTAAAGAAAGTGAGAATTACGATGATGCATTAGTAGGAAAAAAAGCAAGCTTAGAAAAAGGCAGCAAGGAATATATAGAGAAAAAATGTTGCTTTAAATTCATCTTATGAAAGCATGTATATGTGTGTGTGTAAATATATATATATATATATAAAAATACATGTATAATGACATATATATATGTAACTAAAGTAAAAACTCTGAAAACATTTCCTTCTATGATAGCACTCAATACCATGAGTAATTCCACTGAAGCTAATGTTTTCTTCTAGGCAATGACTTACTCATGACAGCAAGCACTAATAAATATTTGCAGGATTGGGACTTAAAATTAAGGTGTATTTAATGCTAACACTTGAAACTCATACTTGAAAAGCAGTCATGAATGAAGATAATTAAGCATATTGTAGTAGCCACACACTATATTAGTTTTATAACTAATTATATATGAAAATTAGGAGTTATCTGCTTCACATTCTTTACAAAACTAGGCCTGTGCATTGCTAAGGTCAAACAGGAATGTTATGACACATCAATAACCCAGTTTTTCATGTTCCATGTAAGCATCTTAACCCTGAATAGCCCTGCTTCTCGGTTACCTTCCCTTTGGCCTACAACACGGCTCCCCCAGCTAAAGTCTCTATACTGTACACTCTCTCTTTCTCCCCATTTTGAACACAAAATGTGTATTTATATTTTGCTGCCTATTCTAATTATTCCTTAGATTGCACTACTGCTGCTGGCACTTGATAATCCTTGATATAATTCAACCAGTGTCAAAAGATGCTCTCCAAACAGATAGGGCTTGTCTACACCAGAATATTTGACAAATATGATTAGATGTGGGTAACTATATTATCATTATGATAACAGGGCCATTCCTGGGGATGAAATCTGCATTCCAAAAAAGATATACAAGGAAGAAAAATCATTCTTATTCTGGAAAAAGAATGTCTTCATCAGGAGTTATGTGACATGGCAACAGTGTTTAAATTAATTTAAAAATTCAAAGCAAACAAGCCTTCCTGACCTTTGGGGCAGATTTGGATTTACATGAGTTATACGGGTGGAAGAATAACTTGTGAAGTCTACTTGTCTGCAACAGCTGAAAGGATCAGCCTAATGGAAGTTAGCTGTGTGTCACAGCTTATCAAGGTGGCATCCTTTTCTTTACAACCTTGTAAAAAAAGCCGTTGAAACGTAAGCTACTATAGACTGCTACTTATGGAAACAGAAGTAACTGGTTGTGTATTGCTGATCACTTTTCTACAGAAGGAGAACATCGCTGGCTGCCTTTACTCGGTGAGTCAAAAAGGAAGGGAAAAATACCAGCTTAATTTTTTTATTCTTCACTTCAGACAATTTGATAATTGCAACATTCTTTCCTTTTTCCAGACTTGGTTTATTCTGATTGTTCAAATGCCAAGCTTTTAGCCAGAACTACCTCTTCCATGGCATCTATATGTGACCAAGCTTCCCAGCCTCAGTGGGAAACCATCTTTATTATTTGTATTGCAGGAACACTCTGGAGTTCATGTCAGAAACCAAGAGCCATAGTGTAATGTGCTGTCCAACTGCAGTCAAATGTCCCTTCCCTGAAGATTTCTGACCTAAACCCAAAGATTCTGGCTGTACCTCATACATACAAATAATAACAGCAAAAAAAATTCTGATTAGACTAAATTTGGTTCAAAAGCTCCAGATACCCATTTCTACACTTTCTGTATAGAAATATTTTGAGAAAGGGAATTTTTCCTGACCCCTTGGTTAAACTGCAACAACACAGGGCAACGGAGGATCATAGTTTCAAAGTTTTCAACAGTTTCTGAATCATCATGGGTTTTATAAAGCCACTGTATCATATAATGGATTTTAAAACCACATTCATGTACTTGAATACAAGTGAAATGTCTCTGTCCACCTTCAGTATACCTCTGAATACAGTTCACACAATTTCAGGTACAGTTTATGTGGAAGACTGTTGTGAACCCACTCCTGTGAACTCAGAATGAAGTTTAATAACTGAAAACAGCGTGAGAAGCATGAATGGAAACCTTCTTTCTGCTTTCTGCTTCTATTTTTCTTTTGATTCAATAAGAGCCGAATAAGCCCCTAGTACAGAAACTCGAGACAACTCTTTGAGCTTTGAGACATTAGTTTTACATCTTTTTGTTTCTCTGGTTTTTACCCTGCTCTATTTCCAGATGGTATTAAATAAAATTCAGGGGAATGGTCCTGGTATTTTTGAGAATGTTTACTTTATTTCAAAAATGTCCATAACTGAGCATGTCTAGGACTGAAAACATCGCGTTTTTGTGGGAAGAAAGATGTTTCGTAGCTTATGATGTTAGGATTAAAAGTACAAGACTCAATTGTATAGAGTCTCCAATTATACTTCTGCTCAGCAGAATCCTTGCAAGAAGATATATGCAAACTAGAAGAGGAATTTCATCTTTAACTCATTAGTTTTCCATGGAGAAACCACATGGCTGGACATTAAAGCACAACTCTATCATTCAGTACAGGCTGTGCTTTCATTTTTTCTGAACTAGAGCAGACAGCAAACTTTATTCTATGTGTGTTCTGATTTTAATAACATAATAAAAAGAACTTAAAATTAAAATTAATTGAAGTCAATAGGAAAAAGTCAGAGGCCCCAATCAGGTTCCAAATATTGTATTTGGGGTTTTTAACTTTTCTCACAGGCCGTTTTTCTCTACTCCTCCATGAACAGTGTTACTACACTTTCTTTACCGTAATCAAGACTGAAAAAAGAAACCTTATAAGGGTAGGAATGGTGAGAAGTGATAAAACTTTTAATTACAAGTTCTTTGGGCATTTACTATTCTTTTCTATATCAAAATGTTGTCACAAACCCTCTTTCCTGTAAAACCCATCCCTGTAAGATCAGATGAGCATCAAGGTAGCAAATAAACAAGAAGTGTGTGAATTTAAGTGTTTCAAGTTTGACTATCTGACCTCTGTTAAGGTGACCAATGGACTTCGTGATTTCAGAAAAGATTGATATTTCAGAATATCATGGCCTACATACTGTGGGTTTTTCTCTCACCTAATATATATTCTCACATTTCAACATGACCTATTGTCCTTTTGTATAGCAGAACTTGTTTGTTGGGGTTTTTTTAACATAAAAAACTTCGTTCTCCTCAAGGTGCTCTTACTCAAGATCCCATCTACAGTTGTACTTGAGCTACTCTCATTACTGAGTTGCAATACAACAGTACCCTAGAGCATCTCCCGTATGTTTAATAGTACCTGTCTGACATGTAATTTCATGAAATTCTGTGCTAGCTGTATTAGTCATTTCAGCATGCTATCATTCTGATGGTAAAGTATGGGACCTGGGCAATATTGCTAAACCCACATCATCAAGGCAAACATCTCGAACAATAAGTCAAAGTTTTCCCACAGAGGAAAATAAATTTCAATGGTAGGTAAGAAACTTATTCTGAAAGGTTTTGAGGTGGGCAGTTTTTTGCTTTTAAACACATCCATAATTTTGCACTTCTATATATTCAATGCTTCATTTAAAAAACAAAAGTGCATAAGAAAATCAGTTTAGTGTATCACCTAGAAAAAATACATTTGCCTCAGACTTTGGAAAGCTCTTTTTGACTACTGGCTTTGTCTGGGCTGTTAAAGTCCTTGGGCATGCTGGGGGAAGTGCAGAAGAGACATCCTCCAGCTCCTCATCAGCCAGAATTCCTCTAGACAGAAAGCATCTGTCATCTAAGCGGTGAAATGCTGCTCACTTGAAACTCCATATTTGCACGCTGACGGGATGAGTAAACCTGGGAGACAGAGGGCAGGAAGGCTAAGCCTGTATGTGTAAACAGTCAGCCATGCACAGCTTCCGCCGTGGGAACACTCTTCTGGTGTGTTTGTTTGTTTGTTTGATTTTATTTGTTCTTCTGTTTGCATTTTAAATCAGATTCACTTCCTAAAATGCCAACAAACTCAGCCTAATGCTCATGCCAATGAAATGCATCTGTGCCAAGAACATATTAAAGGGCACTAGAACATATACTTGTATCCAGTTGACAGATGTACAGAGAGGGAGCTGAAAATCCAACCAGGAGAACAGTACATTCATAAACAAAAGTGCTGATTCATGACAATGCCAGTGAGGCAACGGTGAGAAAAGCCAACTAGCATGCATGCAGGTTCAACTGTTATCACCACTGCTCGCCCACAAATACTAACCAAAGGTGCTGATCCTGGCAGGTTTGTTGGAGTTACTGTTTAAATAAGCATCTTGCATGCTGTAGCAAAATCAAGTTTTGCATTGCCACAGAAAATACATTTAAATCTTTCTCTATATCGAGCTCTCAACAAATATGTAGAGATACAACATCACAGCAGCGGTGGCATCAGCACTCTCGCTGGGCCTTGTTAGCTCCAGCACAGGACCAAGGTCTGACCTCAGTCAGCCAGCTTGGGAAACTGGGAGAAAACCCTGCATCTATCTGCATCTCCCATCAGGATACAGACAGCCAGATATAATATGCCTCTTGTGTGTGCACCAGTGAATAAGGAATAACTGAGACGTGGAGATTAAGGAAACTGTTAACCCTCAACACTTCTCAGTGACATTCACAAATCCTTTGGGGATATTGTTGAAAAATTACCAATATACCAGTAACCTCCTCAAACCCAAGATTTATTGAAACATGGAGGAAAATAAAACAATACCAAAGAAATGGCTTATGCTTTTCAAATGCCAGAGAAGGTGTTAAAACAAAAAAAAAAGAAAATTAATAAGAGGGAATGGTCTACATGAACAGCTCTTGAAAACAGCTCTCTTTCTGACCAAACTATTACTACAGCTTCCTGCCCAGATATTTTCCCTTCTTGTGTTCCCAGGTTGTTTTGCAAGTCCTCTCCTTTGAGTCAGTGAGCTTGCCCTGGCATGCCTGCCCTGGCTGGCCATGCACTTCTGGGCACTCAGAGTCAAAAAACATATCAGGGTGAGGGTTTTTTTAACATCTGCATGGAGAGTTGTGCCCCATTAAAAGGGAAAACAAGTAACTAGTGCCTCATAATTGCATCTTGGAACCTTCTTTAGCCTTCTGAACCAGTCAAAGCCCCAGTAACATGCATCTCATTAGATAAAGCCCAAGTATCAGTTGTTCATTTGGAGGATTATTCTTTTCTGTGGGAACCGATTAAAACCTCTGTCTTGTCTGCTGAACACAGTTACAGCCTATATACCAGCCACATAAAATGTGTTTTATTGATTCCTCTTTGCATGTAACGTGAATTATTGACAAACACAGACCTCTATCGGTTTCCCAAATGCCATTTTTTGCCATTTAAACCACATTTCTGAATCACATTTTGTTGACTATGAATCAAACAAGGCAGAGTATGTGTACACATGTATATGTGTATGTGTGACTGTATTATGGATGTCTGTACTATTACCTGTCAGATTAAATTACTTTTAATTCTCCAGCTATTTACCCACCTCCTGTTCAGTGCCAAAATGGAAGTATACTGGCCCAGTCCTCCCACCTCTGCCAGTTCACTGACAATATTAAGGATGCAAGATCAAGTATTAAAATTCAGGAAATTCCAGAAATGTTAACTCAGCCCCATCTATATCCTGTGTATTTTTTGGCGCACATGAATAACAAAGAGTAATACAGTGGGGCCATTAAACTGGACATTCCCCACCTGCAGTAGTAAAATTTACCAGACTATTTGAGGTATTTCCCATTCTAAGTAAAAGGAGCACTACGAGCAGAGTCGTAAAGGTAATTACACTGGAGCGGAATGTGTCAATAGCTTAATGTTGCCAACTGCAAGATCTACCTTTAATGAGGAAAAAAAATTGAAATTACAACTTATGTGCAATGTAGTAGTTTGTGATTCAGTCAGCTTGAAATTTAGCAGGGCCTTCCCTAAAACACAATAGCAATTAAAAAAAGGGAAAGCATGAAAATAGTGGTTCTGAGATGATACAGTTTGAAAGCTCTGCTTTGTTTATTACAGTTCAACCTCCATCTTAGAAAGAGATAGCCTTTGTTGATATGCACAGATAATTCACCCTATTCAAATGTACCCAGACACAATGAAACATAAGGGTATATTTAATCCAGTATGTATTCTTCAAATGCATCTTCCTTAATATTTTTCCAGGCCAATGAGCTACTATCATTTGGATCTCTTCCAGTATCTGGTTGCTACTATACCCTATTTTTGTTCTAGCTCCATCCAGAAAGGCAGAACTGTTTCCTTGCAGCAGCCAAAAGCAATAGACCACAATTCTGTCCAGGGTAGACAGCAAGTTTGGAAAGCTTATAGCTTTAAGAAGCCATGCATGCGTGTATGTGGAAAGGAGGCAGCAGTAAATCTGTAGCATTATGAACTACCAAATGCTCTCTAGAGCTGCAGTGAATATTTTCTTTACTTCTATTTATTTTCACTTCTTAAAGTTACATTTTGGCATTCAGATAAGAAAACCTCTGAATCTGAAACTGATATTAAGATGTGTTTTTCCAGTTTCACCTAAAATCCTGAAACTGTTATGACATTGATAACAGTAATTAATTAATTTGCTGACATTTTAATTTAATGGTATCAGTGGTACTTATTAGCAAATTTCTGACCTACTGCCTAAAACAAAATACAATACTGTAATAGGAAAAAGAAAATTAGGACAAGGGAACATGGAGAATGGGAAGCAACAAAAAAGGACACTCCTGGAAACAGCAAAACAAAATCAATAGTAATGGTCACAGCGTAGATTACAAGATAGCCTTTAGTCTTCCTTGGCTGTGGAGGGAAACTAGCTAAGGCAGCACCCTCTCTGCTAGATTTTGTGGATTTTGTGGATCCCCTGTTGATGTCAGTTTTAAGTCCATTTAAACAGCCTAGAGGGAACTTCTGCACCTCGCTAAGAGCTGAGTATATCCATGGGTGGCTGAGCACTTAAAAGTGAATCTGAGCATTGCAACCATCAAGTCTTATGTTTCTAGCCTCTGGACACAGTCAATTGTAGCAACACTAAAAGTATTAACAGTTAAAAATATAGATGAAGAAACAGCTTGATTTTGTTGATGCGGTCATTTGTCTGCTGTATTCTGCCTTAGCCAATAGGCACATCATTAACCAGGTACTCATTTTAGTTTGGGTTTGGTTTTAGTGTCAGTCTTTTCACTGGTTCCTCTCTCTTATTAGTTACGAGTATAAAAGAGAAACCATAATATGCTAATTTGCTGATGAAACAAATACTTCATGTAAAATTAAAGTATATTGGAAGAGAGGCATAATTTTGATGAACAGGATAACTGGAGAATAAATGAAATATTTCTGCAAATTTTTTACTTAAAGCATTTCTCTCTGTCAGAGCTAGTTTCCCCAGAATATGCACACACATGGAGGAAATATAAAGGAGGTTTGCTGTGGTCACTCAGAATTTGTTAAAATACAGTTTATTGCTAAATGTAGTAAGTACCACAAGAAGAGAAATGGCTAAGATCATCAGAACATGGGGACCATCTGGAGTCACGCTAACCAATGTTACCACTACAGATATTAAGTGAAAACTGTGATTCAGCATCTCTTGTGAAAGCAGGTCTTAAGCCTTGCATCATCAGAGTTTTCTGCTCTTCGATATGGCTCTGGGGCTGGGGAAGGCCAGGCTCCGACTCTGCACATCAAGGCTGTGTCTGCAGGTTCCCACAGCCAGGACAATCTCACTGCAGCTCCCCATCCCCATTGTCACTAGGGTCCCCTGAGTGTTCCCTACTGTTATGCCACTGATGCAGCTCTGCCACCGCTCCAAAGAGCACCTGAGGTCCCCCTGACCACTCCCTTTCAGTTGACGTTTAAAGCCTGACCTCTGTGCACTGTAATCATCTAATGACTCCACCTTGGTGACCTACCTTTCACTGCCCTTCAGCATCCACACTGGTCCTGCTGCATCAGCTTAATTAGATGAGCTTGTACTCATGAAACTGGGTGAGAGAGGCACAGAAAGCTCAGCAGAGGTCACACCAAGGGTGTGACAAGCAGATGTGACAGCCATGGCCTACAGCCATGTTAGACTGCACCTCTATAGACTCAAGTTTACCTCTTTTCTATATCACAGGGACACTCAGGATCCCATGCTGGTTAGCAATACTTGGTATGTCTCAGACATTCTCCTGCGTACTGGGAACATGGCCAAGCTGCTAATGGCTGCCACTGTCAACCTCTGGTCCATTTTTTCCTCTTTTCATCATTTGTCTTCCATCCCTCTCATGCAATCACAAAACCCTTTTTCCTCCAGATAAGGGATGACCAACAGTGGGCTATGAGTTTCAGGATATGCATAACCACCTTCATCTTCTGTGTGACGAGCTGGCAGTGGCTTGGAAAAGGAGCATTCTTGTTTCCATATTTCCCCATCCTACTCTCTGTTCCACACTTCAAACGATGGTCAACATCTCATAGGAAATGGTTATTCCAGATTCATGGTACAGAGGTTCAGTTTTGTCAAGTCCTGTTGCTACCAGTGTGGAGACATGCATGGTCATACTCATATTTTGGTGCTGAGATCCATGCTAGTTGCCATTGTTATTCTGATAATTACATTGGTATTGTAGAGCTAATAGGTCAGCTGAGGCTATTACTGTCATAGAGCTCATGCAAGGCCATCTGCTGGCTGGTCTATCCAATGTATTTGCTACTGGTGATGTCTCAGATATGCTGACACCATTCAGAAGCAATGGTTTGCTCAGCTGGGCCAAGGCCACTGGTGAAAAATACATTTTAGTTCAGTGACATTTTGGTCCAGATCTCTACAGTATCTCACAAATGTGTCATCTGGGAATGACCTGTCTTTTAAAGAGAGGCATGTCCTAAGTTCAGTAGATGGTTTCCCACACTGGAGGCAGAACATAGGAGGGAACACTTGCAACCTGTTGAGGAATTAGTATGGCCTTTTTCAGAGAATACGGAGTCAGGAGACCAGACCCTCATTGTGAAACCAAAAATTAATTTGCTTTTAGCCAAAATCAATCATTATTGAGATACACAGTACAAATAAAATTTATTGTCCTCAAAGAAAAGGGCCAGTTGGCATAAAGCAAAGCTAGAAAGCCACTCCACATCTAATAGCACTCAAGGGACTGTCTGCGACATTGCAAGACTAAAAGAACAACAAGAAATAACCCAAATGAAGATTTACATACAAACTGTCCCTCCTTCTGAGACAAACCATATTAGTCAGATCCCAAAGTTAGAAGTTATTTCCATAAAGGCTACCTTGACTAACTGAATAGCCTTTTAACACCACATATGAAAACTGTATAAACTGTAATAGGCTGATCAAGACATTAGCTTTTTACGGACATCTCCAAGTTTACCAAACCATCTTTTTAATAAAAAAGTCTCTGTTTGCTGTTCTCTCCTGAACTCCTCATTTATGTGTATACTGTCCATTGCACTTAGTTCCTGGATCAATGAAAACTTTGCCATTGGGGATTGTCTTGATCAAGAAAAAAAAAGAAATTAGAATAAGTAGATGCACCTCTTCCCTCTTTTGTGCAGTATATAAATTTGTTGGTTGTGTGGAATTATTATTAAGACTGGGGAGGTCCACATGAAGCAGCAGTTTGACACCCCACTGTGGCACACATCCTCTGGAGTGTGAGCAGCAGCAGCTGAGCCCGCAGGACTGGAGAGCAGTGTGAGAATGGTGCAGTGGGTTTCAAACCTTATAAAATAATTAAAGTTCCACCATGTTTCCCTTTCAGTCTCAGTATTACATTTCCAAAGTGGAAACACCCATGCAACTGTCCGTAGGACTAATGCTTCTTAGTCACTTTTGACAATCCCTCTGAGGGAGATTAGGCATCTTAGAGTAGAGTATCTACAGTTCATGCTCTAGACCCCTTATTGTTCTGGCTTTTCTTTATACCAAAATCAAGATCATCTCTAACTCTGTTTTCCTTTGTTCACTGTCAAAATTTTCTTTCGCTTTGTCCTTTGCATTTCTTTTCTGCCACAGATATCTCAGGGAGAGGTGATTGCCACTCTTCAACAAAAGTCTCCTGAATAAGGAGATTCTCCTTCTTTCTTCTAAGCAGAGTGCATCAATTCCAGGACACATCAGCCTTCCCCAACCTGTCCTGCATTACGTCTTACTCCTCTTCCACTTCCTTCCACTCAAAAGTATTTGAGGCAGAGCGTGTCTTTATGTTCAGTGTAAACCATATATACCCTTAGTGCCACCTCCTGCCTTTGTAAAGAGGGAAAACAAAAATATAAACAACACAGTACTGATTTCTTTTATCTTCCTTGTGTGCATCCTCCTCCTAGCATTGGTTAAGTGGTTACATGATACTGTTTATCTCTGTTCTGTCACAGATAACAGAGTGCCCTAGTTCCCTCAGTGCTTTCCACATAACATCCCCCTTCCAGTTTCCACCAGCCATCTGTCCTCTAATACCCACTCCTACTTCACATGGAAAGGATTATTTTCAACAGCAAATTAGCATACTATTCTCTTTCTCTCTTGCTTTATCTGTGTCTCTCTTCAGAGAACTGACAGCTGAATCATCCTTTACACTGGGGATAAAAATAATTATGGAAGGGCTAGGAAGCTCCATGAGTTTCAACTTGCAGAGTTTCTGTTGGGTTTGCCCATCAAGGGGCGGGGGAGGGAGGACAGGGTGTGGTTTTACCCGTAAGCTAAAAATACAAAAGGCAAACAGTGGTTCCAATAAGTGTAAACTACACATTGTACCCACTGTTATTATTCTGTATTGGTTTACAACCTGCCTTTCATGAGGATATGATAGTGATGACTTCACTTCACCCATCGCTAATACCGTGGGAATTGGTAACCATTTTACTGATGGCAAAGATAATTTGGGTCCAGGTAGAAAAGAGAAATGACTTATCCAGCCAAAAAGAATGGGGTTCCTACTACTTCAGGACAAGATTAAAGCCTGGAATTGGAATCAAATCTCTGTGGTCAGGGAGAATCTGGACACAGCCATGACTGAAAGGCAAAGAAGCAGACAGCGTGGCCCAGCAGGTGCCAACCAGCCTGCTGGCTTAGGCTGGGCTGCAGACTTGGCAAGAACATCAAGGGCTCAGGAGTAGGAGGAAGACAAAAGTCCAAACCTGGGGTGGGGGCTGTCAGAAGGAGTCTGAGAATCTCTCTAAGGGTGGAGACTGCCACTGTGGGAGATGTGTCCATTCAGGGAATGTAATATTCTGTAGTTTCCAGGAATTAGGGAGGGTATTTTGAACTTGGACAATTAGTCCTTGGGAACGTGTATTTCACTGACGTTAATTCCATTGCTTGATTTTTACAGATAGAGAAGAAATATTTGCCTCAATTTGTTTTTAACAGCATTGTGTAAAAGTCTTTGAGGACTAGAACAACTTGATACTCTAGGAAACAGAAAATATCAGATTGGATTGAATTGATCAAAAATAAAAAAAAAAACCCTCACAATTATATTTTCAAGAACTCTGCTATATTGCATAATTTGTTAGAAATTGCCAATATCAACTTTCAGTCCCATACTTCCCCTGTACCGAGTTTTTCTGAAACATGATATTTTATGGATCTAAAAAAGTAGCAAGGAAGACAACAAAAGTATTATGTTGTTTTACATGTTGTTTGTAGGAAGATCTTCCTTCTGTAAGGAGCCTTATAATTAAACTGAACAAATAGTCTCGTTGTGACAAACCTAAACGATTTTTTTTAATATTAATTTCTGTCTCTTCAATTAGTCCAGACTGTTGTCATCAAGATGATCTTTCTTACCTGGTCCTCTGACTATGTCATCTCCCTTTTTATAGTCTCTGAATCACTTAGCTCAATCTCTTATTAGTTTCATCTCACATTCATTTTTTCTTGTGATTGTTTTTAAGGTTATAAGCCACACAGTCTCTGCTTATGCTCTGAACTAATTCCTTTTCACACTTACTCATTATAAGCTTCCCTGCTCTGCTGATAGTTCCAGCTTTTATCTCCAAATCCCCTTCTCTTCTCACAAATGCTTCCATCATTTCTTCCACTCAACACCTAGGCTGAAAGAGCTCTCACAATATAACTTTGTCAGCCTTCCTCCTTTTTCTTGTTCAAATTGCTCCAAAATTCCAATTTCTGCGTAATCACATACAAACAGCAGTATGTTCACAACTAAAAAAGAATAAGTCTTATGTCACTAGGGCATATAAAACAGTGACCACATGATTACATGCAGCATGAATTTATGACCTTTCCTACCTCTTTCCTATCTTATAGTGCAGCCATATTAGATATTCAAGTCCAGTGTACAGACTCAAACATCTTCAATGCAAATATGAATCATTGATTTTTCCAGGATGCTTTTAGATTGGTACAGGAAAAACAACAGCAATAGTGCATTGTATGCAGATATTTTGTATAAACTGATCATTTTAAATCTAACATTAATTTGTTGTCAATGATGTTGACAGCTAAATCAGTAGATAAATCAAAACCCTGCCTTACAATGTCCTCATGTTTTGGAAAATATGGGTTTTTTACATTAACAAAAGCAAGTTAAAAAAGAAAAACATGAAGTGATTGGAAAAAGTTGTGTTTATAATCAACTGCCTATTCAGATGTATTAAGTAGGTCAAGTGTGTCCTTTTTACATAGGTTTTGAAAGCCACATGCTGTCAGAGGACAAAACAAATGAGTAAGATGCAACCCCCTGAGTCCTTTATAACACTATGTGAAAATATAAGCCATCTGCAAAAAGAAGATTAAAAAAAATCAGAAAGTAAATAAGAAATCTATTCAACAAAAAGTTTTTAAAAGAAAAAGGGCTTCAGAGAGACTTAGGAAGCTGATATACTAACAAAAATGAAAAAAAAAGAAAAAGTAAACATGGTAATGTTGTAGGCTCCAAAGGTTCCTGGGAGTAGAAGGGCAAATGGTACACCATTTTGAATATCCTAATATTGACATGTTGCGTGCACAGCCAAATAGCTAAGATATCCATACGAGGAAGACTGCAAAAAATTAATAGTTGCTCTTTGTAGAATTTGTAGGTACATTCTATAACAGGATTCTTTAAAGCTCAGAAAAAAATATTTTACTAAAAGCTATGGGCAAAATCCAGGCTCTGTGGAAGTCAGCACTTATAAGTTTAAAAAATATTTGTTCTAATACTTATCAAATTATGTAAGAGTCTATTAATATTGGGAATTGTGTTGTGTTCCTGTTTTCTGAATGTTGTACATTTTGGTGCTAACAGTGTGTTGTTTGAAACAGAACATGCAATTCAAGTGCTAATTGAAGCATATATGCTACCTTTATATTCAAAACTGTGAAAAAATTTTTGCGCATACTGTGCCAGTATTTTTGCAAATTGTTGAAAGATAAAATGTATGTAGGATACGTCAGCTGACAGTTGTGGTTTCTGTAAAATGTTTTATAAAAGTATTCTTTTTTCCAAATGTGTTTCAGATTTTAGTTACAGAAAAATAATAGATATGATAAATGGCACCTATTTTTAGCCGTGCTTACATTTGTTCCAGAACTTTTTTCACAAAAAGAGATATAGTTCTGATTCCTTTGCTCTTCTCTGCTGTTGTAAATGGATACAATAAGAATTTTAGCTAGTTTTATGCATTTCTTATAGAGCAGCCTCTCTTGATGAGCTTCTTAAGCAGCTTTTCTAAAAAAGATGTAATGGAAAAAATAACTTCATCTTTGGAAAAACAGAGAAATAGCTCATATCATCATAGTCATCACTATAAAAATGGTCAGAACACCAATCTTATGACTGAGCCTTCCCTAAATAAAATAAAATAAAATACAATACATTACAAAGAAAAATAAAATTTACATAGAATTTAAATATAGGAGGAAGAAAAGTATAAACATTAGCAATACTCTGATATCACTAAAAATAATTACGCACTCATTTAAGATGTTTCTTTTGCATTAAGCTTTTTTCTACATATGCAATTGAAAAATGCAGTAAATAACTTTATTATTTTCACTGAACAGCCTAAAGCAAAAAGGATTAATCTCAAATCTTGGACTGAGGTCTGAACTGACCAGTCTAAGCTAATGTTTTAATCAGAATAGCAAGGTTCTGCTGCAGATCCCGCCAAAGAAAGGATTTCCCATAAAAGAACCAGACATAATAAAAGAAAATTACTTTAAATTACCCTGATCTTCCCTCTGACTCATTCTGGGATGCTTTCTAACAAGCCAGGACAAATCTGAAAGAAAACCCAAATAAATATTTGTTGTCAGATTTAATATCTAGTAGATATTATTTCTAAAGAAACCAAGTTATTTAAGTAGCCTAGATTCCAATGTAATTCTCTGAAGAAGACATGTTTAAGGCAAGTGGACATAAAGGTAATGGCATAAAATAAAATTAAGCAAGAACAAATTAATGAGGAGAATTACAGGGTCACATTAAGAACTGGACCATTGAAATACCTTGGCGATTGTTAGGAGTGGTAATCGTATTGACTAAGAAAGGATCTCATCTTCTGAAATTAATAATTTCTCTGAAAAACTAGTATCTTCCTTGCTGATGAACACTAAAACTTGTAAGCTACCAGTTGCCCTTTAGACTTGCAGACAAGTGAATTTAAGTAAGTTATTATTAACAGTGTGTACCACTAAAATATCTCACTGAATTCGTGTTAACCATACTCAGAGAATCAAAATTAAAGTTTCTTAAAAAATGTAAGCTGTCAGATGTTGAGGCCAATGAATATGAAAATCTAAACCTGTGGATACAAACTAGTGCTCCCTTGATGTAAATATCCTGCTTTTATACTGAAGTAAAGCATGGTACTAAAATAAAATCCCCAGTTCTTGGTTTTGTTTAGCTTTTTCAATATATTTTACAATGAGACTTTCAGGCAATCACTTTTGTTTTATTGCTGAGATAAAATACAAAAATTAGACATTTGAGGCAAACAGCAATGTTATTTTTTGACACAATCATGCCAAATTTGGAAAAATATCCCGAAACACCTGGCATTTTCCCTTAAATATTTCAACAACAAATACCTCTTGATGTTAACGTTAATGAAATTAGCTTAACAGCTGAGACTAGCATATCACCCAGTCATTAGATTCTTTTTGTACCTGAGACAGTGAGAAAGACATGGGAACACATCTTGGGAAAAAAAATTGGATTCAGGAAAGAGACACAGAATACAGCTAAAAGGCTCTGTTAAAATCTCCACTTACAATTCTCAGCCTTTCACATAGCCTTCAAGGGAAACCTATTATACGCACAGTTTAATTGGCTAAGGAGAGTGTTAGGCTATTGGACCGGTACAGACTTACTATAATAAACAGTGTGCTTACAGAGGTCAGCTCGCCCAGTGATGTCTTGAGAGGAGATACTGACTCTGCATTTTTAAGAAGCCATTTATTTGTAGGGAAGCTGATTAAACCAGCCAGGCATTGTATGTCCTCTGCCTCTGGGAAGGATGGCAATAGATTTTTAATAAATGCAGAATATTTACTGAGCTGTATGAATATTCAGAAGCGAAGATGTTTAAATTCTGATTATCTTTTGTAACTGCTTACCAGCCCCAGAATTTTAAGGTTTGTCAGCATTTCTGATTTGCTAGGTTGGTAGAGTACAGCAATAAATCTAAAGAAATACCCCCAACTATTATTAGTTTATAATGATATTTTTTTTGAACCATCAGCTATTGGTGAATGGCTGTCTGCACAGAGAATTCACTTATATATAGATTTATACAGTGATTGGTATGTTTATTAATGATTAATGTACAACCCAGCAGAAAAATCCTTTGAAACACACCAGTTTTCCCTGAAATATGGAGAGCAGGCTGTAACATGCACTGAGATAGCAGCAGCAGGACTGTAGGAAGACAGCCCACCTGCTATAATGTGTGGTCCTCTCAAGGGCAAATTGTCAAGTTGTGCCATTCTCCTGTGTTCCTGCTAGACCTCATTTCTGCCTCCGCATCGTGGTCCCTTTAAGCCTCTGCTTTGTCCATATTCCTAAAATTAACTTTTTGGCCATGAGACTGGAGGCTGCAATTCATTTCCCAATGATGTCCAGGAGGTCCAGCGTGTCCAGAGAAAGCAAGAAAAGCCGGGGCTCAGGCTCGGTTCCTCAGAGCAGACTTGCCGGCGGGTGAAACTCATTGCCCTTCCAGAAGGATGGGAAAATGTCTCTGGAGCATCCACCACAGCCACGCGACCACGCACACAGCTGGGGAAAGGAGGGCACTGAACCATCACTGCAGTGGCTGCTTGTGTTTTGTGCAAGGGTTGACTCAGGAGTGCCATAGCACGGACCCCCTGGTGCCAGCCCGCCCGGTGGGCACAGGGAGGTGACTCTGCTGCTGGGGCTGTTGACAGCTGGGGCTTCTGAGCATGGCATGACAGCATTCATTTAAGCACTAGGGGAGCGTAACTGATGAAAATGTGGCAATTAGGCTATTTAGGCACTGCAGGATTAAGGAGCAACTGGCAAGGAAATTGGAGGTTCTGCCTTTTGGAGGTAGGCATGGTAGCGAGGGGTCGAAATGATTTTGTGGTTCTAGCCCTTGGGGCCTGTCTAAAGTTGCTGTTCTATTAATTATGCAGTTTTTTACAGGTATACAGAAGATGAGAGAGTTTGGCATTTTCTTGCCTGCCCTGCCAGCATTTATTCTTTGACAAGACCAGCCTTGTGTAAACAGTCTGAGCCCAATGGTATTTGCTTAACATTTTAATTGGGAAATATTTTAAAGGGAGGGAGCTCGAGGTGTCCTTTGTTTTCTGCCTGGTGGTTTCCCATGTTTCTCATGAAAGGGAACAGACTCAGCTCTTTTGTCTATTCTCTGTTTTCTTCTTGCACTAGCATATTAATAAGACATCAGAAGGCACTTAGCTATTTGTAACAATCCACCATATAGCCATCTTTGTGGTAAGGGCAGGCCTGCCGTCTCTTGCTCTAATCATGCTGTAACTGTGAAAGGCATTGCTAAAGCAGACTGTTATATTACCTACAAATCTGTCATTTTCTTAACAGCCAGGAATAATTGTGTACATTTATCTTTCCATTTTCAGGAAAACGGTGAGAAACATGTGTTCCATCACAAACAAACCGAGTGTAACTCCAGCTTTTTTTTTTTATATATGATTTTTATCTTGAAGTTGGTGTTTAAACATTTGCAAGGGACATCCTCAGGTGGAATTGTTATTTTTCTGGATTGCTGTTTTTGCTAAGGCAGACAGACGTGCTGCTTGTTGAGAGCAGTGTTTCAATCAGGGCGCTTTGCCCCTCCAGGAGGTGCTTGGCATGTTCAGAGCAGTGATCCTGACTTCCCACCGAGCCACGTGTAGCTCCACTTCTGCTGGCTGGGCCACTGGAGAAGCTCTCTTTCAGCGCGCTTTGTACTAGCTGTTGGCTACAGACAGCAGAGACCAGGGCTTAAATCTCAGCTGCGCGAGCGCGGTGTCTCCAGCACACAGCAAGCGGGTGGACACCACTAATTGGACAAGTCCACCGTCGCGCGGGGCTGCCAGCTGGCAGGCACAACACCTCCCCGCGTTAGCATTACATGCTGTAAGGTTAATTCCCCTAGTGCCGAGCAGGTGTTTTGTAGAAGGCTCAGTTGGGATTTCCTAAAAGCTCAGCAGATCTGCGCTTGAAGTGAGGGTTACAAATGCTGGGATCATTGCTTGAGTCTGCAGGAAAGGAGTTGTTTTCGCTTTCTCACGCTCAGCCTTCTTTGAAGGGGCTGCAAAATTTGCAGTCAAATTCTGCCTCATCCTTAGACAATTCAACCTGGGATGCAAAAGCAGCAAAGACACGGCCTCCTGCTAATCATACAATTACAAATGGGTATTTTCTTTATCTTAAGCAGAATAATTATATTCTATGGATATCTTTATTGCCTCTGATAAGAAAGATTATGTTTTCATGTACAGTGTGTTGCAAGTGTTTTATGATATGCAGGGTTTTACAAAGCACTCAGAACTAAAACCTGTGGGGAAAAAAAACCTCAGCAGATGTAAATCAATGTAGTTGCACCAAAATCAGCTGGGAATCTATCCCTCTATATCTTTATATTTCAGTCTCTCAGTATCTTTATAGCTCACTTTACCTGCATAAAGAGCAAACACACTGAAATTAGTATGCATCTTTGACTTCCAAAAGATATTTAGTAATTGTCAGAAGAAATTCTCTGTAAGCTAAAAATTCAACTGAAGTTAAATAAGAATTTTAAAGCAAAAACTGAAGAATTACTAAAGATTTTTTTTTTCTGATTACATTTTCTGATTTTCTGATTTTTATGCTAGTACTTTACTGCAGGAACTTTTGTTTAACAGCTTGGATCAGAACTGCCTGGAACATTCTTCAGGTTCAGAAAGAGTTTGGAAGATATGTTTTTCTAAACTTCTTGTCTTTTGATTTGTGGGGGGAAATTTAGAACTAGTTCATTAACAGTTTTGTTGCTCTGTGAAGGGCATCAGAAGTGTGTTTTTGCCCATCTAGCCAGTATGTTAAGGAGTTGAGGACTTGCTAGAAACCCATGGTGTACCTTATATGAGAATTTTTTATGAAAGAATCTTTCTAACTTGCATCCAAAGCTCTTTGTCTCAATAAATTTTACAGTTCCAAATCCTGATCCTCCAGTGTCTTGCATTTTGAATCATATGTTAAATTTTAGCTAAGCATATGCAAAAATGGTGTATAAGTTACTCATATTAGTGTAAATGGAAGACTATATTTTACATCCTCATGTATTTGACTCTTACAAATGCTGATGAATGGATGTGAAGAAGATGTGAAGCACCAAAGAATCAGAACTCTTACTTCTGATAGTCAGCTTTCTCCAGCATGACTGTAACACCAAGTTTTGAAATCTGTCATACAGCCAGGCAGAGGAAAACCAACTTCATAACTCAGTAACAGAAACTACATGAAGGCCCTTTCGAAAGTCAAGGCTTTTAACTTAGCATGTGCTTAAATGTTGTGTTTAAAGCTAAATACATTCTTGAACGCATCACTGAATCCATAGTCAGGAAATAATGAGACACAATTATTAAAATGGAAACCTCTCTTTCTATTTTAAATAATTTTGTCTCATCGTTTCTTAAGTATGGTTTCAATGACGCACTTGAAAAGCAGTTAACTTTTGAGAGGTGTCTACTGGAAAGGCATATGGAAACTCTCAAAATTTTTTTTCTCATGTTTAAATAGTAATTGTCTTTCCATTTAATATCAAAACCTTTCATTCTGCTGCACAGTGAATACATGAAATATATGGATGTTCTTCTTGGATGTTCTTCTTTTTTATTTTATCATCATGCTACTTTGGCATTACCTTCCCATAGATATGGGTTTTTTACTAAACTCAGTGTTGAGCTCCTACAGATCTTCCTTTATTTTCTGATTAAAAAGCAAAGGTCATATTAAACTGACTCTTGCATATCACTTTCTGGGAAAGGTAGTTTGAGCAAAGCATGAGTTTATCCTCAGAGTGGAAAGATCCTCCCCACAGAGCACTCAATTGTGGTATCCTAGGTGCTTTGACATGTAAATGGAACACCACAGGCATTAAATAATTGGGTCAGATATCTTCAAGATCTTTATTCTACTGTCAAACACAATTTAGATCAGATAATTTCCAAAGTTAAAAGAACTTGCTCCTGCTCCCATTAAAATCAAGAGCAAAATTCCCCATTGGTAGCACTCTGGGCAGACCGAAACCTAAAGACATTATTTTGTATTCCATTATTTGGTCTTCTCTCACACTTTTTTGAATGGATAACATGTTATTCCCATAATATTTTTAAATTCCCTGATTGATTATTGAATTTGCCACTATCTGATTCCTTTAATCTCCTACTTTCCTTCAGTGGCACATTTTGTTGCAGATCCTGCAAACCCTTAACACGAGCAATTGATCCTCTTAATCCTATGGCGTATTGGTGGAAATTAGCAAGGCCTTTGGAGAAATCAAAGGCAAGATCACAGTGTCCTACATGCTCATAAAGATCACTGCCCTGCAAACACATGATAATGACTTTGTGCATAGAGCAATTTCATTGAGTTCAGAGCTTTGATGCTACAATTTACTTCATGTACTTGGAGCCACTTTGAATATATTGGGTTTCCTCACAAGTCCGTGAATAATAAGGATTGGGGCATAAGATGACTTCTTAAGGAGTAATAAATCAACAGCATTAAGTATGAGAAGTTTGCTCTTTGCAAGGTTCCTTTGAAGTGTAAATGTTTGGGCATAATTTTGTTACTAGCCTGTTTTGTTCTCTCCAGCTCAGCTGATGTGATAACATTGAGTTTTAGCAGAATGACTAAAAGTGGAGAAAAGCTCAGCAGATATTTCAAGAAGTTGAAAGTGATTTTCATGCCATTATGAATGTTGATGATCCCATTGTTTTTTAATTTTTCCAGCTTTTTTTTTTTTTAAATAAACATGCCAAGGATAGAAAATCCAAAGAACTTCTGAAATAAATATATTAACCTAAGCAGTCACAAGGTGTATTGTAACAGTATGGCAGTAACATCACTTTTCAAGAGCTAGGAGGAAATATTCAATGTATCTCAGAATAAATAGCAGTCATTTTCTATTTAACATTCATATTAGGTATTCACAGAAAGACCTATTTTGGTTAAAAAAATCAGATTCAGAAAAAAACCTTGCATGTGAAAAATTTAACATTGTCTATAGCCTGAGTTATGCCATTCCCTCCCTACTATTTTATGAATACTTCTTTGCTATAATTTTGAATAGTAAAATAAATTTCAACAGGCTGAATTAAACATGTGATAATAATATCAGGTAATTTTATATAATTTCAGAAGAACTCTATTAGAAAAACTAGAAAAATACTTTCTTACCTAGAATATTATGATGGAGTACTTTTATTTTAAGACTATCATTTTAATTATTTTTTTACTTTGATCATTAATTTGATTTCTTCAGGAGAATTGCTTGGATGGAAAAAAGTAGGGAGAAAAATGTGCCAAAATTGTACCAGATCAAGCTCTCCTCGTAATTAACTCAGTTGAAGAATCAGCTTTAAATTTTGCAGTAATATAACTGAGCACGAAATGTACCCCAACATTATTTGACTGTGAAATTCAAGCATGTTTTAGCTTTGAATTTCTACAGCATTTATGGCACTGCTGAATACTTGTGCAGACAAGATTTTATATTCTGCTGAGGAAAAGTGTCAATTTTGTGTAAACTAAATTACGCATGTTAAGTTTTGGAACCATTTATTTTTTCTTTGAATGATACAATGCTCACATTAAATATAGATTGACCCCGGGAGGAAGTAGCATGAGCCAGTGATTTTTCTGTGTTGTGGGAACTAGAAGACCTGGGTCTGTTTCCAATTCTGCCACTTAATCGTTATATCACCTTGAACAAAGTCCCTCTAACAAAGTCAAATTTAAGTGCTTCAAGTCATATGTCCAGCTTCATACTCAAGCACCTAAATACACAGATATTTATGAATGAGGGAGTTAAACTATGCAGAGAGTCAGGCTATTTATTTTGATATCTTAATATGAATTTTAGTACATAATGTCAGGCTTTCAAATTTCAAAAACTTGTCCTGAACTTTTTTATGCCATCTGCAAAGGGAACATAAGTTCTTACCTAGTGGGAAGGGGTCGCTGTAAAACAAGGGACATCCTTTCATGAAGGATGTTCGTGATACGGTTTCGAATTTTCAGAGGACATCTGTGACATGTAGGAAAAATTCACTGTTATTATTACTACGTATGGGCATTGCAATGGTGCTCTCTTAGTGAAGCATTTCTATCCACAGCAGGATGAAGCAGTTCCCAGTAAACCAGAAACTGAGAAGTTATCAGAAGAGAAGATCCTGCATGAAACTTTGCTTTGGAAAATGGCTCAGAAATAAGAGAGAGGATATGGAAGGAGGACAGGAAAGTTGAGCAGTTGTGGGTAGAGGCTGGAGAAAAGCAAATGTCAGGAGTAGGACTGGGACAAAAGGAAGACTCAGAAAAAGATCTATGTATATTTAATTAAAACATTTAACCTCTAAGTGGGAAAAAAAAAAACCAAACCCACAAGTTCCTGTTTTCCCTTTTCTGTTACAACAAAGTAATCGGCGCAACCGCTCTATTAGCCAGACCTTGCAAGGGAGCAATTTCTGGGCTAAACGGAAAAATCCAAGTCCCTCATGAGAGAGGAAAAGGGAATCTGAGGGTGAGTCCCCCGACAGCCAGGGCAACCTGCTGTTCCTCTGCCTCTAACCCCAGCTACGCTGCACATCACAGAGAGGATACAGCCCTGAAGCATCGCAGTACAGAGGAACATGGAGTTATGGATTGCAGGCGACTGTTGGAATATGGTTCTAATTTGAAAAATCCCTTTCATTTGACTAGGTTGCACCAAGATAACAAAGCCATGTGGTTATGCTACTATATCAGGATGAGAACAGATTGAACCTGTTAAACATATGATCGGTCCTTCTGCGAACAAAAAGTGTTGTTCTCCCAACCCCCAGTTTGATTTCTACACTCACTATGCCCTGTTCTGCCCTAAACACATGTCAGCCCATGCTTGAGTGCTCCTTTCAACACCGGTGTTGTGTGAGCAGCTGTGCTCACATCTGTTGACAATGAAGGGATTTGAGTTGTTGAGGTGCCGTACTCCTTTGCTTTCGGTCTGCCTGTAACGAGGACCACAGCCAAGATGAATACTCTTCTAGATCACTTTGTTTGGGAATTAAACACTGCAGCACTTATGTTACTGCTCTGCTATGCCATTTGTCTGTGCCTCTGTGACTGCTTGCTTCCACTCTTGTGAGGACATAGCCCTGAACGTAAGTAATCTTGAACGTATGTAATCCCACACTGAATCCATTATGCTCTTCTATCACAAATCTCAAAACCCCAGATACTAAGAAAAACAGAACTCTTCTTTCCGTGATACCATGTCAATTGGTGTGTACCCAGCTTTTCTCTTTTTACTTTGTATTCCATGTGCTATGTACTTTGTCTCCCTCCTCTGCTATCAGTGGCCTGGGGTATTTAAGTCATTGAGCTGTTGGTGGAAGTTACAGATTTCACACTTTATGTAGTATCTGCTCAGCTCCAGTCTTATTCTTCTGCATCCAGGGAGCCTGAATCCTAACTGTGGGAAGGTGTCCCCCCATCTGAATCAAACTTTACATTCATGAGTCATGCCAAGTTCAGGCAAAACGGTAAAGGAATTTGAAGCTTAGCTGTCTTGATACAAAACCATTGACTGTTCAGCATATCTAAATTTATGTATCTTCCACAAAGTAGGATAAAGATTGGTTTTACACACCACCTCCTTCAACTGAACTGAATTTTCAATCTGCTAAACCACATACATCTTCAGAATGGATTTCAAGGAGATGATGCAAGGACAAAACATGTTAACAGTTTAAGATTTCACTTTTGTGCATCAAGATTTGCAACACATTTAATACAACTCTATACAACTTCACAATGGGCATCTGTTTGAATGTACAGCTCACCATCATGTGTAACAAATTCAATTTCTTAAAAAACATTCAGATATCATTCAAGGCAAAATGCAAATTGTCAGAGCTACCTTTTTTTCTAGGATGTAAAGTGAACCTTGCATGCTAACATGCCTTCCCCTCTCTGCCATCTCCCCCACCACACACACAAACACACACCTATTTCCTACCCTGGATATCATTCAAGAAAATAAGAGTAGGAATAATAACTCATACTCTCCTTGTAACAGAGATAAACTGAATAATTTATAGGTTGCTTGTTGGACTGCTTTATTCATAAGTGGGTGTGGTGTGACTTACAAAGGAGGTGCTCAACCAATGCTAAGTCAAGGTGAATCACAGATCTGATTTTGAAAGTGATGGGGTTGTGGTAATTTTTGTCTCCTGATGCAATTCATTTCCTGGTTTGGGACACACAACGCCGTGAGTATCAGGAAGCTGAACTGGGTAGTATGTTTGTCAAGGAGCGAGACCTGTTTTCCTAAGCAGGTTGGTCATCTGCATTTTGCACCAAAGACAATACCTATTTGTGGGTGTTAGATAAATAATTATTTTTACACATATTTATCTCTCCCTCATCAGATACTTACCTCTTGTATCTGTGCATATTTTCTGAATCTAAGCCACAACCTGATAACAACCTTATGTTTATTGTACTTTAATTGTGGTTCCATAGTGTGTTTGATTTCTTTCTTCCAGCAGTGGGATCTTCATTTATGACTGTGTTCTCACAGACAGTAAAACTAATTAATGAAATATTATTATCTGGTAGGCATATTGTTTTATCATTGACTTTTAAAGAAACATGCTACACCATTTCAAGGTGATGGGGCCTGGGACCACCTCTGTGGTCTGTGTTAGCACAGCCCCTAGTGTAATGGGGTCTGGATTTCCCAGGTGGTATCATAACACAAATGAACAAGTGATGATAGTAAAATGGTACCACTGAAAAGTTCCAACTGCCAGTGATCAGAGCTGAAATTAACTCCAAAGCTCACTGACAAAGAAAAGCCTGGAGTTACAATGTGTAATACGTGAATAGGAGAGAATCAAGCTCTTAATTTGTAATGCATGAACAATGAAAATTTGATTAAATTAAAGCTCCTGCTACTAGGTTTCGGCTTTAAAATGATTGCTCCAGAGGTTTAGGGTAGACGGGGTAGCTCATAATTAGTATACAAGAAAAATAATGCAAATAAATAAAGAACTTTCTCAAAGGCAAAAATCCCAGTGTTACATAACTGATGCTTAGGAATGACTACTGGCTGGAAAGGTCTTTGCAAAGTTTCATATTCATTATCCTTGAGGCAAAGAGAATTAAAATAAAGCAGAAAAGAGAGCCTCAAGAAGACTTCAGTGCAGACAGCACAGACTCAATTTCCATCTAAAGTAATGGTGTGAGCAATCTCACACCATTACTCCCAACTCCAATAAGTTCATTGTGTCCGCATTACTGCCTACAAGCTGCACACACAAAAGGAGAAACTAAGGTTTCTCTCCCTGCCCCATCTCATTTGGATAATGGAGTTCAGTATGATGGGAGTTTTCATGTCATGGATGAGCAGCCTAAGTGATAGAGAAATGAAAAGTTGTCAGCAGCCAAAGGCACAGGTTGGACTGGCACAGCATTACCACACTAAGCCAGAGACACTCGAGGAAAGTAAAATCCTATTTCTAGGACATATAGGTCCTGTAGGCATAGGCTGACAGGAAAAAAAATTATGTCTTTTGTGCATTTGCTGCTATAAAAGTCATCTATGGAGGCTAGAGGAATCTAGGCTAGAGGAATTTAAGGAAGATTTAAAGGGAAAAGAAAACGCAGACTGTCAACACGCTGTCTCATGTAAGTTTTAACTGGTTCTTCTCTGCTTAAACCAAATAATGCCCTATATAAACAGAGCAAGGTATATAAACATCCTATATGTAGTACATTCAGTTGAATAAACAGTTTGCATACTAATGTAAACGGCTTAGGTGTTTTAATGTGCTGATGTTATAGCAGGTTCTTAGTTACAGACTTCAGAACTCAAAAGGGAATGTGTATATTCAGGCTTTTCGATCAAAAATAAATATACTCAGGGACTGTGAATATTTTCTTCCTTGATCTTACAAATTCTTCGCTCAGTGCTATCAGTCAGTTTCACAGAGTTATACTTGATTGGTAAAAGCCTTTATTTTTTTTCATCAGGAGCTGATTGGAAATAGTGGTAGCATGGTTTTTTTCCCCACATTATAAATCAAAACATGAATACTTAAGGTTTATGACAGACGCAATGTCATTCCCTGCTTTCTAGGAAAACTAAAGAAAATAATGAAAAATGCCTCATGAGATATTTAAAATTTACCTAAAAAGGAAGAAGAAATTTGGTAGAAAATTGAATCTGGTAATTGATTCTTTGTTGTTACACATCAACTGGGGCTGTGTCTACAGAATTTCATCACTGACTGCCTTTAAACTCTGCTGTTCAAACCTTGCTGTATGGCTGGTTACATTAAATACATTCTCTTCTTTATGTGCAATAAGAAGGGAATCTCAGAAGAGGCCTTCCCAAGTCTGTCATCAGCTAAATTAGGAAACGAAAATTGATCCCTAGGAGCCATGTTACAAAAGTTATGGGTTCTTTTGAGAAATTCAGCATTCAAAATACAATTCGGTGTCACTAACTGCAGAGCCTAGAAGCACAGCCAACAAGATTTAAAAAAAAAGCCAGGGGTGGGGGTAAGCCATGATGCTGCAGCATTTATTTCTCTCTTAATTACAGGTGTCGATGTCTCTGCCATCTGGCCTGTCTCATGACAAAGTCTCAACAGCCAAAGAGTGCAGAAATAAATAGACAATTAGTAAAACGCATTGACTGCATGCGCTGCTGAGTAAGCAATTGTTGCCAGCACTAAAGCAGTTTCCTCACCCGCAGATCCTAGTGTAATTTCTCCAATTGCTCTATTAACATGTAGGACTAGAGTTTCCCTTCTGTCAAAGAGGGAACCAAATGGGGAGTTCAGGAGGACTAGTTGAGTCATCAAGAAGAGTTCAAGCCCAGACTAACAAAAGACTGTCACTCTCTCTGGTGCTCAGATAAGCTTTACAAATGGTTTCAGCAATTAATGTATAGTTAATTTATTTTCAACTCAGATATCCATACACTGCAGTACATCTGCATAACATCACTACTTTGTAGCTGATACTAGAATAGAAAACTATAGCATGGTAAACATTCAGTTCTAGATTCACTCTGCCAAGTTTTAGGGTCCAAACTGAGGTGCTTCCATTAGGAATTTAGTTCCCTTGTCTCTCTCTAGAGCAGATGAAGAGGACCGGGTGCCTTGAGAGAGGGATTCAGCTCAAATATAAGATGAATTACTTCCAGAAACAACTGCCTGCGAACACTGACCACCAAGTCCCAGCTGGATGCCGAAAACTCGTAGGGTGGATCTAGACAACATGCTCGTGCAGCTGATGCTGTCTGTGCCCACAGGTAGCTCATTGAAACATGGGGTGGAAAACAGAGATATGGCTCATGAATCTCCAGGTAGAGTTGGGTGGGTATTAATTTATGAAATATGTGCTGACAAGAGCCCATGTCTACAAACCCTCTGGACTTCACTGTGTATCCCTATAGCACCAATGAGCAAAGCTGGCCCAGCCTGGAAACCAGGATAATCAGATTATTTCAGACATGACTTTTAGCCCCTCCAAGCTATACAATGAAACTATAAAAAAGCAGAGATTTTTTTAGGAAGCTGCTCTGACTCCTAAGCAACAAAATAATGCTGGCAACTTAGTTGTTCCTGATGTGGGACTAACAGTCCTCAGGTTGCTCCTCTCATGAGCTCCAGTTTCTGGTTTCATCAAAACTTTGTTGGTTCATGTTTTCCCTTGCTATGATAAAGGACATCATCTATTTTCAGATATGTTAATGAAACTTCCATTGACATCACTGGGAGTTGTACATGAGTAGCTGACACCAGGATTTGGGCCTTAAAAGTTTATGGTGCCCTGAGGAGTTGTTTTTATGTATTTTGCTTGGTTTCATCTGTGACTATCCTGGGATACAGCTGCTCAGCCAAACAACAAATGTACTTCAGCAACTAAAACTGTTCATGAGACACTATCTACTACAAATAAAGGTGCCCTCAGGGCATGAAGCAAATATATGGAATTTATGCAATATTCATGCATTTGCTTTCCATTACTAATGTTTTTCTCACATGTTCAGTGAAGTACTCCATCACAGAATTTATTCATGAAAATATTAAAGCAGAAGTAAAGCACAGGATGGGGGGAGAAGAAAATATCAGGAAATATATAAGAATATTGATAAACTGTACAACGAACAGTTGTATAAATGATCACAATAGATCAGAAAATGCTTCTACATATGTCCTCATATTCTGACTAAAGAAATATTGATTAAAGTTGCAATATGCCAGAGAATATCAAGAACATGATACCGTTTTCCTCTTAAGTGGAGCTATCAGTTTTATGGTAAATGATTGCAAAAAAATTGCATTAGATAGCTACTTAGTCCTGATAATAGATTAAAAGCTGTATCATATCACCACAGCACTATCAGTGCAGTGTACAGCAGTATTGCAGTGGCAATCACAGATGAGAAATGTGACACTGCGAAGCCCTTTCTGGGGTCACTGCTCCATCAGCTGCCGCAGAGCCACGAGCAGCCATGCCGAGTTTTCTTCCTTTCTTCTCTGGGATCATTAGGAATGTGAGTCCCACTCAATCTTGCACTTACCTAAGAGGAAGGACTGTCATTACATCTCTACTTGGTGCAGGTGGAACAAGGAAACGAAAACATCAAAAGTTGACATTCTTGAAAAGATTCATAACTCTTACCGCCCAAACCTATCTCCGGGGGAATTAAAAGCAGTCTCTGCATAAAGTTCTGATCCCGGAAGTTGCTAGTGTAAGTGGATCCCAAATCCTATGATTTCTGGGGTGTTTTATAGGAGAATTAAGATTTTATGTAGTCAGCTATCACAAGATTCAAAAGAAAAATGCAGATTTCAGATTCTTTCTGAGCCTGTCCATAAACCACATCATGATTTACACTGTCGTGATATAGCAAAGATATTAGATTAGAGATTAACATGTTTGTAGATATTAGAACAGGAATAAAACTAATAAGAAACAATGGCTGGACTATAAAAACAGTGGCTAGAAGAGACTCATAGTACAAGAAAAACACATACTTTTAATTGATTAGTCACTGAAACGAGTTAATGAGGGAAGACATCTGCATCTCTGAATTCTTAGAGTCAGTGCCTTTGATCCATGTTAGTGTCTTCCAGTTGATGCGTTTCTGGAACATATACTTTAATTAAACAGAAGGTACTGCCTATATGCAGGTGTGACAGGGTGAAAATATAACATTCTGAGATGCATTCTAAGCTTTTAATTGATTAACTAGTCCAAAGTTTTTTTTGGATTTTGTTTGGTTTTCAGGGTTTTTTCAGGTTTTTGTGTTTGGTTTTTTGTTTGTTTTTTTTTTTGTAAGGAAAATAAGTTTCATCCTTGTGAAAAATTATTGGGGAGGGTAATTTTTGGGGATTGTTTTTTTTTTTCCTTGTTGCACAGATGTAGGTAATGAAATATCATAACCTGAAGTGTAGATAAGCTGTCCCTGGGTTATCTGTAATTTCATGATTGTGACAGTATAGACAGGGTTATGAAAAATCAGCACAAATGATGATATTAATAGCTTTGCTTTTTCTGTTCATGCTGTATTGTTTGGAATAGCTATGTCTGCTGAAAAGTATTTCCTACACATGACTTTTGTTTCTAGTAACCCTCACCATTGCCTGTAGATAAATGTAGGGAAAGACAATGGGCTACAAAAAAAATAGAGAGTTGTTAAATAGTGACTAGGTACTTTCTGATGATGAACTGATAGCTGAAGCTAGAAGGACCATTGTGAACATCCAGGCTGCCTCCTCAATAACACATGCCCGTGCTCTAAGAAATTGCTGCAGAAAATTAATTTCTCGTAGAGCTACAGTATCTTTTTGAGCTGTGTTGATTTTTCATTGAAAGATCTGATGTGACAAAAAAATCTACCACAACTTCAGGCCAGTTCTATCCATGCTTAATTACCCACACCATTAAGAAATAAAATAAAGGACTTCTATTTTTTTTTAATTTATCTGCCTTCAGCTTGTAGCCTCTGTACTTCAGTATGGCTTTGTCTGGGCTACAGAAGCTCTTGCTATCATTAAAGTCCTTGTAGGCAATGGTCACAACATTTTTTTGCCATTTGGGGCAAATCCATGGTAAGAACTGCCTACAGTGTCTCCCTGTGGAGTAACATGAGTGTAGGCATCATGACGGGGGAACTGGAGCCTCCCTGAAACCGCTGAACAAGAAGGTCTGCAGTGCCCAGGGGTGGCACGAGAGGAGGCAGAGCAAGAACAGCATGATGAGCTCAGAGCCACAGGTGAAAGAGAAGAAGGAGGGGACATCCCAGTAAAGTGACAAGGCTGCATGAATAGGAAATGGAAAAGTGAGAGGCTAGTGTTCAAATAGCTGTACATGTTACGATTCATGTACAAATATCTGGAAAAGTTACTCTGAACTGGATGATGCCAGCATTGCAGATGAATCAGAAATGGAATTAAATACATGGACAAATATATAAGTAAAATATTGCATGTCATCATTATCTTTCCTCGACTCCAAATTCCTGAAAGAGCCGTTGTCATTATAGCACTCAGACATATATATGTATACCTCCTTCTGTATTTGCTTTTTAAAAGACTTGATTCCCAGTTCCCGTATTCCTGACACACTCACACCCTGGAGGAATCGGTAGATTGCACAGGGTGTAAGAGTTGTCCCAGACTCCTGCCTTCAACCCCTTTAATGTTTGCTGAAGTGTGTGTGTACACCCTGATGCTTATCACAGTATCACCCAGTGTGGTTTAAGACCTGGTTGATTCTGTTATGTTAAGAGGGAAGTAATAAAGAAGACTGCAACCATAAGTGTTTGAATATAATGTATATGTCCATGTTAGAGGCAGACAAAGATATTATACAGCTTATAGCTTTCAGTAAATAAGGCTGTTAACATTTCTTTGTTTTTCATACACAGGTCAATTAAAGTATACTCCTCCTACTGAGAATGATATAATACAATTTCAGTGTTAATTCATTCTCATCCTCCCTCATCATAAACCTTTCTTGCACAACCAAATTCACTCCAGGCTGTTCATCCCTGCATACACATCTTGAACTTCATTACTGTTTTCAGTACAGAGATCATCTGAGCTGTGAAAGACGATACTTAATAAAAAGTTCAGTATATTCACGGTTCCAGGAGTTGAGACACTAAAAATTCATCTTACAATTATATCATCAGACCATTCTGAGAGAACATTTGTTTAATTTTCATATGAGACACTCTTATCAAACTCAAAGGAGGAGAAGAGCAAACCAGGTTTCAGTTGTGACTGCATAATAAAATAAAGGAATGATTTATAATATGAAAGGTTTTGCACACATGAACAAAACCTTCCATTCTTGGCAGTGCCAGGTGGAAAACTAATCTTAGCGTGCTGCACCGATATTATTGTCACTTCCTTTAACTACGATGTACAATCTGAACAGATGTAAAAAAATCCAAACCAACCCAAAACAAATCAATGGTTACAATGAGAGTGGAGGCTGTTTAACATCTCCCTAGGGATGATCAGCACCACTTAAGACTGGCTGCTATGTTGCTACGCATCCCACAGCGTAATAGAGGAAACTTACCCTTAATGATTTAACACTTGTAAAACTCAATGAGCTTAGTCTGAAATGTATGCTTCATATGGAAAAAAATTATTTACATATTTAATTACATGATTTAATGGATAACTGCTATTTTTTATATTAAGTAGAAGGCTCAATATACAGCACATTACTATTTTTATCATCTTAATATAACAAGAGCAAAGTTAAGAGGAAGTGATGGAACAAATAATAATACAATACATTTCCAGGGAATGCTAAATTTCCAGAGCACTGGGTATGAAGTGCAGTGCTTGGTGCAATATAAAAGGGTAAACTAGAGGGCAGACTTTACTCGAACTGCTCTGTTTTTACCTCTACACTACTTTTCATGCCCACAGCCCATTCTGTTGTACTGGCTGGAAAAAAAAGAGAAACAAACCCAGGAGCTGTCCAGTCTCCAGAGCCATTGTAACTTCAAAAAAGGATTGTGCTGAGCTGGAGGCCCAAACCTCTGGAGATAGTTACTTTATCACTTCATAAATATGCGCTTTGATTACAATATCTATTCACTGCTCCCATCAGTACAATGATAGATTTATTGTACCAAGGCTAAATATACTTTTGGCTTGAGGAAATAAAAATTATTATATTTCATTCAGAACACCATTTGGACCTCTCTCCTAGGCCCTGTTACATTTTGGTCACAGAAAAGCTGGAATTCAAATAACTAGAAATCAACAGTAAAACAGTGCATTGGATTTTTAGTTGCGTCCACTCATCACATCTTTCTCTTTCTCCACTGCTACCACTGAAAATGCTTTTGCACTAGCCCCGTCAGCAGTTTGGATTTATGCTGTCTCTAAGGTCCCATTTGGACTGTGCCTACTGTCAGCAGCGCTTGCTGTCCCTGGTTTACCCCCCGCCTTTCTCCTGCAGAAGGTCTGTTGCTGGGCTTTGACTCCCACAGTAGGGTGATACCACCATGGACACAGAGACCTTCTTCCCTTTAGCAGAGAAATTAACAAAGTCTATCTCTCACTAACTATTTCAACTACCTTTAGGGAGATTTTTGCTGGGAGACCACACCAAATGGCCTTAGGCAGCTCAAGGATAAGATTTTTAGACCTCCAAAGTAAGTTTAACAAGTATCAGACGTTTTTAGTAACCTCTGTGCTACAGCTGATGTCCAGGGATAGAAGATAGGAGTGTCTGTTTTCAGCTATTTCTGTCATAACAACCAGAAGAGTGTGGATTGCCCGAGGTAGATCGGGTGTCTGGGTTGTTGTAGTCATCCCAGTGACTCAAGGCATCCAGGTTCCGCAGGTCTTGCAGGCACTTGAACTGCCTGGTTTTCCCAAGTTAGCAGGAGTCCTTTCTCTCTTTGAGGATCCCTGGCCACCTCAGTCATCCAAGGGATGCAATTGCCTGCAGCAACCCTGTCACGTCAGTCACCTCAATTACTTACCTCAGCCTGTTGTGGTTTACAGGAAAGTGCAGGGTAAATACCATGGAACTGATGGAACCTGTTTTGAAAAGGTTGTGTACAAAGGCACTCTTCAGAGCCCATATGTTTTGAATTATCTCTGTATTTCTAAAAATATGATCCTTCAATATATATAACCGGAGCAGTTATTCACAATTTTTTTACTAAAACTAAAAATTATCAAAATTGCTTTCCTAGTAAAAAGTTAAATCCAATAAATCCAATTGACCCTTTAATTACCAGGTCAGCAAATACTTGGCGTTAGAATGAAGTTTTATTCCAAATAGCTGTGTCTGTCAAAGCTTCCCATTTGGATTTAATGTAGGAAGCAGTGTGTGACTGACCATACTTTTAGGCACTATTGTTATTGCTTTGTGAAAAGTTCATTTCTCTAAAACAAATCAACTGATTCGCAGAGCTGCACAGCATGATAACCTGGAAAAAAGTTGGAAATACAAATTTTGTTTACAGACACTGTAGAAGAGCAATATAAATAATAAATAGCATTGACAATAACTTGAATAGTAATAATAATAATAATAATCTCTATGGCAACTAGTTCTAGAGGCAACAGGTTCAAAAAAGCAAATGTTTCTTTAGGTGCCTCAGTCCATTCATTACTTTATTATGAAAAATATTTCCAGTGTCAAGGAGAATTTTAATATTTTATATTATTAATTATTCATGCAATTTTAGTAAACCACTATCACAAGCCAGGTTGCAATGTTGACCTTTTCTATCTGTGGCATCTTTCTGTTCCCAAGCTGCTCTTTAATACACCTTTTGTTTTTCTTACTGTACTGTGCTCTGGCTTCTAAGCTAGCTCAGTCAAATACAATTTACTGGGTAACATTTGGAGTATCTTTAATACAGGAGTAATGTGTATCTTGATTTTATAAATAACATAGAGACTGCACTTAAATACCTAGGACCTTTCAGTTATATGCACAGGCATCCAATATGGTACTGTGAAACACAGCATAGCTTGAAACCACAGTGTTGCTTCACAAAATTAAATGTAATAATTGCAGGTAGAAAAGAGTAATTATCTGTAGACTGTGAATTCTTTGACACCTCCTACTATTAACAAGAATACCGCTGCTATAGTATACTGTATCTATTGTTGAAAAGTCATTTTACATCCAAGTTATGGGAAATATGAAAACAAGAACTTCAGCCAACTAAAATAATTATGATAATCTTGTTCCAAATAGAAGTTCCAATCCTGTGTTATTGAAGTAAATGGGATTTTTGCCATCAAATCTGAAGGAGGCTGGGACTGGGCCCTGTATTTTTCAGTGGGTCAGCATAGTGACATATATCCCATATAATGTTATTGACGATTCCTTAGACTTCTTAATGTTGCTCCTGTGTTGAGTTTTTTCTGGCTTCGTTGGCTACAACTGCTTTTAAAACCATGGCAACTCTCTTGGCAGTCTTCACGCCTTTCATTATTTTCCTTTTTAACTCTAATGTTATTTCACAGAGAAGGCAAACGATGGAGAGAAAGATGAAAGGAGAACTGGATCTCCTGTTTCTGCGTGTTCAAAGGTAGCTCATGTTAACTCTCCTTTGGAATACGTGCTATTTTGTAATTTTAGCCTAACAATCAAAAGGAAAGCTGTCAAAACTGCAAAATAACATCCTTATCTTTCTCTAGACCTTTGTAAACAGTTTGAAAAAATATCAAATGATAAATCTTAGTTTATTTATTGCTTGGAGCACTAGCTATCAAAATATTCCATGTTTCAGACGTTTACTGAGCTGTGGAAACTGTGAAACTACTACCATTCTCATTCTGAATTTTTCTTATAAAAACAGATAATATCAACAACAACAAATGATTAAGCAAAACTGAGAATTTCACCCAGGGCAAAATTTCTCCGCAAGTTCCCAAAAGAACAAAGATTTTTGTCATGGGCAACGACTCAGTCATTTTACCAGACAATGCAATTATTTTGTGGCAAAATCTGATAGGCTGTTGCCCTGGAATGGAGAAAAGCTGGTTTTCTTTGGTGCTTAAAAAAATAAATATGTAAGTTAACCATAAGATTTTTGTTCTATGTGCAACATTATCAGGCTATATAGAAACAAGTGCCTTGACACAAATCCCTTTTATCAGAAATACAGTAGTATATCATCATTTATTTCTACCACAGTAGGAAAAAATAGTGCTTTGGCTGGTCTCTGAATATTGAATAAATTAAATAGTGCACATGGTGTTATTAATGAAATACAGAATGCTAATTTTCTAATTTGCATTACAATGTTACTTAGTTGTTGCAACAAAAATGAGGTCCTGTTTGCATAGCACACAAAAAATTATTTCACCAAACATGTACAGGTCAAATTATGCAGAGGCAAAGAGGAATTAGAAGGCACTGGGAAAATCAAGAAGGCTTAAGACGTTTGTCCTCTGCTGACAGAAGTCTGTGGCAGAGCAGGGTCAGAATCTCCAGAGTCTTTATTTAGTGCCCTTAAGATTAGACAGTTCTAGTTTATAAAAATGTTGACATAAACTAACATTAAGATTTCCTCAAAAACACAAGGGTGCATTGCAGTGTGTTTTACACCACAAATGCATGAACACTAAGGAATGATAAATACATAGAAGAATAATGGCTGCAACTGTTTCTAACCTTTCCTGCAATAAAGAAAGCCTCATATGCCTCTGATGGTTCATCTCGTTTGTAGAGTACTGCACATCACGATGCTACAGCAGATGAAGCACAGCCTTCTCCCTGAATTTTTGCAGTCTCCACTCAGACAGAGTCCTTAAATTTCCATCAATATAGAACAAGTTAAGGACCGTGTGCTTTTTGAGGAGAAAGAAGAGAACTTCTTCCAAGGCACTCTATTGAAAAGACAAAGGAATATAAGACAGTGTGCAGTCTTACCTGATATTCTCAAAGGAATCTTTCCACACAGAGATCTTAATATTATTCAGCTACTATTTACACTAAAGGAACTCCACTGAGGTCAGTAGACTAGCCCAGACAGAACACCAATGCAATTCCTGTGTTGATCTAGAGCAATTTCTCTGAACCTGACGAGGTTCCTGTGGCAGAGAGCTGAGGGAAGTGAAGGTGTCATTGTGTACTCTAGTCCCGGCCATACCCATATGATATTTGGTGTAATCAGGGCTTGTGGCTTTGGGTCTTGTGTTAGTCAATGATCCTTTTAGCATTCCTATGGGTTGTATATTGAAACCAAGGGCAAGTGGTTCCTGCTTCCTTGTTTATAACATAAGCAATTGTGCCATACACTTGTTTATGAACTTCACAAAATATTATTTTTATATATCTATAAAATTATATATACATACATAAATATAGTATTTTATATATACATATATACATCCATATACGTATATCACCACCACCTACAAAAGCTCAGTCTTGCTCCCATTAAGTTCCATGGAAATAGCATCAGACCTTGTAGAAAGAATAGCCACCTACATTTTTTATGCAGTGGCTGCAAGCACATTATGATCTTGAGCTTTGTTTTGGGGCTTTTAATGATGATCAACACTTAAATTAATGTCTTTGAAAAGCCACTCTACCTGTTTGATAAAACACACCGTACAAACAAGTCTGCTTAATTGTTGCTGTGAATTCAACTTTATGCTTGCTCTAGTAAAAATCTGTCTTGTTTAAGCATAACAGTTGTGGATTTAATTAAATATGTTGCTCAGTGAAGCATCTATTTAAAACATTAATGAATGGCAGCTCCTCTGAGACCTCCATATGTAAGGGTTTTTCACTCCATAACACAACCCTAAAAAGTGTTTTAGAAGTTACAAACAATTAATTGATCCTTTGTTTTGCACAGATTTTTCATCATTAAAAGGTACTACTCCTCTAAATGTGTGTTAATTGATTTAAAACAATTTGTGGAATAAAAATAAATTTAAAACAATCAAGGATCCAAATTTTATTCTCATTTACACTGATATTAATGCGGAGATACTCCCAAAAGTCAGAAGGGTGTATTTGTTTTTTATTGCATTTGCTGTAGTGCAAATGTAGAGTATATTCTTTTCTAACTGTGCTTATATAGCTCCCAAGTGTATATATTTCAGGGAGAGACCTGGCTTCCCAGACCACATCCTCAAAATTGCCTACACTGAAGTCACAGAGTTACATTGAGATTGCACCAGTATAAAATTACAGTGAGGAAGGGGTGAATTAAGTTAGCTAATGTGACACCCATCTACAAGAAGGGTCGGAAGGAGGATCTGGGGAACTACAGGCCTGTTAGCCTGACCTCAGTGCCAGGGAAGGTCATGGAGCAGATCATCCTGAGTGCCATTACATGGCATGTGCGGGACAATCGGGGGATCAGGCCCAGCCAGCATGGGTTCAAGAAGTGAAGACCCTGCTTGACCAACTTGATCTCCTTCTATGACAAGGTGACCTGCTTAGTGGATGAGGGGAAAACTATGGATGTTGTCTACCCAGACTTTAGTAAGGCCTTTGACACTGTCTCCCACAGCATTCTCCTGGAGAAGCTGGCTGCTCACGGCTTGGATAAGTGCAACCTCTGCTGGCTTAAAAACTGGCTGGACGGCTGAGCCCAGAGAGTGGTGGTTAACGGAGTCAAATCCAGTTGGCGGCCAGTCACAAGTGGTGTTCCCCAGGGCTCAGTGTTGGGACTGGTCCTGTTCCACCTCTTCATTGATGATCTGGATGAGGGGGTTGAGTGCACTCTCAGTAAGTTTGCAGACAACACCAAGTTGGGTGGAAGTGTCGATCTGTTGGAGGATAGGAAGGCCCTGCAGAGGGACCTGAACAGTCTGGATAAATAGGCTGAGGCCAACTGTATGAGGTTCAACAAGGCTAAGTGCCAGGTCCTGCACTTGGGTCACAACAACCCCATGCAATGCTACAGGCTTGGGGAGGAGTGGCTGGAGAGCTGCCTGGCGGAAAAGGACCTGGGGGTGTTGGTTGACAGCCAGCTGAACATGAGCCATCAGTGTGCTCAGGTGGCCAAGAGGGCCAATAGCATCCTGGCTTGTATCAGGAATAGTGTGGCCAGCAGGACCAGGGAGGTGATAGTGCCCCTGTACCCGGCACTGGGGGCTCCTCACTACAAGAAGGACATCAAGGTGCTGGAGTGTGTCCAAAGAAGGGCAAGGAAGCTGGTGAAGGGTCTAGAGCAGAAGTCTTCTGAGGAGTGGCTGAGGGAACTGGGGTTGTTTAGCCTGGAAAAAAGGAGGCTGAGGGGAGACCTTATCGCTCTCTACAGCTACCTGAAAGGAGGTTGTAGCCAAGTGGGGTCTCTTCTCCCAAGTAACAAGTGATAGAACAAGAGGAAATGTCCTCAAGTTGCACCAAGGGAGGTTTAGGTTGGATATTAGGAAAAACTTCTTCACCAAAAGGGTAGTCAGGCACTGGAACAGGCTGCCCAGGGAAGTGGTGGAGTCCCCATCCCTGGAGGTATTTAAAAGACGTGTAGATGTGGTGCTTAGGGACATAGTTTAGTGGTGAACTTGGCAGTGCTAGGTTAACGGTTGGACTTGATGATCTTAAAGGTCTTTTCCAGCCTAAATGATTCTATCATTCTACGATTCTATGAATTAGACTCCCAACACATCCATAACATGGCACAAATGCAACAGTATTATGAATGAACTTCAGGAGATTTGCATCAAGACATGAGGTCAGTTCAAATCCAGAGCAGTGTCCAAATCCTGACATTGTTACTATGCTCTTGACCAGTAACAGGAATTTTGACAGAAAAAAAAAAAATAATTAAGAATAATCAAGTGCTGCTTCATTTTAAGAGCAACCAAACAGTGGTGCAGTCTGATTGATTTGGGATACAGGAGTTTCCCTGACTGCAGTAGCTACATGCAACCACTGTATGTAATAAGATTGTCCAAAGATGAGTTGGCTGTAGACTAACCCAAAGCGATTCTTAACAGAATTGTCACTAACTTGATTGTGTTTAAGAAGAGATTAAAAAATGAATGGACATAGACATTATTCTCACACTACAAGAAGTGTTCCATCCTTAGTTAGAGGTAAGAAACACTGGTATTCCAGTTCTTTGAAGCTCACTTGGTGAATAAGCAGAGTTGTTGGTCTCCAGAGTTGTTCATGTGGCCCTTTTTATGAGCTAAATAAGTCTCTAAAATATAATAGTGAGAAATCTCTGGGTAGCAAGGGAAATTTGTTGAGCCACCCAGGCTAAATTTAGTAGCATATATTAGTAAAAACATTCATGCTTAGCTTCAGCCAAGGCATCAACCTTTCTTCATTCAAGTCCTTCCAAACATCTGGATTTCCTAGAACGTCTAGTCTTTCAAGTGTTTACCTGTAAAGCTCTTCAGGAGAAAGTCTGTCTTTATTTGTGCTCAGCATAGTACTTGTGGCTGTCTTTCAAAAATAGGAAGGGGAAAAAGATGTAAGAGGTGTTCAAATTCTACTTTGCTGACTCAAAAGCCAAGAGTCAAAGTGATAAATGAATCTGCTTTTGCCAAGCTCAGAGAAAAAATGGATGGGCAGCTTATTACTACAGGCGAAAAGAAACCCTCTTCTTTACTGCTTGAATAGCAAGAGAGCAATCTCTTTTATGAGATTTTTCTCTGAGTACCCAAATTTACCAAGAAAAAGTCTTTCCACTAAATGTTATAATCAAAGCAGACCCCCAGTCTCTCATTTCTTAGAGAAAAGCAACAAATATGTAGTTCTAGTGTCAGAAACATCCAGAGACAGGAAAGTTGCCTTCATTTGAACACTAGACAATCTAGAGCAGGCTCTGTAAAATGATTCTTCTGCATTTTCTCTTCTATGGAAATAATGATAATAATTTAATTATTCAAAACATGTAATAAATACTGTTATTTACTCTAAAGAGTATAAAATTATGGGTATATATTTCATTGTGCATATTTTTGTTATATTCATGAAAAGTAGCATACCAGGATAAATTTCAGACTCTTACTAGTCACCTAATTGATCACATTCTTATTGGGGATAAGATGAGGGTCTGAAAAAAGAAAGCTCTAAATGTTTGTCTTAATTGTTTTTTCATGTGTGAACTAGAACTAGAGTAATAGCAAAACAAATGCCAAACAATGCCTTGACAAATGAATGTTCTCCATCTTTGCTTGATAATACGTTCTTTTTTGACTGGTAGATATCAAATCAGTTTACTAAGGAATGGAATATATCAATCTTTATTTTACAAACAGGAAAGCTGAGGCACAAGAATATTAAAACAGTTTACCAGTAATTTTCAGGAAGGTGTGAAGGAGGCCAAGCCTTGTGAGCTCCAGCTCAGTGCTATACGTCATCTACCGGTTGAATGTTGCTGAGATTTTGTGTAAATCAGCTATAACAACATACTCAGCCATAGAAATAACAAACATCTTTTCTTTTTAGTATCAGACAAAACCAAAGACATATCTATTATATGAGAAAACAAATCTGAATATAAACTGTTTTTCCATTGCTAAAATAGTCTTTCAGAAGGCTGCAGGATTCACCCTGGTAAGATCTGATTTCTAATTAACAGATTTTTTATAAAACAAACCATTATCTCCTCTGAGAAAGCAATAACCAAAACTCCAGACACCATGTCATAGTTTAACCCCAGTTGGCAGCTAAATACCACACACCTGCTCACTCACCATGCCCCCTGGCAGTGGGACGGAGGAGAGAATCATAAAAAAAAAGTAAAAGCCATGGATTTATATAAAGACAGTTTAATAGCACAGCAAAGGAAGAGAAATTAATAAATAATAATAATAATAGTGATGATGATGATAAAAGATATACAAAACAAGTGATGCACAACGTAATTCCTCACCACCCGCTAACGGATGCCTAGCCCATCCCCAAGTAGTGGTCACTGCTCCCCAGCCAACTACGCCCAGTTTATATACTGGGCATGACATCATAGAGTATAGAATATCCCTTTGGCCAGTTTGGGTCAGCTGTCCTGGCTGTGCTCCCTCCCAGCTTCTTGTGCACCTGGCAGAGCATGGGAAGCTGAAAAGTCCTTGACTAGTATAAGCATTACTTAGCAACAACTAAACCAGTGTGTTATCAACATTATTCTCATCCTAAATCCAAAACACAGCACTATACCAGCTACTAGGAAGAAAATTAACTCTATCTCAGCCAAAACCAGGACACTGTGTCTTTAAGACATTTTACAATTCTGACCTCAACAGACAAAGCACAGAAACTCCATTAGTGGTGAAAATCTTGGATTACATTTTGGCATCTACATTCTGGGAAGAAGGGAAATATATACACTTGAAATCTTTTATACATGTAATCTACTCTAATTTATGACAAGAATATCAGCTTGGATTTTAATTTTCACTGTATATGTCTTGGCTAATCTAGGCTTAAAATTAAATTCTCAAGAGAATCTTGGGTTGTGATGCAACTATCCACACACCATGGTCACAACTAGAAGGCCTGCTCTCCTACTCACAGCTATGACCATGGGGAATGTGTGAGCAACTGCCAGTAACAAAAGAATGAGGACTGTGCCGTTGAAGCCATCCCATGGCACAGTGGAAGAAGGTCAGTAGACTGCATAAACAATTTGCTATGCACCTCAGAGCCTCCTGCTGCCAACAAGAAAAAGCTAACTGAAAATATGAGATTATTATGTTGGAAACCTAAGTGGGAAGCAAAACCTTCAGCATTTGGAAGATACGTGAGCTCTGTGGCCAAGCAGATGGTACAGTCTTTCTTCTGAAGGCAAGTACATGCTGCAGTACAGGCAGAGGACTAGTCTCAGATTGCTAAAGAAATGCAACTTAAACCCTTGAGGTCCTTAAACAGTAATGAAAACTGTGCCCAATCAGCTCTTCTAAATGCCAGTAGTGACACCCTTAGATCTATGAGACTTATTGAACATGGCTTTGCTGTGCCCTTGGTACTAAGGAATCAATACTTCCCATTCCTAACCTGCACAATAAATTGTCTGGTCGCTACAGAAATCCTAAGTCCACTGCTCGGACCTGTGAAAACTTACCCTTCCAGATTGTCAGAAACATTTATAAGTTTTTTTTCTTGATTCAAAAGCCTCCTTACACAATGAAAATATGGACATTCAGAGCTCTAAGGCTTTGTTTGTTTGTTTTTTGATGATTTTCTAGAAGACCCATTAGGGATCTAAGGTGTAATTATAGTCTACTTCTGATTTTAATTGAAAAAACAGAAAGTTAAGTCCTTCCCAAAATCATGTTTTCTTTCTATGTGTAACAAATGGAAAAGCCTGTTATTTAAGTCACAATTAAATATATACTTTTTCCTCACATATAATTACATTCACTGCATGGCATACTGCTTTCACTTATCCATAAAGTATTAGAAAAAATAGACTGCACAAAAACTGCTAAAAATACTCTAAAAGAAATCATTTTTAAATCTTCTTAAGTAAACCGCAAAAGGAACTCTGCAGAAACCATTTATCTCTTTTGTAAGTCACTTTAAATTTGACTGTTAAACTAAAACAAAGAAAATATTCTTTTTCAGTTGCTGTAGGGCAAGAAGGTGCACAGAACTTATTGGAACCTGCATTTTGGTTCAGGCCCATCTCTTACTGAAAATTTTCTGAGTTATTTTCAGTGGAAATAAAAACAGTTACTCTGTCACAGGGATTACATTTGTAAGGAGAACTGCCAGGACTGATCTAATACTGATAAAAACAAATATTGGTGTGAATTTATGGGCTAAATCCACAGCACGGTCTCACACCGTTTTGCCCAAGACATAGTTTTATAATTCAGAGGAGACCAAACCCAGGGACTAAATAAATATAAAGTGCAATTTACTTTACAGGTCAGGGCTAAAGCATGTTGGCAGATCTGGTCAATGATGCACCAACCATCTTTGTCTAAGCACACATACATGACCTGGGAATTAAACAGAAAGCAGCCTACTTTTCAGCTAGAAACTCCAAAAGACCCTACCATAGTCATTCATTCACACCTCAGTAGAAAACTATGTCTAGTGGATTCAGTGCTTCCCTGATTGTTGTTTCTTTTTTAAGTGCCAATAGATTATTGGCTCCATTTGAAGTTTTAGTAAAACAATAAATCTTTTTGGAGATTCCAGTCTGCTTTCTGATATTTTCAAAAGTTCTAATGGCCAGGCATAATTTGGAAAAAAAAAAAGAATTCTCTACCAGACTGGCCTCGTGCCCTACCTTCATTAGAGCAGTGGGACCATTTTGCTTCCTGGAGTTGCATTTTGAGAACTGCAGGGCCTGCGTGTATCTCATTACCCCATTAACGTCTGGAACACCCTGTGCGCTGCGGAGGAGAGAGACAATGACTTATGGTTGGAGGTGGAACACAGACCAAAGCAAGGGAGACAAAATTCAGTTTTAAGCCAGAATATCCCTTTCCCCACCACATAATTTAGTTCTTTTAATCCACATGCAGCCTCTGTCGTTCAGGAGGTAGAACAAGGAACCATTGGTGGAAGGGATGGAGTCCTTTGGGAAAAACTACTTGAGAAAGCCAAATAATTCCTGACCAATCAGCAAGAGTAGGGTTCTGGTTAAAAGGAAAGTAAAAAATGTAAAAAAAGCAAAATTGTCTTGGGCATGGATACAAATAATAGGGCTTGCATAAAACTGTATTGCTGGAGATCAGGACTGGAAGAGATCACTGGAATATCTACTGTAACTTCTTGCAGAAGAAAGATCATAGAAATACATCCAGCTACTAAACTAATCTAACTGACTGTGTTTCTTCACTGTGTGAAGTAAAATCTATGGTGTTTCGTGTTTATTTACATTCAAGAAAGAAATCTTATTTACTCAGTAGAAGTTACCTATAGTAATTACTGTGTCCACACAGACATGATCACTGGTTTCCATATGTTCTATATAGAATGGAATTAATCAGTTAGGGCTGTAATAATTGTCATCGTTTACTCCTCCTTGCTATATTTTGTGGCTGCTCAGTTCATTCTCCACACAGAATTTCAGCTGCACAGGCTCCTTTCACTGGCAATGCAGTGTTGATCCTGTGGACAAAAGTCCCCAAATGGACACAGTGAAAGAACACAGAGAAAGAGGTAAAGGACAGGTTTTTTTCTGTGCTCTTTTCCTCTTTAAGTGGCTATCTATGTGATACAGTAATTGGCAAGTAATCCTTCAGCAGGAGGAGAGAGAGGAATCACAATGAAACCCCTCTGCAAGAGGACACCACCAATGTTCTAACAGATCTGGAAAACAATATCAAAGAGGAGGTCACTGTGGCAGGGAGCTCCATGCATTTGTTCTATGTGGCTCACCTGCCATGAGAAAATAAAGACCTACAGGCCAGACAGACTGGAAGCATTACCTCAGAGACTTTGGTAAGTCAGATAGGTGCATTTTTGCATTGTTTGGGAATATCAAAATATTATTCACATCACAGCTGAAATGCAGGACCTGTGGTACTGAAAATTCTTAACATTTATTTTGGATCATTGTGGTGGGCTTACCCAAGCCAAGCCTCCAGCAGCTAAGCCCCCAGCCTATTGCTTGCTCTCCCCAGCAGGAAGGGGGAGAGAATCATAAGGGCAAAAGTGAGACAAACTTGCGGGTCAAGATAAAGACAGTTTAAGTGAAGAAAAAAGAAAAAAAGCAAGTGATGCAAAGGCAATCACCCACCACCTCCCACCAGCAGACCAATGCCCAGCCAGTCTCCAAGCAACAGCTACTTTGGAAAAACTCCCTCAGTTTTATTGCTGCTGAAACATGACATTATATGATGTGGAATCTCTCTTTGGTCAATTTGTATCAACTGTTGTGACTGTGTTCCCTCTCAATCTCTTGCCCACCCCCAGCCTAATGGCTGGTGAAAACCTTAACTCTATGCAAGCACTGTTCAGCAGTAGCTAAAACATTTGTGTGTTACCAACACTGTTTTGGTCACAAATCTAAAACACAGCACCATACAGTCTGCTGTGGAGAAAATTAAATCCATCCCAACCAGACTCAGTGTGATCACAGAAGATAAAAAAACAACTACAGTCAGTATTTTGCCAGAGAATATCAAGCACCACCGTTCATTGGGTGGAACATCACATGAAGACCTACAGATATTGATAGGCTTTTCCAAAATCCTACTTACCTATAATAAAATAGCTTCTAATGTACTTTTCAAAACTTACTATACTGTAGAATAAGTGGGATTCAAGTACTTGCTTCTTGTTCAAAGAAAGAGAGATTAATGCTGATAAGCTGATACAATATCCAATTTTTAAAGATGTTTATGAGCAAAGAGGAGCTGGTGGTAAATTAGGAGGATCTGCAGAATGTGGAAAAGCGAATGCTCACAGATCTTACATCATACATCGCACTTGTTACAATTACTGTTGCAAAATGTCTCTCACTAGTGAGTGTTACAGAATTCTTTTTTCAGACACATTTTTTTGAAGTATCACGTACATCATATGTTACTGCCAACAGAAGAAAAGAGAAAATTATCTTTATTCCTGATATAGGTAGGAGACAGTAAAACGCATTATAGAATGATGACATGTAGTTGTAAAGGCCAGTCCTGAACTGCTATGCAAAAGCCACCCTCTCTGTGTGTTTGTTGAACAAATGGAAAAATGTGGAAAATCAGCAAATAATTTCACATGCAGCTGTGGATGGCTGAACCAGTTACACATAACTTCACAGCTACTAGACTGTGCCTGATAGGCAAATGTGCTTCTCATGGTTAAGAAGTCCTCTTCTAAGATGATCTTTCGTTAAAGGCAGCTGAAACAGAAATGGCTTTCTTTTAGGCATGTATTCTTTCTTATTTGACATCTATGTCAAATGTCCTTGTTTCTGCAGAGCAGTTGCATGTCTGTCTATCTACAGGGAACCACATGATCCCTACCATTGTATCACAGAAATGCCTATCATTACCAGATGTTACTCTCAACACAGGTAGTACTAGAGCACTATTATATTCATGACAGAAGTAAGGAAGTGAGGCACAGGTTGGAGGAGGAGTTAGAATCACAAGAAGATGGCTATCTTTCCTACACTAATAAGTTCCTTCCACTATGGTTATACCTGCACGTCTGTCAGCAGACAGGCCCAGCAGAGTTAAAAAACTTGCTGACGGGACTCTTTCTAAGAAGCCTATGTGACATCTAGGAGTGCCAAAACCTGACAACTCTTTTCTTTCTGGAGTTGTGTCAATGACAGGGCTTTTGCTGGGAAAGATCTGTCATTTAGAGAACACACTGGGCATCTAAAATCATCATGGTCTGCTGAGTGAGTACAAACTGTAACTCATCAAACCTCCTTTTCAGATGTACTTAAAACCACTAAGGATTTTTTTTTTAATACCTGAGGCCAAGTTCCCTCATCATCCAACCTGCTTAGCACTTGGACCACTTTCCTGAGCATTGGCTACAAAGATGGGAAACCAGGGGCAGAGAGGGAGGAAGGAGTTGCCAAAGATGGCAATTCCATTCAAAATAAAAATATCCAAAAGCAGCTTGTTGCTATCAGTAAAACTACTGCCATAGCAGAAGGACCCATCATCTGACAGGGAAGGGGTGGCAGAGACCTCACCCTTGATAATACCTGGAGAAGACAATGATGAAACATTTGTCATATTCACATTAAGTACCAGCCTCTGCCATTAGCAGCAGAGCAGCTTAAGAATGACCTTAGCTGCCCTAAAATCTACCCCAAAACTGAATAGGGTCATGACCAAGTAGCAATGAGTTTCCTCCTTGTGAGTAAACACCTCTAGCGTTTGGCCTATTCCAGCTGCCAAGCTTGGCAACTGCGATGGACAGCAAGTTCCTAGTCAGTAGACAGACAGATTTTGAAGTTGTTCTAGACAGAGCTTTGAAAAAATAGCAGTTCAGTGCTCAGCGCCAGAGGCCCATTATAGATGTTCCTGTGATGTGCATGTCCTGTCCTGAGCTGGTAAACCTTACATTTGATGACTAAAATCCGTCTCACAATTAATAGTTGACAATGGGAATTTATAATGAGATATCAGTAGTACAACTAACCCCAAAGACTAAGATTATTCTGATTTAAATGAAAATCAGCAAAACTCAGCTACTAAACACATTGGTATTCAGTGGTCTTTTGAAGTCTCCATTTAAAATATAAAGCTCAGGTGAAGTCTCTGCTAGGCCATGGACACCTTTGAGGATTGCTCCTTCAATATGATCCAAAAAGAAACAGGGGGTGAGGCTGTTCAAATATTTAAATCATACTTCTTTGTGACTTACTGGGAAGTATCTGAAGTTTTTGATAAGCATAGTAATTCAGTTCAGATACTCTTAAAATTACACTAAATTCCCTCAAAGCAGAAAAAGTAATATATTAATATGGTTCGTTTTAAATACTTAAGTTCTTTTCTTGGTAATGTAATACAAGAGACCTTGTTGCTAATCTAAAAGTGTTTACACAAGTATGTACAAGAATAATAATGAAAATAACTTCTCAAACTTATAAATTATTATTGTTTTTAATCTTTGAAAAAGGCATTTTAATAAAAATAACTGAATGTCCGATCCTTGCTGACTATCTCTATTAGTGTTTGGTCAGTCTACTTGCTTATTTTTCACCTTGTTCAACATCCTATTACTTGCTAATAACTCATAAGTTTGCCTTCTGCACAGGTGTGTTTGAGTGCAGCCCTAACACCTTTTGAGGCAAATACTATTTTTAGTTATCAGTGAATAATGTTTTCATTTTTCATGCCCGCAAACTCCTCAAAACTTCCTCCTTCAAAAGCCCAGCCTAGTCAGGGAGCATTGAAAAGGGAATTTTCCTTAATATTCTTTAAGTCTTACCATAAAGGGTATGGAACACTTTTGAATACAAATGCAAAATTTGCTTAACCTAACAGGGTCATATTTTCAGCCATGAACTCAATCCCAAGAGTTTGCAAATTAAGTCTAGGAGAGGCACAGCAAGCGAAAGGAGTGAAGAGACAATGGACAGTAATGTAATATGTCTTTTACTGGTTTTTGAATCTATATAGGGCTATATTATTCAGGTCCAACATAAGGGGAAAGAGTATGAACAAAAGAGAGATTTCAGGTATGATATATACATTTATTGCCATGTTTTACTTTAATGTGCCATTATTAGGGCAACAAACAGTAAACATTCTTTGGTTTAAGAATTTAAGACATGGAATATTCAGATCTATCTTAAATACAAGTAGGATTATCAACCCTACTAACCAACCCATAATTGTTAGTGCACAGACATTTGAGGTGGAAAAATCTGAGTCTGGGAAAAAGACCAAAATACTAAGTAATTTTCTAATGGCCATACAGGAAGCCAGTGGCAGACATCCTCCAGCAGGTATTATCCTGAATACCTGCTTAGTCAATCTTCCACTGTTGCCGGAAAGTTTTATTTCTCGTGTCTTTCCCAAAGAAGACAAAACAGGAAAATGCGTTAGCTTAGCTGCAAGTTTAAAATATTTTGTTTTTCAACAGTAGTTAATTCTCTTTTCTTAGTCTTTTTTTTGATATATGTAACAAAATTATTCAAAAGTATCCCCAAATGTAAAGAATTATTGGCTTCTTTTTTTTTTCTTCTTTTCAAGTTATCTTTGATGTCTGTGACCAGAACTCCAGTGCTGCTGCAGCCACGGCTTGAAGTACTTTCCCCAAGACTTGTGCCATTTCAAACATTCCCTTAATATTAAAACAAATGAAAATCAGGAGGTATCTAATTGCCCTGGTTTTGATTTTGTTAATAAAATGTGAAAGGTTAAAATGCAGCACAATCATTCCTTAAAGCTAAAGCCATAGCAGCACCAAGGCTTCAAAAATGACTTGAAAATGAAAGGCTAAAAAAAAAAAAGTTACAATAAAGCACAATATTTAAAATAATTTCAGGCCCTCAGTTTCCACTGAACTTAAAGGGAGTTTCGTGATGACTTGGTTCCTCATAGGATCAGGCCCAGGCTGAATAAAAGCATATGAGGATTCTGCAGCAAGGCCAGCGTCTGTGTATGTGCTTGTGTTGCAACATGCATTTTGTAAAGGAATGATGCTTGGACAACAAGACTTGTACCCATTTTTAATGCAGCCACCCAGTCCAACAGATAGGTTCAAATTCAAACTCACTGAGGACCATCTGAATATTTATTTACCTCAAATCATATCCCTAGCTTATCTTGTAGGGGCAAGAATCAGGTATTTCACTACTCTCTGTAGTCCCGCAGTCTCCATGTCTCCCTATTTCTACTCCCAGATGCCCCTTTCACTAGCAGTCAGTGGGACTGTGTGAGTGCTTCTGTTATTGCTTGGGGAAGCATCTGGTTCACCAATACAAGCTTTCTTGAAAGGGAAACCTATTGTCACACATAAAAAGAGCTTGTCCATTAAAAACAGGAAAGATTACTTTCTTCTTTACAGAAATTAAAAGGAAAACAAGAACGCTACCTATCCTTTCCCTGTCTGAGTCATCAGATCCTTTCCAACACTTGGTAGTATGCAAGTTAATCCTGTACACCAGAACCAAAGTCAAACCTATAGAAAAAAAACAAAGTGTACAGTTGCCACTACAGATGCACTTTGTATTTCAGTGGGTTCAGACAGCCTTTTTCTTTTTGCAACAATTGGACAGAAAATAGGCACTCAGTTCTGCAAGGTGCTGATAAGATATTAGAAATGTGAGGGAGGTTTGTATGAGCAAATTCTGAAGGTTTTGGCTCTGTATGGGTGATAGTCTAGGTTTTTATAACTTTAGCTATGCTCTTAGTTTGGAGCTCTTAGCTCAGTGAAATAGATGAAGATTATTCAGATGAGGCCAGCTGGGACCCCTGCCATGTAGAGCCAACTATATATTTAAACAAGTGCTTGAGATATGCGTGTCCCCAGATGCAGTGTATTATAAGGTACCAGATACATTATTAGTAGCAGGGAACTTTTTTTTCCCGATCAGCTATAGAAAAAGTTACACGGATTAGCTTTTTGAGAATGAGAAATTAAATATTTACAGAAAAACAAGTTCTTCTGCTCTGGTTCTGTAGTCACTGACAGTGTGCTTGACTCTTTTATCATAAAGAGCAGCACCTCCTTTAGCATATAGGAAGCCACTTATTACAAAGGGGTGATTAAGTGGCTGAGATAGTTCTGAGGCAGAGCATGGTTTAGGTATTGAGTTCTTTTCTTTTCAGCATGCTCCCTTGTAAGTGAAGTGGTAATTTCTTACAGGCCAATCTGAGTCAACAACAAGTGCTTTGAAGCCCCTGTAGACAAATGCTGTTTACAGTGCTATTTTTATTTATTGATACTTAGCTGTTCAAATAGTTTTTTTAAAGCACACCATTTCATATTAGTAGGAAAGCTCTGTTGCTTCTGCTGGTATCCATCTTGAACAATTTACATGGCTTTTTGGTGGGGTCTGAGCATCCCTGTCCACAATTACAGTGAAATACTTTGCAAAATCTCTGAAAAGCAAGTGTGTTGACAGCATCAGTCATATTCTACCTGGAAATTTTTTCAGCTGTTAATCAAGGTAGAGGTTTAGAAAGAGCACTGACTGCAGAAGAACTACTAAGTCTTCCCTGTTAAGCAAAGACCCTGACTCAGAGCTCATGGAAAGAATAAGAATGCCTGAGTCCCAACAGAGAAAAGACAAAACTGCGTATTATGGGAAGATGTTCAGCAAGCAGAGGTAGTATCTAATCACTTCTTGTCATGGAAGAAATACTGTAGGATTTAGTACAATACTGCATTTTTAAGTCCGTATCAGGAATTCTGGAGCATAAATACAAATGTCTGCTAAACTGTACAAGAACAACTAGAAAAATCTATAGGAAGAAGCCAGGTCTGTATGATACCATGTACATTCTTTTACTGATATCTCAACAGAAATTGGTTTAATGGTTTACATTATTCATTGTTACTATACTTTTCTATTAAACTATCCACTCTTTCTATCACATCTCCTTGTGATCTGCACCAGCATCAATGATTGTTTATAGTTAGGATACATGCAGTTATTATGGAAAGCAAAGAAATATTTTAAAGCTATTCAACCCGTTTGGTCTTTTTCTTTCCACTGGTGCAACTGCTAAACTAATACAGAGAGAAAACTAATTCATCTCATCTAATCTTTTCCTTGCTTACTTGTCGACAAAACCCCTATTATGGTTTTTGGTTTATTCAGAGCACTTAAAAGCCTCTGTCATAACCCTATGAATTCTAAGGTGGTATCTCCTCCTATTTCTGTCTTCTCTTTTAATAAAATAGGGCATAAGCCTTCATGTAAGAAGCAGTTTTACACATGAAGGTGGTCTTCTTCAGTAACAGAAAACATACAGGATTTACAGGAATTGTTCTTCAAGTGATCCAGATGGACAGCATTGGAACCCAAATTCAGTCTATATATGATGGAGTCAAGAAGACTTTCTCCATGGTGTGCTAATGTTCTGTTTCATTGTCACTTGGGAGGAGGTATCTTTTTGGCAGAACAACACTCCACTTTGAAGTGGCAGGTAGAAAGACAAATTCTGAAACTGTTCACAGGAGTTCCAATTAGTGCCAGTGTTGATGGGTTTCATCACCTGTGTGAGATTTAGCTAAACAACTAAGGCCCTAAATGGCATGCAGGATTGCAGAGTAATTAAACATTTTGTTGCATACTGCAAATAGCTCCTTCTGTCTTTTAGCAATATATACACTGGGAACATAAAAAGATATGGAAGATTTTGCACTTTTCAGCTTACTGTGGATACAGACCAAAGACCTTACAGGTGAAAGACTCCATATTCTACCAGCAATCCCTGGAGACATCAGACCCCTGGGAGGAAGCACACAGGATGACCAAGTTTTAAAACCAGTGATTTACCTGACAAGACATCAGGCAAATACATCTTAAGCACAAAGCCTACTTTAGCATATTGGCAGCTGTTTTTTGCAAAGAGGTGAATAAGTGTTTGAGATGGTCCTCAGGCAGCACATGGCTTAAGTTTTGTGTTCTGTTTAATCCCACAGCACGCTTCCTTCTAAATTATGTACTTGCATTTGCCGGAGACAGAATATTTGCTAAATGTCATAAAGTCTGCATGGATTTCCTGTACCTTAGCTGAAAGCTGACTCATTTGAAAGCTGGTAAAAAAATTGGATTGCCTTGATATTGCTAACAAATCTCTAATAATTTCACATTGTTTAATCATGTACAGGAATATCTCATGTGAGTAAACTAATTGATAAGTCTAACTCGTTTAATTAAAGAAAATAATTGAGGCCCTTTTCTAAAGCCAGGTAGGTCAGGCCAAATACTAATAAAAGTAGACTACTGCTCCTACCTATCATTGACTGTGTCAAACAGTGCTTGAGTCAGCTTATTTTTCATAGAAAGCATTTTTTTTTCCTGTTCATTAGTTTGATCCATGCATTTTATATCCATTTGCCTGGATAGATAGTTCTTTTCGGTCTCTTACCTTTGGCACAATACCTCAGGAGACCATGAAATAACACCTGGCAGTTGTTACTGCAGAAACCTACATTTACTAGCAGAATTGAGTTCCCTACTTGAAAACCAGTTTGTTTTTATTTCCTTGCTCTACCTTTGACTTCAAGAACAGTGTGCTCTGTTTATCTGAGAGGAGATAAAGACAAGACTGTCATCCCCACCCAAGACCTATATGTGCACACAGCTCATGTTGGTATGTACACAGGTGGAGTAAATTCCTCCACCCTAGGCATACCTATCTCATACTTAATCCACTCTCCTGTCTGGGCAAAGATGTACTTCTACCTTCCTCTGTCCTCCCATAACTGTCTGTAACAGGTCTATGTGAAGAGAAGATATGTGAAACAGATGGCTTGTAAAAGCAGTGATCCCTGATGCCTGACCCCATCCAGCCATCCCTTCCGCCAAGCAAAGAGCAAGAGGAGGGGTTGAAGGAAGGTGTTGGAGAAGATTGTGTCAGATGGACAGACACAACTATATGTCCCTAGTGTTTAACCTGCAAATGGTTTCAGATCCTGAGCCTGGCTGCTGTCCAGCCTCATACCATGATAAGATTTGAGTATGTATCATCCTCCCTGTCCTGCTTACATGGGAAGGAAGTTCAGGTATGGAGGCTAGAAGGGAGCCGTGGTATGTTGTCATGGGACAAGACCTACCGGTATACTGCTGGGAACACCAAACCTCAGAGCAAGAAGCTTGTAGACAAGTAAGAGCTTGAAGTCTTCAGCATGCCAAGCACCTTTGGTGGGAAGCTGAGCTCGTTGACCTCAGTTATTTCAATGGATGAAACTCATTTCTCCTTTCCTTCCCCAGAAATAATTTGGCATCTTGCTTTGCTGGAGTAGGCCAATGACACTTTGCTACCTCAAAGGGTGTTATGTGGGTATGCTTATGTTTGTAAATGAGGTGGGGCAAAATTTTTAATGAATACTAAATTTGCCAAAAAAATCTTTGGAAACCAAAACTATGTGAAAAAGTTGAATGAAATTAAAAAAAATATATACCTGGGAATATTTTGAAATGCCAAGAACTTTGCTTTGACATTTTCAAGTAAAACTTCTGGGCTTTTGTGTCAGACAACATTTTTGTTAAAGAGAACAACAAAAATTTAAATGAAAAAAGGAAAAATACAGGATTTAAATAATTTTGAAATACTTAGCAAAACAAAAATGATGGGCTGAAAAAACATGTTTTGAATTTATAAAATCCTAATAGAGAAGGAGTTGTTTCTCCTCTCTCCCCAAAAAGAACTTCTGCTTTCATCATAACTGATTTTCTTCCCTTATATTTTGTCAGGTATGTGAGCCACCAGACTGAAACATCCCATTATTTGCTCACCTATATTCATAAGGCACTTTGAAACAACCAGAATATAACTGCCGAATTTCATTTATATGTTCTTAATCACTTTGCTCATTCCAATTACAGGTGACATTATGAAACAGGTATTGCTGTTATTCTTTATGGAAACAATTTTCTCTCTTAATAACCTTTATTAGACACCCAAATATCTGGGAAAAACTGTACTAAATAATAGTAATCAAACGTTAAACTAAGACATTTGCTATTGAGCTCAATGCAAGTTTAAATCTTTTGTAAAAAATGTCTTATTAATCTAAAATATGAAAAAGTATGAAGAAAGATGCTGCAAAAAGAGAAGACCTTTGGATATAGTTGCAAATATTATATCACTACTATGTCAGAGGCCTCTCCACACAGCTTTATAGGCCACAATAAGTCTATTGTTTAATGCAAAGACTCAGCTGTGGACAGAAATGTCCAACTCCATAGTCACAAATGATTAAAGACAAGTTTTGGGTTTGTGAGATTTTTTTTTTTTTAATGAATATAGTTCATAGTGCTTAATCCTAACAGTACTCCATAGAAGGGAATAAATGAAAGAGTCACACAAAAGCCTTTGTGGCCAACATTTGCAATGGAAAAAATACCCTATATCGGTGTTGAATATAAGTTGAAAATGGAGCAGGTAGGTGATTACTGGAGCAGAATGAGAGCAGCTGCAGTACAGGCTAGAGGGACTGCTGGTCTGGTCTGCTTTGTGTTAGAGGGATGCATCTGAAAAGCCAGAGGGGTACGTGTAAGACTGTCAAGTGACAGTGTGTATATATGTTGGACTGGGGAATTTTGCCTGCTAGTTGGATCAACCATTGACATGTGCATATAGCTGGAAAGTGGTGATGCATTTGTATCTGTTCATTCAACCTTAAAATCAGTGTTCAGGAATCCTTTTGATATTACTGCAACCTGTAATGGAGAAGACACTTTCACTCATACAACTACAAACATGTTCATAATCATATTACTGCTGTCCTTTTTAGCTGTCCTTGTATAATTTGAGAACTAGAGTATGATTTCTCTTTCTCTTTACAGAAGAAAAAAAGCATCTTTTTCTTGAAATTTTATCCACCTAGTCAAATAAGAGTAGTTTATGTTCTATTAAGTTAAAGTCCACAAAGTACCTACATCTTAGTACTACTTAGTTTATCCAGACATGTGATGGATTCTCTCTCATGTTACGTTTCCTCTGAGAAATTATTTTTTGACATCTAAGTCAAGACTGAGGTATAATTCAGTCACAAATTCAAGGTTTAATTTGTGTTTCTTATAGAAAAACCCTCCTCAAGCCTCACTCCTCCCCAAGCCTCACTTCTGCTAGGATAGAGTTATGTGCTATCTTGCTCACTCTTCTCTTGATGGAAGGAATCACCTTCAGCAGAATGAAGCTCTCTTCATCAATGAGCTTATTGTTTGATGCTTAAGACAGTGTCCTCACATGCAGAAAACAGAGGTTTGAAACTTGCTTCACTCTGGAGTGGAGTGATCCAAGTATTCACACTTCCTGAGTGCAGTAACCACTGGAGTCTTACATGAAAGATGCTTTTTTCTTGAATAGTTTTTAAAAGGATCTTCTAAAAACAAGTCCTGTACAGTTGTTTGGTTTTGTTTTGGTTGTTTGGTTTTGGGTTTTTTTTCAAAAATGCTTGTATGTCTTTGTGGGATCTGGTTTGAAGATTTTAAATTAGTATCAGATGTCTTAAAAAAAGCACTTTACCTGAAACAGTGCAAAATATTGTCTGATGTTCTTTGGTATGGGTTACACCAGAGGTCAAAGCAATCAGTGACATCACCAGTCTTCAGATGTAGGAATCTAATGATACAGAGCAGAATTATAAAATCAAAAGAGTGTAATATCTTTCTTTTTATGTTCCCATGAGCAATAAAATAATTTTAAGAATTAACATGTAGTGTGATCCTGGTACACTTGGGCAGATCAAGATTTTGTGCTGAAAATATGTTCCCTTTTTTAAAACAAAACAAAACAAAACAAAAAATCTCTTTATCTGCACGATGAATGAGTCCCTTCAATACACTGTAAATGTTACCCTGGCTGTGATCCAAGGGTTGTGATGTGGAAGGACTAAGTTGTTTAATTTCTGCATTTGAAGCCTTTGTTAAAAAATGTTTTAATCTTTTCTTGACTCCACTATAGTTTAAAGCCTGGTTTAACATTCCAGCCGAGCCACAACAAAGAACATCATTGTTTGACATGCTTTTCCTACAGAGCCTGTCAGATGTGCTGCATTATCTAAACAATGTTGGCAGCAAATACACAAGTAGCAAGTGTGAATCAAATCAAAGAAGTCCACAAATCCAGACTCCAAGCCTGAATGTTCCCAGACTCCAAGGGTATAGCAAGAGTGTCTGGTTATCAATAAGTCTAATCAATGATAATCCTATCATTTAAGATTCCAATCCAAAACTTGAAGGCTTCCTACTGGTGGAGAATAACCCATGCCACTGTTTGATTTCGTGTTTCCATCCCACATTAGAACCACCAAATTAGGATCTATTCAACTTCATTCTTTACCTCAAACACCCAAAAAGCGGGTTGGTCCCAGAAGAATGTTGTCTGATCCTTGATGACACACAAGACTAAGTCCCAGTGCACAGAATAAGCAGTGAAGCTACGGACTTGGCTGCTGATCAACTTGCACTGGCCTCAGCCTTACCTTCCAACCTACTGCATCCTGCTTGGCACCATCCTAGCAGCAGTAACCACCTCACTAAAATCTGCCTACTCAGCTCTTTGGGTGAGTTCTTCCTCACCTATTTCCATCCAAATGAATTAAGCTAGCAAAGATCACTTATTTAAACTTTGAAACTGGTCTGACTCACGATGAGTAAAACATGTTTGGGACTGATTGTATGAACAGTTCAGCCTGAAGGTCTGAGAAAAGCAGTGCAGAGAGGCCAACTACATTAGGTCTTTGATGCTGTGAATATAGGCACCTTCTGACTAAAGGAAAGTATCTGTGGAAGAACTTCATTAACTTATTTTATTGCTGTATCATTCTTACTGCCAATGTATGATACTTTGAAAGAAATTTTATTTTTCAAAAATATGGTTTTGAAAGCATACTTCAATACAAGCTACAGCACTTCTAAAACAAGTTTTAAAGAGCATTTCTTTCAGGGAAAGTTCCACTAAAAAACAAAATCAAGTGATGAAAACAAGATTAAATATATTCAGTGCAATCAGCTAATACTAGTAAATATGAATTGTGGTTCCATATGTTTGTCATGCAATAACAATTAGTTTGAGGTTCTGTGAGAGTATTAGAACTTTTACTGTGGGAGGTGCCACCATGTAACACACAGATTAAGGGGCCAGGATGTGGTAGATGCTAACTGAAGATCCTGGTCTCTGCAACAGGGTAAAATTAGGTTCAGCTGTGTGGTCTTAGAAGGGATAGAACCTGCACTCGATTTCAGCACACCACAGCAGGCCAAATCATGCCTTAACAGCCTCTGTGAAAGAAGGGGATCTTCCCTTTACCACCTCATTACTCCATGTTGTTAAATATTTTACTTTCTACACTCACAAAAAGAAACCCTAATTAATTGACTGCTATACAGACTTTTGCTACTGTGCCTAAACTTTGGCATAAATATAAAAAGGTCTCATCTTCTACTGCCTTTTGGTATTATTCTTCAAAAGCCAGCTCTCACTTTTACATTTTTCTTTTCTTTTAAACAAAGAAATACATTTTATATTGTGACTTTAAATACACAGCAATAAATTTAGCAGGATTCTATAGCATGGCCGGTATTTACCAGAAATCAGAAACATGCCAAGTTCAGTTGTTCTTCAATGTCAGGTCTGCAGTCTTGTATGGAGTTAAAAAATAAATTATAGAATACTTACTTATTAAATAATTACAGCAAAGGGTATATCTATATATCTATTTTTGTCATGTGCTTTAAAAATAATACACAAAAATTATATTACTTCATTTAAGTTTGAGCAAATGAAAAAAAAGGTATTTTCTTACTATTGTATGAAATTTGATTTTGTGCTGAACAACAAAGAAAAAAAGTAAATTAAAAGGAATATAGATAGGAAGGACAATTTTTGTCTTTTTTGAAGAGTTGAAGGACTAACCTTCAAAATTTTGTCTGTTTCTTGGAAAAAGGCTGGTTCAGGCAACCAGGAGGAAAAGAAAATAGCCTTATTAGCAGTAAGAATAAGTCTGTTCATTTAACATGGATTTTCCAACTCTTATGTTTGTTCTCCTTAATTTTTTAATTATATTTTATTGTAACAATGAAATGCAGCAATACAAAAATAAAATAAAAGATCATCATGGAAATGGAGAAAAACACAAGAGAATCTCCAATAGGATATAATAAAAAAGGATGACAGTATGCCAACAAGTGTGTATGTATCATTTCATCTACTTTGTGAATAGGGCAGCAAGGTCTGTCCTTGTAAGAATTATTGGTTTTAAATTAAAACACAATTACAGTACAACTAGATTAATTTATGGCTGAATGTCCTTATTTATTTTAATACTGTAATTATTAGTTTCAATCTTCTAAAAGATTTTAATTCTTGTTTTCAGGAGCTCTGCATTTCAAAAAACTTCTAAATGCCAAATTTTATAGGAAGGAGATATTTCACTAGAAGAGCGATGTCAACATGAATAAAGCAGGGTAAGAGGAAACTCAAATGAAAAACAAATGACATAAACAATAGTAAAGAGATTTAAGAAAATGTTTGTTAATATTGCCAACCTGATTAATTTTCTTCTGCCTGAGGGAAAACCATGGTTGACCATTGAATATAGATGCAAAAAATTGTTCTGTGTCTAAATCTTATTCTAACTTCACATCAAGTCACAAAGAGAATAAAGACTTGCAGCTTTGCTTTCACCTAGCTTCAAAACTTTAAACAGGTTGCAATTCTGAGAATTTTCACAGAATTAGAAATGTGATTATCTCTTCTCTCCAAATGTGCTTTCTCTCTCTGTTTCTTTGCTAGAATTTTCCAAAACTTGGCTGCATACAAAAAACCAAAACTAACCAGAATCTTTATAGTCAATGACTAAGAAAATGGGCTTTGCATGGTGGGTATGGAAGAACAATGTCTCCTTTTATCCCAGAACTTGGGGTACTCTTCTAGACCTAGAAACAACTTTTACCTATCACATGCTACATGTCATCCAAGTAAGAGCGTACACAGTATACAAGGACTGCAAATGCCAGTCTCACATCTGCGGTACTTCATTCTCAGAGTAATGAAATTTTCATTTCAGGCTTCCTTTGCTCATCAGAAAAGGACTAAGTAGATGAATAATATAGCATGATCAATGCACTAGGCACACACTGACAACCATGCCATCTGCAAACACCAGTCATGAACAGAAAGTGGTCTGTCCTCTTGCACCCCTACTGATTCTGGAAGAAAGGCAATCAGATCTTGAACCACACAAATTCCTCTTCCTCCACATCAGTACACCTGTATTGAGTATGCATGTAGTTAATACTCCATTTCTCTCTCTGTCAGCCTGCGCAGAAGAGGAAAATAGCCTGCAAAGCCTGCTCTCCTTCCTAGGCAAAAGTCATCAGGGTGGCTGATAACTAAGTACGTGGAGTATTCCTGTCCAGCCACCATTAGAAGAACACAACATCTCCTTTTAGTCACCTAGGGCTGCTATGTGTGATTTCCAATCAATATTCCAGCTCAAAATTATATTAGTTAATTGTGACCAAAGTTATTACATTTTTACATGACTATAAAATACAGATAATACATCCGCCCTCTTAGATGGCATCTCTAACAATTGCCATTGAGCAGTGATCCTTTATTGAAAAGTCTGGTTGGAGTTTAATGAAACCTGTGTAAAATTTTAAACTGTAATTATTTTAATCTTTCTTCCCTGGCAGATTAATGAGGAGCATTTAACATCCTTTCTCACTGATCTCTTTTAATTTATTCCTGAAATATTTATTCTCATTCTGTTTTAAGACTGGCCAGCAATGATACTGGATTAACTCAGCAGATATGGAAGAAATCAGGTAACTGCCTTGTTTCTTTTGATGTTGTGTTAAATTGCCTAATAACTGGAGTGATCAGATGATGCTTGTTTTTAAAGAGCTTGTAAACTGGCAACATCCATTTGTCTTACACAATTGAGTCATTTTTTTGGGTCACAATCCACTTACGCAGCATAATCTTACTGGCAGAAGGAGGCACAGGCCTCCACAGCTTCAAAAGAATTTTCAGACCAGAGCCCCAATCTCTGTTAGGCAAAAATCCTCCTTTTTCACATGAACTCCATTTTTCCCCTGCAATTTGAAGGAAGCTAAAATTTCCAGAATAGGTCATTAGAAGCCATAAGCAAGGCCGCATTTTTAAAAGTGAAAAATGTTGCAAGATATGTCGCAAAAGAAACTCCTGGGTAGTAACGGCTTGAAAAAAATGGTCTTCATCATAAGGGAGTTAAATAACTCCCTATAAAGCTCATCTTCTGTGATTTTAGTGGGCAGTAACATATTTCAGGCTTTCCATGAGCGTCTTAGCACAGTAGAGAGGAGAGATTCAGAGTCCGTCTGTACGAGGAAGCATCAGAGAAGGGGGACACCATTGAAAGGGTGTGCAAAAGGCAGCATTGACAGGCCCACCTGCATTTTGAGGTGTTTCATGAGGGCAGCTTGTGCCAGAAGTGAAGAATTCAGCCACAGGACAGACACTTGTTGGGGGAGGTCATCAGAGCCCACCTGGTCTTCTGGGAACCTCATGCACGTGGGCCAGGTATGAGCTGGCACCGGACGAGCAGGTAGCCCAGATTAATCTGACAGATCTCAGATAACATTACATTATCTACATATATATGTGTATCTGTTTTGCCCATGCTTGTCAGACTTCCTGTCTGTCTGACTGTATCCATAACTTTTGAACCTGTTGGCCAACCTCAGTCAGTGAGAAAAGGGTGTCAGAGGTAAAATTCTACAAGTTTAGTAAAAAGGCATTGCTGCCCAGAAGAAAAAGCACTCCTTAGCATGCTCCGTTTAGGGACAGGCTTCAGATGAGTTCATACTATGGGGGAGAGATGGCCTAAATGCCTGAAATGCAAGAAAAACTTTTAAACGGGGCTTACACTTTACTAGACACCAGAGAATCCAACCACGAGGCACAAATCCATAGGAAATCAGGATTCATTTGTTCCGTTTGCTGCACAGGGAGCTCCTTGTTTGTACTAAAAGCAAGGATGACTTTCAGTGCAGTTTCACTTTCTGCCAATATTATTTATTTATACCACACTGCAAATGTGAGTGGCATTTTGCCTTTCCTCCAATGTTTCTGTCTTAAGGAACTTGGCCTAAAGGCCAAAATTTTGTCCTCAAATTCACTTGCTCCAGGAATGGTTCACTGTTAACTTGATATGGGAAGTAAGTCTTTCCATTGAAGTCAGTGTGCTTCTCCCTGCTGTGGCGTGATGAGAATTCGTGATGGGAGGAGATGCTGATGCTCCAAACTCCGAGCTTTGCCCAGGGGGCTCTGAAATAGTTAAGTCAGAAAGGTGAATATTTTTAACTCGTAAGCAGCTTGTCTTAAGAGACAGTTAGATTTCTTGTTGCATGAAGCCCAAAATTGTTAAATAAATATTTGCAGAATGTTAGACATATTACTACCTCTTTTACAGATGGAAAAAAAAAACTCCCTGAAGAGAGTAACATATCCACTCCTACATTTATGGACTCAGAATATCAAAGGAAGTGTGACACAGCCCCACATGTTGACCTTGAATACTGCTTTTCTATGCAGGGCTCAACCTGCCAGGTGCTCAGTGCCCCTGATTCACACCAGAAGCTGAAGACGCTTGTCATCTTGCCTGACGCTCAGCACCTTCCTCAGCACAGGCTTTCTCCACAGTTTTTGTCAAAAGTAAACAGAATTATTAACTAGGCATTATGTATTTTCTTACTTAAGTAATACAAAGGCTTGGTCGTTTTGCAGAAGGGCTGAAACTAGCACAGCTGATGTAACAGCAGTTCTATGTTGTAATAAAATGAGGATTATTATTATTAATACAACAGTATATTAATGAGTGCTTTTATGGTATTCATTTCAATTGCTCCATCTTTAAAGAATTATTTCCACTGCTAGTTCGATACAGGAAGTAAATTTTTCCAGGTCACTCACACCTTTATCTTCACAATATTCTGTCATTCAAAACCATTTCAAGGCTCTTTTATATGGAAAAGAGGCTATACAGTATTACGAAGTATTCCAGCCATAACATTTAAGCACTAGGAGCCCTTGCATGGAGTTGAATATTTAAATGTGTTCTAAATATGTTGCTAGTAGGCTCCAATTAAGGCATGTGAGAAGCATAGTGTAGGTAGATCAGAATATTCCTAATGTGTCTTAAATTTACCAAGATGAGCTCCTCTTAGTATTTACTTATTAGCTTAGCTAGTATAAAAGGCAAACTCAACTATGTACTTAGACTTACCACATATAATATTATGCCCAAGCTAGGAAGAAGAAAAAGTGTGTTCTGATCACATGCCAGGTGAAAAGAAATACAGAATCCTAGTGAAGATACAGTTTTCACAAGTTTAAACAAACTGAGAAGAACATTGGGTAGGAGTTTAGGGATTACCCTGAGTTACCAGAATTTACTTAAATTACACCTTCAGTCTTCACTACATGGTAATGACTATAATCTTCATCAATGTAAGATAAAAATGTAGCTTTTATGCCTAGTGGAGACAAGAAGTCAGAACACTATACCAAGGTCGATTAAGTAGCACAGTTTTATCATTGTATACATAAGACTAAAATTTTCAGATGTATTGTCAGCTTAGCATCCTAAACCAAATTTTCCTTCTCATTCAGGTGTTCGAGAAATTCTTAATAAATTAGGCACCTGTATTAATGGACTAATTAATACTGATCTTTTATTTTTAGAAATTCACTCAGTTTCACTAAGGAAAGGTTATGTCATGTCATCTGTGATGTGAAGATGAAATATATGTATACCAATATATACCTATATGGCCATAGATGACTGTAAGGAAAAGGTGAAGAGAGAAGAAAAAGCCACCTTCTTCAGTTCAGGAATTTTTCTATTCCGAGGCAAGCACCACAGACACATCTGAGTTTCACTTGCTTTTCTCTGCTTTGCTCTTTTTTCAGAGAGGGAAAAGGCAAGGCTGGTATTACTTCTTTTGTACTTATGGTTAACATTACAACTAAGCAGTTTGCTATTGAAGTTCATCTCCTAGCCTCCTTTACCCATTGACTTCATCTGGCTGTCTAGTCTCCTTCTAAAACAAGGTTGATACTTTCTCCATAAAGTACTTCTTCCCAACTGTATGGGCTCTCTGGGGTTCCTCAACTTTCTACAGTGTCTGCAGAGGAAGACTGAGCAACAAACTTTGGCTAAACCTTTAAAAGATCAAAGTTAAGTCAGATGAATTGCAGCCCCAGAACCTGAGGAACAGAGGTGAAGAAGGTCCACTGACATAATAGCTTACAGAGATGTTGTGGGGGAAGAGCAAGGAGAGTTTTCCAGTAAGAGGAGATGTAGCTTATTCCTTCCACCCATTAAAAGTGGAAAAAATACAACATTTTTGACATATCTCGAGGAATTAATTTTCAGTAGTTTTAAAAGACTTATTTTGGGATTAATCCAAGAATATTGCCTCATTAGTATCAGATCATTCTTGTCTGATTTTGACCTTTAAAATGTTTTACTAAGCTTTTATATATATTTAAAGACAATGAATTCTGTTACAAAAAAGATCTTTTGAAATGCAAAACTGAAACATCCTTGGTCATTTCTGATGACCTCAAAATGTTTTTTCTCTTTTTATCTTCTTTTTGAAACAAAATGTTGTAAAGAATCCACATTTGTAAACATTTTGCCTTGAACCAAATAGTCATTTTCCATTGGGGAATGGTTTTCATTCTAACTTGTAAAACATACAATTGGGCACTGGGAGTAGAGGGAAAAAGTGCAGGTTATCCTGTGGCATTTGCTTGGGTGGTTCTACAAAACAAAGCAGAGAAGAATATTACCTCAGAATCAAAAGATGTCCTACTTCTTACAAAGAACAGGTATCCAGGAAAACTCATCCTTTTCCTTACAGGACACTCTCTTGTGCTGCCTCTTTGAGAAGAAAGGGTGTAGGAAAGCAAGAGAAAAAAGCTTTTCAAATCAAACTGGAAATGAGTGCCACAAGGAAGTCCCTGAGAAAAGCACAGTCTGTGGCATCCGAGAGCCCTGGAAGGCTCAGTGAGTTACAAAGGGATGATGCTTCAGCACAAGTGCTGCCCAAGACTCTAGTTCAAAAATCCAGCAAAGAAATGAAGGACTGGGGCCAGAGGGCTGGAAGGATCCAACCAAAGTGGAATAATAACTTGTCCAAGCACAGATCAGCCCTAAAAATTAAGAAAGCTAAGGTTTTACATAATTAAAGGTGTGTCTGCTCCAGAAAAGTACATGAGCCCAGGGGGATTAAGACTGGCCTAGACCAAAAAGGGTTACTTGGTGATAAATAACTCTTAGAAATGGTAATTATGTTATGCCCTAATGTTATTTACTGCCTAATATTGTTCACTGTGACTCCTTTAATTAATCTACCTGACATTCTCACTAACTCATTCCTTTTATCCTTTGCTGAGATTAAAGATCTTTTTTATCTTATTGCTTTTATGTTCATTCTTGGGTGAATCTAGTATGAAATGAGATGCCCACGTGCATCTTGAGCACCCATGGCACTCACTTTTGGAGTTCATAGCAAGCTTAGTCACTCTTCTAAAATTATTGAATGTTCTTGACATTCCTGATCACTTTGAAATCAGTTTACCCAAGACAGAAAAGATGTTCCTAAAGTATAACATTCCCCAGTTCACAAAATCCCTCAGAGCAAGTTCTTAGAGTTATTCTGAGGCTAACTGCAGACCCCCATACTTTTTTCAAATAAAGAGTTCTCACTAGGCTCTAAGTCACTTTGAGAAGCTATCTAGCTAAATTACCCAGTAATTTTCCTTGGCTAGTTTGCCCAAAAAACTCACAAACAGCCCATATTATTATTTCCCAGGACTGGTTTTTCTCTCTCAGGGTATCTTTGAACTGCTTTCAATTACTCTGACTGGTCAAGCTCTCCATTGAAAATGCTCCAGTTCCCTGAAGCAGATCCTCCTGATGACTTAGGCAAGAAATAAATATAATTATTTCACCTTGTGGTAAATTGCCCATGATCAGCTCTATGCTGCAAAGCATCATCTCATGGCCCTTTATAATTGTGGTGGCTAGTTCACCAGTAACATTTTATCCTGTAAGACATACTCCAGGGCAGATTAAACAAACGACTTGTTTACAAACAGTTTAATGAGGAATAGCTATGACGCACACAACTGTTTCATTTCCCTCTGCATATGCAAAGGAGCTCACTTCCTTTTTTCTTTATACAGATGGCACCAGCAGATTCCTCTTCAGAGGCCTTTCAACAAGTGACCCTGCAGCAACAGAAACCCGTGTCCCACTGATTTGCCTCTGCCAGTGAGTCCTCAGCAAGGGTGGGACAATGGCCAGGTCCAGCACTGCCGATCTCACTGAAGAGTGTCTCATCTGCCTTCAGCCTCTTCCCTGCACGTTACATGCAAATTCCCTGTACGTTACAACACAAGCTCCCAGGCTTGTTTACAAGGGAGCATTTTCATGCAGCACCCCTCCAAGCTCAGTGCCAAGCTCTCAATAGCTGACATGAGCATCCAGACCCGTGTCTCTGCTTTCCCCTCTCATGATCCCTCTTTCTACAGACCTGGCAAATGTGTTTGATTCCACCATCATTCCGAGAATAACCTTCTTTTCTCACATCATTTAATTGTCATTTTCCTCCTGGTCACCTCTAATGGTATTTTATGCCTGTGTGGTATTTTAACCATTTTAAACCATACATAATAACAATTTCTCAGTGGTTTCTTCACAAAATGTGATGGTGAGCCAGACTGTTGCTCATTCTTTTACCTGGCTTGCCTACCAACGTTGTCTTGTGCTTTGATTTCTAAGATTTTGGCTGGGATATCTTTTTGTTCTGAGTTAATATAGCACTGGGTGCAAAGGGAGATCTTGCCCAGGGGTAGAATGGTTAGACATATATTCTCTGGAAGTACTACTAAAAGTAATAATAATAATAGCAAAATTTATTCAAGGATACCACACATGGGGAGTGAGACTGCGGTCAAAGGAAAAGTATTATTGAATTTCTGATGAAATAGTGAGATGTTGCAGTGGAAAAAAAATCATTTAAAGGCAATATTTTTGTTCAATTTCTGTTTTATCAGACAGTTTAAATCCATGTTTTGCAATTATTTTTGCCATTCCTCTGGGAGTTTTCTACAATAAGTCTTCAGTTAAGCTGAACTCTGTAACTTACCTTAATGATAGAATTACTATTGTATCTTAGCAAATCGTTGAACTAAACCACACGAAGACATCCAGAATTTTGATGTAAAACTGCAGCTGTTTGAAAATGTGCAGTGAATGTCATCTTTGAAGCATATTTTGTGATCATCATCCCGCCGGGCACTTAGGTATCTTCTGTTTTCCATATTACACATATTTAAAATATATAAAACAAAATGAAATTCAGAAAAGACAGATAGAAAGCTACTAGAGTTACATTACAACTCTACATGACTACCGCCATAATAATACCCAATACCCAAGGCTATGAGTAGTGATAATTATACTAAGCCTAGCATAGATTCTCACTAAACTGATGATCTCTGTTCTGATGCCTACTGATATTAAATACCAATAAAATTTGGGCCCTTGTTGGGAGATACTAATCAAACATATGTTCTGCCATTCTGATCTATCTCCACTATTATCATGTAATGATGATACTCCGCAAGGCACAGAGAGCAGAACACAGCTTGATTCATTTCCCATTATCAGGTAATATACAAACTGTGCTGACTATAGTATGAAATTTCTGTGGATGAAACAGGAAAGTAAGAAGTATACCAGTGTTAAAAAAAGAGAAGGAACAAATGGGACAAATGCCTGGCTGTCATGGTGAGAACTGTGGGCTTACATCCATTAGCTTAGGAAAGACCAAGAGCTCTATAGTTTTATTTTATTGCTTATACTAGCTGCCACTATGTAAGATGACTTGTGACAAGGTAAAGGTGATGAATAGAAAAGACAGCTGTGTAGCAGAGCTATATTCCACTGATGTTTACTTACGCTTCCATAAAACAATAGAATAAAGCCTGAATAATTTGCATCCAATTTAGAAATCAGAATGGTAAGGTTAATCCTAAAAGATACTTTGAGCTGTTTTATTAAAGTATCCTGCTCTCTCTTGATTCCAGCTTCATTTTTCCTTTCCTATCATTCTCTTGCACTACAGGTACTTGAGTCTCCCAGCTGCAGGCAGGCATGGCTACAAACACAGAAGCCACGGGATTAATGTGCAGTGAGGAACAGTTTCACTGAGTGTTGCTAGTCATTATCAGTTTGCTAAAAAGCTGGTCCTCTCATACACATAGACATTTGTAAGAGGAAAAAAGTGAAAAGCACCTCTGTGCAAAAAAGTGAAACAAAGTACCTCTGCTTTGCAGGATAACACAAACCTCACTAAGACCTCTCAGAAATATTAGCCCAAGCAAAGAGTTTGTGGCAATGTAGCTACAAGTTCTAAAATAATATAGTGAGATGTTAATAACCTTTTATTTTGCTCATTCCACATTGCACTTCATTCAGTACCATCAACAAATCAACATTATACAAGTCAGTGTTCTGGTAGGCTATACCAACATGTTTCTCATTTTCTGTTTTGACCCCTTGCAAAGAATAAATAGTGCTACTCTTATTTTTAGCTTTCTGACCCAGTGTTACTCTACATCACTTGGAGACTGTCAATTTTTTGCAGTACTAGTCATTATCTTTACTGACCAATGCATTTTAGAAGTTAACATAGCCAGGCATTGTAAACAGCTATAGTCTTGAAAAGCAGAATTAAAAATTGGCCTAGTTCATGGCTACAGCTCCTCCTGGGGCCATAGATGCTTGTCTTAGTTTCTGCACTTTGTACGGAAGGAGATATTAAAGGCACTAAGCCAGACAAAATACAGCCGTTGCAACAAGCCCAGACAAAAAGGATGAGGGGACATAACAAGCCTAGGCAAACCCTCAGCCCCTATTGGCACCAATTCAGCAAGCCTGGGCAGAGACTCAGAGATATGGTAGCCTCTCTGTGCAGACCTCGTATGGTCTCACGTTAGCCATCTAAAGTTTCTGCATTTGGCATCCATGTTTCAGCTATAGTTGATGGAGGAGAACAGGATCTTGCAGGATATGATTCACTACTTTTGATGACCCATGTACCAAGCAGGCATTTCCACAAAATCATTCATCCCATTTGTTTTTCTCCTTTTTTCCTGTTTTCTCCTATGATACCATTGTTTATATTGAAATAACATATACGCCTGTATGCAGAACTTGCTAATTTTTCTGGTTGCACAATTTTGAGGGAGAGCACAATTTTGAGGGAGAGCATGTGTTCTTGACACAACTTATCAGAGGTGTTTCATATTCTGAGGTTAACAGCTAGGTAACATTAGATTCAGTATTATGTCTATTTGCAATAAGCATTGGGGTGCCAAATACCTGATCCAGGCAGCTGGACTTTGTCTTAAGGTCCCCTCATGAACTAGGGAAGGAAACTTGGAGCATGACTTCCCTGCAGTATCCACACACTACAAGAGACTCTGTTACAGTTTTGTGCAGAGAAGGGGCAAATTCACGTTCAACTTTCTGTTGCTCACTAACACTCTCTTATTGAAAAATAAGCTTTACACGGCTGGATAAGAAAGAAAGACAAAGTTTCAAAAATCACCAAAGCTCAAACATTAGTTAAAATAATGATATTTAAGTAGTTGTTTGAACTCATATTCACACACAGAATTCCCCTTCATTGTAAATGAAAATATTTATTGTGCGTGTTCCCCCCCCGCCCCAAGATTTTTTCAAAGAAATTGGATTCTCTTTGTTGAAAATTGAATCCTGGAAAATATTTGTTTTTAATACTGAAAACCCAGTTTTGAAAAATATAATTAATATTTGAAAACTGTCTATTTTCCTGTTTTCATTTATGGGAAATGTCAGCATAAATGCTAAATTAAAAACAACCCTTTTTTTTTTTCTCCTTTCCCAGCTTTCCCATGAAAAACAAATGGTATTTTCCTTCAACTCTACTGGCAACAGAAATGTCAATATAGAAAGCCTTCAGGCATCAGACTGGGTTTCTCTTCAAAAGCACAAGGTTAATGAGCATATTGAGAATCATCAGGAACTCACAGGTCTGAAGGAACCTCAGATCCATCTGCTGGACTATTTGCTTGATGACTCACAGGAGGGTGAAAGGTTGAATTACCAGCCCTTCCCTTCAAGAGGATAGATAACACTTTCTAAGCCTCCGATGATCGATCCCTCCCAGAACCAGATCACGCAGCTGGCTTCCAAGACATTAGAAATTCCCTTGAGGATGAGGATGTAATCTGCATGTGTAGAAGGCTTCACTTTTCTACAGGTCAGAAATGTTTTTATTGGCAGTAAATAAAACATGATATCAGAATTGAGAGGCTTTGAAAAAGTGTCATCAAAAAACTCGTGTTGAAAAATACTCCTAAGCAATACTGCTGACTTACAACAGAGGCAGTAAGTTCTTTTTTTCCCCCTTATACCTGTTTCTCAAAATGCTATTTAAAAAAAAAAAATCAAAACAGAACAACTGTAATATGTATAATTCCACATGCTAATGGATAAAGGTAGCCTTATGGGAGGGAAATGGTAAAATAACTGATCTTCAGGACATCCTCTGAAGTAAGAAGCTGTTGCTTTGCTTGTTTTGTAGAGGGGGAAATGTTTTTTATAATCCCATTCACACTAAGGAGAACTGTATGTTGTCAGTGGTACCACATTTGAACAACTGCAGAAGTAGTAGCTTTAAATGTAGAACCAGATACGATCCATTCTGAATAAAACTGTCACTGCCTGACTCAGTGTGGTTAAATGGTTTGCCTGACACTACATAGCCAATGTTCAAGCCTGGATCAAAATTCAAAAGTTTTATTGAAACTCTACTGTATACTTGTATTACCAAATTTTCATCTTCTTTGAAAAATACAGAACTGCTGAACAAATAACTTACTTTAAATACTGACTTTAAAATCTTTTTTTTTTCCCTCACATTGTGTGAGTGGCTACAATGCTCCATATGCGATAGAAATATGGTAATATTGCCAAGTACGCTATTTGGTATAGTTAGATCACAGTTATATTTGAATCACAGTTTTACATTTCCTTTTTTTGTCTCAGCTGTATTTTTAAGTCACTGTCTTTTAAATAAAAACCTGTCTTTGTCTTAAATCACAGCATAAAGCTGCCGTATAATCAATTAATAACATTTGTGATCATCAGGCAAATTGGTTTTGTTACACTGATTTTTATCTTGATCATTGTTCTGTGTGTGTACCTGATTATTATCAACCTGCAGGACGTGTCTGTGCAGAGACTGGGATAATATACGTTAGATTCTTACAGACTGCAGTAACAAAAACTGAATTGAAAGCTCTAGGCACTGCTGGAGCACCATGCCATGGAAGAGAAACCAGCTAAAATGTCACACTAAGATTCCTTCATGTAATCTTAAATGCTCAAGAGACTTGGGAGACTATCTTATGTATCTGCACGAACTGACACAGTGAAAATCTCGGCAAATAGTAATTTTCTGGATTTACTGCATGACAGGAACATCAGGTGGTAAGTTAAATAATGCAAGGCACAGAAATTGAGTAAAAATCTTCCTGTGAGCCTGCTCATGACAGACATATAAGCAGCTGGTTCCCACTGCAATTCCTATTTGCTTCTAAGCCTCCCCAGCTGGGGTAAGTGAAAGCCTTATCACGGTCACTGACAATCTGACAGCCATCTGAGACAGGCTGCGAGTCAGGCCCCCATACGGTGGGGAGGAACAGAAACTTCCTTGGGAGGTATTGACAGCAGGCAGTGAGTTTCTCACTTTAATTTCCCATTACAGGGTACTGTGCCTTCTCACAGAGAATGCTGTACCTCAGCACAGAGAACAAGGGAAGATTACACTGGTTTCTCTCACGTACTTCAAATAAAGGTTTACATGTAATGTCTGAGTCTGTGATCCTTCTCAGGGCACAGCGGCTTTTCACAAGAAAGGCAAAGGGATCCTCCTAAAAGATAAGGGATAAAATAGTCTGAGATTCACACTGTCTCTGTGAAAGTTGGCGGTGGCATTCCCGTACGCCACACCAGAAGTAATGCTTTGAATACAGAGGAAGATGGCCACAAGTTTGGGAACATCAAGGGTCAGATGCACAAGTGCTCAGCACCTTCTGCTGGGGCCGGATTTGTGAACTCCATCAGCTCAGAGTGAGACACCTGGGTGCAGGTGAGCAGGCTCAGTGCCACCACTTGCACTACTAAGGTATTTCATTGTGGGTGCTGAATTCTTCCAAAAGTAAAATGTTTACCATGTGCAAGAACGGTTTAAAAAACACTTTTCTGGTAGACTAAATAATTCAAAGTGTAGACAGAGGAATGGCTTACTGTGGAGAAAAGAAAGATATCTGTACAAGTACAATTCATCTTTCGATAATTATTTATATATTAATTCCAAGACGACCATGGAGGGGGCAGGGGAACAAGCAGGAGAGAAGAAGATTCCCAGTAAGTAAAACAGTTTCTGTATGACAGTCAGGCAGAGATATCTACTTATTGTACAGGTTGATGAGATGTATAGATGAGACGTTAAAAATTCTGCAAAAAGACCAATCCAGCAGCCCCACTGTGTAAAGACGCTCCGTGACATGCCTGGCAGGTAATCAATGGAGATTTGCTAAGGCCCACTCTCAGCAAGTCCTTAATACTTCTGTAATCACAGCTCAAATGAAGCTCACCTCCAAACCTTGCTGCATGTTTTCAGTGTCTAACAGGATCCCTACATAAGAGATGATGTAAAGATACCAGGGTACAAGCAGGCAAGCAGCTGAACCCCTTTTAATTCATGTTAGCTGCAGAAATCCATGGGTGTTCAAGAAATGCAGGATTGGGCCCAAAGAATGATTTTCTAAATTTTACCAAGTGGAATATTCTGTGCAGCTGAAGTAAATAATCCAGAGACTTTCATATGAAAATACATAGCTGGCAGACTTCTGTGGCATGAAAGATATATGCATCCATGTGTGCGCGTGTGTGTGCGTGCATGCACAGGGGAATGTTAAATTATTTTATACCAGTGAATATTTAAGCAGGAAATATGAGTAACAGATATTACAACTAATAAACTAATCAGTTTAGATCTGTGCTTTTCAGACAAAACATTATATTTCTTGAACAGCCATAACCTGATACAGCGTTTCATCAAAAACACTGAGTAAAGTATCAGACTTTTTTTTTTTCTGGTAATATCAGCATAATTTACATCCCCATAACAAAAAGTTAGAAGCCTGTTCATCAAGCAGATTGTGCCTGGGTGAGATTTTATGCTAATAAGTTAGAATTCCAAGTTTGATTTACTTGATTGATAATATAAAAAGAGAAACAGTGAAAAAGAAATACATTTTTAATATACTGCTCTGCAGTCTCTGCAGTAAACTAGCAGATGAACTATGAAATTTATTTTTCAGATTTCATTAGGATTGTATTAAAATGTATGAAAGATTATTAGCCATATAGGTAAAATAAAAAAAGATCTGTCTATTGTGACAATTACAATTTTTTAAAAATCCTTTGGGGTTGGAGTTTGTTGGCAGGTTGGAAAGGCTGGCTCGACTTAGTCTCAAACTACAGTAGATGCAATAATTTATAGCATCTGAATGGTAAAACAGTACTCCAGTATTTAAATTAGCCTTTAATAGATGGCATGAATCATTTTCATACTCATGCTTTTGCACATCGGACTGCACCGCTAGAAATACAATGTTCTTGGTGACATTGTTTAAGGGTCTAATCTTGTATTGCTGCTTCAATAAGTTTCCAAGGGCTGCAGAAAATGAGATGGGGTACACTGAACAAACTAATGCAAAAAAAACTTATTACAAATAAAGCATTGCTCAGCTGCTTAGATAACTCTTTCGGAAGAAGACAATTTTGAGTTACATTTCTATCACAACAGCAATATACCAAAAATTATTTTTAATGAAAAGTAAAAGAAGAAAATGACAAATTGTATCCAAATCCAAGTTTGTGACTTCTTGCAGAACAGTAACTTTGAACCACGACTGTTTGTAATGTGATAACGTATAATGTAAATTTAATGGCTTTCAAGACACAAGCTATTAAATACCATACAAATCTGGTAAATCCATTTGAAAAGTCAGTTGCGAGGCTCCTAGATCTTGCTACACTTTCAGAAACTGCAAGTTTAATTTCCAGCACCCCCGGCTGGGATTCAGAACTACAGCAAAAACAATGACTTTCTTTAAGGTTTTACATACCAGTCAGGAGAGTCACTATTCCAGGAGGTTGCCAATATATACAGAGACAAATGCATGCAAGGAGGGAAAGCCACATGGAGGGAGGGATGAAGGGCTGTCTCATCACTGTTAACCTACTGTACCTCAGCCTGCAGCCAGCCCAGCTGCCACCGCAGGGCTGTGAGACAGCTTTGCCTGAAGTCATTCCCCAGCCATTGGCTGGACCGGGACTGAACTGAAGGAGGATAAAAAATATACTGTGTAGGAAAAATATTAAACCTTTCTCCACTGAGGAGCAATGAAAAATGCCCAGTAGACAATAGCACCAGTAGACCAAGTGATCCATAAATATGTTTCTGTTCCACAAAAAAAAAAAAAAAGGAATTAACTGCAGAATATTTTATCATGCTGAGCAAAATGCAGACTGACTACAGGCTGCAATAAAGCAGCCACAGGATACCTGTCTCACCAGCTTTACTCTCACTGAGTTATCTCCCAGCTCTTATGGACAAACACTAAGTTCCCTCAGCACCAGCAACTAAATATTTCTCTGCCTACTCAGCTGAAATGTTTATGAATTTTTAAGATTTTGGGCATAAGATATTCACTGATGAAAATTCAGGAATAGCTATTAAAATCCATGGAAGAATCAATGATCATTCCATGAAAAAACACAGAATAGCAGCTTTCTTGGCTGATCTGACAAAGGCGCATCCCTTGGTACGCAGTTTCTCACATGCAGATACAGGGCTTGAACAAGCAGAGTGAGGGCGTCCCCTCCTCTCCCATGGTACCTGCTCTATTGCCTCTTTCAAAAGAAAGCAGAGTCAGCAGTAAACACAGCACTGGTATACTCCTGTAATTGCTACTGTACATTGCAGTCATGCTTTTAGACTTCCTATCCATTTCCTGGAATTTATGATACAGGATGTCTGACCCTATCTCACTATGATTTTTTGGCCCTGGACCCTCTTTCGCAAACACTGTATCTCTGAAATAATGTTTCCAACCTGCAAAGAAAAGATCTCCTGGAGAGGTTATATTTCTGTCCTGTGATATCATCAAACAGTAGGGTTGTAAAGCTACAATTTAAAGCTGGATGCTGAGTAAAAAGTCAGTTTAAATTACTCTGCTTGGGCAGTGACAACAAAGCCTTGGAGTGAAAATGTGGCTTCAGAACAAGACATTTAATTTTTTTCTGTTGAATCTGATCCACAGGCAGATTATTTGGGTGAGTGTGCCTAGCTACCAGACATCACCACTCTCACTTGACTACCGTTCTTTTTCCACACATGGGTAAGAATGTCCAAGAATATCAAGACTGATGTTGTATGCTTTTTTTTTTAAACAAGTATTTTATATAACCAAGACAGTGTAAATCGAGATTGTCAAGCCACAACAAGAAAAAAATCCCTGAGAGAGCATTTTCTTCTAACATAGAAACAGCAGTTGTTTTATAAAATAAAACCAATGCCATTTTCACTCCAAAGCTCCTGTGCCTATTTTACTACAGCATTCTACCTAGGATCCTTCCCAACACTTCCTAGTGACTTCTTGTCACTTAAAGAAGAACATCTTAACAAATATCCAATGTGTAAACCTTATTAACTCCTGCATTTGCTGTAATAGTCTAGGAAGAATAATGACCAGTTATTCTGCAAAGGTCCCCATTCTGTTTCCCTGCTATGTTGTGGAAGTAGGGTGCAAAATTATTTTGGAAAAGATTAAGAGAAACAGGAGTGTTTCCTTACATAACATGAAGATTCATTGCTGGTACAATGTAATTTCTGAGTTTGTGTCTCTTAGAGTGAGAAGATATACACCTCCCTAAAAGCAAAGCAAAATTTATCAGATTTTCTAAATCTGCCATTACCAGTAAAGCAAATAGTTAAGGATGAAATAAATTACAACAGTGGGCCAAAAGTTTGGATTAAAGTCTTTGCATCTGAGTCCTAAAGTTAGGATGTTAATTCAGTCTTAACTTCATCAAAGTCTGAGCTGCTTGGATTTGAGAGTTTTCAACATAATCTGATAATTTCCACATTTGTACATATCTTATCAGTAGACTAATATCATTTGCACATACCTTAAGCTATCAGCTAAAGGTATACAGCAAACTTGAAAATCACATTTCTGCCTAAATATTTTGAAGGAATTATAGTTATAAGTAAAAGCTAAAGGTTCCGGTTTAGAAACACCTATGCTCACAACCAGTTTTCGCTAAGTAACCCCACTGAAATAAAATCTCTAAGCATTTTCTAATTTGCTAAAAATACTCTTTGAGACTTCAGCAGGAAAAGAGAAAAAAGCTCAGAACATATTGCTGTATTGAGGACCTATCATGAAATTGAAACTATTACAATGCCAGCTGACCGTGACTAGAATAAATATTTTCTTTAATTTTTTCAAGTCCAAAAAAACGAAGCTGACAGTCTTAAAAGTGTCTAACCAGATCGCAAGTGCAGATCTGCAAATTGTTGCAAATTGTTGCAAATACCTTGTCAAACAAAGTTTGCATAGAAAAGTAGATAGTGAGACCTATTGATTTAACTGGGGAAAAACAAATAGGTTTTGGGACACAAAGATATTTTTTGAATACAGAAAATTTACAGGCATTATTTACAACTGTTGTGTGGCCATTAAAGAATCTTTATTCACTTAGAGATAGCATCCAGAACTGCAGAAAAAAAGGATAATTTTGTATACAACTGTGTTGAAAAGGGAGAGTAAGATGACTTTTTATGTTATATAAGAACACCTCACCTATGTAGATAGGTGAGTTTTCTGAGACCCAGGAAACCCTTAATAAAAAGCCAGGACTTACTTGCAGAGGAAATATGTTTGCAGAAACTTAGTTAATTTCTCTAAGGAAGTATTTTGCAATGGCTCTTCGTTTCCTAGCCTCCTTGTAAATTGGGGATACTACAGTAGAGACTATTTTTGTGGTATTTACAACCCAGTCAGAATCAAAAAAATATTGGAAGCCTCCCACTAAAGGAAGTCTGTACTAGGCAAAAAATAAAGGAAAACATTAAAGTCAGTTCTGCACAAACAAAATAACTGTGTGTCCTGTCCCTCTATCTAGAAACATTAATAACTCGGACAAGTGCCCAGTTGACTTTGAGATGAGGTGGCTCCTGGACTGCAGTGAAAACTAATTTGCCAAGCACTCGATGGACTGAGGCAGAACTGACGTATTTCACTTTACTTTTAATTCCTAAAACTGACTTACTTGCTGCAAACAGCCTGGCAGAGGATGTATAATTTTGTTGTCAGTGCTAGGCAGAGTTTTGTTGGAACTCGATGTCTCTCTTACTTGGTGCCTTTTTCTGAGTGAAAGTATGTCTACGCAGCTCCTCATGGAGAAGCTTCATGGCTCTGAATACTTAAAATTTCATCTGCCAGAAGAAAATTTTTCCCAAACCAGATAAACATGAGATGATCAACAATACGATTCTGCAAAGACACTTTTTGAAACAGCTTTTCTTTTGGAGGAAAACATGGTTAACCATGTTTTGTCTCTGCTCTGCAAAGGCATTTTACCTTGCATGATCTTAAGTGGCAGTTTCTGGAACTCCAATTATTGTTTAAAGAGTAATAAATCACATCGTGTCTTTCTGCCTCCTTCTTTCCCCTGCAGATTGGTAAAGCAGCCTACTAAACTGCTGAAGAGTAAAGAGTTTCCATGAAAGTTCCAGTTGTTTTGCTGGAGGAGCAGTAATACGAATTTTGAGGCTGAAATAGAGGTCGTTACAAAGTCACCAGCCCATAGTTTTATTTCTACATGGGATGCAGTAAAGGTCCACCGGTGAGCTTGATTCAAGATGTTCTTTAGATATAAGTGATTTTTCACTGTTACACAAATGAAATGCACCAGGTAACTGTTTTAACCTCAAAATCCTCCTCAGAGCCCACCCCAGTCTCATGGCCTGTGAGATATTGGCGATTGGCCATGGTAATCTCATTTTTTAAGACTGAACAACACTTATGTGACATGTTGGTTCTTCATATCCCTCCTATGTACCAGTCTCACTGGTGTATCATGAAATAAAACCTCAATCTGTTTCAGATGGGGCTGCAGCACCACTTGGGAGGATGATGATGCCCCTAATCCAAGCAGAACCTCTGGCCAGTGCAAGGCAATAGAAAACAACCGTTTCTAACAGGACAATGTTAAAATGGTGCCCACATTATCTTGAAATAAAATCTGAGAAACTATGTTGTCATGTTAAAGAAATCCCTGAGAAGCTTATAAAAGGATCATTTTAAAGATAACATTTATGCCCTTTTAAGAGAGAGAAACATTCCTAATTTGAAAAACTTGATGAGTAAGCTAAGTCCTTTCTCGCTATTCAGTGTAATATGTACACACCTAATGATAAGACCTTTGTGTCACATAGGGCAGTTCTTAATAAAATACTTACTTAATGACTTTGAGGCAAAATGCTGCAACATACATGATCTTGATCTGTACAACCAATTTAATAATAGTTAAGCTCTGGGCTCCTTTTTCTCCCCATGGCATTCAGAACAGCTCAGAGCTAAACACAACAGAAGCTTTTTTTTCTCCTCAGCACATAAATTATTACATTCTCAGGACATAAAATAATATTTATAAACCTTTACTAGCTATTGGGATTAGTAACAGGGTATCTATCTGTTTTCCTGATGGCTGTATAGTTTTGCCCAGTTTTCTTCCTAACTTCCAGGGCACTACTATGAAGCCAACCATTGCTGTTAGGCTATTTGAGCTATGTCGGGGTTATGACTAAAAGGTCTGAATGGATCTTTGTCACAGTATTCACAGCCTAGTTTTTGCCTACCAAGGACTGTGCTTGTGGGGATGGGGCTGCTTTGCCCCTCTCCCAGGTTCCCTGTGCCTTCTGAGGTCTCCTGTAGCTGCTCAGTGAGGAGATAAGAGGAGCCCAGTATGCAGAAGCCGATGCTGATTTTACATGTAAGCTTTCAAAAAGATTTTTGTTTGATATGAGACCACCAACTGGAGTGCCTCAGCTAGGTGAGGAGGCAGAGCAAAATCACCTACAGACTGTCTCAGTCCATGGTCAAACCCATCACAGAAAACAAAATACCGAAGGAGCACAAGCCAGCTCAGCCTTTTATGGCAGTGTGGTATTTCTTTTCCTTTTCTCTGCATTGAAAAGGACAGTTTGGCCTGAGTCACAACACAAATGTAGCACAGCAAGACAAACTTGACTGATGAGTATAAGAATAGAGCAGTGGCTCATTTAATCAAATGCTTTTATAAGCAACTAATGTAAATTAAAATGCTGAAAGGAAAAATCAAAGTTACCCAAGCTGCTTGAACCAGCTTTAAAAGCATACCAACACCCATATCCACACCCTTTTTTTACTTCTTTAGTTCCTCCTGGAACTATAATATAGGTTTTTTATAATTAAATAAAAACCACAGAGCAGACCTTTCGAATAGGATTGTACTTTACGTTAACAAAATGCTCCCTCATGAGTGAGTCAGTCTGCGATGCCCATTAATGGCTAACAGCTCCGTTAAAAAGGGTGAGCAAAAAAGCCCTAGAATGTTTTATTGTTTAACGTGAAAGCACCCAGAACAATGGATGGGCATTTTTTTTCTATGAATCAAAATAATCACATTTAATTAATTAAATGCACACAACATCTGATTCTGTAGCTGTTCTGTGCATGGAAGTCAACTGGGTTTAATAAGATGCAACACAATAGAGTCAATTAGTGCATTTGCCTTTAACGTACAAAACGAGGGCAGTGGGTTTGCTTGCATGTAAGCTTACTCCTGAACAAGTATCCATGGTCTCCAGTGACAGCTACTCCAGACAGGTGGAGTTTTTTTAGAAGTGGTTACCAGTTATGGGTATCTCTGGCTTTAAATGCCAGACCAGAAAAAAATCAGGAGCTCACCCAAAAAAACCACACGAATTCAGCAGAATCAGAGGGGTTATTTTTATCTCTGAAAAACATGACAAAGTGTCAAAAAGTAGATACCTCAAAACAGAAAACCCATTTCTGAAAGATCTGTCTTTAGGCTGCATCATGTTCCTTCCACATTTAGTCAGGAATTTTCAAGAAATCGGAGTGTTTATGCTGAGTGCAAATATGATCAGAACCGTACAGAGTATGAAAACAGTTGAATGTCTGAGGAAAAAAAAAAAGTTGTTTAGGAGTTTATTTATTCATCTAGTCAATATGATTGCCTCCCTACTGAAAAGAAATCAGAGAATTATAATACCAATATCCTGACCATGCGGTGTGCCTACTGGGAAGTCTATTAATTGTCTGTTAGTCTATTGGATATACCTGTCTATAGTACAAGGGCAGGGATTTATTTTCAGTGTCATGTTTGAAAAGAAAATAATCAGGTCATCTGAAGACAAGAATACATTGGCAACACTCTCTCATCCCACTGCAAATAAATTCAAGCTTTGGCTGTTAGTTTACCTTGAATGCGAGGGTGATCTAGCTCAAGAGGAGTAGGTAGGTAACTAGTAAATACCTTTTAGAGTATCATCTGTTGCCATTTGGAATTAGCGCATAGCAACCAAATATTTACAGGGGAAAGAAATGCACTCTGGAACCATGCTTTTGCAAATGACCACTCCTAGAGATAATCTAACCTCTCTTCCCTTAATAGTAAAATGATGGCTAAAAAGACAAAAAGACAATCCATCCTGGCAGCAGTTTAGGCTTTCAGAAAACTCAACTGAGCAGGGAAGATCAGAGCAGATTATAAGGCATCATTCCTCCAAATCATTTGCATAAGAAAGCAAATTTATACCATGCCCCAGACCTGCTAAAAGGAAGATGGATCATGGCACAAGATGTTAGAGGAGACTCAAGTGCTGTGTTATCTTTCAGGAACAAACTAGTCATGAATTATTGATTGTATGTGAGTGTGTGTGCATGTACGAGTGACAAACAGGGACAGTAACAGGCACAGCTCATTTTCCATCCACATCCAGCAAACACAGTCATATCAAATGTCACCATAACAAAACTCAGTAAATTGATCTCACAACAGTGAGCAGGAGGCTGTTGGTTCACCTTGCTTTGCAAGCACTGCATCAGTTTGTCTTGTGTTAGTTTTATTTTTCTCCTTAGAGATGAAGAGATTAGTAAAGAAAGCATCAACCTGGTATAAGTAGGCCCTGTGCTGAGCAGGAGGTTGGGCCAGAGGACCTCCAGAGGACCCCTCCAAGCCAGATAATTCTTTGGCTCTCTCACCTAAAAATTTAGTCAACACTGGGAAGTAGAGTATTATGTCAGTCATTTTCAAAGGAATGATAATAAAATATATATAGTATTCCATTCAGTCATCTGTTCATGAGGTATGTTTGTTACACATTTCCAGATATCTACCACAACATATCTACTTGGACATTGTTTTCCCTCCTGAAAATTTGTATTTACAGTATGTCTCTGCACTGGAAACCCAGATGCCTTGATTTTCATATACTTTATTTTTACAAATGCTAAGTAGCCACAAGTGTGATTGAACCTTTGAAGGTCAAAGTAGGGTCCAATAGCCCATCTGCAGGTTAACCTTCCTTTGTCTAGAACACATCTTTTTAGGTGGAGGGGTTTTGATCATAAGACCTTCCAGGGCTGAAAGAAACATCAGCCTTCTGCAGCATAAAAAATTTCCTCAATATTGAGAAAGAATGAAAATTGAGAACTGAAATCCTTTCATGATAAAATTCTGTTTTTTCACACAGACACCAGTCCTGGTCTGAGATGCTTTTTTGGATTGGCATCATTAAGGGACTAGATTTTGTAATTAAAGAAGAAGGAGGAGCTAATTCTCTGACTGATTAACATTTTAAAAATTAAAACATTTCTGTAAACATAAACATTTGCAAAGTCTAAGGGAAAGGTAAGAACAGGTAAAGGCAGCTGAAGTAAACAAAGATACAGGATGAATATTCTTAGCATAGACTTTTGAAAGTTATCAGAGAGATTATAATTTTTTATATATGGTAAACATTTCACATTTCCTGCTTCTTTGCTCCTTTGACAGAATTTCCATCCCTGGAGACATTCTTAAAGTGTGCAGACCATTTCCTGAAGACCTGTTGTTGGACCTGGTTTGATCATGAGGTTGAACTAGACAGTCCCTTCCATCCTCCAAGGTCCCATGATTTTAACTGAGTACTTCCACTCTACTGCAAGAGCTTTTTGCTTATCTTCATACACTTTGTGGTCACCTCACTCATCTGCTAACTCTTGTTTTTTCAATAGCATTCTTAGCCTGAGTGCAGCCCAGGATCAGTATCTACCACTACGCTAAATTTTATTGGGCTCAATAAACCTAATGATCTTGGCTGAGATTTTCCTTCATCGGTACTCTTCAGTTCATCTTATTACACTATGCATTGCTTATGACACAATATGGAACTTAGACCATATAGAAAAAGCACCAAGGTCATGTGGGTGATTCAGAATTATAGTGCAGCAGCAGCTACTAAACAGTTTTCTTTGTAAGTAAGTGCCCAGCATGCATATGTTAAAACCTTGGGTTAGGCAATGGTATGCCATTTGAGTTTGCACTCGGTTAGCTGGAAATTGAAGCGATATGTCAACATCATTTAATGGGCACTTCTGGGAGATAGTGAGAGAAAACTTGTTAACCTGAGATAGGAGTATAAATGTTATGTTCTGATAATGTAACTAATTTTCTTCTCCATTTGTAGAGCATAGACATCTAGCCTAACCATTGAGTAATTTTTTTTTTCCTGCTTGCATATTTTATTTCCCAGAAACTCACTCGAGTTAACTTCATCAATTTGTGGGTCTCCTGAATTCATCAATTTTTTTTATTTCAAAAAAGCTGTTTTTCAAAAATGTAGATGTTTTGGTTTGCTATGTCCAAAGTCAACCCTTTTATTTCTTATTTTTGACATTTCGTTAAGAAATTAATCTACCTTTTTTTAACTAAGGAGAGTAAAACAAGGGATGGCAAGTTTTGCTTGAACCAAAACAAATTATTTTGCATTTCATTAAAAGAATAAAAAAAAATCATTTCAGGTCTCTGTAAGACAACCTTTCCTTTTTCTAGTTCAACAGTGAAGTGCAAAAGCGATTATTCACACAGCTCTATTTAACCTATTCTGATTTCATGGACACTTTGGCTCTGTGGTGACTTCATATTGTTCTAATAAGTGAGGAAGCCAAAAATCAGTGGTATGGGGGAAATCTGCAAACTAGATGCCCTGTTTGAGTGCTCATTGGTAAGCATAGAAAAATGAAATTATTTTTAATAGGAGCTATTATCCAGCTTGTTTATGTCTGCTTTGAATGCTCCTAGAGAAAGCACATTTTTGGCACACACAAGCACCAAAGTGCTACTAGTTCATGACCCTATTCATTCATTATTGAAAAGCATCACCCCAAGCACCTGGGAAAAAAATAACTTAGCCTCATGTCCTGAAGTTAATCTAACTATTAAGGTATCAAAGAATTTGGCACTGAGTTAATAAATCATTCTAGTAAGCATTGTTATGAAGTAGGGTGCAGAAAGAAGCAAATAACCCCATGGAAATCAATCTGTCAAGGGCTGAAATGAATTACTGTAAAATGGAATATGTTTTAACAGCTTCTCAGCTGTTTGAGTGCTGAGCCATAAAAATACAGACCTTTTCTGTGCACTGCAGACCAGATAGTGTCAATATGTCTAACTTCAGGGCAGATTATTTATAACACAGCAAAAGCGGCAATAAAAGATATGCTTATGGGCTGGATAAGCAAATTGAAAAACTGATGAAGCTCCTTGATACTGTTGTAAGAAAGGTGTGTTAGAAATATATAAGATAAAAGGAAATTCTACCTGGCTTAGAATTAGTTGGCATTGCTAGAGCAAGGCATGAAATATTTTCATCATAGCCTTTCTAATCGAAGGCATAACATTAGCAAACTTTGAATATGAATGTGGAAAGCTAAGAAGGGTAATCATCGAATTATGCATAGGGGAGATTCAAACCACATGCTCTGCACATGTGTTCAAAATGGATGATGCTCCTAATTCCCCATCCAGGATGAGAATATACCTTGTGCAAGGACTGACTTCATTATATAGACTTAATATTAATACTTGAAAGAACTATAATCAAGGGTCGTTGACCTCCTGTCTGTTCTGACTGCAAAGGCATCCTTCTGTTGAATTATGCATAGCTATATTTATGTTCTAATTTAAATATCATTTAATATTTAACTTGTTGTTGTGTATTTGCATAGTTTACTACATGGTCATCTTCCGTTTACCAGGCCTGCAAGTTTCAGGGCCATAGAACACAGCCTGGATTGACTTCCCTGTGAACTTCCTACCTCTACTTGTAGGAGCTAATTTTTCTAAACCTGAAAAAAGATTAAATCATCTTCATACTTAAAAAAAAAAAAAAAGAAAAAAAGAAAAAAAGAAAAAGAAAAAAGAAAAAAAAGAAAAAAAGAAAAAAGAAAAAAAGAAAAAAAGAAAAAAAGAAAAAAGAAAAAAAGAAAAAAAGAAAAAAGAAAAAAAGAAAAAAAGAAAAAAAGAAAAAAAGAAAAAAAAGAGAGAGACTAATGTTCTATCTGCCAAGGACCCAAAGGCACTCCTTTCCCTTGGAAGCGCAAATTAAAGAAATGAATTCAGTTTTCTTAGGTTATTTAAAACTTCAATCATTTGGATGTTTATTAGGTGGAGGAAAGACATTGTGAAGATTTATTTTTTATGCCTAGCATTTTGTTAGGCAAGATGTTAAATCAGCCACCCGAGTAGGAAAGAAAAGAGAAAGTCACAAAATATTAACGGCCCACAGTTTGTCTTGTTCTAGTAGAAGTCTGGGGAGAAGGAAGAAAAGTTTGGAGGCCTCACCTTCTTAGTACATCCTTCCCATAGATGAGATACAGAAGCAAATATTCCCTCTGGAAAATAAAATGTCTGTGTCTACACTGCACAGTGGAGAGCTGATTTAAAGCAGGCTGAGCACCATGACAAAGAGGCTGTCAGCCCACGGCAAGCTGTTTGGCTATAGCTGAGCCTCAGATATCAGCCCTGGCCAAGAACAGTCAACCTCAGGAAGTCATGACCTGTGGCATGGTTGGCCCTACCTGTGACCAGTGCCTCCAGCCTGAGCGAACAGGGGATTGTGTCTGTGCTGAAGGAGCTGTAGAATTGGGCTGTGGCTACCTCATGCAATGTGGATAATGGGCAAGTCCTGTCATGAGAGCAGATTTGCTCTCTCTTGGCTTCCCAAGTTACCCCAGAGGAGTGAAAAAGAGCCAGACCATGAATCCACTTACCCTTGCACCAGCCTGCAGAACTGGCTGGATGCACCGGAGGGATGGTGCAGCCTACGTGCGCAAACCTGTGTGCTGGAGATCTGCATGAGGGATTGTGCCTCAGGGGTCACAGTCCCTCCTCAGCTCCTCCGGAGCTTGTCTGGCTCCATAGGGCTTCTCAAAGGCCTTGGGCTCATCTGCCCACAACAGTAGCACAAGCCCCCACCAAAACTTTTAGGATTATTCAGGCAAAGATCAGCAACTTTCGACCCCCTATCTTCCCTCCAGCCAGGAACCAAGGAAGCCCTGAGTGGGGGTGTGATGTGGGATACAACACAAGGTAATGCATTTACACTAAACCTCAGCATTTCTACTGCAAAACTCTTGGCCAGGCTGAAACTAGCTGAATACAAGAAAACAGTACAACACAGTCTTAATATTATCAACTTTAAAACTGTGACAGGGATAAAACAGTGGGCTGTTACCACTGCTATGAATAACACAAATTGTGTGTTTTCAAAAAGATCCACACCCTAGTATCCAACAAATTACCGACAGAAACAAATAAATAATTCACCTAGCTGAAAATCTCTCCAAAAAGCAGTATTTCTTGACTGTAACGAATAAGTGGTCTGTTTATGCTACCAGCAATACAGCAGTGTATACTCTTTCCCTAATGGACCTTCTTACTTTCAAAATTAATTACTCCAGCAAGACTGCAAAATGTATAATACAAAATGTTTTGCCTTTTTTTGTCATAGCTAAAAAAAATAATTATATTTGTAGGGAGTATTTAATTAAAAAAAATAAAACCTGCTCATTTATCTTTGTGCTTTAGTTATCTATTATGCAAGTAGTAGGATGTTTGTTATGTCACTTCTGAAAACAAAATAAGGCTATTAAATCATGGCTGCCTAACAACTTTCCTGCAATAATTTAGGAATACAGTTTGCTGAAGTGGGCACTCATATTTTTCTTCTCATTGTCAAGTTGCAGATCCTAAGGCCAGGCAAGGTTTGGCTTTTTTTTTTTTTTTAAGAGCTGCTCAAGTTCAGGTATGACTCTATGGAGGTGTATTTACAATTCAAGACAGCATACTATGGAGGTAGGCAAACTATATCTAAAGAAGCTGCACCGTATAGCACCTTGAAGGGCTGCACAGGCGCACGCTCCCAAAGCAGTCTCTGAGCAGGCTGCTGGTCAGATTCACTTTTCATTTGAGTTGCCCAGCTGGGACATTAACCTGGGCAAGAATCAGCCTCTATACATTCTGCACAGAGCTTCGTATATTGAGTTTAACACACTTGAATTGAGCCAAATGAGAAATGAGGCCACCCAGGACTTTTTTACTATTGTTGCTATTTTTTTAAGGACAGGACTGGAAAACAGACTTCCAGAAAAAACGGAGGAGTGAACTCACCATAAGAAATGCCATTATGGCAGTAGTAAAAAAATGAAAAGGTAAGGCAGTCAGGAAAGCCAGGGTGAAGATGATGAGGGAATCCTGTGGTCAGTTGTGTCAATAGCTGTATCAATAACAATTAAACAGGGTAGATTCCAGCCTTAGGCTAAATCTTGTATGAACACAAGACTTTGCATGAGCATAGTTATTTTCAGTATACATTTAAACATAAACTGTTATTAAACCTGATATGACCGCTTGGAAACTTCTGAAGTGCCAAGCAAATACAATTTGGCTATCATTTAGTGGGAAGAAATGCACCATTTGCTCAGGAATAAGTAAAGATAAACTCATGAGAAATTATAACAGTGAAGGGGGAGAGAAACATGCTTTCTTTTTCTAACTTACAGATTGGCATTTTCAGCACTACCATGTATTGAGTCCCCTAAATATAAAATAGCCATCTCCAGAAATACGTGGGGCACTTCTAGATATATAAAAAAAAAAAAAAATCAGGATGGGGAAACTCTACAGGAATGCAGAATTTGGTATGGAAGCTGCTTACCTCATTGTCTATGCCAGATTTTTCACTAAGACACCAAAACCAGTATGATTTCTCTTGATAAAAGTCCCCATTTCAGATCAGAACATCCCTGGTTCCCGCTTGAGTTTAGGTTCAGCCCTGCCCTTGAGCCCAACTGACTGCTTCTGCCACTGTCAGTGCCCCTTCATTTCTCTTGCTGTTTTAAGCATTTGCAGATTATAATAGCTAGCAAAGAATTTGCTAAGATGACACTGAGCAGCAGTTCTCTACATCTTGAAAATATTTGGATCCCACTGACAAGTTGAGATGAGTACTGAATACTGCTGGTATTCATGGGAATTAATTCTGGGAACTAAGTATGAAGCTATAGACATTGTGGCCAACGTGCGCAGACGCCTTGGCACAGCCAAATGAGAGACATCCAGGTCAGCCCTTTTTACCTATCTTCCACACCTCTGAACTGCACCTTCCTGTTGGTTATCCAGATCATCTCAGCCAGTCAATGGACTCTCAGCAAGTCAGTTCAGCTCATTAACCTGATGTAAAAGTAACTTGGTAGAAAACTAACCCAGCTAAAGAAAGCCATCAGAAAAAAAAATAGGTGAATGGTTCACCGGTTTGGCTGGTGAACAGAATTGGCTCTCCAAAGGCGTGAAGATTTTTAGGGTCAAAATAAAGTAAGTGACTCTAGACCAGGGGAGGAAAGAGGATTAATTGGAAGAGAAGGGAAGAGCAAGTGGGATCCCTCCTTTTCAGACGTGGGTTGTTATTGTGGTTCACCCATGGTACAAAATATTATCCTGAGTTTATAAAGGGTGCTAAGGTTTTTGCAGGCTTATGGCCTAAACCCCACTTTTACTCTGTGTTAAAATAACCCAAATCAATCAAAACACCAATTTAATAAAAGAAGAAAAGCTAAAAGGGTGTGCAGGCAGACTTATTGCATACTATTATTAAGTTAATGGAATTTAAATAATTAATGCTGGGATGTACAGAACATCATTTGTCAATGACAAGTTGTAACTTCTTTGGAAAAAGGTCTAAGCAGCTTAAAAAAACAGGTCAATGGAATTCTCTCTATCTCCCCCCTCCCACACTCTGCCTAAATGACAGGTTGCCAACAGAAGCAAAGTTCTCTCTATTAATTGAAGTGATCTGCATTAATGTCAGTACATTTGAGGTTGTATGATGGCAAAAACCTAAGAGCTGTGCCTAGCTCACCTCAGAGAGCAGGGTGGACCGGTGCAGATCCTGCCCTGTGCCCATTTCATCCACCTCCAAGAGCCTCAGCAGTCAGTTACAGGAGCCACTAGAAAAGCAAAAACATTCTGTTATGGTTATGGTTATCCACAAACCTGCAGGCTTTGGCTGTGTTGAGGCTGTAAATGCAGATATTATTTGACATTTCATATCTCATTTCTGCTCCAGCCCAAGCAGGTCATGGTGCAGGTCAAACTGCAGTTCTGCAGTGGAGCACTGGACAAGCACATTCCTCTGGCACGTAACCATGCAGGGAGAAAACAGCTGTCTGCCAATTAAAGATGCGACAAATAGGGATATGCCTGTCAATGACACTCAGTACTGCTGGTGACCATTTGCTTTTTCCTCTCTTGCTATTCAGCCAGTTATCTGCTGAATGGTGGAGGAGGGCTGGCAAGAGAGGTACAACATTATCTGATGAAAAGAGTGGTTAGTAGAAGTAATTGCGTCAGTCCCTCTGGATGGGGGGACCACTGCATCAGCTGCCATCTGTGAAGCAATGGACTTGTGCCAATCCTTCCACCACAGGTTGTCAGCAATAGGTGAAGAACAGAAAACACAATGAACGAGAACACCTCCTTGGACTGCCAAAATAATGTGTAACACCACAGAATGCAAATCAGCCAACTCTGACTTTTCCCTCAGTGGATGTACTGCCAAACACCTGGCTAAAAAGTAAAGATATTTGTTTATGGAAAGAAATTTCAAATCAGACCAAATCTCCCTCAAATTATTTGATTTCTTCATAATCTGGTTTTAAAGATGACTATCACAGCACTAAAACATCTTCATGATCCTTAGAATCCTAGTTTCTTTTCTTCTTGTGGTTTTTTTCCTTCTTTTATGTGCTTACCTATCGTCACAAAAACCTGATGATTCATTCTGGTTGGTTAGATCTCACTTAGAGTGCCTGGCTCATGGACTTTCCCTCAATTGCACAAAGACAAACCTCTACTTTGGTAGCATGTCTCCAAGCACTTGCTCAATTTCACCCCATTGATTTCATTCCCAGAGCTAAAAGACTCCACCCTTACTCCATAAAATAAAATAAGCCTGTCCACAGCAAGACCCGTGTAAGTTCTGAAAAATTAAGCTGATGTTAAACTGCCTCCAAATTTTGGCATAAGTGCACCTGTGTGGGTAGGTGAGAACTTTTAAAACCTCATTTTATGTTGTTGAAAGACATGATGCAACTACAGAAGACAGAGAAGTTCTACGTGTTGGTCTATGCGGTATCTACACTGTAACCACAAAAGTAGCTATAATGACAATCGTGGCTGTGAAGTGGCATTGATAAGGCTTAGATGATGGCATGTTCTCAGCAGGGGTCCAAATTCTCCTGAGGTGCAAGCAGTTTTAGTATTATGTATAAGGATTGTATTTAATTAAAAGTATTATTTCTTTTGATCCTTTTCAGACTCACCTTTGAGTCAGGAAGTGGAAACTAACATGCAGCCGTCTGTGCTGATTGTTTTGTCTTTCTCTGATTCTACTTCAAAATTCCCAGTTTGTGCTCCTCCACCCTGTCTTTTTTTTTTTTTTTTTCACATTTCCTGACATTCAAACCTCAAGTCACACCCAGACCAAAAATAATCATATTTTGAATGAGACCAAGCCACATGATCTCATTCTGAACGTGACCAAATGAGTCCAACAGTTCCACTGCCCCTGGTGCTTACGAGCAGTCCCTGTTTCCCAGTGGCTCAGCTGAATGGCTGAATGGCAGTGAACTCACAGGCTCAAAGAAGACTATTTGTCAATGTCTAAATCTTTGGCAAACATCTCACTGTGCTTCTCAAAATATTTCTGAAGTTACAGGAGAACTCCAAACTATTGGATCATTTTTATGTATTTGGAAACTTCTGTATTTAAGAAGGTCTCGTCACCTCCATTAGTATCTGTTCTACAAGCCACTGGTTAATATGTAATCAAAGCCTGGTAAATTCGTTATACTTTATTCCAAGCAAGGCCACTACAGAGTCCCTAGTACATCAGAGATTAATATTAGAGCAGATTACTTGGCAAACTAAATTTGAACAGTGCCAAATACATTTTAATAGGACATAACATAATATCCTAACTAGGTTTTATCATTTAAATGCTTTCATAATCAATGACTATATTTAATGTGGAAACATTAAATAAGGAAAGTAAGTAAGGGAAATATCAGTCTTCCTTTCATTCACAATTTACAACTCAGAAAGAGTTGAGGAAGAGATACCAGCCATAATACTGCTGTCTTGTGTTTATGCTGTACAATGTAGTTCATTATTGGTTACTAATAACATGATGCAATGTACAGTCCAGTTTGGAGGTTTTTGATGCATTTCAGATTGTGTGGAAAAGAGTTCACCATCTGTCAAGAAATCCTCTTTCATAAAGTTTAAGGTACACCTTTCTCCATAGAAGCTTACCATAAAAAATAGTAAGTTTAAAGACAGAATTTTTAATGAGGTTTTAGCTAAAAAGAATGACAAACCTCACAAGATTATTTGGCCTCACAACATTTTTTATTCTTATGAGTCAGAGATTCTTGCCATTTAGGGGGCTAAAGTAAGCCCAAAATTATGAAGATATTTCAGATTTTAGCAATGGTGTCTGATCATCCACCTGTTTCTTAGACAACTATTTTTTTTATATGCCAGAAAAAATATGTGCATTTTGCTTGATTTTTAAAAGGCATGTGTGAGATACACTATCCTGTCTGCATGCCCATTTGCAAAGAAATCACTTGTCATCTGAAAAGCTTTCCTGAAGGGAAGACTTGTACCTGTGCCAGGACCATATTTGTTTGAAGTGAAAGCAGCTCCTATACTCCACTGGTGAACATTTAGAAAGGCAAGTTCTTACCTAGGGGTATTTGTCACCCTTCATTCAGACTGAAGTTTCTGCTGAAGCCAAAGATGATTAGCATCCTCGTTTCATAATACAGAGGTTGAACAATCTGTCTTTAAGGGTATGAAAACCTATTTTTTCTGTATTTGACAAAGACGTGTCTATATTTTTATCCAAGTATAATTTTAGACTACCTGTCCCTAAGTCAAAGGTATTTTTTTAGAGTGTCATTGTCTTTCTATTATATTTCGAGTCTTTTTCAGTTTCATGTCCCATATTTATGTAATACCTTTTACTGGTGCAGGCCTGGAGTTACATTTTTCGTTATATCCCTTTTCTTCTGACAGCACCTGAAGTAACAATAATGCAGAAGAATTAACGAAGGGTAACAGTATTCAAGGGGGATCCTTTTATCACTTACCTCTTCTAAAGGCTGATTTAGATATAGCAAAACACTTCAGGGATCATGTTCTGTTCTCAAACCACTGCTGACTTTTCTTCATAATTTTTAATGGAATGTCTCCTGCTTTACACACATGTAAATGAAAACAGAGGCAGACCAAATTTATTTCCTCTTATACTGAAAACACTGCCCAGATTGAGTGGGAACCACAGGTCATCACAGTTTATTATCAGCAATTAGGATGTGTGCTGAGCTTTTCTTTTATGATCAGATTAATTTGTAAGTGTGTTTTACTCTCATTACTCAGTATTTGATAAATAACCTTTCATATCCTTGTAACATTAATTTTATACATTCATCTAGTGTATTTAATCAATTGTATTAGACCCATATTTGAAACAAACATTTTTTACTTTCAAATTGGTGCATGACTCTGTTCCAGTATTAAGAGGACTGGTGTACAGTACAGCTCTAGTGTCTGGTGTACAATATACACCTTAGTGAGCTGACACCAGCTGAAGGACTAGCACTACCAAAAGACTTTGGTACCTATGTCTACCCAACACCAAAGCCCCCAATTTTAATTCTGCCTCCACAGATATTTGGCCTATGAGACATTACAAGTCTATGGGTATCTTAGTGTGTTTTCAAAAACCCTGCACAGACCTAGAATTCCACAAGTCCTGGGCAGTTATGCACAAAAACCCCACAGGGATCAACATAGTATTTCACCTTCAAGGTCTGCAGTCAAGATATTCTCAAAGAATATACACTCTTTAGACTTCACAAAAAATAATGTCTGGGGTTTAGTGTTCAAGTTATAGAGTAGATTAGTGGCAAAGATCTGTCTCAAGATGTGAAAGATGCGAGTTCAGTGACCCCACTTGCTAGGGAGACTTCAAACTGCATTTCCTGCCTTCTTAGTGAATATATAAGTGACCAAGATATAAAATACTCTGTGGCAAGACATTCTCAGCCCTATTCTGTTCAGAGTCTTTAAATTTGTATGGAATAATTAAATATTCACTGGGCCAGAGCAGAGGAGTGATTATGGCTCTGTTAGACTATTGTATGTTCAGGGAAATTCACCTGACAAGGCAGAGAGATCTCAGTCCTTGTTTCAATTTATATTCAAGTATTCTAAATTAAGATTTAATTGAACCCAAGTCATTGGTTCAGTGGCTAATATGCAGATAAAACTCACACATCCTAACCAATAGGATGGAGATTGGTGCTCACACTCTTGGTCAATAACTATTTGGTCATTACTGTTTCAAGAAGAAGGATGGAGAGCATCCATTTGAGATGCACTCTCTCACCTCCTGGTTTTAGCAGCTGTATAGAATGTGAAAGTGGCAGGTTCAGACAAAAGAAACAATTTAATCTTGATCTTCTACACCTCAGGTTGATGCTTTGATGACCAAGTCATTACATGAGAAGAAGAAAATAAACAAAAGAAAAGAAACATTTTGGCATCCTTCTTTTGGTGGAAGAGCTGGAGAAGTGACTTCACTCCAAGATGGGTTCTCAGGTTATCATTTCCAATTGAAGACATACCCATCCAGGCCACAGCAAGGGCCTCCATCTGGCAAGGGTCTCAACACAGCTGGCAGGGCTAAACAGACCCTCGGCCACTGTTAATTTAGTGGTGACACAGCACAATACTAAGGTACCCACATCGTTTGTCTGCTGGTGTCACATTGTTGTGCTCTCAGAGGGGTGTGTCTGTACAGGGAGCCCCACTCTTTCTGTTTCAAGGGCCAGCACATGTGGGATGAGCTCAGAGGTTTTGGCACCCACTGGTCAGGCTTACTTTTAGGTGTCTGCTTCTCCTAAAGCAGTTTTAAGGGAAAAAAAAAAAAAAAAAAAAAAAGTCAGAGCTCTGGCTTTCATTGAATGACTGGGTCCATAAAGCACTCCAAGTGTTCCTGCACTTCTTTAAAGATCTCATCCACAATTTTTAACTTGCTCTGTCTCAATACCTCAGTATATTTCTGGGGTCTGATTTTCAGACTTTCGGGATTTACATGACTCTTACCCATGGCCAATACAAACCTGAAAATCAGACCAACTTGTTAGGAAAAGCTGAAGATAACTGATCTTATACATGATATTTTGGCTGTTGCCCTTCATTTACAATTAAACATTTCTCAGAAAACTTTTAATGTTGGGAAGGAAAAAAAAAACCATACCATAGAATCTTCTTATCACTCTAAAGCCTAACATAATTAGGCAAGTTATTTTTAACACAGACTTATTACGTAACTTTCTAAATCAACAATTTGTTTCACTAGAAGTGGTTAAAGCAGTCAAGTATTTAGTTGCACTCAGTTAATAAAAATATTTTATTTTAAGTTGATTTTTTACAATGCTACCAATTAGTTGTGTTGTTTTTATTCACTGCCTAGGTGCCCTCAGTATCCTGGCTCAATTACTCTCAACTCTATGGTTCAATTACTGTTTTTCTCTTGATGGGAAGCTAGTCTGGATAATGTGGTTACTTGGCTGATGGCTTTTGATGGCTTCTCAAAAATAATGTGGATAGCTGTTAAGCTTACGGATGTCTAGCAGGGTAAAAAGAAAAGAAATGTATAACCAGTTACTATGGAACCTACGTAAGAATTTTATTTGATGACTTCTCTCAAATCATTCTCCTCTGGTACTTTCTGAGGAGTAGCTTTCCTAAAATATAACTTGACACTCTCTTATATACTCCAGATACATCCTTTTCATTAATACCTTATCCCTGAAAATTGGACATAATGAGGTCCTATTACATTTGTCTAACTACTGAGGAATTATATTTCAGTATGAAATAAAGAAAAGGGAAAAAAAGAAGAAGAAATACATGTTTCAATGAAATAGCAAACACTGGGGAGAATTCACACAGCCCAGTTGCAGGCATATGGCTGTTCTGCTTAAATAAGGACATTGGTTTCACTAAACTTCCTAGATAGTCACTAGAGTTAACTAACACGGTCTGCAACACCCATTAGATAAAACTGCTTCTCTGTTGATTACAGAAAGACTGGGGAAATGAGACTTCTAACCTGGATGCAAATATCTTTAGTTATATTAATTACTACCAATGGAGTCTATAAAGCAGAAAACATTCATCTGAGAACAGACTGAAGCAGTTTTACCTACTTTGGTGGAAGCAGTTTATTCCAGCTGTGAACAGTGGATTGAAGCTGTGATATGAGCAAATGTTGATAATTTTGTAAATTTATGGGCATGTTCAGCCCCCTTTCAAAACAGAATTTACAAAATACCTGCATTCTTACAAAGGTGCATACATGAATTGTACTTATTCAAGGCACCTAGACAGGTTTTTCAACTATTCTCAATACCTTGGGCAAAGAATTCTTAGTAAGTGTGGCACAAAGCAAAGCCTACAGATAGAGGACTTAACGAAATTAGGACAAACAGTACCACAAAACAAAATATTTGAGTGTTTGTGTATATTTGTGTGTGCACATATATGGCTACACCTTTATTCAGAACTCAAAATATGCTGACCTGTCAAAGTTTTTAAAACGTCACCATAGAGGGTTGAATATCATTTATTATGTCATATGCAGACTCAAAGCCTCTTTTTCAAAAGTATTATCTTCTTCCAGAATGTCAGTGTTCTGCCTGGTTATAAAAGTTTGCCTTCTGTCCAAGGAATGTCTGCTCAGCTTAATCATGCTTGAGTCTCTTGGAAAACAAACCAGAAAACTGCACATTAACATCTAAGCTTTTTGTTCTGTTGTTTCTTCTCCTCCTTCTTTTCTTTCCCACAAAGTACTTTCTCTGGTTTTGATGAAGGCGGCAGCATACACCAGAAATATTCAACTAGAATTGCTAGTACTCTCACTTTGTTATTTTCCTAGCAAGTAAGTATCATGTTCCTAACAGGCAATAATTCTGTTCATCTGTGGCACTTCTAAGATGATTTGTGAAATTGCTGTTTTGGAAGAGTTTTTAAAAGAAATTTGGAAATCTTCAGACAAAAGACAGTACTACCTCTGCTGTCTGGATCCTGTCCCAACAGAGGAGGAATGACAGCCTAAAATTCTTCAGTGATAGTTCCCAGTCTTATATTTTAGTAAGCTATGTGTCTTCCTGTTCTTTCGTCCTCAAACAGGGAAGTGGTGTCCTTCGTCATAGCAGCACCTTTTTACTATGTTCTCTTTAATCCGGAATTACTCTTTGGTTCTGTTGCTTCACACCAAGATCCTATAGCAAACTAGCCAGTTTCCTCCTAAATTCTGTTCAACGGCATTCAAGCAAGTAATCAGTTCTACATCTTATACAATGTAGCAATTCCATACTCAATCACCATGGTCTTCAGTTATATTCAAGGGTGGGGAAGAGGTCAAAAGATCACACACTCTCAGTGTGGCAACATCAGATTGCCAAAATTACTGTTAGTATTAGGAATTACCCTGCCAGCAAGTGAGATGTGCCTTTAAGGCAATTTGACATCTATAATAAATTCATACATATAAATGATCTAAAAGTGACTTAGGACACCTTAGGTGACTTGCAAGAGGTTGAAAACCAAGTCATTGGAAGGGTAGGAAACTAAATACAACCCATTTTTGGAGTCCAAAGCAGCTGACCTAATTAGCAGATATCTGTTCTCTTTGATGTTTGTCATCTGTTTTGAGAGATATTAAGCCAGATTAAACCTCTGGCTCTGTAATTGCTGCATGACAGTGATACCAAGAGTTTACCAGGCCCCCTACACCAGCTTGCATAGCAGCAAGGCTTTGGCCTTAGTTATTTAGTCAAAATTTACATTTCCCATACCAATGCATGTTCTTCAGACTGCAAACTAGAGAGTTCCAAAATCTGGGTGGGCCACCATGCTCGCTAGAACATCCCCATTGTGTTTGAGACTGGATTTCATTTAAGTTCTGTCTCTTCTGTCTTGCAAAGGATAATACATGTGGACATCTTATGTGAGATGAAAAAAGAGCATCCTATGAACTAGCTGGGAGAAAACTGTTCAAGACCAGAGCCAGGCTAATCCTATTCAGGAACGCTTTCCTCACTTCCAGGACAATCTCAAGATCTGCCCATAAGGAAAGCAAAATTTGGTTTTATGCCATCTTTGTGCTACCCCATAATCAGATCTGCAAGGATATGCTGGAGGTGGCTTCATCTGGTTTGGTTAAATCTGCATCCCATAAACTCTGCTCCCTACCACTGGTGCTTCCTTCCTTGAAAGCCATTCATCTAAACTCAGCTCAATGGTTTCTCCTCCCTCCACCAGCCTAGTCAACAGACTCTGAAAGTCCCTTCTTTTACCTTATGTGGGAAGACAACCCTTAATAGGTCCTTGTCTGTATCTCTGTACTTCCTCAACCATAAGAACTTGTTGATGTTCCTTTTATAGCATGGTCCAGTCTGCCTGTAGAAACTCCAAGTCAACATTTGCACAGTTGCAGCGTGAACACAGGTAAAATATTTTGCAGTAGATGAAGGGCTGTGAACACAAGCATCATTTCAGGTTCATGTCAAAGACTGCTTTCAGCTATGAGATGATAACCAGCTGAAAGCAGACAGACTTTCAAACTTACTAAGCAAGCAGAACGATATATAATGACTGCCAATATCACTTCACAATGTGCTGTCTGCTACAGGCATGGGTGGTAGCTTGACTATGGTGGCTTACTAACTATCCTAGACTGAAGGCAGCGCTTGGGATGTGCAGTCTGAAGCAACCACAGGTCTCTTATAATTTTACTCATGTATCTATAGCTTCAAAAGACCATTATAGCAGCAGGGATACCCAGATTTTGGTGGTGTCCTGGCCAGGACCTTTTGAAATACAAAAAAAAGTGTAACCCTTCCACTGAACACTATCTCCAGCCATTTCAAAACACCACAATTCACATGAAAGGGCCATGTGACATCCGAGGGCTGTCATGATCAGTGACAATAGTGTCAAGAATAGTGTCTGGGGCCAAAGTGAAGCCACAGGAAGATGAATGCAGAGGAAATCAGGGATTAGTAATCTAAAATTTTCAAGAATTCTACCTTAAATATGGTTGGTGCCCATATTGTTTTTTTTTTTTAAAGTTTTTTCCTAATATCCATTGGAAGGTTGTTAGTTTCACTTAAACTTGAGCACAGCTGCATCATGATTAAGCAGGACACTAGAGTGATTCAGCTTGCAGCCAGGAAAGGCACACATGCACTAAATCTATACAGAAATCTTGAACAGAACTGATCCCAATATCGAGTCATAAAGGCCCTTCATTTTTTGCTTTCTGCCAGAAACCTGTCCTTCACATAGATTTACTCTATCTGTATGTTGCCACACAGCTCATTATTAAGCCTTTTCACCTATCTGATACTGATGCCATCACCAATGACCTTACTCACCAGCTCCCTGAGAGGTATTTTGTCAAATGTTTTGCTAAAGTCCAAATAAATAATGTCAAGTCTGTCCCTTTCTGTTATCAGCCAAGTCACTGATTATCTCTCCAAAAGAAAAAAAAATCTGAAACATCTAGCAAGATATATGTCCATTTGGTGTTTGCTCAATATCTCTTTTCCCTCTGAATACTTAGACCATTTCTTCTTTCACAAGTGACCTGGTTCATTATACCTGGATGTTCTTCTCCTACTGAGTGTTCAGATAACAGTAGCCTCTGAGAAAGCTCCTGAGGGAGAAAGGCAAAATCAGGCAATAAGAGACAGGGCAAGCAATGTTCAGGACCTAGGAGATAAGCTGCTATTCCTGATTTTGACACTGGCCAACCCTGGGATCTTGGACAGGACAACTTGTAGGATTGCAATTTTCCTCTTAATCTTCTACTGCTTTTAATGTTCTCCTCTCTGGAGCAAAGATTTTCTTTTATTAGGTATTTGTATTAGGTATATATCTGCAGAATAGTACAAGTACAACTTGATATTACTGAGTTATATATAACCACCTCTACAGATAATAACAAAATGTAGATGGACACAGGGGAATAATAAGGTGTAGTATAAAGTGTAGGTTAAACTGTAGAAGAAGATGAAAGGAGAAAGTAAGCTGAATGGTAAAGTTTGGAAGTTCAGGCCTTGCAAGTCATACCCCTTAATACAGATGGAAAGCCATAAAATTTTGTCCCCATTGTTCAAAGCTAAGGAGCAGATCAAGGAAAAGACTTTTGTAAGGATTTTCTTGGAATTTTCTTTACAAACACAGGCTCAAGCAAATAATCTTTGCCCCAGCAGAGGGGGAATCAGATCTAAATCTCTGTGAAATAGCCTCCGATTTTTTTATTTTTTATTATTTTTCTTCCTGAATGACTCCGATACATCTGTAAAGATTGACTTAAACCCTCTGTTTTCCTTTATGACCATGCACGCTATTCTCTTCCGCTATGTTCTGCTTTCAAACCATTTAAGTTCGCACAGAAGAATTCTTTTTATTTTTATGGAGTAATTTGCTACGCAGAGGCTGGTCTTTTCATTTTCAGATTTCTAATGTTTTCAAGTATCTAAAACAGGAGGGCTTTTTTTTCCACTTCATGGAAAAAAAGCCACGCTGGCAGATTTCAGGGCTTAATTTCTTTATAACAATAGATTTAATACAAAACACATTTTTATTGTAATAAAAAAATAAATAAAGTAAGCAATATGCATTTGAAAATTCTGCCAAACAAGGCAATGTTTGTTTATTCTTAACAAGTACATCTAATACATTTTTAAGTTGGTATAGACTTTTTATATGTATTACATTTAGATATACATGTGATTACATACACGACTGCAATTTAATTTGATTTAACTATAAAGGCCTCTGCATCTAGCCCATCAGACTAGAAATAAGTTTTATGTTGAGAAGCTCTGTATGCTATTATTCCTTTGTTGTTGTTCTTTGACTAATCATTGTGATAATTTTTTTTCTTGTTACTGCAGGTTGCCTTTTTTTTTTTCCCCAGACCATTATTCCTACCTTGTTGAATAACATTGGTGCTCTTCCTGTGGTCCAAATACAATAGAAATGGTTAGTGTCTTCCTCAAAGACCAAACAATTCAATTTTCTGAATAACCATTAATATGCAGTCATTAATTTTGTTGGAAACTAGCCTCCCATTGACTTGCATAAAAGTTGGCCTTAAGAGAACAAGAGACTTGAGGAATCTTTAGACTCAAGTTTCTTCAATGCTAGGCTTCCTTGCCAATGGGTTTGCACAAATATTTTGAGCTCATCCAAATCTTAGTGAAATGTGTCCGTTGACTTCACAGTTCCTAGGCTCAACACCTTTTGTGACCATACATCAGACAGTAACTATATTGCTGAAAGTAATAGATATTTCTTTAAAATAGTGTACCACCTCTTTCAGTAAAATGACAGAAAACTAATTAATTTGACAGGTTCATAAATATTACAAATCTGCAGGAATCGATAGACCTCATTAGACCCAAAGGCTTAGTGCATTGGTAATAGAATGGAAGAATCACCACTGAATCAAATCCAACATTGCTCATTAGTGGTAGAATTTAGTTTCCACCTAACCTGGAGGTATTTGAAACAGGAAAACAGTCTTAAATCTTTTTTCCAGTTGCCTGATAGCAAAAGATATTGGATCTTATCAGTATCAGGAGTAGCATCTATCAGAACATAAAAATTATTGGAAGTGATTGCCAAAAGCAAGACCAAGTGATAACAGCTTAACTACAAAAATGTCTTCTGACTCCTTAACCTGCCCAACAGAGAAGAACCTGAGATCTCTCTGCCAGGCACGGTCACGTTATTAGTCCTTGAAGGAATGGGGACAAAAAGGACCACCTATCTTGTAGAGTCCACCTAGTGGCTATTGTAAATAGGTCCTTTTAGAGGATTATTAACTCCACCTTAGAAGCAGGTAGGTGTGTGTTCATGTTATTTTTATTAGAAGCATACTTGAAAAGTTGATTGCTGCAATTGCTAGAAACTTTATAACTTCCAGTTTAAATTTTCTGATGACCTAGCCTGATGTATAGGCTACATAGATGAATGTACAGAAACATTACAGTATAATATAAACCCATATGAACCCTACAGAACGATTGTCTTCCCTCTAAGATAATACTGCAGTAAATTCAGTAACTTTTCATCTTATTGCAAAGGAATACATTTCAGCGGGAGGTAAACTGGGTGGAAAATAACTTTCCTGTTCCAGGAAAGTTTCTGAAATTGCAAAATTCACATTCTACATTGAGCCAAACCCAAGACCTTTCAATTTTTTTGTATTTTTTCCATGGGAAAATAAGAAGAAAACATGATCGGGATAGCTGCAAGTCCAGTAATTTAGGACCTTCCTCTGGGACATAGGAAACCCAGGTCCAAGTCTACACTGTGAAGTAATCTAAACAGGGACTTGAATTTCATTCTCCCACATCCTGGGAGATGTGCATAACAGTCAGGTTACTAGTGGTTCTGGCTCAATCTCTTTTTGATCAGAAATTCCACAGTAGACTCCAAAAAACCTTTCCTGTCTAAACGGCATGTACTTTCCACAGAAAGGCTGGGTATTGATGGACTGACATTTTTTAACAAGAAATCACTTTGCTGAAAAAATTTCAGTCTAACTGAAGATAACAGCTCTTAGATGTAATGAAAAATTATGTTCCTTACCACACTCAGTCCTTAGTGTTTTGGTGGCCCACTGTGCCAGAATAGAGGGGTTAGTCTTTGTGTTCTGATCATTTTACCAATTTGGGTAATTGTTTTCCCCCCATCTAAGTTTAATCTTACATTTCAATTGGATACAGGATTATTCTTCATTTCATGACTTAAACTATAATGTACTGTTGTTTTGTACTGTTAAACAGCTGCTTAGCTCTGTGAAAATAAGAACCATGTGTTCCACCCCAGAGGTGGCTGGCATTTCAGTGGTAAATGAATTCATCCTTGCTTTTTAAACTGTTTTTGGATTCAAGTGTTATGTAGATATAAGATATTTATTGTTTCATTTTATTAAGCCTTGCTCCCAGCTAAGAGGACTAGAGCCAGAATCTGGAGAAAGGACCACCCCTTATGATCAATAATAGGTCAACATAGGATTCAAATAATTCCTCCATGGTAGGTAACTAAAAACATATTAGGCAAAAAAAGTATCTTCAGACAGCTAAGCCTAAAAGTGAAGGAAGACCATGACAAATTTCTGTCTTTGGAAAACATGGTATCATTAATATTGAAAAGATAACCTCAAGACCTTTGATTCAGGAACTTGTAACTTGCAAGTCACCCAGAGTCAAGATGTAAAAGGCAGCAATTGTATTGATAGTATTAGTCTTGTTCTTCTCCAACATGAAAACATTTATAATTACTTCATGTAATATTCCTCTGAAAAAAGAATTGTCCTTTTCTTGCAGAAGACCTCCATAGAAATCTCTTGAATCTCCATAGAAAGTCGTCCTCAGGAATGGAGCTTGGAGCTTATGAATTCTTTGTGTCAGAAGTGTTACAAATAGACTACTTTTCTGTGTTCCAGTTGCATCTAGTTAAATTAGTGCCATTCATAAACCAAAGGCCTTCAAAGTTATAGAAATTGTCGCTTACTGCAATGAAAATTGAATTAGATCTGAAGGCTGTGGCTAGACCTACTCACAATAAATCCATATCATTCAGAATCTGTGGGAACACCTCTCTCCAGACCATGCTCCTGAGTTACTGAAATCTGGAGAGGCAATAGCAAGAGCATAATATAGCTGGGCCTTACCATAATACAGAGATGGAACATAGCAATAACACACATCTGCATTTAAGAGCTGGGAAGCTCTGGTCAAAAGGTCTTGACTCCATAATGCAAGGTGTTAATAGCAGTTTTCAAGTATGTTTTGGCCTAAACACAAATAGAGCTCTCGTCAACAACTAGGATCATACCAAGAGCTCTTCTGCAGATGCAGAAGTGCTGGGAAGCTTCATCCTTTGCTGAAGCAAGGGACTGCTCAAGGCAGCAAGTTCCATGGCAGAGAGATGCTTCATGTGCTCACGGCTCTGGCCGGCTGCAAGGCCAGCAATGAGTATTCAGGCCTGTCAAATGTGACTGGTCATGATACAAAAGCAGAATATGGTTTGATGAAGGAACTGTGTGTAAGTCTAAGAGGAAGAAGAGAAACAGAGTAAAGAAACTGCCTGGTCTTTTTTCCTAGAGAATCGGACAAAATCAGAATTTATGTACTTTTTTAAAAAGTAGAGATAAAAACAAGTGTATGTGTGACTCTTCTCATTAATGACTATTCCTAAAAAATTAGATATTTCTAAATCTTAAAGTTCTACTTGCTTGACTACACTACACATGAAATAAAAATCTTTTTAATTTATAAAATACATCTAATGCAGTACATTAGTCAGTTCAGTTGAAAACTCACACAAGAGTGATGAAAAACACCATCACTTTTCTTCCTCTTAGCAAAGTAAGCCATCGTCATACCCATCACTTTCTGGAAGCCTCCAGTCATACACCAGTGAAATCCTACACTTACTTACTTTATAGTAATGCTGATTTACTTCCATATGTATCTTAACTTCAAAGAATTATTGTTACATTTAAGATTATCTCTATTTTCAATCTGTCATTTCCTTGGAAAAATTAGAAAGAAGCACCTGTATTTTTGGAACTTTCATGCTATATGAACCACTCGTGGATCATTCATTCTGAAAGAGGCTCAAAAACATCCAGATGTGAACTGAATCAAAGATATATCCTATCTCGGTAATCCTCAAATTGTGTTCAGTGGCCCACATGTGGTTCATAAGGCCACAGTAAATCCTAAGCAGCTGACCTGCAAAATTATGTTAAAAAATATTTTCTGTTTTGAATTGACAATACAGGGAGTACACAAAAACTGCAAAGCATGGTTTACCCGAAGGCATTTCAGCTCACTGACCTATTTGTTAAAAGACAGAAGGCCAAATTTACAGTTTTGCATAGTGATCTGTGTACATCTAGAAACGTGTATCTAATAATCACAGACATTTGTAAGCTGTACCTATGAATAAGGGCTGATTCCATTTAGAGTCGTTCAATGTCATTAACTCAAATGGATTTGTATAGCTTTAACTGGGGGCAGAATCTGTCCTAGATAATATTGAGATGTTTGGAAACATCTTCACATACTGTTTATTTTTATTTTACAAAGAACAATGTGGTTCTCTGTTCCAGTTTCAAATCAAAAGTAGTAGGGTGCAATTCTACTGACATCAATGGAATCGCAATTACTTACAGCAGGTCTGAATTTATCTCTGTGCATCTATATTCATTTAGCCTTTCTCCCCTGGGGAGAGGAAGAGGGAACTAAAATGTGACAGATATTTGTCATATTGCCTAATGCACTACTGGGAGAAGATCAGATGCTATGCTGATGAGTATGGTATAAATGAACCTTTAAAGAAACTGAAATGTTCACCAGCAAACATGAAGGGACATGCAGAGACTCTTCAGACTACCTTTCCTTCTTCACTGAAGGACTGCCGCTGTCAAAAGCCATCAAGAAGGGCATGGTGTTTGATAACCAGACAGCTGCTCTGTATTGTCCTCCGTGATCTACACGAAGTCAGCAACACAGCTTACAATGAATGGAGATTTGTGTTCCAGAGCGAATAGTAATTAGTTCTTTTTATGTGTAGTGTCTTTTTAAAGGCAACTCAGTAGGTGTCTTGTTAATTTGCTTGTTACTAGGTGGGTGAAAATGTTCATCTGTCGTGGTTTAACCCCAGCCAGCAACTAAGCACCACGCAGCCGCTCGCTCACTCCCCACCAGTGGGATGGGGGAGAGAATCAGAAGGGTAAAAGGGAGAAAACTCGTGGGCTGAGATAAGAGCAGTTTAATAATTAATGTAAAATAAATTAGAACAGTTAAATAGGCAAAGCAAAAAACCCCCAAGGAATTCATTCACTACTTCCCATCGGCAGGCAGGTGTTCAGCCATCTCCAGGAAAGCAGGGCTCCATCACGCGTAACGGTTACTTGGGAAGACGAACGCCATCATACCCAATGTCCCCCCCCCTTCTTCTTCTTCCCCCAGCTTATATACTGAGCATGACGTCACATGGTATGGAATAGCCCTTTGGCCAGTCTGGGTCAGCACCCCTCCGGCTGTGCCCCCTCCCAGCTTCTTGTGCACCCGGCAGAGCAGGAGAAGCTGAAAAGTCCTTGACCAGTGTGAGCGCCACTTAGCACCTATGTAGCAATAGCTTAGCACTACTTAACAAGAACCAAAGCATCAGTGTATCATCGACATTGTTCTCATCCTAAACCCAAAACACAGCCCCATACCGGCTACCAAGACAAAAATTAACTCTATCCCAGCTGAAACCAGGACATCATCTCATCTGTGAATATCAATAATTCTTCATCTTAAATGAGGTAACGTCAGTAAGACGGAGACTTTATATTTGCTTCAGTAACAAGTCTGGCATATATGGTGCAATATTTTCAAATGCATTTCTAAAGTGGATGCTACTTTTTTTCTACTTCTCCAAATCGGTGATTATTTCTCTGTTTAGGAAAATGCTAGGGAACAATTTATGTAAGAAAGTGAAAGAGAAATGAAACACAAAAGATTGGAGGTTCTTTCTGATCTAATGTCATTTACAATCAGGAAAGAGCTATTGTGAACTGTGGGCTACCTCAGTGCCTACTGCAGCTAAGAAAACTGGTTAAACTGTTGATAACAGTTGAAGCAAATTACTTGCATTGTTCCCTTCTATTCTGACTTTATTCTCTCATTATCTTTGCAAATAGATCTTGTCTCTGTAAAAGTGAACAAAAGTATGGTACTGCCTCAGTGTGATCCTAGAGGATATGAGGTGACCTTAATCTTCCTGCTTAATCTCAGCATTTAACAGCACACAATGGAAAAAAGGAGACTGGACAGATTATGCTTATTATTTATAATTGTAGTCCAAAATTTTTGATTGTGGGAATTAAATCACACAGATTGAGATGGGCTGAAGCCAGCTCTTCACATCTAAACAGTGTTAAATTCGAGAAGAAGTTCCAATATGTATCTGAGAAGTATTTCATTTACACAGTCTCACCACCACAACAAAAACATTTCAAAAGATAACACTTAACATTTTCGTCTGACACAAACAAACCCCAAAACTGCTTATTTTAGATTAATAGTCGCACCTATACAAGCATAAATCCTATAACTTTGTCTGATAGGATTCACAGATATTTAAAGCATTTGACTATATGAAAAACACTTTGTCTTTACAATACCCCCTTGTTTCCTGTCTTCTTCCATCCCACCCCAAAAATAAACAAACAAAAAACTTAAGGCTTATGCAATTTTCCATTAACGCATCTTCCCAGCATGGTGTTACACACGGCCTACTGTTATTAATTGTCTCCATGTGAGTAGACACAATCATTAGAATAACACAGTAATCATAAGGTGGCTTTTATTCTTGTGACCTGCTGAAAATTTGCGTCACTGTGTGTATCAGTGTTAGGTGACTAACATGTCAAAAGAAAGAATGTAGCTGAGCGGGCAAAGGTCAGACTCTTCTGTGATTATACACAACACCCCAATGATTCTACAGCATTTATCAAATAAATGGATTTTCTTCAATATTTCATCAATCATCTTCTGCTTAATTTTAAACCCAGAGGTTTTTTAAAAACAATAGTAGCTCATAATGCCTTACAGGAGGGGAAAAAATACCCAACTGCATTTGACGAAAATTTCAGTATGAATTTAAGTAAATCAAATGCAGTTACATAGCTAGAAGTCCACCTGAGTTGGGTTCAGTGCATCCCAACTTTTGCTGTAAGTGGTCATGCAGATCTAAATGGACATAAGTACAAAGATGGTAACACCATATTCCCTTAATTGCCTTCCTGTGGCAGAAGTTCGATACTCGCTTAAAAGATGATTATTATTGACCAAGGCACGAATCTCACTTTAATACCCAGGCCTCCCTTGAAAACCTTCCTACCCAAAATTGATCTGTCCAGATAATGCTTATGAACTCTAGCAAGACCACACTGTAATTAAAAATGCAGAAAACTAATTAAGTTCAAATGAAAGGTCTGAAATATTTGAAAGAAGTAGAGAAGATTCAGCATTCTGTTCAACTGATTGATCCGTGAGTTCTTCTCCCTTCCCTTAATATTGTTTGTATTAGCTCTGTCAAATACATTTTAAAAGATAACATGCTACACCAAAAGTTATCACTCAGCATTAAGAGGCAGAAATGAGGACAAATTAGGAATTATTATACAGGCTGTTTCAACTCTGAGTGAATACGTATCCACCAATATTTAACCTCAGATCTAAAGTAAACATGAAGGCATCGAACCCTAAGAAACTGGTTATCTGCCTCATGCTAGAATGTCAGTTTGCCACTATTCTTTGCTGTGAACATGATCTTTAGACTAGAAAATGACCATGTCTTTATTCTGGAGTCAAAGTGTAGGTTGACTATAATCTTCTCTGATGTCCTATGTTGGGAAGGCACTCACCAGACACATGAACTCAATAAATAAAAGGAAGGATATCAACAGAGAGATTACAGACTGTATAAAGCCATTTGTGGTTGTCCCAAGTTAGTTAAGTGAATTTAAGGGAATTGTCTCTTCCTGACTTGTATAGCTGGTAGCTTTCTTGGAAACTAGAATTTGGGTTAGGTGGAGACTTCTTGTGCCTTGCATAGCAGGTCTGCCTTGTTTCTTCCCATTAGTCAATTTGCTCTTTGGAAGGATCTAATGTTTTACAGTTGTGTCTTTGAAATGTGTTTTGAATAAAGCTCCAGCCAAGAATGTTGTGTATGTCATTTGTGGGGAAAAGCTAAAGACTGCAGGAGCCTGCCATGGTTATGTAACTTGCTTATTTTTATATCTGTTAACTACTGCTTTTGTTAATAAAGTTTATAACAAAAAGTTTTATAGATTTATAAAAAACTAATAATTTTAAAAACAGTCACATATTTTGGCATTTTATATGAAGGTTCAGTTGTACAAATTTTTCAAATAAAAAAAAAATCCCAGATGATTAACAAAATATGTGTTTATTTAAACATACAAAAAATACATTTTAAGGGGTTTTTACTTAGAAAAATCTGAATTCAATATTTGTCTTGCAAGACTTAGAAATCTGAGCCATGCCTTTGGAACTCTTAATGCACAGCAAAACAAAGAGAATGGAGTTTCCAAAACTGGAAGGCATATAGGATGACACTTGAGACAATAGCGATATTTCCCAGAAGAAACATGAAAAGGTATAAACCGAGCTAAGACAGACTGTACCCTTTTTGCTCCATGGCATTAATCTCATACTGTAATCTGTGAAAGTCTAAAGACAGATCAGAAATGATAAATCTAGTCAAAATGTCCCACACTGTATTTGTATTGACAGAGCAACATGACTGTATTAAGAAAATGTAAAGCCACATCCACCCAACATGAAGCAAACTTTTATGTTATCACTAACTCTACAAGTCTAAATAAAATTGAGGAATTTGGAGCCACCAATGAACTCATTTTCATTCTTAAAATGTGAGAAACGTGACTCAAAATACCATTTCTGGAACACATTTCTTTATTTCAGCACATTAAGACACTTAGAGCTGCTCCACACCTACTCTGAAAAGGAATATGCACAGTCATGATATAAAAAATGCATGCTAAAATAAGAACAAAAGCAAAACCAGTATGCCTAAAAGCCAATGTTGTCATTATCATAAGCCCACAAGGTTTTCAGTATGTCACTACTTAAATCAGAGACAACCAGGCTTGGTTTATTGGCAGGACACTATGCTGAAATCTAAAGAACAATATCTAATTTAGAGAAAATGGGGTACCTCTCAGTTACCATAATTTTGCATATCTAGACATGACTAACTTGTCCCAGTGTGTGATATTCAGCATGACACAAAAGCCAGCCTGTTTGCATCAGGGCTGGAGCACTTTACAGTCAAGAATCTGTCATCCTCTAAATTACAAATCACAGTTATGTTGTGGAACATTATGGACATTTTTCCAATGGTTGGGTTTTGAATAGACATATAGGTACACCAAAACCATCCTGAATTCATAAATAATCTATTAGTTTCTTAAAGCACTTTAAATCCCAAGCCATAACTCAGTTTTCATTGTTAAAAATATGTCTGGCTTTCTATGAAATAGTTAAAAACTCATGATAAATTTAGATGAGAAGTTACAGATTTTATTCAGATTTGCAGTAGCTGTGTGGAAATTCTTTCTAATATAACTTTAGACATAAAAAAAAAACAACTCAAACCTTTAAAAAAGTTTCTGTAAATAGCAAACATATGATTTGCTTGACTCATTTCTATTTTAAACACTAAAGTATACACTACCCATTTCAAACAAAAGCAGACTACTCTAGAAACTGGGTTTCACAGACATCTTCAACCTTCCAAAGACTGATCAGAAGTGACCTCAATGTACTCACAGTAGAAAAACAAGCAAAATAAAACACCACCAACAACAAAGTGCCAAGTTACTTGAATAACATTAAAATCATCACACAGCTAATAATAAGGAATTCTTTATTATGTATGACCTTGTCAAGGACCTTAAGGGACCTTGTCAAGGACCTTAAGGGACCTTGACAGGCTTGAGAAGTGGGCCCATGTGAACCTCATGAGGTTCAGTAAGACCAACTGCAGAGTCCTGCACATGGGTTGGGGCAACCCCTGGTACCAATACAGGCTAGGGGATGAAGGGATTGAGAGCAACCCTGAGGAGAAGGACTTGGGGGTGTTAGTTGATGAGAAGCTCAACATGACCCAGCAATGTGCACTTGCAGCCCAGAAGGCCAACTGTATCCTGGGCTGCATCAAAAGAAGCGTGACCAGCAGGTCAAGGGAGGAGATTCTGCTCCTCTACTCTGCTCTCAGGAGACCTCACCTGGAATACTACGTTCAGCTCTGGGGCCCCCAACATAAGAAGGACATGGACCTCTTGGAGTGGGTCTAGAGGAAGGCCACGAAGATGATCAGAGGGCTGGAGCACCTCTCCTATGAAGAAAGGCTGAGAGAGTTGGGGTTGTTCAGCCTGGAGAAGAGAAGGCTCTGCAGAGACCTTATAGCAGCCTTCTAGTACTGAAGGGGGCCTACAAGAAAGCTGGAGAGAGACTTTTTAGCAGGGCATGTAGTGATAGGACAAGCGATATGTCTTTAAAGTGAAAGAGGGTAGATTTAGATTAGATATAAGGAAGAAATTCTTCACTATGAGGGTGGTGAGGCACTGGATCAGGTCACCCAGAGAAGTTGTGGATGCCCCATGCCTGGAATTGTTCAAGGCTAGATTGGATGGGGCTTTGAGAAACCTGGTCTAGTGGAAGATGTCCCTGCCCATGGCAGGAGGGTTGGAACTAGAGGATCTTTAAGGTCCCTTCCAATCCAAACCATTCTATGATTCTATGATTCTATGACAAATCATTCTTTATTGAGGTAACCTCAGCTAAAACCCATGTAAATACCTCTACTTTTTCTCAGTGTTCAGATACGGGTTTGGATTCAAACTCTGTGGGAAGGAAGAGAGGCAGGTTTGTCCCAGTGCCAACGATAACCTGAGAAGGAATCTTAGACAGGCAAATCCATGGACTATTTCTTTTGTCTTCATTTGTATTACCTTTCCATTTTCCTTTGTACTTTGCAAATAATGCCAGTCTTGATGTCTTATCTTGATATCTTTATCTTACCACCTCCCCAGATCTCTTTCACCTCCACCCTGTACTGTTAATTCTGTTCTTCTAGAATCTGACTTCCTTCAAATCCTTCACCAAAACCCATTTCAGTTGAAACATCAGAAGATCCCTCCAAATTATAATGTTATATTTACAAGAAATGTCAGCACATGGACTTGGTTAGAATGAGTCATCATATGATTAGATTCTTGACAACCCCTTTAAAGTTTTCCCCATACCCCATCTGTCTAATCCCTTGTCCCATCCGATCATCATATCTGTCTCATAGAAGGCTGCAAAATCTTCAGGTAGGTATCTTGTCCTTTTATCCACTTCTGTACAGAGTTAAGCATACTTGTCAATGATATTCACTGAATAATGAGGCCTCCTAAGCTTATTTGTCCAGTTATTGTACTGGAATGCAGTACAAGCTTCTTAACACAGAGCTTGAATAATAATCAATGTATATCATCATGTAAACAACACAATCAATACATAATTCTACAGCTTTGAGAATCTGGATGAACTCTTAGCTTCCTATATAAAATCTCCTGATAACTTCATTACAGTTTCAAGTAATATAAATTACATAAACTGCCCTACTGACTCACTTCAAGGTATGACAGAGGATGCTGTTCTGTAAGTAGCTTGCAAGAGAAGGATCTACTTTGATAAGCTTGTAATATATCTTGGATTTAACACAGCAAGGAATGACAAAGTGAAGCCGTATTAGAGGCCAATGGCTTTAATTATAAAATGTACCTTGAATTAAGGGGTTGTATTGTTTATTCCCTTAAAAATAGTAAGTAATGGAAATAATATAGAGAATATAGAGAATGCACCTAGCTGACATCAACACAAAGAATAGGAGAGGCTACATATGAATGAATATGAGTGGATGTTTTATAAATATTAAAGATGTTTCTGAAATGCATAGTTTATGACCTACCTAGATAAATCATAGAATCATAGAATGCTTTGGGATGGAAGGGACCTTTAAAGGTCATCTCGTCCAACCCCCCTGCAATGAGCAGGGACATCTTCAACTCCATCAGGTTGCTCAGAGCCCCATCCAGCCTCACCTTGAATGTTTCCAGGGATGGAGCATCTACCACCTCTCTGGGAAACTTCTTCCAGTGTTTCACCACCCTCATTGTAAAAAATTTCTTCCTTATATCTAGTCTAAATCTACCTTCTTTTAGTTTAAAACCATTACGCCTTGTCCTATTGCAACAGGTCCTGCTAAAAAGTTTGTCCTCATCTTTCTTATAAGCCCCTTTTAAGTATCTAAAGGCTGCAATAAGGTCTCTGCAGAGCCTTCTCTTCTCCAGGCTGAACAACCCCAACTCTCTCAGCCTTTCTTCATAGGAGAGGTGCTCCAGCCCTCTGATCATCTTCGTGGCCTTCCTCTAGACCCACTCCAAGAGGTCCATGTCCTTCTTATGTTGGGGGCCCCAGAGCTGAACGTAGTATTCCAGGTGAGGTCTCCTGAGAGCAGAGTAGAGGAGCAGAATCTCCTCCCTTGACCTGCTGGTCACGCTTCTTTTGATGCAGCCCAGGATACAGTTGGCCTTCTGGGCTGCAAGTGCACATTGCTGGGTCATGTTGAGCTTCTCATCAACTAACACCCCCAAGTCCTTCTCCTCAGGGTTGCTCTCAATCCCTTCATCCCCTAGCCTGTATTGGTACCAGGGGTTGCCCCAACCCATGTGCAGGACTCTGCAGTTGGTCTTACTGAACCTCATGAGGTTCACATGGGCCCACTTCTCAAGCTTGTCCGGGTCCCTCTGGATGGCATCCCGTCCCTCAGGCATGTAAACTGCACCATTCAGCTTGGTGTAGTCTGCAAACTTGCTGTGGGTTCATTTGATCCCACTGTCTATGTCATTGGTGAAGATATTAAACAGTACTTGTCCCAATACGGACCCCTGAGGGACACCACTTGTCACTGATCTCCATCTGGACATTGAGCTGTTGACCATTACCCTATGGATGCAACCATCCAACCAATTCCTCATGCACCGAACAGTCCACCCATCAAATCTATATCTCTCCAATTTAGAGAGATCCTTTCTGTCTGCCTTCCTTCAAATCGTTCCTACCTAGTACTCACTTATCTGTGACTAATTTAGATGGTGAATTCCTTAGGACACAGACAATGCTCAATAAATAGTAAATAATAATTATACATACACATAGAAACAGAATAAACCTTCACTGGAGAGAATTAGATGTTTGAGGCTGCCACTAGCACAGCCACAGGGTAACATTTCCAGCAATATGTAGTATTTATCATGTTTTCAATCATAAAAATGATATTCATGTAAAATCTTCAAGCTTATCTTATTCAAGATAAACCAGTTATCCACAGTATATGGGTTCATCCTGGCTCCTAGGCCTAATTATCGCATCATATATGTAAATCATGCCTGACTTAATACTGCAGCTGTACATCAAAAAGGAAAAATATACAGTAACATGTTCCCTTGGGATAATATGTATGAACTGGAGTTCTGCCTAATTAACCTGATGTCTGAAAGGTTAAAAGGGGGGGGGGGGGGTGGCGTGATTATTCTCACTATAACTTTAAGGGTGTTTACTCATGGTGTACCGAAATACCTATAGGTGTCATTGCCCTCTACTGGATCAAATCAAAACAGCTCAGTTGTTTATCTCATGGGGTTGATAGAATTATTTGTAGAAATTTTCCTCAATTTAAAAAAGTAAGTATCAAGTCCATGTTGTTAGACAAGCAAGGATATGAATTCTTTTCTTGCAACAAACCCAAATGGCTCAAGTGGACTTACAGAAGCACAAAACCCAGAAAAGAATATAGCTGGGAAAAGCTTAAATGACCATACAATTCAATCTCCATGACTATCCTTGATGCATGTAGTAGCATCTATTCCTTTTTTGCTTTCACTTGACTTATATACAAGCTGCGCTCTTCTGCAACCAGCATTCCAGTTTGGTGTTGCTTCATCATCTGTGAGTCTCTTTATGTCGTCATTGTTTCAGTCTTCAAGCCACTGAATCCTTACGTTTTGTGCATAGATTCTCAGCAGATTGCCCTGTTATTTTCATTCTTGTCTCTCCAGCAGCATTTCTGATTTCTGCTCATCTTCGGATTCCATCCACATGACTAGATCAATAATTGTTGTTGCTGTTTGGGTTTTAATTTGCCTTTGGACTTTTGCCCTGTGGGCTTTTGAAACAAGTTTAAAGCTCTTTTTACTATGTTAATGAGTTTGTGCCCCAAAATGACCTCCTTGTCTGAGGGACACCATCTATCTTCCATTCCTTTGACATGAAACACTTCAGAAAAGAAGGAAGCTGAAAACTTTACAGGCAATATCTTCAGTTGCAATCAAATTCCACAGGTTTAAAAACAGTAAGTTTTGGACAGAAGATAAGAAAAACTCTTTCTCACCTCTTACTCCAGCTTGTTAAAGGAAACATGAGGTTTATTTAATTTGCATATCCTTTAATTTAGCCAGGTCATAACAATTATAAAATTTTTTAAAACCCAGAATTTGGGTCAGCATGGAACAGGTATAGCCACTTCTCTCCTCTAACCATCACTTTTCCTGACAATTTCAAAAAGAGAGAAGTCATGTAGGATATGAGTCTTTTCTTCAGATCCCTTTAAGGTTACAAGAGTACTCTAGAGATCACATATATGAACAGTCAGGCAATAACTTAAATACCAGTAGATAGCACTCAAAAATACATAGCATAATTCCTATTTTTTTGTAGGATAGTTGTACACTGAAGATAGTTTCTTCTATCTGTTCTTTATATCAATGTCTATTTGTGTGCTACAGAAGCATAGCGCTGTTCCAGGGTTTTCCTCCTTTTTCCCTAATAGTGAAAGTTTATAGACAAATGTGAAGGGCAATCTTGTGTATACTGGTGGCCAGATCCAATAGAATTGTGTGGAAATAGTATGTGTATGTTTTTACACTGAACTGGAAAATCTCTTTGTTTTCTGCATCTGACCTTGATTTCCAGCTGTTGATTGACCTCTTCAAAACTGACTCAACTATTTAGTCATACAGTTACAATGAATTTAAAGAAGGAATTGTACCTGTATCATTTCCATTATTTTAGCTATTGTCTGATGCTGAGTATGATGAAAAGTAATCTTTATCTTCTCAGAAAGTGTAGGGGTGACAATGAGAAAATCCTCACTACTTTTCACCCACTTCAGCTCATTTAGAAATTCTTGTAATTAATTCAGATATGGCACTACCTACTTAGCAGCTCTTTCCAAATGATGACTTCATAATCAAAATTCTAATATGAAATATATTTTAAAAAATCAAGCCCCATTTTTCAGGGGGAAACACCAGAATTTGCCTGTGCTATTTCCACTGACAGGAATCACACTGTCAATCATAATTTTGAAAAGCAGGGGCGTATGATTTACACAGTAAAGTTCATCCAGAATTAACCCAGTTTCCAAAAAAGAGAGAGTTCCAGACTTTGGCTCTGATCTAAGTTTCCTCAAAATTCAGAAATGTTGAGATCCAAAGATTTGCTTCCTGTTTATCTCTAATTGAAAACAGAATGAAAATTTCCCAATATTTCCATCAAGCAAATACACTTTATCACGAACATAAAAAAAAATCTCAAAATCAGGAAGATGACACACAATAACAGAAAATTAAACTGAAATGGATTAAAAGTTCACTCTGGATAAACATTCAAAGTTTATGAAAATTATCCAAACTATTCAGATCAGCATAATAGGAACTGATACCTTGTGAGTTCAGGCTTTCTGCTTGTTTCTGCCTAATCCAGGCTTAGTATGAGAAGGAAAAACATCAAAGCAAAGATAAAGAAATCTAGAAGAAACCTAGCAACGTTATTACTAAATTAGAGCTATTCTATCTATCTATATGATGAGATTTATAAAGTAATACTATTAAGCAATTACTTTTTCACTTATGGTTAAGAAGTCAGCGAGTAACTTAATGAAGTAGTACAAGCTACATGGAAAAGGCTGGAAGCAGAGCAGTTTGGAGTTGCCATAAAGATGCTCAGCTTCCCCTTTCTTTCAAAAGATTGACCTCAAGGTCATGCCCTTTTTTATGTTATAGTGGATCAGCAACTTTTCAGCATCAAATTATCAATGTTTTGTTGTATGACATCATTTCTGCAGTCCCATCAATGCCATGAGTCTAATTCAATTATATGGTCATCTTCTGCATTCAGTGGACAGGTCACATTATTTCCAAGGGGCAAACTTTAAAATTTTTTGCAAACTTCAGGACAAAAAGGTGAATCAAGATCTCATACGTACAAACAAGACACAAGTCTACTCTTCCCTACATTTTGCAGACTATCTAAGAAATTGTCCTGTTTAGTACTTTTGTCTCAGGTCATATACATCCCAGAGTTTATCACATAGAGATCTCTGATGGAAATACAAAGAGTGGTATGAATGAGGTGTGAATGGAAATATCTGTGTGGGAAAGCACCAGAAGAAACCATACTGAATGGCATATGTTGACATCCAAAGCTACAACTGACAGCAGTCAGAACAATAAACCTGGAGGAACATGGTATTTCCATAAAGACTTGAAGGCCTGTACTCCAATAAGGCCACAGCACAGATGAGTTACCAACAGAAGATTTGTGCAGTGATAGCAAGAGGGAGGACGCAAAGTTACAGCCCTTTGTCTCTGCCATTCCTCTTCCTGCTGTCCCAAGAAGAAGCCAGGCAGCCATAAATGTACTCAAAACTAGGGAACAAAACCAATAGCAATTTTGATTAAGACACGGGCAAACTGAAGTGACTTCAATGAAGGGCCACCAAGTTGCTCAAGGTGGGAACACTTGCCCTATGAGGAAGGACTGAGGGAGCTGAGCTGCTTCAGCCTGGAGAAGATCCTTTCCCTTAGGCTTTGGGATGGGCCTAACAGCAGCCTCCAGTGCCTCCAGGGACATTATCAAGAAGGTGGAACCAGACTCTCCACAGGGGTGAACAGCAGGAGGATGAGACAGCAGGCATAAACTGAAACAAAACAGGTTCAGGCTGGATATAAGGAAAAGCTTTTTCCCCATGAGGACAGCTGGGCATTGGAACAGGCTGCCCAGGGGTGTTGTGGCAACACCATCCCAGGAAGATTTCAAACCCCAACTGGACAAAGTCCTGAGCAACCTGGTCTGACCTCAGATCTGACCCTGCCTGAGCAGGAGATTGCTCTTGAGACCTACTGAGGCCTCTTCCAGCCTGAATTATCCTATGATCCTACAATCCTGTAAGACTTGTGAAGATGGAGTAAGCAAGATTCTAAGGCAACAGATCACCTTAAGGGTGTATCCAAAAACCAGTTTGTTGCTGCCAGTCAAGAGTAACCCAAGAAACGAAGTGAGGACTAGTTAGCTGGTGTCTCTTGTCCTCCATGTCTCTCAGAAGTGATCCTGGCCAGACCACTTCATGTCTTGGTGCTTTTAAGTATGTGGGTGTGAGAGTATGAGTGAGTGAAATCAATGAGAACATGAGGATGAGTGAATGAAATCAGTTTTGTTATAAACATTACCTTCCCCTTTCAGAAGCTTATTCATTAACTTCCCACAGATGTCCTGTTCCTAAGAGACATGATGGATCTGAAAGTGAGAAGGTTTTACAGGGTATCACATTTATGGCAGAATCTCTGTATTGTAAGACCAGTAATTTCACAGGAAGGTGCATCAGACTTAGCTCTAAGACCTGTTTTCTTTCAAGAGAAACAGAAAGAGGAAAATGTTCTTATTTTTTGGCCATTTTAATTCTCTTGCTACAATGGGAAGCACACCTAGCTGTCACATGGGCCTCTGTTGCCTTTTGTAGGAATTGTATTCAGAAGTGACAAGCAGACATGTAGAACCCAAGCAGGAGCACCTCGGACTATGGCCATTTTCATTTCCCATGGTATCATGCATAGTCCGGAGGCAGAAGAATGATGAAATCTTTCTTAAAGATAGTGCTGGATGTAGAGTGTGGATTTCACAAAATATTCATATTATTTTAAGAACAGCAGAGGTTTGTGAAGGAAAACAAAGAGATCGATTAATTTTCTTGGAATAGCTGAAGAGGTTTTCTTTCACAAAAAGTAAGTTAATTTAGTATACCTCTGTAGCCTGCCTTTGTGGTCAGCAGAGAGAGAAAAGCTCCCTAAGAAAGCTCTAAGCCTTGGGCTTTATCTTGACTTCAGCAGAAACCTGGGGAGACTGGTGCTTTATTGACAACCTCCTAGATGGCTGGTTAGTAACAGCCAGCATGCAGATTATAGCAGGAGGTCATGACGAACAGAAGAGTTGGAAGCTCTGCCACTATCTGGGAAAGAAGTATCACTATGAAACAAACTTGAGGAAAGAATCAGCAGAGGATGTAAGTTGGGAAAAGTGTCAACAAAACCCAAATATAGGCCAGAAAAATTACTAGCGCTAATAGAAAATTGACTTTAACTTGTTGACACTAGGCACCTGGATTAACCCAAAGGTGAACATATTCTCACATGGCATGTTCTACCTTCTGCCACAATATTGCAAAGTCAAGAACTTGTACTCAGAGGGCTGAAGGTTAGGTTCAAGGCTTCTTTGGGTTGGTATGGATGCTTTGCTATTGCTTGTTAGACTACAGAGAAAATAATGACAGTGATGGTATCACATCACACTAGAGGTTGGATTCAGGTCTCAGTTCAGACAATTACCTGTCAACATTTAACTGTCTTAACTACCAGTAAAGGCAGAGCTAGTTAGCACAGTTACTGGAATCTAGAGCTAGACTTAGAAATTTGTAGGTGCATGTAAACATAAGCTTATTAACCTGCAAGATGAATTCCACCGTATATGTCAGTCAACTGGATGCTATGAGTGTTGAGTGAGTCTGTAGACCATAAAGGACGAATCAAAATGTAAAGACATTTGAACCATTATATAATTTTAACCCCTCTGGGAAAATGGCAAACAATATGAATGTGCAGTTTTAAAACAACAGTACTGGGTAACAGGGAAAAGGAATCATGACAGCTTTTCTGAGAAACTGAAACAGTAAAGCAACATACAAAAAGAGCATCCTGTTCTGAACACCTTCTATGTAAACCCAGACATAATTAAAGTGAGGAAAAAGAAAAGATAAAAGTTAAAATAATTTGCCCAAACATGCCCATATTTCAATTTACTGAAAACATATCCATATTCTGGAGTTGAGGAGTATGTAAGAACTGTGATGGAACAGAAGTTTTAGAAGACGAACTGGTTTTGGGAGCATAAGAATATACATGGACTTGGTCTGGGAGTGTGAGAAACATGTAAGACGCTGTGGCAGGCAGCAAACACCAGAGTGCTCATTAGCAAAATTCTGCTTTAAAATGAACTTACAGAGACACCCAACTGTTGAACATGTTTAAACTACCACTGAATAAGGAGACTAAGCTTGAGCTTAAACATTTTCTGAAATCAAGTCTGTGAAAGATTTGATACATACTTGGAAATTACAGGAATGGACAGAACAGAAATGTGCTGGAGAAAAAGCTGATAAATATCAGAGACAAACTGAGCTTGGCAGAGCAGGTCCTTAAAAAGGAGAATTGTACTGACAAGATCCTTAACTTCCAAAGTGCCTATATTTTAACAGTCTGTGCCTTTCAGAAATATATTCAAGATGCACAACATGAATATCAAACATGAAGTCTACTGACGCTTGATATTTTGGATTGTGAATAAGCATCCTTTTCTACAGTGTTTTAGAAAATTTTAGTAGGTGTTATTTTCTAAAATAAACAGGAAACTAAAAAATATCTCCATTTATTCAATGATCCTTTTAGAGAATAGATTAGATCTATAGCAGTGATTTTCTCTACAATGTAATTTATTTTATTTCCAATTTTATTTGATTGCATTAACCAAGAGAATGACTTAACCAGAAAAAATGGTGAAAAGAAAATTAAAGCCAAGTTCTAGATGAGTAATAGCTTGTTATCCAACAGCATGTTTTTGAAACAGATCAGTTTACTAAAAGATTTTATATTCTTTGAGAAGATAAGTGAAAATGTTATCAACACCTTCCATTTCTAGCTGATGGATTTGAGACTGATGAGAAGTAAAGACCATTCAAATACTGGTGGCGGGAGATAGGAAATATGATGACAAGCTGGAGAACTATATTAAGCAATGCAGGGGAAGTAAACTGTGATAAGACAGATAACAAATATAGCTATCCCCACAACAGGTGAGTGAGCTGATCAAAACATATGAACTAGAAATAAAGGAGTAGAAGTGTGGAACTACTGCTGTAATATAGTGGGAAAACAATCCAGCTATGAAGCAAAATCTTTTGAGTTCTAAAACCCTATGAAAACAGGTAAGATTAATAATATGGAAAAAATAAAGCCTCATCATCAATACGCTATGGGCCTCTTTCTGAGCTGTTTATTCAAGGTTTTACTGCCCCTGCCTGTAAAAGGAAGAAAAAAGAAGGATAGGGAAAAAAACCCAACCTTATCAATTCTTTCTCTCTCTGCACAGGCTGACAGAGAGTTGTATGTGCTTCCAGTTAAAGAGAAGCTGCAATGCCAAAACCCCTGAGATCCACACAGCCCCTGGGACTGGCAGCAGCACAAGGCCTAGCACAGACAGGGGCTTTTTTCACACTGGCTCTGCAATGCAGTTGCTCTTTTCATATAGAGGAGTGGGAGGAGGATCACTTTTGCCCTCCCAAAATGTGTGTCAGGACTGAAGATTTGCCCTTTGAACAGAATAGTCATTAGTTTGATTCCCTGCCACTATTTAGTTCTGAGACCAAAAAAATGTATTCACTTTTTCCTCTAATCCAGTTGTGATTAAATATTGTCTGTTATAATCCCAGTTCTTCAGTATGATCTACAAGTGAGTAAATACAATAGCCCAGTCAAGAAGGTAAACATAAAGGTGGATCAGGAAAATGCAGGTCATGGAAGTCAAAGCTCTGTGAGGAGGTGAGAGATGAAGGTTAAGATGAAGAAAGAAGAAGATGAAGAAGAAAAGCAGATGAAGCATAAAAGAATGGTTCCTTAGCAGGGGAACTTAATGTTTATTTGAAATTCTAGTTTTAAAGGGCTGGTGAAAGAATGATATCAAAATTTTAGGGAACTTTTTTATTAGCTGACACTATTTTTATGCTGCATTTTCATATGTTTACATATTTGTAAATAAGTGCAACTGTATATAAAAATACATAATAAGTATAATTAAATAAAATGTAACTTTAAATAAAGCTTCTATGGATACATAAACATCGAGAATCATCTTCAGAAAAAAAAAGAAGTCTGTCTATATGTGTTTTATTGTGATATAGCATACAATTTCTTGTAAAACAATTGGAAATAAGAATTTCTATAATAGAATCATATTTTTATATGATAGAATTATAGAATCTTTGAGTCTGGGAAGCACCTCTAGAGATCACCTAGTCCAACACCCCGGCTTGGAGCAATGTCAGCTAGAGCAGGGTGCTCATGGACCATGTCCAGATGGCTTCTGAATACCTCCACAATCTCTCTGGGGTACCTGTTCCCATGTTCAAACACCCTCACAACAAAAAGTTTTTTCTTACATTTAAATGGAATTTCTTGTTTTTTCAGCTGTGCCCAATTACCTCTTGTCCTGTCACTGATCACCACTGAAAAGAGCTTGGCTCTCTCTTTACCCCACCTCCCACCCCCATCAGGTATTTATACACATTGGTAAGATCCCCCGAGCCTTCTTTTCTCAATGCTGTACAGTCCCAGCTCTCTCAGCCTCTCCTCACATGATAGATGTTCCCATCCCTTAATCACCCTTGTGCTCCTTTGCTGCACTCACAATATCACCTAACAGCACCACAAAGTATAAGTGTTGTTTGACTTCAGCTGGAGTAAAGTTAGACCAAGACTCCATGCTCTTAAAATCCAGCCATCTCTTCCTCAAAACATGTAAAGAGTATGGCCTTACACTGGTATCAATCACACATCTTCTGGGAATGAACCAAGACTCTTCCCAGTGGTGTGTTTTACTTCAGAGACCGCAGTCATATTCTGCTGTCTTCCATCATCTTGTTTCAGATGGCGACTTGACTAATTTCTAAAAGAAAATTTTAGTGACATGGGTTGGCTGATGAAATGGAAGGGATTCCTCCATGTTCAATGCAGATGCAACTGGGTTTTTTAGTTTTGATTTTTTTGCTGTTTTAATTAATAGTAAAGTAATAGAAGAATTCAGAGATAAGGGGGCACCTGGGGAGGGTTCCTTATATCCCTGTCATTTGTTTTGTGAATGCTCATGTCTAATGCATTCCTGTGTAGTGGCCCATGTTCAACAGGAGGGGTGGACTCTACTTCACCCATACTGAGGGCAGCAGTGCTAGATGGAGGTAGGGTCATGGGTGGTGCGTCTGGAGGCCCGACCCTGGTCAGGCCAACCAGGCTCCAGGGAACCGAGGCTGCAGGTGACTCACCTGATCACCAATTCATGGATGTGACAGCAGGTACCACCACTGCCTTACCCAACTTGAGTAAGTCAGGCTTGTTCTGAGCATACTTGGCACTGTGAGCTCCACAGAGGACTAAAATACAAAGATATTTCTTTTCTGAACTTCAAAAAGCCTCTAGCAGGAGGTGAGCTGTCACTGCAGTAAAGGTAAGGACCTGGTCCAACATGACCAGGAGCACAGTTTTAAACTCATTATAGCATTTCTACCTGAAACTTCATATGCCAAAGGTGTTTGAGATGCCTCCACACACTGAACAGGGTTTCTTAAACAACACTACTGAATTTAGGCTCCTGAAATTCTGCTTAAGAGAACTCCAGGCATGCAAATATTTTATTGAATGATGGTTCTTAGGGCCCAAAATCCATCTGTAAAATGGGGATAACTGTACACTACCTCCCAGCAACTAAATACAAAATCTCTCAATAACATCTCCCTCTCAGGACCAGAATGAATGTCATTCAGAGTGACAGTACAAGGCACAGGCTGCCTCCTAAGTGGAAGTCTACTTAAAGCATTCACGAAACCCTGGCCTTGGAGCTAAGATCTGCTAATGCCCAAGAGAATTTCTTGGGCCAATCTCTAAATGCTGCAACACTGACCGCTTAAATCTGTACGGGGAAAACAGCAAATAGACAGCCAAAACACTGCTCCCAGTCTTCCTCTCCCTCCCCTCCCCAAGACTGTGAGAGACATTTCTCTGAGAAATGTCATCCGTGACACAGAACTTCTTTAATTAAAGATGACAATTCAAGTGAGGCAGAATGGGATGTTATATCTCCCAGCTTGCCATTTATAATTGTGAGTAGGTCAGTCACAGAGCTGTGTGCTCTAGAATCCTGTTTTCCTTTCCAATATTTAGTATTGAATTGGAGAGTGGGTTTAAAGTAATGTTTTCTGTATTAGATTTTGCCTTTCATATTAATTCCTGTCAGTTGCAGTGACACTTGTATGCAAGAGCACATTTGATCAGCTACAGACTTCCTCGTTGCTGAGCTAAGCCAGAAAAACCCTCCTGACTGCAGCAGAAATGTTAACAATAATCCTAGAGAAATCATGTGTTGCTAGCACTTAATGGCTAGCTCTCTGATTAACAACCTGAGGTAAACAGAGGGCAGTTAATAACATAAACCACTGTGGTTTATAATATCAATAATGCCACAAAACGACCGAGTTTTGGAGGACTATTGCTGATATAAAGTATATACAATAACTTAGACTAGCAATGTTATACATTTAAAGGAAGAAAGATGGGCTGGATGCAACATCAGTTGTTCCACACCATTAACAATCCAATTTTTCCTTTCAGAATACAGCTTTTTTGGCTATGTTTACAATTTTACTTTTGGATCGATACAAACTTTATAGGGCAGGATTTTTTCTCTGCTTCTCTCACAGCAGTAAGAAATGCCAGCACAGTCAATATGCAGAATTGCCTGGCTCAGCACCAGAGGAGATAGTGCTAATCAAAGTAACAGCAGCAAGACTTGAACCAGCCCTTAGAAGGAGAAGGTATTACAGACTAATTCATTAATCTGTTAAGCCCCTGTGTCAGCGAGAAGTATTCTCTTTAGTCGAGTGTCCTTAATAGGATATATCAGGCTCTGAACCTGCGGCAGTTCAGTTTTTAAGTCCAGCAAAAACTACCAGGACAGGAATCTGAAATGTAATAAAAACATTTGCTATATATATGCATCTGGGCATCATCTAAGCAATCTCTACGGCTGAATTAGTTATAATCAAGTTACGTCTTAGCAACTACAAAATATGCTAATTTTTTGCATTTGGATAAATGATCACTAGAAAAATAGGCAGAAAAATAACAATTATATAACACCAATTGCCTACTATTATTAGCCACACACTAAATTCATGGTGCAGTCTCTCCTAATAATCGTGAAACCCATCTCTCCATATCCATAGCAGGAGTGACGACGCCAGGAAGCAGCATGTTCTTGGAAGTACACTAGGTGGTGGGACCCTCCGCAAGGCGCCAAGAGTCAGTTAACCCATTCACAGTTCTATGGTAAGATAATATTAGTAAGCCCTTTCAAATGCTAAAGAATTCAAACTAGATGAAAATAATCAGGTTTCACTGAGGAGCCAAGAAGGAATAGGCATTTTGTCTCCCAGTCTTTGCACTCCGAGATGGAAAAGCACAGACTGTATTCTGTAAAGCCAAAGTTTTGCCTCAGTGTCACATAAAATAGATCTGATGAGAATTTAAAGGAAAAGCTGGGGTGGTTTATTATTTTATTTTTGTTCTGCTTGTAAACTCTGAGAGCCTCTAGAAAGATGGACAAAATTTTGCTCATGCTTTTAATACAAACCAAAAAAACTGCCTCTGGCTGACACCAGTGATGGAAAGTTTACACAAAAGGATTTTGTTTCAGAAAGTTTTCAATTTCACAAAAAAAAGGATTATCTATTGGAACCTGAAAAACAAACTTGCATATGGCTGAAAGAGGAGAATAACAGCTAATATTCCACACTGCATTCAGTGACTAGAATACCATTGTTTTCTAAAATTTGCTATAGCAGAAAATGGAGAAATTACTGGGGTGGCAGCAGCAGGGACAGAGACGGGGAACTTTTTTTCCAAATAAGAGCTACCATTGGGTTTTTGGTTTGTTTGGTTTTTTTTTTCCAAGGTATTTGCATTGAAAAATGAGGTGAAAGAAAAGAAAAATGTTTTTCACTTTGGGACTTTCAAAGAGAAAACTGAACATTTAGGTTTTCAATGAAAACTCTTTTTTGACAAAATTTAAACAAAATGTTTCCTTTCATACTGAATTATTCTGAAAGAGGAGGAGGGTAATTTCTCAAGCAGCTCTACTGACAATGAAATTCTTCAGGATTTCACAACATTGCTTCCTACTGTGTTTCCTCCAACTCCAGAGAAAAACAAATGCAAAGATTTGCAAAGCATTAAAAAAATGGCAGGAGTATGATTTATTGTACTACGCATGATTTAGAGCACCATGTTTACTCCAAGCTGGTAGCACATCTGCAATGGCATTACATGACTTTTCTCAATAAAAGAAAACACTGGCAGGAAGCAATTATATAGAAAGGCCCAGTAATATAAGGCATGTAGCCTTTAAAAATAGGAGGCATTAGTTCCTATATAAAAGTTAAATCAAATCATGAGGATCACACTGTAATTATTCTTTTTTCAAATCTTGTTAAGTATAAAGATTACTGATACTTGGGAGGCAAACAGCAGGGACATTAACAGCAGTGGCAGTTTCGCGTTGTTTGTCAAATTCAGAAATGAACCAAATATTACCCCCGTTCTTTCACTGCAGTTTACCTGATTAATCTGAACCTAACCAGCACCTCTCTCCTAGATGCCTACGTAAGAATGGCTAAAAGGAAAACAAAAAACCTCGCTCAAAAATGTGCCTTACTGAGCTTCTTGTGGCTCCTGTTGCCAAGGAAACCCGAGCAAATTCCTCTCAGAGAATACCCTGAACTGTTTAAGCCAGCCAGGCTTCAACTTGGTATCAGGAAAGGAAACAAAGACTGAAAACAAACAGGACAACATGGTTGTAAAGACCATTGGGGCGAGAGAGAAAAATAAACTACAGGATAAAGCATCTGCTAGTGAAGAATATCTTTCATTTAGGTCAAATCAAGGCTTTTCAATCTCTGTCTATTATTCCTCCTCTAGAGGAACCCGTTACTTCAGACAAATGTGAGAGAGAATAGGTCTCTTGTTTCAGTTATTGAGTTGATGGTGTTACAAATCATCTGTCTTTTGGAAAACCATCTATTAGTGTTCTCTGATCCTTCATGAAAAGGAAGCTGATTAAAATTATTAACAAAATTATCTTCCACTTTTTATTTTGAAGTGTGATCCTGGCTCAGAGAGGAACAATATCAGTAATTATCACTGGTTTAATCAGATGCCTTTTGTACAGTTTTCTCTCTTCCTCTTCCCTCCTCCCTTTCCTATTTTATTTTCTGCTTTTTCTGATTATAAATCTCAATGGTTTCATTAAATGTTTAGGGCCAAATTCTGGCACTTTGCAGAGCTGGCAAGAAAACAGGCATATATTGATGTTGCAAAAGCATCTATATTACAAGCCCATGTCCTGGCCAGCACAGACCCTGCACACTTCATATCCCTCCTCTACAGCATCATTCCCTGAAGGGGTCATTCATTCCAGGAGCAAGAGTTGATGCATGGGTTGGGGTGCTTAGAGCCTTGTGTGCACAGCTTATAGACTGTGACGATCACATCTTCTGACCTTCTGGGCCCACCCTTTCTATCCTCATCATCATTGTATGGGAGCACTCCACTGCCCTGGAACACACCTCGGTGGACGCGTCGCAGCCATGTGAGACACTATGCTTGGGCTGAGCTTTCTCTGTCGCCTCGGTCTGAGGAGCAGGAGGGCCAAGGTGGACGAATACCTGAGATCAGACCACTGGCACTTGCAAGGGGCAGGAGGAAGAGCTCTAACCATCAGGGGTAGCTCCTAAGAGCTCTCATGCCGGCTTAAATCAGGTTTACACCACAGGTTTCAAAGAACTTTTTCTGATGTAATAGAAAACCAAATAAAGGCAATCCAGTCTCAAATCAACAGAAGAAACCTTCTGAACTCATGCCTTTTTCTGCCAGGCTCACAGCAACAGAGTCTATAAAGCATGGGGTGCTCATAAGATGTAAAGCAGTCAAGGATAATTCAGCTGCTACTTGGAATAATAATTAAAAATGAAAGAACAAGTCTATAAAAATATGTTTAAAAAATACATTTAATTAGACCTCTCTCTGATCCTCTAGTACCATGGCAGAGGACTTCTGAGGAGCTAGAAAAAAAGGGGTAAATCACAGTGAGTTTGGGAGGGATGCCATAAGAGAGCTGGGAACTGAATTGAAGAACTGCTGAGGCTTCCCCAGAGGCCTTAAATAGTCACTTGCCTTGCTTATGCTGCAGTCCAGACTTGGCATTTTCCACCCTTGCTTTAATGTTATTTAAATAAATATAGAGGGTTTTTTTCCCCTCTGTGAATTTCCTCAAGGTTTTTTAGATAGCAGATAAGAGCAAAATGAGGAAGAATGTGAAAGAAGCTGTGTCAGAGAAGCGTGTGAGAGTTGGCAAGAAATCTTTGGCGCTATTGTGATTGACCAGCTAAGAATGCAGTAAGAGCCAAACAGCCCTCTCTGTGGATTATTTCTGCACAGGGTATTTGTGAGTTTGTGCTTATGGAATTTCTGCCTGATCCTTCCATTGGGAAGATGGGATTTGCTCTCCACGTGGATTGGGAGGAAAGTTCAACCGCCCAAGCCTTCAGTTCCTGGCAAACTTGTGTATGGTTGGAGCCATCTATGCAGCCTGTCTGATACTGGGGGAAAAGCACATTTTTAAATACACGATAGCTAATGTGAAACTCCATCTGTATGAGTGAGAAAGGTACATTTTAAACACTCAATAGTCAGCAGGTTTTGAAGTACTGGAAGCATATTTCACTTCTAGCGTATTTTAAAGATTGAGGTGGAAATGTCTTGTCTATGCAAAAATCTCTATTAGGTGTTGGTTAAATACATCTATAATTAAATATACTATTTTTTAACATAATTTTCTGCATGCAAAACTAAACTAAAATTCATAAGGGAAAAGTCAGAGTCAAAAAACGCCGTTTCTAGTCCCACCCATTCAGAACCATATGATAGCTATTCCGCTGCTTTGGCTGCTGTAGCTTATAAGACATGCCAGGATGTGCTTGATAAGAATGCTCAGAAACCATTCACAGTGATACTAAACTCATCCTACATGCTCTGCTGTATCTGGAAGCTTTCAGTTCTCCAAGCCCTGTGGAAGCTCTAAGTAACCAACAAGCTCCCATGAAATCTCTGCCTCGTGGCTTTTAGACAACCCTCCTGAAGAAGGAAAGGAGACATAGTACCAAAGAAATTATGCTGGTTTGAGTGAGAAAGGGGAGCAGTGAGACAACAGCAGCATTAACCTTTGCTACCTACAATCCTTCATGCCCACAGGATGGGGAGAGCAGAACTGTGCCCCACTCTGCCCAAATCCTCTTAATTTCCTTTCACTTGTGGACAACTCTTCCATTTTTTAACCCCTTCTCTGTTGTTTATCTGATGCTCCAAACAATCTCTTCTACCATTACATAAATTTTCCACTTGGAAACCGTTGATTTCTTCCCTAGATTATGAAACAGAGTCTTTTTACAACCAGCAAACTTTGGTTTGATAACCTCGGAAATTCTAACCTGAAGCCTGAAGAGGATCCAAACTACTGAGTTTAGAGTGTAAACTACTCCTCAATGGATTTCACTGAGTGGAATAGGGTGTGCCATACCTGAAGCCACCATTGAGTTTCTCATGAATAACACCTGGAAGGAGAACTGTCTGTAGTTCTCTCCAGCTCTTCTTTCCAGCCCACCTACCCCTACCACCCTTTGCTGGTATCAGCAGCTCTATGCAGCTCTTCCACTCCCTTGGAGGCAAGTGGTGCTACTGTATCTGGCCATCATGTAGGTCATAATATCTCTCTTTTACCTAACAGGGAAGCTGGAAGCATCGTTGAGTCAGATACTAAAATCTTTCTTGTGAGCGGCTCGGCAGCTAGGGTAGCTCTCCTTTTTGTGACTATATTCCCCCAGGAGAGCCATTCTAAATTCAATTTTAGCGGAACAGAAGGAATACCATGAGTGCTGGAGATGTGCGGGAGCTGGTCACAGACAATGGGCCTCCTTCATGCAAGGCATGACTGGAGATGCAGTCACTTTGGGATCAAAATGTCAAACTCCTTTTGATGACATGAACTTTTCTGACAAGTTTGAGGCACACGGCATTTCCACTCCCTCACATGCAGAGTGAAACAGGAACAGAAACAACAAGGGAGTTCTTTGTTGAAAATGAAAGAGGATAGGAAGGAAAGGAAACATGAGATCCATTTTAAATCATTGGAAGCGTTCAGCTGTCAGGAGAAAGATGCTGTAAAAAGACCACGTAAAACAAACATTGTTATCCTAGTTACAGAAGGTCACTTAATCCTTCTTATTGCTGGTGAACCTCAAAAGCATGGTTTCTACATGTTTTTAGTATAACAATTGCTTAAAACTTGTTTAAAGATTAAAACCACAAGTCCTTTGGGAAAAAGTACTGATGCACCTTATTCAGTCCAGGTACGTATTCCGGGACATGTATAGCCTGGAGCAAAGAGTGGAAGTGGCGTGGAGCAGGGTGGGCAGTGGCACGTTTCCTAACCTCCCCAGCAAGTTCTCAAAGAAGTAGGTCTGAAGCATTATCTGACATCAGCACATATCTAGTATCTGCAGTTTTAATATGCTGTTTATATGTATTTATTACGCTAGTTGGAAGTCGGAAGCACTGTTATTTAAGTGCTGTTTGTCTTCCTTTTTCTTTATTACTTCAATCAGTAAGATTGATCTTAATTAAAAGTCTAAAGTTCAATGATCGTTTAAAAAGGAGTACCTATAGCTTTGATAGCCTCTTGAAAAGGATACCTGCATTTTGTTTAAAAAATGAGAATGCTGTAGTTTTTGTTTTATTTTGCTTATTAAGTTCTATTTCTATGCCTGGCTTTAAGCGTTACCTTCTTAGTGAAAACAGCTGTGCATGTTTCTGATAAGCTAATGCTGTACTGAAGTCCCAAGTGTATTCTCCTTGGGCCCTGCAATGCGTTACAATCCAACACCTAATAACAAAGTTCATTTTTAACAGTACGTGACAACATGAAATAAAACTGGTACTTTTTAAGTTTACAACTGTGTTGTATGATTACAGATTTATGTAGGATTTTAATGTAGCTTAATGCAGCAAAAAAAATGCAACCAAGGTGTTAAGCACAACAGAAAATATGACAAAGGTCTTCTTTCCGGGTATGGCTCCATTTTAATTTGCTCCTAAAAAATACGGATTTCACAGTGCATAGAAATTTAGTATTTATTTCAGCCATATTTTCCATTTCCAATACTTAGATGTCATAAACCCAGTGAATTAAGGAAAATGCAGCAGAGATATCAACCTCACAATGGCTGGATTCAGGCCATTGTATGAATGGCCTATCCTCATCTCAGAAATGAACCATTTTACAATAAAGGCCAAAATTAATGGAATTCCATGGTACAAATCAGGGAGCTATATTTGTGCACATTTTTCCATAGCTTTCGATCTCTACAAAAAACACCAAAGGAAAATTTTAGTAGTCATATGTTGTCAAGATCTGAGTCCCCACAGTAAAGGATGACCCATTAGCAGTAACCATAAATAGTTCTTCAGGGCAGATTGCTCTTGTGATGGCAACACAGACCCTGGGAAGGCTCAAAACCTGCGTCTTTGCTGCTTTTCCAGTCACTACTTTGCTCTGTGGTGGAGAACCACTTACCCTGCTTCGTCTGTTGAAACACTGATATCTTTAAATAGCCTGGAGACTCTCATCTTTGTTCAGCCTCATGGCAGCCCATCTTAGCTTTTGTGTCTAAGAGAATTTCACATCTGTTTATGATGGTGCAGGCCTCAACATCTTCTGTTGCATATTCTGTTTGCATATTTTGGATGCAGAAAATATTTTAATTATTAATTTAGGTAACAATTCCTTTTTTAATCTCTTATTCAAGATGTCAGAATGAAAAGAAAATGCAAATTAGCAACTTATTTGTACATTCGTTGTTTATTCTTCCTCAAACAATAATGTGGGCTAATTCTGCATGGGGCTTTCATTTTGCTTACTGTATTTGTCAGTCATTTTATGTTTGACTGGAGTCAGCTACAGGAGAAAAAGCTATATCATGCATTTAGGAGGATCCGAGCCCATTTTGAGCTATATACATCCTTTTGGGAAAAAATTTCTGTATTACTAACAGAAAAGACAGTGTATTTACAGAATTTTCACTCTCTTGTTTGGGGATTTTATACTCTTTGTGTATGGTGTCGCAACCTCTGTTGCTGACACTTGAATAATTTATGTGCAAATCAAGATGTGCAGAATACTTCTGTAGGGCACAGCATAATTCTGTGTCTGGGTCATGTGGTCAAAGCCAAGATGCACATAGCTTTCATGATAAGTGAATATTGAGCCCAAAATATTAACACACTAAAATGTTTTTGAGCAGATATTCTGTTTATTGAATCATAGAATCATAGAATTATAGAATGATGCAGTGGCTTGGTGTTCTTCTTTTCTGCTGAAATATAACTGAATATTCAAAATGCATTTTCTGGCATTTCAGGGCTGCAAATCAAGAGAAAATTACTGCAAAACACAATGCCATCCACTTGAAGCTCTCAGAAACTTTAGCATCAAAATGAGAGATACCCCTATAAAACTAGAGGTATACACTGACTGATTGCTTAACAAAATAAATAGATTAGAAATGCAATCCAGCCAGAAGGGCTTCCACCATTCATTCAATAATAAAAACCGTCTGCATATTGCGTTATGTTAGAAATAAACATGAAAGGTCTTCTAGAATGGATGTAATACACAGTAAGCAACATGGAAATTTACTTTTCCCCAGGAGGTCTATCTAATCTGAGAGACAAACATGCCTATGTCATCCATAGTCAAACCAGCCAAACAATTACACCAGGGATATATTTTCTCAAGAGGGAAATTGTACAAAAGGGTATAATGTGCAGTCTATATACATAGATCTTATTCCAAACCATGTAACCTGGGGTCTGCTCATGCAAGGAGGTCCCAGTGGGCATCAGCAAGGTGGGCAGCCTTCCCTCTCTGGTGGTATAGGAAGTGAGAGAAGAAAGGATGAGAGAAAAAGGGTGGACAGCGAAGATTCCCACCGCCCCAGTCCCAGCTTTACCCACTCTGCTCCCAGCGTAGCCACACACTGGTGCCGGTGATATGGGCTGCTGGGAAATAATGCCTGATGCCAGTGCCCAAGGGCTCTTCTGGGCCGTGAGCTTTGCAGGCAGCAGCCCCAGGCTGCCTGCTCAGACCTCTGCTTGATGAAGGTCAGTGTCTAACTTGAGCCCTTTTTTCAGTTTCACTTAGCCTACCATACCTGTTTTATCACAGGGCAGTATCACTAATGCTGCGGCAAGTATGTTTTGGTATCTGTAGTAGACGCTGCTGTATGTTTTCCCAGTAACAGGCAAGTAGGGACAAAGGTTCATCAGTGAGTAATGAATCAAATGCTAAGGTGGAGACAAGATTTAATTGTTTAAACATAGTCATTGCAGGCATGTATCAGCCTTCCCTTTGAAACATACTGAGCTACAGACGATGGGCAAGAAAATTTTGGATTTTTTCAATTTAAAGCTTGATCATATCAGCTGCTCCCAGTCTGAGCAGTTACAGGTTCTTTATTTTACTAATTATAAGAGTAATTACACCATTAGTTCTCAGAAAGTAATTTTAATAATTAGGTCAAACACAAAACGACTCCAATCTCATGACATACTAATTTAAATTGTTTGGATATTGTAATTTAGTAGGAGGAGTCAGCACTAGAGTAATTTTGGAGATTGTAAGAAGGAAAATACAGCTGGAGAAATAACAGAAGATGAATTCTCTGTCGGAGACGTTAGTTAAGTTGTTTCTTGAATGATGTTAAGTGAATAACATTAAAGCTATTTGATAGTGATGACAGATAAAATTATCATGTATTGAAAAATATATTAAAGATTTGCTTCAGAGGCCATAATTTTGAATGAGCTTACCAACCCCCTTTCTCTATTACTGTAGCAGAAGAAAACATTTTCAATTCACCCATTTAATTTTCTTGAGAAATGAATCCATTCATATCTCTGCAAGATATATGCTATTCTTAAATCCAGTTTCTAATCTTAGTTGCAACCTCATAAATCTTGAACAAAATTTACCGACACCAGGGGGCTTAGGCCACCAAAGCCAATTACACTGATGTAAAATCCATGTACGTGAGATATTTGGGGCAAAAGAAGAAGGGAAAGAAAAGGGAGAGACTGTTCAGCCCAGGAAAGGAAATTAAGGCAATGTCAAAATCACTCCAGACCTGGCTTCTAGCAGTCTTCCTTTATTAATACCTCTATCCATTCATGTCCAGACTTTTTTCTTAGAAAGAGATTTCATTCTAGCGCGTTTTTATAAGACTGCTTGCTCAACAGAGTATTTTTCAGTGAAATTAGGTATGAGTCAGTGAGGTCCTTGGTACCACATGGCCCTGGACTTTTTTTTTACTAGAAGTTAGAAACATGCCTGCAAAAGTCCAAGAATGAAGGAAAGTTATTTTCGGCCAACCATGCCTAACATGACCTGAGAGCCATCTGGTCTTGTGCCTTTGGCAGGGTGAATAGCCCAGTAGGTGCCTCACTTCCCAGCAAATCCCATATAAATCCCCACATGCCAAACTTTTCTGATCATGATGCAGCAGGAAGCCACATTTGACATCTCTCTACCCTGTCAAATTATTCAGAATTCTCCTCTCTGAAAAGAGAGAGAGCAGCCACATAGATATTGTGCATCAAACAATTCTTAAAGTCAGGATCCCACTGCCTGCATCTACCAAAAAATGGAATACAACAGCTATCTCTAAAGCTTTGCTGACATTCAAAGTTCTCTTGATTTATTTACCCCTACTGAGGGTGCAGTGGAATGGAAAAGCAGGCATACAGACTTTTTACTTCACATGCAAGGAATAGAGAAGTTGAAACTTTGAAATTCCATTTTGTGAAATGATTTTGCATTATTTTATTCAAGCAGTAAACATTGCGGTATAAGAATAATCTTTACATGGAAAACATATTCTTCCCAGCCCACAATACCCTCTTAATTTGACATTCTAAGTTAAAAATGAATGGGACTGATGGCTTGGTCAAAAAACATATATTTTTACTGACATAACAAAAGGTTGCTGGCAAGTTTCATTACATTTATTACAACTATGATCGTCTTTAAAAGCATATCAGTGAACAGTGTGATTTTAGAAATTAGAAGAAGCAGTCCTGTGGAAGTATGAGAAATTTCTGCATTTCCAATTTTTTAAATAAAACAAGTAACTTTACTCATTGGATTAATCACTACAAGACACTATTCAGAGCTTAGCTAGTATTTCCTGAAAGTTCTAATTCTTTAAAATTTGATAGGACAGATCAAAATAAATGTTACTCGCAGATCAGATTGAAAGTTTTCAAATTCTCACCAATATTGTTTCACACTTTTTTGATGGACTTTTTTTTTAAATATTTGAAATCCAAGAAAGTCTTTGAGTGATTAGTTAGAGAAGTTTATATATTTATCTCTGCAAAAATGTTCCAAGAAACAGTTTTTCTACTGCCTGTACAAAGTACTGAATTTTAAACTAACACTGATGAGACAACTGTGGTTGGAATTGTTTGGGATTTTTACTGTCTAGAAGGAATGTTAGAACTGGTGAATTTTTAAACATGTCTACACATAACAGTTATGCCATTTGCAAATCATATGCAAAAGAAATCCATTTGCATGCAGTATGGAACGTGAGATTTAGACCAACTATGAATCCCACAAAAATCCCATGTCACATTCCACAAAAATAAAGATGTTTAGCCACTGCTTTCATTGAATTAATTACTTACGTTCACAGAAACACTGACCATACTTTCAAAACCTAGTGAAAGGATCCTTCTAACTGGGTCATTATATCTCCTCTAAAATAGTTTTGCAGAATTGCATCCGTAACTACCTCAAGGCTGTTGTATTTTTGGAACAAGTGTTGTGGTCTTTATACAACAGAATACAGATTCCTTGTACATAGTACAAGGACATGTAAAAAAGGACCTTCCAGCCTGTTCCATGGAGTGGAAATCTCTCAGGGGAAAGCAGGTGGTGTTGACATCACAGCAATTTAATTTTCACTCAAGGGTTCTATAGAAATTTTTCTGAATTGCTGAAGCAATTTTTTTTCACCTCAAAGTGAGTACCTCACTTCTTGGACAACCTTGATCACACTTGGGCGCAGTATTTGCTCCTCTCTCATTCCTCAAAGAAGAAAAGACAGTTTGGCATAATAATTTTCTAATGTTGCAGCTTTCTCTTTTTGTCTCTTTCATCTGCTGCAATTTACACTGTATCAGCAGCTAGACTAAATTCTAGCCTGAATCCATCTTCTGTCTTCTTCTGGAGTCCTGTTTGCAGAAGTTTTGTTGGTAACCAAGATATGAATATTCTGAGATTCAATTTTTCACGTCTTGTGGCATAAGCTAATGTTTTTGAAATTTTAACTTCAAAATGTTCTATTTCTCTCTCATAATTGGAGCTAAATCAACATGGATTCAAGACTTTCAATTGGCAACAGACAGCAGCAGGAAAAAGTTGGAGGAACAGGGATTTCCATTAACTTGAGAGATCATTTAATCATGAAACTCTTTACCACAAAGTGTATAAGGAACCAATCAATTATAATCAAGAAGTTCAGAGGTCTTCTTAAAAGAATCTGGAATTGGAATAGAAAAAGATATTCAAAACCCTCAAGCATATTTTCAATAGAGGCAGAAGGCATGAAAGTTATTTTGCTTTTTTGTTGTAATTAATAGCTACTGAATTTTGCAAACATATTTGTGACAGACCTTTTTCACAGATTGTCATGCCTACCTTGCAAGACTTAAGGCAGATACTCCCTAAAGTCAGGGTTGTGAGGGACTAGCTCTGGCAGGAGCATTATGCACCTTCCACAATGCCCTCCCAGTTCTGCTGGCAACAAATTCCTTACTGACAGCAACTGATGGTAGAGATCTCACGAGGTTACTGTATCCAGCTCTCTCTTACTGTGCATCCTAATTCAGTTTGAGTTGCCTTCACCTCTTCACCACAGCCCCTGAAGTTTCCGTCATCACATTCTTCTCTCGTGTCTTCTAGCTTCTGGATCAACTTTTAAACTAATGCCTGTTTAATACTTTTTGGTGTGCTTCTCCCCAGTGATCAGTGTCGGTGACATACACAGGAAGTGTGTCCTGTGGCATGCTCTTTCTCCCTGCATCAGTTCTTTCTGTCCATCACTCCTTCTGTCTTTCTTCTCTGATGGTTCATGGCTCCAACAGTAGGGAAGGAAACTGTTGACTGCCTTCACCTATTTTGCTCTCCTTTCTCATTATTTTAGTTGTGGTGAGGAACGGACTCCAAGACCATTCCAGAAGAGCCTTCAAGTTAAGGTCCCATGGTTTTCCTGGAGGTCCTCAGCCTCATTTCATGTCTTTCAAGAAGAAGCATGACTGGCTTAGTTTCAGGTCCCATCTACTTTTGATCTCAAGAAGAACACCTTCTGGTCTATCCTGATGCCTACTGTAACCTCAAAGTAAAGTAGGCAAGTAAGGTCTTGAGCATGCTAGAGTATGTATACCAGGCTGGATGTTGAGTCTCCAGGTTTAGCTGCATTATATAAAACCAAATAATTCCATACTGAAACTTTTCTGGCCAAACAGACCAACTCCTCCACATTGCTAAGATATATCAAAGCACTTCTTTCTGCTATGCTTTTAAGCAAGGTCTTCATGAACTGCCAGCACCCATACCCTGAAATCTTGCAAACAACTTGACAATTATTTCAGGTATCCTACTCTTGAGGATTTCTGTGTTAACAAACACACCTAGCATTCTAGGGGAAAAAATCGGTTCATTTTGATCATTTGATAATTTCCGCTAGTCCAGAAGAAATAAAGTCATTGTTTTTTGGTGCAGCCTTGAAATACAACAGTTCCAAGTGCCCACAAGTGACTGCTTTCAGAACATTTAGTGTGACAACGTAACTGTATGCTTCAGAGCTGCAGTCACTATCCAGTTCCTCCACCATTCAGTGCAGCTGGCCCTGGCCTTGAGGCTGCAGACAGTCCTGGCCTCACTGGAATAAAGGGCTGTTTGCTCTGGCAGTTTGGGTGGGTTTATTGCAATTTCACAGTTTTGCAACAATTTTATTGCAGACTATTGTCTGCATGGGGCAAAGAGAAAGTTCAAGAGAGAGATAACGAGAACTTCTGCTGGGCTGGAGATGCTTCCCGCAGCAGTTCTCCTTTAGGTAGGATACAACATATTTAACTCTGCCATAAACGGTTCAAGATTTATTAGAAACAAGCAAATGTCATTCCCTTTACAAAGCAAAAAGTGCTTTAGTAACCTTGTAATATCACCGCTTTTGTGTGACTTCCATGGGCTCTCTCAGCAACTAAAATACAAATAGAGAAAGACAGGTTCCCTGTCCCAAGGAGCTCATGATCTAGCCTTGCAAAGAGTGTGCTGAAGGTAGTAATGTCCCAGAGAGAACGCAGAAGAGACATCAACAAAATGAAGCAGTTATGCACTGGGAACAAGTTCATATCCCAGCAAAAAGACCAGGTAGAACAGTTTATGCTGCTTTTTACATTTTGGAAATGAGAGAAACTAAAGGTTCTGGTAACTAGCTTCTTGTAGGGTTTCATGGAAGCGTATTTCTTAGTTAGGATCTCAGTGTCCCAGGATCAATAGAGTGAAGACCATCCAAACCCTTAGAAGCCCCACCATGATAAGAACATGCTTCTCAGAAGGTGACTGGTTATATTCACACTATTGTATCTCTATTCCCCCTACTTTGCCCTGGTACAAAGGAGAATAAAGTTTACTATTTTAAATGTGGGCATTGTTGTATACAGGGCCAGAGCAATGTTGCGTGAACTGCTGGTGTGCTTTTTGCCAGGCAGTTTTACAGAAGCTGGCAATAGTACAGCAATGACTTGAATCTATTTCTTTGTGCATGAATTCATTAGAGTTCACTCACATCATATTTTGAGCAATGGAGGAAGTTTTTTGCAAATTTTTAAAAGTACTTAAGAAGTGCCTTAAGTCACTGTAAAATAGTATGAAGAGTTAGTTCCTAGGCTCTCCCATATTCTGATCTATAAGAACAATAGGCCAAATTAAAAACTGAAAGCACTTTTTAGGTTAAACAGAGTTAATCTTAGCAATGAATTTGGTTTTACTGTGCCAAACTGTTGTTTGGATTTTGAGGTAAAGTTTTCTTTTGCTTAACTAATTGTTCCCTGGTTATCCTTTCGAAAAACTGGACATTTTCCATTACTCTGAACTACTCACGGTATGCTAAAATACTGGTTCATCTCAGTATCTTGTCTAGCTATGTGGGATTTATTCCTCCAGGTAGATGAAATGGAGATCATCCTATCCCTCTATTTTGTTGTTATCTGTCATTACATCTTATTTAAGAATGTAAATCCAAGTTGCTCTGTGTCCTCATTCCTTATTGCAGCTTTGCAAGTCATACAGAGCTCTCCAAATCACAATCTCTAAGTTCTGCACTTCACAGAAAGCCAAAAAAAGCTCTATCTTTCTAAAAATAAGAACAAGCCTTTCTTATATTAAAAAAAGAATGCATATGACTGCGGGCTTTGTGACTGATGTACCATATCGCATCCTATATCACATGATGTATCACAAACACATTAGGTGTAATTTCTTAGCCCATTCTCTTTCACATAATAGGATTCAATAGAGGACATTTCAGAGCAGAGGGGACTGCAGCTGAATGGATGGCTCCCTGAGAAATTCACAGTAGGACCTCTATAGCAACAGATTTTGGTGATAAAAGAAAGGTTTCTTCAAGATGGTACCTCATTTAAGGTACACAAATACTTACAGTTAGACTCTGCAATTGAATGGGGCTATCAAAGAAAACAGCAGAATCACACAGCTAATCACAGCAACTATCATCTGAGAATCCACTTAATTTACCCCATTTATTCTGACACTGGTCATTCTATTCTGCATTGGTCTTTATGGCGAGTTCATCACCATAATGTCTGCCAGTCTCAATGGCAGTGATGAAAAAGATGGTGGAAGCACCATGAAGACTAAAGTATTAAACGCTATTTGTTTACTACTGATAAGAAAAAGTGAAAGTAGTGGTTTTTAAGGTGAGGAAGCTGTAAAACACTGGCATTAAGTCTATTACAGAGCTCCCCCTAATGGTGTTTCTATAAATACAGTCATGCATTGATGGAGTTTCCAGGTGCTGCTCTTCCTATTTCTGCAGTAACGAAGACTATTCAGACCAGCTCTGTCTGAAAATGCCTCACACTGCATCCCCCTCTAAAACAGCTTATGGATACTACAGAGCAAGGCCCATATTTTTGTCATTAAACTTCCAAAATCTTTCTCATCCCTGAAGATAAATAGGCTAGTTCTGGTGGTGGTACTGAACCATGGCATTGTTGAAGGCCTCATAGAGAGGAGACAACGGAATAAATATTAAGAGCATTTGTTGGGTTGTTGTTCTTGCTGTTGCATTTTTCTCTCACTAATCGCTTTGCCATGTAGAATAAACTAGCTCATGATTTTTGATTCCTTGAGCTTGGCAATGCTGTTAACATGTAACAGAATTTGTATCTGATGATCCTCCAAAACAAAATAACTGTATGTGAAGTGACAGGGGAACTTGGTCATCAGATGCAAATTCTTCACTGCAGGCTGACAATATTGCCATGGCCAAGTACTGAAAAACCATGAGTTGGATCCCCTAAAATCACAAAATTCTCTTTAAAATCATGACTGTTACATGAACAAGCACATTTTGGTTTTGATTGTTTTTTACATTGTCTAGCGGTCCTTGGAGCCTTCAGGCTACGTATGAGTGATGCTTTCTATTTCCATATTTTTCCCACAATATATGGCCTCAAAACATTTTTCTTTAATAAATGAATACTGACATTTTAACAGAAGTCATATGACACCCTCAAACTAGGCCTTTAACGAAGACACCGAGACCCTTGCGATAAAATTGAGCTAGGGAGAACTGCATGGTCTGAGCATAGGGCTACTAAATAAAAACTTCAAATTATAATCCCGGCTGAGACAAAAATCTTTACCTCAATTCCCAGACAAAAATCTTTGCCTCTAGTTCAACTTCTGTATCTGCGCAACAGGATTAGTAGCACTTTATCCCAGGGATTAATGCATATGGTGATTTTATCATTTATCTTACTCAAATATCTTGAATGCAAAAAGACTTTGTAAATTCTATATACTATTATTCTATACTGGTTTATCCTCTAACAAAAAACACAGTCATAGTGTACATTCAGGTTTTTAATTTTCCTAACCAACACACCTAGGAACAGTTTCTTTTCATACAGCTGGGACTGTGGAAAATAGCAGTTGGGCAGCACCAAACCCAGCATTAGTGTGATGCCTGCACCCCATTTTGCAGTCAGCTCGGCCAGTCAAGCTCCTGGCGCTGGCTGTCTGGCATGGCACAGCTCTGCCTGTCAGTGCTAGTGGAATATTCCATTATATGTTAAACAATGTTTTCCAAAACAGATGAGTTATTTCTAACTGAAAACAAAAACAACAACCGAATCCCCTGCAAGAAAACTTAAATCATTTGTATTACCCAAACAGTAGGATACAGACTATCAATGCAGTTTCATTCGCAGTGCTGTTGCCAGAGCCACACCTAATGACCTCCTGCAGTGATCACTGTGCCCTAAGATGGTCCTATAAGCGTAGCCACTAATTTAGCACAATGAGCTATAGCGATCAACTTCAAATGACTAGCTAAAATAATGTGGTGAGATAATTCTGAGCCTGTGTCAGAACAACAGGCTAGCCAATAAACACTGACTATCGTAGTTTGCATTTAGAGTGCTCCCTTCATCCAAAGCACGTTATAAATATCAGAGTGTTTTTGCCTCACCCTTGACAGACAGATAAAACATCATTTAAGAAGCTCCACAGGGAGTGAAGTCAGGCATCTGCATTTGCTATTAACAAACCAAGTGAGTGGTTCAAGGTCCAGTGATTCTGTCACCCACGTTTCCCCAAATAACCAAGCGCTGCAACATTGCTTCACTTTAAACTCTCAAGTTAAAAACTGCAGTCAAAGTCACTTGTGCAAGACCATTAGTGAATTACTCCCTTAATGCCCCGGTTTCATACCCTAAACCACTAACGCCTATAGGAAATGTATTACTCGTTATCATAGAAGTCAAGTACATGATTCACACTTTCTGGAAGGTTTCATTTTATTCCTGAACAACATAACTTTCATTTTTCAGATTTTCTGATGTGAACCAATATAAATCACTCTTTAGAACTAGTGACACAGTTTAGAGGGGCAACTTCCCTTTTATTTTGAGTCGCGCTTCTCCCAGGGGCATATCTGAAGGAAGTTACTGTACACATGGTGGATGTGGGATTTAGTAAATAGGAAAGACATGAAATTTAAGTAATTTTTGGCAGTTATCCCTTTGTAAATGTTAGCTTTTTCCCTGCAAAGGGTGTGTAACCCTTAGTGAATCAGCCTTTTAGTGTTTTATTTGGTAACAGACTTAATAGTATGTTGTACAGTGTCTAAAGGCTTAAGATTAAAATGATACGTATCCGGTAAAAGGACTAAGCTAATCCCCACCAGCTGGAATACAGTGCTGAGGGGCTCCTTTCTGGATGGATTTTGCATTGGAATTAAGACCTCTTCTTAAAACAAACAAAAGAAAGTTTGCAGAAGTGAAGACATACAGTAGTACAGCAAAATGAAGTTGCAGCAATAAAGCTACAGAAACCCTTCTTTTGACTGGCTCCAATCTTCCAGACTAGCTCAGACAGAGCACCAGTCCCTGCTTGCTGCAATGCTGGGGCAGACAACCCTCTCTCTGCTGTGTGCAGGCATCAGTCTAATAAAAAGCCTTCTTCCCGATTTGGAAGACGTATTACTTTTGGATTCAAACGCTTCCAAAAATATACGAGATGTAGAAAACACTCCTCATTTGCCAGAAACACATCGGAGTTTTGCTTACATTACATTCTTTCCTCATATATGTTTGAAAAAAAGAACAAGAGAGAAAGAAAAAAAGAAGAGACCGCAATACACTGAACTAAAAACTTTCATCACAATGATAAGATATAACTTCGGGGAAAGAGACTGGGAGACAGCTCAGTCAATACTGTCTTGAAATCTTCTTTTACACCTCTTTCCGAAGTATAAATATGGACCTCTTCCAGTTTTCCCAATCTGAACGACTTTGGCTGGGGGAGGTTGGTATGGAAGTCATTTCCCTTTTAGGTGCAGTAGCTGCTTTCCACAGACTCAACAAAGACATGAAATATCATTAACATCTGATTCTGAAAGGCTGACAACCACTTCTTTGTTTTACACAGCCATCCGGGGAAAGCTGCTATGTATTACCATATCGCTAGCAAAATTATACCTATTAAGCTCTGATAGGAGCTCTGGAATATTTCTCTCATTTGTTCTAGGATACAGTGATTGAATATGTCTATTGTTTTCACAATAGGCATTTCATAATTTAAATGGATATTACGTGTAAACATCACTTCAGTTAAGGGTGAGCATTGCTGGACCAGGCTCTGAAGCCTGGCTGACCTGTTTGGGACACAGTTTCAAGGACGAGGGCTAAAAAAAGCATATGAAAAAGCCAGAAAGGGGTGAAATAGTTTGTCCAATGGCTGTTGAATCATAGCAGATAATAGTCTCCTCTGCCATCAAACAAGCTGGAAGGCTCTGCAAGCCTCAGCAACGCTTCTCTGCTCTGCGATGGAAGGAAGCAAGTTGAAAGTCTTGCCTGGGGGATTTCTCAGCTCCAGAACTCATTGGAAAATAAATAGGGAAATGCCACTTTTTATGTGTGCTTATTTCTAAAAAACAATCAAAGCATTCCTCTAAGTTATTTTAAAAGGTGCAAAAAGCATCTTTGTTGTCCTCTAATTCTCTCTAACAGCCCATCAGGGTCACGTGATTAGTGTTAAAATGTTCTATCAGAAATTAAACTTCTTGGTCATATACAAGTAGAAGAATTATTACTCTATTTTTTTCTCTTTCTTTTTTTTTTTTTTTTTTGGTTGAATGTAAGAATAGAAAATAGAATTTTCAAGTAATGGAGTTAGCTAATTATTTGCAGAACTGAGCAAATCAGTGCAATGCTGCTTATTTTTTAAAATACACATAATTAGTGTAAAATAAACCTAATACTATAAATGACATGTTTTATTTGAAGGAAAGACTTAAATCTGCAGGTCCAAACTGATCCAATTTTAATCTCTCTCATGTTCTGAACGCTTGTAACAAGTATAAATAAAAACTTCCCAGTTCCTCTGTCAGGAAGGGTAGTTAAGCACTGTTATCACCCCTGTTTTACAGAGAAACTGGTCCCAAAGCAAGGAAATGCTTTGGTGCAAGGTCAAAAAGAGTATTTGTGCCAGATCTGGGAACAGAACTGTTATCTGCTGCCTTCTAGGCATTTGTTTTAACCACATCCTTCCTTCCAATACACTGCAACTTTTTTCAACCCCCACACCAAACATTTCTTTGCTGCTTATTTTTCCCTATAAGGCACCTGGAATCTAAACTGGAAAAAAGAATGCAAAAACTCTGCACAGGGCATTTATGCCCCTCTTTCGTTCATTTTTCTTTAGTATGCTTGTGAAAACATTTCCTGGAAATTCACAGGAATGATGCAGACTGAAGTGCTGCACGAAGATACCTTCCACTAGTATCACCAAATGGCATGTTCTTTTAGGAATACAAGTAAATATTCTGTTTTATTGTTTTGCTTTGCTATTTAAAATTCAGTCCTTGGTGGTATTTGAAGCGAAGGCAATGAAAGCAGTGGCAAAGACTGTGGCAAAGACTTGGCTCTTAAGACTTCTTGTAATCACATTAGCCGGTAGCCCTGGAAGAGGTTTTTGCCTCCGTACAGAGTAGCTTCCCCTCTACCAGAACTACTGTGTGTATGTAAATAAGATAAATTACATTTGGAATGTAATGCTCCCTCACCATTTTTTTCTCTGTTTACTGAAAGCTGTCTTACAAAGGGCTGGTTTTCCCTTGGAAGGGAGGTAAGCCCGCTGTCAGAGCATGGCAGGAGAAGATGTTATTTTAAATTCATACTCATGCTGCCCTCACCTGAAATATAATTCCAAGATCAAATATGATATATTTGATCATATTTGGCATATTTCAATGAAAAATAACCAAGGCTGTATTTTGAACTTTCTGTTAATTTATCTTAATGAACTGTCTCCACTTATTTTGATAGATATGTTTATGTCTTTCTCAATCAAGGCAAAAAAATAGTAAGAACAAAACGTGCTTTTCATACTCTCACTCCATCCCTGGTTTCGCTCACCTCACTAAACAGACCATTTACAATCACTTTATTAGCCTCCTTGCTGTCATTATATTCTAAAAACCCTTCCACTCCAGTGTCTGTCTTTTCCTGGTGTCAGGCAACCGGCTTCAACAGCTCCAAAGTCTCAAAAATTGCTGCTAGCAACTCAGTCACTGTAAAATTTTCAGACAATGTATTAGGCTGAAGCAATGTGTGCATAGATGCAGTGCCATTGGGGTTTTCTACCTGCTTAGAGTGGCTTTTAATTTGCTGCATTAAATTAATAGCTAATTTAATAGGGATTTTAATGCAGGGGATTTTCATGTGGAGTTTCTCACTTGCACTACAAATTACATTGAGGTTTGTGTATGAATACGGTGATTGTCCCCCAGTTTGGTAGCATGAAATCTAAAATACAGGTCAAGTTTTTGAGGAGTTTCTCTGCTTAATTTGTAACTTAAAAAAATCTCATGGAAAAATTCTGCATTTTGCACTAAATTTAAAGCAAAAACCCCCTAAACAGTGCAGTTTATGTTTTTAATACCATCTTTCACACATCCAAATATGTTGGTAACGGACTCTCTGTTAGGACTTCTAACCTTAATTGTATGGATAGTGTGAAGAACTATCTGATTGTGGAAATAATAAATGCTTTTCCCTTATTTTTAGATCTCTTACTTTATTTGACTTAGCAATTTGGCCTGTTAATGTTTTTACAAAAAAAAAAAAAATCATGCTTAAATCTTTTTTAAAGCTGCTGCCACTTGTACTTTATTCAACTCAATTAGGGTCTTTGAAAAGTCTATCTAAATTTCATTAATGCTTAGCCTATCTCATTAGTTTAAGTTCTTCTTCTCCATTTGTCTCAAACAGCCCTGGAATTTTAACCTTTTTCTGACATGTGTTTTCCTTTATGAAGTCTCTTTCCTGGGCACAGTTGAGCATCCATGTTGGTGGTACTGAGCAGAAAAGAACTATATGGGAGCGAGGATTGATGTGACCAGGCAAGCACCTAAATACTTCTGCAGATGTGGGTGCAACTTCGAACTAGACAGCAGCAGTTTGTTTAAAGTATAATACAATTAGATCCCATAAATATTAAGGGCATTGTTAGGCTAAAAGACTGTAGATATAAGGCCAGATTTTCTGGATGAGAACTCTGCCATAATATGGGTTGTTTGGTTTCAGGGCAGGAGCTCGTCACAATTAAGATATCAGCCTGGTCTGTCATTGCCAGCACAGGGGATGACAGGGATGCAGGCAGCTCGACCACATCTCCATTATTTTCGGTATACCAGACCTCACTCTTTCATTGGGCTGAAAGTAAAGCCCAGGTGCATGACATCATTCTCCTTAGTGAAATATTTTCTCTTCTCCCCCAGGCTGTGGTGCAGAAGAGCCAACAGGCACCCTCAAATGAGCAAGGGTAAAAGTGAGATTTCTTTTGGTCTGGAATACCAGTTCTCCAACAGCAGCGATAACAACGGTAGTGTGACGTATTCAGCTGACGTTGCTATGCTGGAAACACCTTCCTAACACGACCTGATCAGTAAAGCTTTGAGAAATGCCTGAATCCTTTCATACTTAAGTAAGAAGTCAATTAGAGCATGGTAGTTTCAAGACACAGTATAAAGCCTGTGAAAGTGATAGGCAAGAAGGGAAATTGCCACGGAGTTAAAATTTGACCTCTTTCATCCCTTTGCTAGCAGAACTTCTCAATGCTGCCAGAGGACATGAATCAACAGAACACAAATTATAAACATGCAAGATCAGACAAAACTGACATTAAACATTTACCAAGCTTTCAAAATAGAAGCAGCACTTAACATATCAATACTTAACAGGAAAATATACTTTTACACTTTTTTTTTTTTTATTAATAGCTCCAGGGAGTAAAATATTTTGGGTATTTTAGGAGCAAGTTACAACCTAGGTGAATCTGATAGGGTTTCCTTTAGCTGGAATCAGGTAGGAGCTGTATATCAGAAAGGAAGTTATAACAGAAGGTCCTGTCATATGGATGGAGCATATCAAGTGTTTATTTTTTCAGATTGCATATCCAGTCCCTAAGGTGAAACAATAATGAATGACATCTTACTGACGGCCCAGACAGATCTTATGTTGCACTTTTAGATAATATGTAGTAATTCAATATCAGTACTCATAAAATCTTATGTTCATCGAAACCAAAGAAAAAGAAACTGTTTTGCCCAAGTTAGGTTTCAAGTTAACAAGATAAATGTTTTGGTTTTGTTTTTTTTTTTAATTCATGATTTGTATTTTAATTATTTTTGGATATATTTCATTTCATTTATGACGTGTTGGGTTTTCACATTTATATTTTTGTTTTAATACACTTGGACAACGTACCATATAGTTTGATTTCATTTTAAACCCTCAAGTTACTCCTTGTGTGAGAGGCAAAAACCACATAGGCCTCGATTTTCAGAGCCTGGCTAGGGAAACAGTTGTACTTGCACAGACACTATTAGTCTGCTAGACACATGCTCTAGCTTTTGGTCTCCTAAAACTAGACATTAATCTTAATATTAATATTGATGAAAAAAGGAGGACTCTGCCTATGAAAATATTTTGAAAAAAAATTAATAGTTTTTCAAAAAGTTTTTCATAGGGTTATTTTTCCTTAATTCTGACAAAAAGTCAATGTTTTCATGGAAAAGAAACATGACTGATCAAAAAAAATGGTTTCCTTGGGAAAAAAACAAACTAATTTTATTTCATAACCATCAGAATGTCCAAACCATACCTTTGGACAAGTGTTTGTGTACACTGAATACCAGCCTACCAGGAAATGCCCTTACTCTATAGCCTGGAGACAGGTAGACAAGTTTGTCACATGAAAGGTATAAGATCTGGTAGCAAAAAGAGAAATAATATTTATTTAGATTATAAAATGTCCGCTACTGCAATGGAACCAATCCAAGCCTCAAAGCAGCTTCAAAGGAATTAGAATGACCACTTTGATTTCCTACTACTAAATAAATGGGTTGTATCATTATAACAGTCTGACCACCATCACAATAAATGCTATCTCCAAAGAACCATAGAAATTCCTAAACTTACCCAAGACATTAATGATATTGTAAAATCCACAGGCAGGTAGCTGTTGTTGGTAAATTTGTAAATGATGTGAAAAAGGCAAACACTTTCAAGGAGTTTCCATCTCTAATTAAGCTGTAAGGCATATCAATGTCATGTAATATTATTTTGGAACAAAAAATTCCTGTCTGTAATGCTGAGGACATTGGGCTGCCCAGAAAAATTAAAATTTTTCCAAAATGCAGACCTTAGTGATTCACATCTAAGAGTCTTCAGAGTTAGTTAATTAATTTGCAGAAGTATTTAGACAAAGGATGTAACAAGGTAATTTTAACTATACTTCTGAAAGCACAATATGCAGAACTTGAGCTCACGCAAAACAAAGGCGTAACTTCCAAGCAATGAAGATAATCAAGTTGTTGATCAGCTTATTAGAAGAACTTGATATTTTTAAAACTTAACTATACATATTTTTCAAAAATAAACTAATTTCATTTTCAGGTTAGATGACTACACTGCTTTTCCCTGGGCTTGGGTATCCCTGTATATCCTTTTCAGTCATGGGTCATGGTAAGAACGTTCTCCTCTTTGAATGTTTGTTTCTTTACATTTTATCTCTCTCCTTTTACAGTGAGGTAGGGAAAGGAATTCAAGCTGTAATGAATCCAAATAATTATATGTACAATCTATATATAGCACCAAACAAAGCTTATGCATTAATGGATGATAAAAGAAACTGACGATGAAAACCCCAGCTTATTATAATGTTGTCTCACATAATATTAGTAATACTTGGCACTCACTTCATGTTCAAAGCAGTTCAGAAACATTAACTAATTAACCTACATATGATTTAATACCTTCTGCCAAGATTGCTGTACACAAGCAAGTAACTAAAAGAAAAAGGAACTAAAACCAGATTTAATCTGAGAATACAAATAACAGTTATAATAATCTTTCTTTTCATTTTTCATCTAGAGTTTTGCCAAACACATTTTACATTGTTTTTAATGAACAGGAGACCAAAACTTCTGATACTTAATTGTTCAGGAGTCACACAGAACTCATGAGTAGAGCTATAAAGCCTGACTACCCATGACAGATGACTGGAAGACTGGACTGACTGGATTAGGTATTGTATACAGCACTTACCCCCTAGAATTCTGTCACCCACTGCCAGCTGTTGAACAGCACAAAAAGATTGTAACACACAGTATAAATGAAGAACACAAAGCCATATAAAGGGAGTTTTTACTATTTAAGGAAGCGCAAAGGACTAAGGAAGGCTTTCTTGCTGCAGCAGACTCATTGTTCTGAGCAAAATTCAGAGCTTCTGAGTAAAACAGACCTAGTCTGGGGTCGTGTTTTTTTGGCTTTGATTTCCTCATTTACTTATTTCTTTTTTGCTATTATTTTCTGAATTAAGCACAGTCTCTGCCTCCATGGTGAAAGACATTCCTCTGCTCCCTCTGCATGGCAAATAATTTGCTCTTTCTTCCATACCTTATCATGTTTCTTCTCCTCTTTGCACCTCACCTTCTGTCAAGGAGGACAACGAGCTGAAAAAACATGCTGAAAAACAGCTACTGATCCATTTAGCTCAGCCACAGATCACAACAAGTAGCTGTAAAAAGCAAGCAACCACAGCAGCAGCATAGAGCCCCTTGTCCTGCGTATTTGCACACACCCTGAACAGCATGCAAAAGCTGCATCAGAGTTTCTTCCACTCCTTAAACCCCACAATTATGGGTACATTTTTATCCCTGATGTAGACACCTATCCAATTCTCCAAACAAAAAATCCTTTTGAATATTATTGTCTCCAGCTTCTAAACATGTGTCATGGTTTTATGAGGTCTTTGGTGAGTGTAGGCCAGTGGGGGGTGGGATGAGAGAGGTGAATGTTTATGGAGCTACAAGAGAGAAGACAAAGACGGAATTGGACCAGCCAGTAGGCAGGTGAGGTCAAGATGCCTTCAATTCAGGATGGATTAAAAAAACATACGATAACAATGATGTATGAGACAACTGGGGAAAACCAAGCAAAAGCAATGGGAAAAGGTGGCAGAGAATAAGCTAGAGAGTGAGGCCAGGAGGATGAATTATAAAATATAAGTCTTGGAAAGAAAGTTACTTTCTATATTTTTTGCTGGACAAGCATCAGAAAGAGGGAGCTTGATGACAAGTGCAAGTGAAGAGGAGATACTAAAGATCACTTGAAGTAACAGTAAGAAGCAAACGGGCATGGACTAAGAGCAGCATGCTGCAGAACCATGTGTCCCTTACACACCACCACAGTGCTTCAGATGCCGTGGCCAGGCTCAACCAGCCAGCAGAGACCTGCCAGCAAATCACTGTGAAGAGCAGCAAGGGCAAAGTTGGCTTCAGTGGCTCAGTCTCCCACAGCTGGAAGGGGCTGGAAGGATCCTGGAGGCGGAGGGAGGATGGTCCCTCCATCCTCTCCTTCCCCCCTCCTCCTCCCCGGCACTGCTGGCACTATTTCTCTCCCTCTGCGCTCACTCTTTCCATGAAACAGGGATGGAGGGGCAAGGAGAAGGGTGAAGGAGAGGTGGCAGGTGCTGATGCTGGTTCCCCAGCACCACAGCCAGGAGGCTGTGGGGTCTCGGGGAGCTGCAGGAGCCATGTGGAGCCGCGCTGCTAGCACGTCCATCAGCGCGTCTCTCTGCTCGCAGAGTAGGGAGGGGAATATTGGATATCGCTTTGGTCAGGGCTGAATCTATAATTGAGAAGATGAGAGTTCATTACAGATTTTGGCCTTGGAGTGCTTGTCTTGGCAGGAGGCTTGGCTGAGTGTTAAAATCATTACCGAGTGGCCTAAATCTAAACAAACACCCACCTTTTCCATTTATTACCAGGATGAAATGACTTGCCTTGTAGAATTGAAATACCTATAGTTGTCAGCTTCTCATTTCCCAGTGGTGCGTAAAATTCCCTCTCTTATGCCTGGCTTTCCCTCTGGTCTAGCTTTCCCTTATGTTATTCTGCTGACAAGAATTATGTATTAAATTACAAGTTATCTGTCGGAGAATGAAAATTTCACGTCACACCAGACAGAGGTCTGTTGTAGAGCACTAAGAGTTCCTGTTTGTCTGGTGCAGTGTTGTAAAGCAAGGCAAAGGTTAAATAAAAAAAGGCAGGATGATTTTAACATGATGGTAGATGAAAATTCAGGCCCATAGAGCAAGGGAGCCATCTTTCATTGCTATGAAGAGGTAGCTGGACAGAACGAGGCAATATTCATACAGCTGTGTTTTTGTCACTGCAAATAAACCAACTGGTGGGATTGTATGTGTGGAGGAACACTGTAGTTATTTTAGAGTTTTTTTCTCTGATTTTTGCTGAAGAAGTCTGTCTATATTGTTCCAGCCCCAACAAATGATTCAAGAACTGTGACCCATTTCACAATTCATTCTCACAGAGTACAGCCATTACCATGCAGAAACCACAGCACTCTGCCTAAGAGAACAACTTTTTGTTATTACAAAGGAGATAAAAATGATGTATTATATATTATATTCCATCACTGAAGACCATAACACATGAAATATCCCTCTGTCTCTACCTACCTATCTAAAGATAGATTGAACAGTGGAGCAATAGAACTACTGATTGGGGGAGTTTCCCCCCAGTTTTATTTGTGTGTGCAGAAAATACATGTGAAGAAATGTGTAAAGCAAATCACTCAAAAGAGTGATTGGAAACAAATTTAAATGAGTAGTGTTTAAATAATTAACACCTGCCAAAGTAGGAACAGAGGCCTTATTGCTGATATTAAATCATATCCTTTAACGTCTGAAACAGATGACAGTAAGTAATTCCAAAACAGTCAAGACAGGAAACCAATTTTTAGTTCTTGGAAAGTTGAATTAGTTTCAATAAAGTTGATAAAAAGCCTATTTTGATTCTGTTAATTCTACTATGGAAAGCTGGTTTTACATGAAACTTTTTTTGCTAATTTAATATACTGTAACTGAGCATTTTTGAATCATGATTTAAAGTATATTCATTATTCGGTAAACTAATGATGTATGTTCCACCTGGTTGCTGCAGAGCCCAGTAAGTAAAAACTGTGGGTAGTATCCTGTTACCAAGAACAAATACTGGACTTGCCAAGTTTCCAGTCAGTAAATATAACTCACAATAGCTATGCCAGATAGGCAAATAAGGATGTTCCCTAACAAGAAAAACCAAAAAAGAGATACTGTGTAGCGGTTCAGTCCTAAAATTCAAGTTCTGTAAAAGCACCCATTGCAGAAATTGGCAATTTTGCCTGAGTGAAGCTTGTGGCATAACAGTTTGGAGTGAGGCCTAGATTTTTTTATTCAGAAAGAGTAAGTTGGAGAATGTGTGTTAAAATAACATTAATGTTGAAACACATATGAGTAAAAGCAAAGCTATTCTGGCTGTCACCTCACTCCTAATTCACCTCTCTGTCTCTTGGTACTTCATCAAACTTGTGCTGTGTGGTTAGATCACAGGTTGCTTCTATTTGAAGACTCCCTTCAAGTAAAAAATAGGTCTGTCTATCTTAGATATTATTTTGTAGTATCTGAACCTCCCACAGACATTAATGGATGCTACTAATGCAGCATCACCTTGAGGTGGTCCTGGGCATGCAGTAGGCTGAGCCCAGCAGATCTGAATGACTGTCTGTACCTCCAAGATGTAAAGCACGGTCAAGACCTTCACTCCCTTGGTGCAAGGCAGTTTCTGCTAGAAGGACAACAGGTCGTTTCCTGGAAGGGAGGACTTTCTAGGGACAGAAATGGTGAATTCATCCACCAATAAAATAAAGATCATGACAAAGCTACTTCATGTTTCAAACACAAGCCTCAGTTCTTTGCCTTGCCTTCTCTAATGTAAATATAAAGAGACGTCTATCTGAAATAAAACACATCTTAAAAACCTGACTAAACCCAGGTGATGGTGCCATCTCCAGTCACACCCCAGGTGCCCAGAGCAACAGCCACTTTGCATTGCAGATCCGTCCGAGCAGGCCTGGCAGTGCTGATAGCAATAGCAAGACCAAAATCGGCCAGGCCAACTGGAAACTCAGTCAAATGGCAACCCCAAACCCCCAAGCTGTGTGCACATATTATCCTATAAGAAAAGGATGAAAGAACCAACATCATTTGAATGATGCAGTCATATAGCTTAATGTACGATTGGCAGACATTCAGCTCCAGTAGCAATGACTGTGGTATAAAATTTAATATAAAAGAGTACTTTACAGATGAGGTAACTAAGTTACAGACAGATCAAGTTGTCACTTGTTCCTGTAGGATTTGAACCTACCTTCTCAGTTAAAACATCCTTTTTCTGTATGCCTCAGTTCCAAAGCAGAGCAAAGGATGCTTGAGTGGCTACGGCATTCCTGAATGAGAGCTACAGAGCGGGGAAAAGTCTGGGAGGAGAGGGAATATTTCACCCCTTTGGTGGCCACAGCTGGAATAGACCCAAAATACTGAATGTACTGACATCAGATTCAGCCTCCCTTTGATTTTACGTTGATTAGAATTGAGGCCCTTCTTCCTATTTACAAACAGTTGCATAAGCTTTCTTTATGAACAACTGTAATTTTTTTCAGAAAAAAAAAAAAAAAAGTGACTTCTTACTGCTTTTTCCACCTCTGTTTTCCTCCTTCTCTAGTAACATCTTTTAACAATAGAGAAAGGGAGAAGAAAACCCCAAAACTGCTTTATTTGTATTTGAAGCAAATAGACACAGAAACGAGACGCAGAGGTTTTGAAGAGGAAGGAATAAAAGTGGGCTCTATTGCTTTTACTTTTCCCCTACAGTGAAAAAGTCAATCTACATCTGGTTCTTTCCCTCCCAGAAGCCCCTCATTTGTAGAGCACAGACATGTATTACAGAATAAATATAAACTACCTTCAGAGACAAATTTAAAAGTAGATATCTCAAAAGCTGTATCTACTTTTGTAGCTGCAGCAGGGCCTTTTCTGTATTAGAAACTAAGTACTGGTAAAATCAACCAAGTCTACTTTATGTCCTTACATTCCTCACTTTAATTTTTTTTTTTTTTAATTAAGAAGCCACCTCCCAGCTGCAGGCCAGCAAAATATTTGGGGGCTAAAATTAACAACTTGAAACCAATTTTTTTTAATATAAAAAATGTATTTAGTTAAAATGTAAGAAGAGGTTTTTCAGGTTGCCTGAGCAGCTGCCTACCCGCATAATTCCTGGGGCTGGTTGCACCTGATGGAGCAGAGCCTTCCTGCTGTGGCAAGCGTTGCTCCTTGTGCCTCAAGAGAAGCAAGAGCTCTTCAACAGCTGAGCCAGCAGCGCTGCCGTCGTGTTGCACCCAGGCAAGAAGTTGTATGCATTCCCTCCAGCTCTGTGAAGACACAGTACCACCAACCTTTATGGATCTGCAGCGTGGTATTGTTTTAACTCTTCCTCCCTTTTTGAAGATATCTGAGAAACTAGGATGCTTAAATAGTCCAATATATTCAAAGTCTAAGTGCAGTGCTGTTACCTAGGAAATATACCACAGTCCTGACAGTGATGTTCTTTTAACAAATCCACTTTTAATGGAATACATGGATTAAAAATTAAGTCTATAAATTAACCTAGGAGCTGGATGTGACTAGGTTATTGCTGGAGAAGAGCACCACATTTAACAGTATTTGTACAAAGAGGAACTGACAAGGCTTTGCCAGCTTATATAATATTATTTTAAACAGTTATGACCTAATGACAAGAATAGAAATGAGACACTTTAATGAAATGGTACTTCCTAACTTTCTTTGGTCAGGCACAGATTTGCCAGGTCATCTCTATCCCCTGAAGAGCTGTATCCCCCCCCGAAAAAATGATTCTTAATTCCTCTTTATATTGTCTATGCAACTCCCCCTCCTCTCTCTTGTCCTTCTTCCTCTATGTTTCCAGTTTGGGTATCTACTTCTGTCTCTCTTTCTTTTTTTTTTTTTTTTTTTCTTTTTTGGGAACATGAAGTCAAAAATGTCAGTCTGTCAACGAAGTGCTATTAGCTTTATTATAGATTTTTACTTTCTGTTTTCCTGTCTTTCCTTTCTAACTCCTTTGTTTTTCTGTTTTTAAAAAAATCATATTTTGGACCCCGGTACAGTTCCCTCAGCAAAACAAGTGAACAGAACAGAGTCCCAAAGCGTGTGAATTGAGCCCATCAGAAATGCAAGGGTAGGCGCAGTGGCTTAAGTCATATTTACAAGGCTTTGCTCCCCCTCTACTTATGTGCAAACCAGATGATTCACTCTATGTTACTCACCAGTCATAGTTTGTTGACCTATGCTTTGACAATGCGTTGCACGACTACAAGCATTCAGCTAGAGAACAGCATCACATGATGTGGTGGCCCATTTAACATCAAAAATAATGGACAGTTAATATCCTAAATTAAAATCATCAAAAGCCACAAGCTGCACACTGATCATCCACATGCTTCACTGCATATTTACCATTAATAAAATCAGTTAATTCAGCTCAGCACACAGACTTTGCGAACGGAGAGAATGAAATGTACCAGTGAGGTATTTGACTAGTTTTACTAGTTTTCCTGCCTGAAATAATAAACTCAGCTTTCCTGGAAAATTGTCGTAGAGAAAGCCTCTCACCTTTTCTAATCCAAGAAGCCTGTGACCTTTCTGAAGAAAGCTCATAGGCTGCCTTTTACAAAAGACAAAATAGGACACAAAACCAAATAAAAATTATACTTAGCTTTGATTGTTTGCTTACTACCCATGTAGATGATTTACAGATTGCCTTTATGTGGATTAAAGTGACCACAGGACCACAAGTTTAGAAAAATTCAGCAAGAACCTTATGAAAACAAAACAAAAAAGCCCTACCTTGTCCCCAGAACACTGTCTGCTCTGTCATAACTTTTTACAGTGAAGGAGCAAAAATAATGGCTTAAGACATGTTGCCCACTAACATGCTATAAAGTCAGTGAATCTTCTGCCTTAGGTTTTTTGTCCCTGTGGCTGTAAATAGAGAGCTATTAGCAACGAGCTGACATTGGGAGAGTAGCACTTCCTACTGAACCCTGGAGGTCAAAGACAGTCAATGCTATTCTTATTGAGGCAAAAATATCTAAAGGAGTACCTTATATAGCAAATTATATGTTCTGGGAGTGCATATAAGATACCGTGCTTTAGTTCTGTGAAGAATGTAGACTTCAGCATCATTAACTAATCTGATTTATAATGAAAATTAATTATTATGGTCATTAGACTAAATGGCTTCTGTCATCTGCAAAGACATAATTGGTACAGAAAATTGTTTCATAGCTAAGGAACAATCAATCAACACAGACTGAACATGCACATGTATTTTTTCCTCTCTGTTCTCTCCCGCAATGAAAACTCAAACACAGAGTGGGGGACGGGGATGCAAGACAGCTTCTCCCATAGTAAGTGATGTGCTGAGACAGACGCATCCCAGGCTAAATGAGCAGCTCAGAAATGGGGTAGGAAAGGAGAAATGGGTCCTTACACGGCTATAACCATGTCACATACTCTTGCAGTCGGTACCACCTCGGTCAGTGCCAACAAGGGAGTGAAAACTCACAGTTCTCTCAGTAAATCTGCATGAGATATGTACAGCATAAGGTTTATACTTATCTTTTTGTTGCCAGCTTCACTGGTATGTAATGGAAGGAGAGCAAATATTACAGAGCTTAAGTGAAAAGAAATGTGTTCCTCCCTCCATTCCTCCCTTTGGAATGAAAATACTTGAAAGGACAATGACAGATGCAGCACTAAAAGCAAATTTTTTTCCTTCCAATCTCCAGCAGTCTCTCAGAAGCATGAAATTAACATTGTTAGTTAGTTTGGATTTCCTGTGCTGTTTGGTTGGTTTCCTCTGGTTCAGAAATACATCATAAGCAAAGGTGGGAATTTTCCAAACCACATCTGACAATAGACCAAAGCTTGAATGAATCATTTGAAAAACTTATGATTAACTAGTCTTTCAATTAAAATCTTCCAAGGATATAATGTCTTTATTCAGCAAAGTTTGCTGTAAAAAATGCACCTTCCCCATTTAAGATACTGTAAAAAGCAGAGACATAGAAAAGCAGCATGGAGGAAGCTAAAGGACCCTGGATATTTTTTAAATGCTCTGGGTACTCTTTTACAAGTTTGCATCTGACCTATTTTAAAACTTGTCTACCTAAAAATTTGAGCTGATTTATGCAAAAGCTAAGCCCACTATGTGATTTCATTTTAGATAATTTAGCAAAAAGTGGTAAAAATGTCAATGTAGACACACACACTCATTGTGTGCTTTATTTCTTTTTTCTTACTAGTGTAAGCAAAACCAACCAAATTTTATATTGACATCAACCATTCTGAGAACTCTTACAGTCTAACTACCAAGGGCTTCACAACAATATAGCTGTGTTAGTTTGAAAATAGTCAAACTGATGCAATTCTTTGTGTGTCAAATGGTTTTAGAAACAGAGAATGTTGTGAGGTTGCTCTGTGGCATAAGAGATTGCTTGTATTAATCTGCTCCATTCCCCAATCTGTTCTTTAAACCTGTTCCAGATGATCTGGAATATTCAGAACCATAAATGTATTGAGTCTGGAAATTTGGAAAGAGAAAGTATTGAAACCAGAAGATCTGATTTCCTTAAGGAAGAATACAAGAACATCTGAGCTTTTGCCAAAGGGCTTGTTCTGGGTTCTGTATTCAGCTTCCGGGAGGTCATTTGATATAAAAGCTGTTCTTTCCATCAGAAGATATGCTATTGTTCTTTGTACAGCCTCATACCAGATTGAACAATTAGCATTTTAAGGAAGCAATTGGCTCCATGGGACACTGTAGCATAGTCACAGCATTTTCATATCTATGTGGATCTAGTTTCAGTTTGTCAATTAAGATACCCAAACCTAAATCTATCAAAGATGATGTTTATTTTTGAAAACTGAGACATATTTACACAGTATTTACAACAGCAATAATGAAATGCTGAATGTGAATGTCTCCTTGAGAGGACTGCAGAAACATTTCAAAGATATACAGGCAATAGATGTTGTTCTTGCTTTGTCAATAGGAAACAAATTTTCAGAGAAATAAGGCCGACCGGCCGATTTTTTAAGAGTACAGACTGAAGGACTGTGAAAAAGACCACAAGGGAAAACTATAAAATATCCAAACCTGGGTTTAGGCCAGTGTCATGCCCTGAAAATTAATCTTTGCCTCTTCTTTAAGGCCACAAAGTACTATTTTTCTACATGGCTGAAAAGTCATGAGCCAGCCAGGCAGACTGGCAAAGTGATTCACCCAATATCCCCTACCAGACAGCTCCTCAGTGGCAAGAGCTGGAAGCTGAAATGATGGACACCTAACTTCCCAACTCATCTCCTTGTTCTTCTGAGATTACAAACACAATGCCTTCATTCAAATTCCTACCTGGTATTGGTGTCTTTTACAAGATGTAATGTTGAAGTGGTTCAATACTAAACAGTATTTATCTCAACTGCTATGACCTGTAGAAAAATAGCTGCCTGCACTGAGGTTCAAACAATCATGGGCAACACAGATGGTCTTTTTTTTTTTTTTTATTTTTGCCACTGGAGCAATAAGGTTTTGATTTTAAAATGTTGGTGATCTGCAGAAAATCCCAGGTTTGGCACTAGGTGATGTCACGTTTTCAGTGAAACACAATGTTAGCGAGCAGTTGGCAACTGTGTCTTGTAAGTTAATGCTAATCAAAAAAAAGGGGGAAAAAAAAAGAAAAAAAAAAGAAAAAAGAAAAAAAAAAAAGAAAAAAGAAAAAAAATAGTTCCAGACTGTTTTCAAGGAAAAAAGAAAATATATGTTTTAGGCTGCTCTGGCCTATGGATGTCAAAATGTGTTCCAATAGCACTGGGTCCTTCCCTTGACTTAAATGTTTTGCAGTTTACAGTATAAATTATCATGGAGCTAATAATATTGAAGAGGTGTGTAGGTGGCCAAGATAAATGCACCATGTGGCAGAGGACAGGGTTGACTATTTGAAGAATGACGGCGGACAAGCAGCTGTCATCCAAATCTAGTGTGTGCTATGATCACTGAAGAGGGGGAATGTATGGAGAAAGAAACGTCTGTATATTCTCTCCCTCTCCCAGGCTGCAGCATTCTTACGTGCATAGATTCTCCAGACCTGTCGTGTTTTCCACTCCTTATGCTGCTTTTATGGATTCATGCACATAGCGGAGAAAGGTTTTATGTATCCAATAAAAAATGTGAATGTGTTCATATATAAACATGTAGAGTAGCTTATAATGATTTCCAAACTGTACAAACTAAGAAGAAAAGAAAGAAAAAGCAATAAGAGAATTATTCTAATAGCTGTTATGAATGTGCCCCTTCCACTGTTGTTGCCTACAGCTAACAGTAGCTGAACAATGAAAACACATTGGAAGACTAACTGAAACTCAGTATTTCCCTGGTGCAGGTGTGTCTAGTCCTTTTTTTTGCAGGCAAAATCTCTAGGAGGGATTATGAATTACAAGCAGGGAAAACACAAAGGCAGCAACCCTGCAGACGAATGGGACAAAATTCAGATAAAATTGAACTGAGTAGAAAAAAAGTAGAAGCATGACGCTTTCATTAAACTTGCAGGGTGAAACACATAACAATAAAAATGACATATTTCTGTTGTAAAAGGAGAGACAGGATCCTATGGTTTCCGTTTGGTCTGACCAGAAATGGGCATTTTTAACACAACTTCCATTTATGTCTCATCCACACAACTGCTCACTATGTTATGTTCTTTTACCCTTGTGCAGATCCAATGAAGGCGGTCAGACGAAGAACTGCATTTGAAGACGGGTAAGTAGAAAAGCTCTGGGAAAGGAATTAGTCTAAATATCAGAACATTTACCGCTGCTGTCGATGCACAGAATAGACTCAGCTCGAGTCTGGGGTCTGAGGACACGCTGGCATAGCTGACATCTGGGCAACCGCCCCCTTTTATTTGTCAGCTGAGCAAATCTCATACAGAAATCATGGAAAGGCAATAAACATCAAATGTTGCAAATTTTGTTTCTACAGAACAAAATGCAGCATCCGACGGCTTTAATGCTCCAGATAGGTATTGCCTCAGCTTGCCAGTTTCAGAGTGGAACCACACTTTAAATATTCTGCAGACTGTAGTTAAGTGCTGTAGTATGTTAAACTTTCCAGTCTTACATATTTCAATTGATTCTTTGTTCTCCTCTTTCAGAACAGGTTAATGAAGCTAAAGGGAAGGAGAGGAGGATTGGTCACTCAATCTAACTGCAACATATGGAAAATCCAACATTTCAGTGAATTCTAGGAGTAAGCTAACACACCTATTCTGGTGAGACTGTTATTAATAGGTACTTATTCTTCTGTTCCATTCTTAATTTTAGGATTTATAAGCACTTTACAAACACAAATTAAGCACCACATCAGTTGCCTGAAGAAGAGATTGCAATTATTTTTCTTTCCAGAAAGAGAAACTAAGGCAGATTAGAGGTTAAATGACTTACCCAAGATCACAACAGAGTCAGAGCTAGACTCTATGTCCCTGGAATTCCAGTCCCATCCATGAAATCCTGATCCCACACTCCCTCCCTTTGCAAAGAAAAAGGGGGGGAATGAGGAAGATTACTGTAAATTAATCCTGCTACATTTTCAGGATCCTTATGTTGGAGTGTCTCAGTTGATGTGCACACAAACAGACAGGAAATCAAAATACTTCCCTTTTCAGTTTCGCTATTACAAAGTTTCCCAGTTCCACACATACATAAAAAGTGCATTTTGAGCAGAAGCATTTAAAGGGATAACATAAAAGTCAGGAAGCAAAAAACAGAACCTCAAAGTCACAGTAATTAGCTCCACATGTCTAGCTGATAATTAGTGATGTCTTTTTTCTTTTTTTAATAAAGAAAATGAAGACACTAGAGTGGATGCTACTTGATTAAATAAGCTATATAACTGTTATGGCCATATAATCACAAAGTCAGGGCACATCCCTTAGCTGAGACCACACGTGCATATGCACCACATGCAGATTTTCCTCATTGTGCCAGTCCCCCTTTTCCTCAACTCCTGTACACAAAGGAAAGAAGTGTTCATAAATAACCCTGCTCCATGAGTGCGTCAGGGAGAAAATTACTTGTAAATGTCAAGAATGGCTGATAAGAAGGGAGCAGGCAAAGCGCAGAGGAGAAAACTGTTCTCTGCATGCATTTACAAGCTGGTTTGTCCAGAGCATGATCAGTAGGTCACAATCTGGCACAGAAGTTTCTTTTTAACTACCAGTCCCTCCCAAATATGCAAAACAAGAGCTTAAGAGCTGCAGGAGCTCAGCTTCTATCAGAGGAAGCCCTGCAACATTCTCTCAAAGAAAGTAAAATTAAGCATTCTCATGTATATGCCTTCAAAACAACCACTGCCGGTGTCTGAAAAGGTTAAAAAAGTCAACAAGCTAGGAAATTACTGTAAAATATATCAAAAGGTACCTAAGGTAGTTAGGACTTTTACACATCTCTTCTAATTAGAAGTACTCCTTTTGCAAATAAAACTATTCTCATTATCCCAGTTCTACCACTGCTGCTTAATCCCGTGCTTTCCTCTCTACATTTACCTGCACAATCCCTCACCCACCACCACTGCTCACACACTCCATAATATAGCAGTTACTTTAAGTTCGGCTGTAAATAATGCATGCCCATGCCTGCCATCTAAATCCTCTTAAGTTAGAAGTTATTTCCAGTCATAAAATCATAGAAATTAGAGGCAGAAAAGACCTATTAGTTCATTTAGACCAAAACCCCATGCCAATGCAGGATTGTTCCCTGCAGTACACTTTCTACTGCTCTGTCCAGTCTAGTTTTAAATGTCTCCAGGGACCTCTTTAAATGTCTCCAAAGCGGTGTTTCTACTACTTCCCTCAGAAGGATTTTCCACAGGCTGAGACCCATGCTTGACAAGTGAGTCATGCTTGTTTGAAAGCACTGGTCCTGGTAAAGCTCTACGGCTTTGGCTTATGTCTTTTAATGCCTGATTAGCATTGTCTATGGCATGTCAACTGAGGTCTTTGAGAAGGAGAAGTGTACGAGGAGTCCACTGTTATTGCTGCAGTTCTGTAAAATTAATTAGAAGTAATTTAGTGCTGGCAGGCCGGTAACCTTTGCAGCAGCTGCATTGTTTTGGGATGTCACAAAACCACACGTGTTTCATCTTCCAACCTCTGCCAGATGTATCTTTACCTGTATAGGTGCTGCCTGCTACAGGGAGGGTGTACCACAGATGAGAGGACTCTGTGACATGTGCACTGTGCCATGAGGAAAAAGACCTGACAAGGGGTGGCAAAAAGGGTGATGGGCTGCGTACTGACTCATTCATAGTTTGGGGCAGGAAATTTTAGGAGGAAAAGAGTAATAAGCTTTCCTGAAAAGTTTCTGGTACTTCAAGTGCTGGCTGACGTTTAGATGGAAAATGCATGGGAATGGTCTTGTGCTCAATCTGCAACAGCTTCTGGCCAGTTTTCTGAGGGTGCAGTCTGATGGCCGCTGAAGCCAGCTGAAGTGTATGTAAAGCTGTCTGACAGCTGTCTAGTGCACAGAAGAAGCTTAAAAAAAAATCAGCTGAATTTACTCTATGACCTGTCTGACTACTTTGCCTCATGAGTGCTCGCATCGTGCGAGGGATAGGATGGGACAAGGATGGGATGGGATTGGGATGGGATGGGATGGGATAGGATGGGAATGTGATGTGGGAGAAGGGGAAGAAAATCTCTTTTCAGCAGAGCCCTCACTCTGAGCTGGTCACACTCACTGTGAAACTGCTTTCAAACACCGCTGCTTCATCCAAAATCCAAATCCAGAGAAAGTGCGGCTCGTCAATGGAGAAGACCACATACTGTATAATTCAAATGGATGCAGTTTGGTTTTCAAGTAAAGAATTGTTTCGGATATTGCCCAGAATTAGCTGAACTTCAAAACCTGTGACAAACAACAGACAGACTGTGTTATGCCTAACCTAATTAACTCTTAAAAACATCTGTTTTTTTATGTCTGTCTTAAAGCCAGATAGCCTCACCCAGAAAACAGTATCATGTCTACAAGGGAAAACAGAAAGCCAGGTAGGAAATCCAGAATTGGTTCTCCACAGTCAGCTGATGGAAACAAAACAGAAGATCACATAAATAAGCAAATAATAATAATAATAAAAAGATAGCATTTATTGCAGTGAAAACTCATGCAAAAACACATCTGCTTGAAAGCTTACTCCAGCAATCACTAAGACATATGCCAGGTGAACTGTTGAGATACCCGTTAACACCAACACAGACCCCAAAGCATTCACACTGAAATACACAGGGAAATTATTTTCCAAATAAAGTTTGGAGGACTTATCATGGAAGAGCGTGTCTGTGCATGTGTATGCATGTGCACTTTGTGGGAAGGGGAGTAGAGCACGAGAGGGTGATTACATGGCTGGTGATCACTCATCTTCTCAGGGACGCTTGTACAGGACAGGTGAGCTGTCAGCACTTCCTCGGCCCTTTGCCACACTGTCCCTCAGCTCGTGTCCCACAACAAACAAACACACATATAAAATGGCATATGACACCTTTAAAGCTTTACCTGTATATTTATATTCTGTAAAATTGCTCATGGGCACAAAGAGAAAATATCAAGTTAGTCAAAAAGATCACAGTTCTGCACAAAGGCTCACTATATTGTGAGCAATGATGCAAAATGTGAAGAGGGAAAACTTTTAACTAGTAAACAGTTCCTCTACAGAATCTGCTGGGGAGGAAAATGTTCCTCCAGCCCATGTTCTTCTACAGAAGCATTCATGTCATCTCCTATAACACAGTTCATGCTCCACTTCACCTAAAAAATCTAACTGTGGTGGGTTGTCCCACTGTAAAGAAACAAATAAGTAAATAAAAGCTAAGCCAGCATATTTAAGCAAGCACCGATGCACTTCAGCTACTCTGCTCCTGGCTCTGTTTCACTCCACATACACAGTCTGGAAGAAAGGAGCTGCAGATTGCTTGTAGGATGCAGAGCTTTATGTGCCAAATGGATCTACAAGCTGCAACATCATCTCAGACAGATGCCTCCAGGTGGTGAAGTGGTAAGGATAGCAATGAAGGACTGGCAGAGCAACATGAAGATTAACTTTGCCACAGGTAAAGAGAGGCTGGGAGATGCGAAGCAATGAATAGAGGATGAATAGAGGCAGGGTGTGAAAGCTGTTGATGATCTGGCCCTGGGTTTCCTCTGAATTCTGTCCCCATAAGAGCAAGCTGCTGTGATGATGGCTGTGACTTCAGCAGCTAGCGGACACCTCAGTCAGTATCGGCAGCACAAAAAGCCTGGAGGAGAAGACAGTGAGACACCTATCCTGGAAATCCACTTCCAAGCTGTACAGGGGTTCAGCAGCATCTGTTACTTCTTATTAAACCTTTATGTTCACCTGGAAGGAGTTTTTCCATCAAGACGGTAAGCTCTGCACACAACCTCTCACACAGACAGAAGCTCAGTACGTCATGGTCATGAGCTCTTCCACCACCTATGAGTCCGACTAACGCAATGTATCCCAGTGACAGCCACGGAGGCACTGAGCAAACTGCAAATCAGATTGTCTCACATGAGGCCTTCATGCCTTCCCCACAGCACTGCTCGCCAGCGGCCAGTTGAGCAATGAGAGGAATACGGGTGACACTCCATGGCAAAACCACAGAAGGAAAGTGGAAAAGGGAGTAGGTATTCCCTACAGTCTCTTTAGTTGAGCACGCCAAGCAGATAAGGGCTTCTTGAAAGCTTCCTGCTTATGGGTCTTTTCCTCCTAGGCTTTAATACAGATTTAATTTATTCAGCCTTCTCTTTGGTTAATGGGAATAAAACTGATGGATAAGAATATCTCCCAGGAATATGCATACAAAAATATGGTTTTAAAGATGTCCTCAGTGTAGCCACCCATGCTCTGACTGGCAGCTGCTCAAAAAACATAATTTCTTGAATACAAAATAGTAAGTAACACCATATTTCTTAGCTCATGTCCCACCACAGTTTCATTTCAGCACAGCGAAACCTCATTAATTCGCACTTCGCTTATCCACACACCTTATAATTCACACGTAAAAACAGCAGTCAGCAAAGATTTAACAACAATGTGCTTTATTGAGGTCTCATGTTGCTGAGATTTCATTATTCCTACAAAATACGCTACCGTTCATTCAGTGGTACAGTAAGATTTCAACATCACCATAAATATCTCAAAGTAGAGATAGGTTCACACTAGCAAAGTTTGGCTCTGAAGTCCATGTCTACAAAATGCCAAAGTTTGAAGCTGGAGGAAAAATAATTGTGAGTAAAGGCAAAATGAAACTAGATTATGATCACAGCTTGTGGTGTTTTCTGCATTATTGTTTTCTTTGCCTTTCTAAAGCACCTTTTGTTAGGTCATACACTAAGAAATCGATTCTTACTTGCATCCAGAGAAGCTTTTATCACAGAGTACAAAGGGGGCTTTAACACACTTCTTCAACTCTGGAAAAATCTTCAGGAGTTCTGGACAAAGGGTCTTTAACAGTCCCAATGCAGTTTACAGATACTTTTATGGCAGTTGCTAACCTATCCCAAGCAGGCTTTCCCCCTGTTCCTCAGCAGTTATTGATTATCGGGAAGTGAGTGAGAACTTTGAGCTTCCAGAGAAGGTCTATGACTGGCAAACACATGGTGGGCAGGAGCCATGTACGGCTGCTTCACCCCAGGCCCAGTGCAGCAAGGTAAGCCACAGAGGTCAAGATACTCACAGCCCAGTTTGTGTGATAGGCACAGAAAGCTGAGTTTTTGGAGACTGTGAAATTTAGGCTTATGCATTAGGTTCAAAGAGTCTGGAGATACTGTATCAACAAGGAGAATGATGCGTGTGCTGCTCATCACAGTCAGTATTTGGAGATCCCAAAGAGAGGTTAAGATATGGGTCTCCCTCTTCTTTACATATTAAAAGACTTCCCAGTACTATCTAACTCAGTGCCTTGGGCATTAGTACTGCTGGTTGTTTCTTAAAACTTCCTTTAGGAAGACTGTATTTTCTCAAATTCTAAGCTCTTCAGGGCTGAGCCTGCCTTCTCACTCTGTCTCTAGGCACAAACACACATCAGGGTCACAACTCTCGCCTGAGGGCTGCCACTGCAAAATAAGCAACAGCAAGGCCACAGCCTGCTCTCCTCTACCTCTCCTCACGCTCACCTGAAGCCAAGGAGCACCAACACCCCATTTCCATTCCTTTCACCTCCCAGACCTCCACCCCACTCATTATAATATTTTTAGGTTGTATACTATATCTGTTTCTTTGCCTCTTTTAAAGTCTGTTGAGCAATAATATTTGGTAAAATATTAAGCAAATGAATGCCTAGGAGTCGAGAGAAATATCTTTTCATAGTGCATGAATTATTGCATCGTTCAAGCAGTGTCTTTCTTTCACTGTTCTGTAACACAAATAGACTTACAGTTTTGTTTCAACTGCCATGTTCATTCCTACCTCCTGCTTATTTCCAGAAGAGACGTAGCCATTTTCATGCTACTTATATCAGAAATTATCGAGTCCTTCCTATTGCTATACACTGCTTCTCAGTGATTTCAAGAACACAAAGCATAAGTCCCTAATAAGAGGAATGTATGTATCTTTTCATGGACAACAGAGTGACAAAGTTTTTACCATTTTACAAGAGCTGATTCATTTCTGTCCTTTGGGGAGAGCAGCGAGAGCTGCACAGCAGCAGCAGCGCAAGTCACTCTGTTGTCCATGACAAAATCCATTTGATTTTCACATCAGCAATGTCCTCTAGCAGAAAAGCTGTTAAACTGCTCTGAGGAATAACATTTTTGTTCCACAACTATTTCTCCACACCTCCTTCTGCCCACTTTTCCCCCAACCCTGTGCCAGATTGCAACAGTTATCTGACTCCTACTGTAAATTTCAAGTATGCAATTTAAGTCACATATTTGCCATGTCTACACAAGAGCTATTTAGTATCTGAGCTCTTTTGGATGCCTGTAAAACTTCTTTCTTTAACACCCAAAGCTTAAAGGTATGAAAGCATAGAAGCAACTGTCAGACTAGGGTTCGTATCATCGAATGCAATGATGCATAACAGCAGTCAGTACTCTATGTTTTGCAAGAAGATGCAAGAAAATGCCTGGCATACACAGAAAACCCCATTTCCACAAAGTTTACAACCTTAATACCATTATAAATTGCTTTATCTTGTGAATTATCTCCAGCCTGTGTTCTTTTCATGTTGATTCTATTGCAGCTCAGGATGACCTTCTCATCCACATAAATGTCCAGTCTTTCCTGAGTTTGCTAAAATTTTGGCCTGAAAAATATCTCAGGAAAGTGAGTTGCACAGTCCAGCTCCACATGTGTAAAACGTATTGCTACTTGTCCAAAATCAGTTTACCACCAATTCAAGCAACCGCCTTATTTCTCTCAACATTTCCTAATAAGGCCTTATCGCCATGCTTGCGTCTGTCAGGAGTGAGAATACATCTTGAGACAGCTTTTGAGACGTCATTTTGTATCAGTGTTGTAACATGATGGGGAATGCAGGCTTTGTCATAGAAAAGATGGTGCCCGTCCTCCCAGAGCTGATTCATTTCTGTCCTTTGGGGAGAGCAGCGAGAGCTGCACAGCAGCAGCAGCGCAAGTCATGTCAAGAGTCTGAGGTGATTACTCAGCTGCCATTAGCTCTATGCATTTCCCTCATTACAAATGCAGATCAAAACACCTTGCAATATGCAAGTGTATGCTTCAGATATTATAATCCACATTTTTCTGATAAGAAAATGAGACATAAAGGGTCGTACCCTAACCATAATCAATCAGCAAACTGGTGCGTGTTTCAGCCTGAGTATTCCTCAAAGTGTTAGCTGCAAGCAGATTTCAGCAATCCAGACTCCTTAGGCCACTGAACTAATTTTTTTTTACTATTCTCCCTGAAAATGGAAGCAAAATATATGTGCTTTTAGCAGAAAAGGAAAAAAAATTATGCTAATTAATAGGCAAAGGCAGTTGCACCACCTGTAGCTAAGATTGCCTGGGTGACACTTGCATTTATGAATTCTCAAAAGCTACAAGTATGATGCACTATTAGAAAAGAATGATTCCTCCAACTGGAAGATCAAATTACTTAAAAAAAAAAAATGTCAGCATAGAATTGAGAGACAAGATTTTAATGTTTTAACACAGAGAAAAGTAATATCGCTCTTCTCTTTAAATTTTTAATATTTTCACAGTTTATAATAGTAATAATGACATCCAGATTAGGTGTTACCTGACATTAATGACTGTCTGGGTTAAAGGCTCTCTTTTACTTCAGGACATCAGCTATGCCTTCCAGCCGCTGAGGGTCAAAGAAGGCCCACCTTGTAGTCCAACTATCTCAGCTGAAAGATGGAGATCTTCCCAAGGGAAAAAATCTGTCTCCCAGTGCACAAAAGGGTTGGGTCTTTCTGATTAGCTTAGCCTCCAGTGTACTTTGGGCCACTGTGGGAAGAGTACTAGAGGAAAGATAGAAAACTCATGCTTTGCTGCTCTTGTGTCTCCCCAGCCTATTTACATACAAGATTTCTAGATAGAAGTATATGACCATGTGCCATGAGATCAGTGCATGTCAGACCCACTGTGCATGACTTGCATGGGCAAAAAGTAGCCAAGAAAATGACAGATAAATTTCCAGAATTCTCAAACTTTTGCCAGACAAGATTTCTGTGCTTGGAAATATCAGGAAAAGGCTTATGGTTGTTTGGAAGCCCAACAAGGCCATCAGTAAGGATAGAAGAATCATGAAGACCTGACTGGTTTTTGTCAGCCTTGTTGTTGGAGACTGTTCTGTGCGTGTCAGAAACATACAGCAACCAGACTCAAAATTAAGTTAGCACCAAGATTTCCAATGCTTTTTTCCTGTGGGATCAGTTCAGAAAATCTAACAGTAAAGAAGAGGTGCAAACTCAGGACCTCATCCTTCCCCATGTGTCCCATAAAATCACAGAATACCTATTTACCTGCATTTGATGTGCACCAAGTACAGGGAGGAGAACTTGCCCACAGCCAAGTGTGATGAGGGTGTTTTAAATCTCCCCTTGGAGCACCCCAGAGGAGCTAGAGAGGCTCTAAATTAAAGGCTACAGGTGTTTTGTACCAGGCATGCCCATTTAGAGACTTTGCCCTGATGCTCTTTTTACAACATACTCCTCTAGGATCTTTTTCTGTCTCATATTCTTTTATTGCAGTACCAATTAGCTGAAACAACGATATGAACCCTTCACCCTGGTGTGAATATTAAAGAATGCTGTGGAATGAAATAGAGAGCACTACCAGAGAAATAAAATAGATTTTATTAGCCAGAATTAAAGGACGATAGAAGTCTTTTTGGGTTGTCTTGATTAACTGCATTTTAGTGAGATTAAGGAAGCCTATTTAGGGAGTGCTATAAATGTATGCACTTGTATATTTGTTAAGTCACCTCATTATGTGTACAGCTCCTGGCACATCAGGACTTTCTATTCACTGGCACTCTCAAGCTCACATAAAGATCAATAATAAAACCCCCTTTTATCTGCTATGAAATACTTAACTATCTCTTTGATATCATCATCCATCTGAAAGCAGTCAAAAAAAATTTTTTTTAAGCTCACTTGACAGAATGGCGGCTTAAGGCACATGGATGTTCCAAGAAAAGTGTGTAGTATTACTCATGTCCTCCAGAAATTAAGAACAACCAAGTGATTAAGCTACCCTGAGAGAACTGAGGAGCTTCTGGTTCAGTCCTTCTTCTACCTGAGTCTTTGTGAGCCCTTAAGCATATCACATAACTTCCACTATGTAGGGCAACTTGTGAATTCTTGGTAGCACTGTTCTATCTCTCCATGCCATGGAAGGAGAATTAGATACACTATGATACTCTGTTGATGCAGATACCTACAAGATGCCATTGTCGTTTCCTCCCCATTGCCCTTCTGCTATACAAGTCCCCATCTCCTGGGCATGCACTGAGCACCTTCTTATTCTTCAATCATATTTTAAGTAGATTTCCCTCAAAACTCTTTGCACTATTTCCAGCATTGAGTCAAGACCAGACTCTTGCCTCCTTTCAGAGCTGTCAAGAGACAGAGCAATTGAGAGAGGGACCCCATCCCTCTATATCCAGTTAGAAAGCAGTCAAGCCATGCAGGCATGTGTGGCTCCTGAGACAGTATGGGAAGGAGAAGCTTGGTCCTGAACATAGACCTGGCCTTAGCCCTGCTAACACATGCTAAGTCTGAGCTCACACCAGTTTGGAGTTAGACAGTGATCTTTCAAGTCATCCTGCGCCTCCACACAGCCTGCTCATTTTGGGATGGGAGTAGCAATCTCACTGGAAGCCACTGGAGCTGTCAGGTATATACATCCTGGAGCAGGTACTGTGTCGTCTCACAAGTACCAGCGTGTTAACTTTGGCTCCTTAATCTCATAGGCATCCAAATACGTTCTTCTTTAAGCAACAGCAGCTAGTGATCAATGAATGACACCAATGACCAGACGTTATTCTCTCCTATTTTGTAGTAGATGGATTCACAGTATTAAAACCAGCATATAACTTTAAACCTCTCAATTTGGACACAGTGGTTTGTTATTAAATGTCATCATTTTTTGCCACATCTGGGAGGTTGATTTGCAACATACTTGTCCTCCTGATAATAGAAAACCAGAGAGATGTTAAAAAGCTTCCTCCCCTGCAAACTAGAAGAGAGCAGTTTCCAGCAATGCTGCTTTTTCCCCAGAGAGAAAAAGCCCACCCTGTAATGACTGTAGAAGGTCTTATTTAAATGGTTTTAAAACAATGGGAAGGAGAAAAAGGGAGTGAAAAAGGGACATTTAAGTGTTCCAAAACTTTGAACAGATTTGTTCTTCTCATGTTGATGCACACTGTGCAGCATTAGATCACATGCTGCTAATATCATGTTGATTTACGGTCTGCATAAATGGAAATAAATGGTATTTTCTGTTACCCAGAGAATAATAGATGGCCCTGGAATGAACACAACACCACATTCACACAACAGGCTCTGTTCATGTCACAAGCAAGGGGAGTGCAACTTCGTAAGGGCCCTCTCTGCCATTCCTACCAAAAATCTTTGATACCCACTGGTTTTAATGAGTAGGAGTGGACATTTAGGACAGCATTTTCCAAACTGTCTGAATGATTTAGAAACCAAAGCTGTGGTATAACAAAGCAGGGGAAATGCTGGGTGAATTTCTCCCTTGAACGAGAAACTGGAGACTCCCCAGATCTTTCCACAAAGTTCACCAACCACACAAGTTGGTCAGGATCCTCTGCGTCATTTCCTCCACTTCTTCCCTTCCCCACAAGCAACCTCAGGGCTTTTTCTCATCACTTTTCTCCTGGCCTGAGTGACTTAAGTTCTCTCTTGAGAAAGACAAGGTCCCCTCTTCAAACATGGTGTAGGCACTTAGACACAGGAGAGCTAAACCTCTAAGCCAGTGAAACCCTCATGCTACCTTTGAAAATGTGACTTTGGACACTAAATCACTCTGAAATGTTTTCAAAACTTACCCATAGTGCCTAGCAGTTAAAACTTAAGCTCCAGCACAGCCTGTGATTATGGACATACAAGCAAAAGCAATGAGTTACTTTGGTTTAATGACTCATTATTTAAGGTAATAGGTTTTACTTTACAACCAGGGAGGGTAAGTTTGTGCAACTAGACAGTTACCATTGCTCAGCTGATGAGCAATACCCTGGTAAGATGTGGCAACCTTGTTGCTTTTGAACATCTGCCCACACACTCCTCCATTATAATGGGGCCTAATAGAGCTCCAAATAGCTTAGGTTCCAAAACATTCTCAAACAAAACTTCTCCTTTAATAGACTTACAGCACTGCCAAAACATTCACATTTCAGGCTGAAAGACTGAGTATTTAACCTCAGGACACAGATGATTTTCTGTTATTGTTGCTGTTGGCAGAGAAGGGAAGGTTAAATAAGTTTGAGACAATTTCATTTTTGATTCTGTATAAATATAGTAATGTCCATAGTGTTTTCTATTTCTCTGGTTAGATGATTAAAACCTTACCATTAATGTGTGCTAAATTCCATATTGTAATTAAAGGAACAGCTGGTAAAGCCACATACTATTAAGGTTGCCTGATGCATCACATATTAAGATTTTGCTTCCTTATGGACAAGTTTGCACTACAGCTGAATTCTTATCTTTATTTTTACTTCCTGACATTCTTACATCTTAATTGTACAATCTTTATGGGGTTTTTTTTGTGTTCTGAATATAGAATTAATTCCCAAATATATTAATAGAACACTGAAATTATTGAGACCTACTCATACTTCCTTGAACAGGTGTTATTATATACCATATTCACACACTGATCACAATTAAAAGATCTAACAGTTCAGCCAAGTCCAATAAAGATTGGTACGACATCACTGTACAATGTTATTCATTTTTACTTGTCCACTGTATCCCAGTAGGGATAACTAAGAGGAATTTAAGAAGATAAAACTTACATAGCCATTGCCGTGTCATACCCAGTATCCTACAGGGGCCCGTACCTGATTCTCCAGATGAGGGTGAAAACTGACAGCAGCGTAACTGGGTGGTTGGGTGTCCCGGTTTCAGCTGGGGTAGAGTTAATTTTCTTCCTAATGGCTGGTATAGTGCTGTGTTTTGGATTTAGGATGAGAATAATGTTGATAACACACTAATGTTTTAGTTGTTGCTAAGTAATGTTTATACTAGTCAAGGACTTTTCGGTTTCCCATGCTCTGCCAGGTGCACAAGAGGCTGGGAGGGAGCATAGCCAGGACAGCTGACCCCAACTTGACCAAAGGGATATTCCATACCGTATGACATCATGCTCAGTATATAAGCTGGGGGAAGAAGAAGGAAGGGGAGGACGTTCAGAGTGATGGCATTTGTCTTCCCAAGTAACCATTACGCATGATGGAGCCCTGCTTTCTTGGCGATGGCTGAACACCTGCCAATGGGGAGTAATGAATGAATTCCTTGGTTTGCTTTGCTTGCGTGCACAGCTTTTGCTTTTCCTATTAAACTGTCTTTATCTCAACCCACGAGTTTTCTCACTTTTACTCTTCCAATTCTCTCCTCCATCCCACTGGCGGGGAGTGAGGGAGCGGCTGTGTGGTGCTTAGTTGCTGGCTGGGGTTAAACCATGACATTGGGCTTGCAGTGTAGTGGGGAAAATGTCCTCATACCTCTTGTGCTCCCTATCTTCTGGAGCTGACAGAGCCAGGAGAAGGAATTAATGTAAAACACCTAACTTTGTTTGCTCTGATATTCTGTGCTCTCCGAGACACACAGGGATGTAAGCACAGAAAAAATACTGGCTCCCTCACCATTTCTTGCAATAAAACTAGAATCCTAATACAAATCCTTTCAAAAGAGGGATTTCTGAAATTCCCTTACAGTGGATCCACACTATCCACACTAACTTAGGCCGTCGCTAAAAGGGTCAGATTCCTTGATCACCAGTGACTTCAGTTATTATGGCTCAAAAGGCTGAGAGGACAAACTTATGCAGGCATGTATGCACACTTCCTCTTCAGTTGCCACCGCTAAATTTGATAAGGATCATAAATCACAGCCAGCAGCAACAGAAAACCACTTACACAGTCATCAATGAAAGCAAACTTGTGCCTACTTTCCGACAGATATTTGCCGAAGGAAAATGTAAGAATACACTAAGTAGGACTACGATATATGCTGGATATATACTGCATGCCAGCAGATATTCTCTACTTGGAGAACTCAGTAAAATAGGTGAGGGAGAGGAAGGGTAGAAAACAATACATAGATAAAGTTAAGTAAAATCTCCAGGGTGCCTTAACAAATAAAAACTAGGGTCCAGGACAGAGGTTTTCTAAATGCTTTCCTGCTGAGAAGTTTATATAGGAATATTCAGTTTCTCAGGGAGGAGGTAAATGAGAAGAAAGTTCATTTCTTCCACTGTGACTTTAATAAGGAAATAAGCCTCCATTATCTTATTTCTTTAGCATTTTCATTAAAAAGTGAAGCCAAACCTACCAAGGCAGGCACAGCTGAAGCAAAGCTAACCTCTTGGCTGGAGCATCATTTCATCAAGCTCAGCCACTAATACATATATATACATATATATATTATACATGTGTATTTATATCAGAATATCACAGTAGCAGAATTGTAAAAAAATGAAACTCCATCTTCAGAAAGAGAAACACTTCAACTAACCACCTCAATACTTCTAAAGGAAAAAGGAAAAAAATATTCTGCTTTCGACCAAAAATAATTTTTGATCTTCAAACAGAATCTGCAACACTGGTAAGTGCTACTTATTTCAGGGCAATTACAGTGCAGGAACTAGTTCACAAATAGATTTTCTCCAAATAACATCCCTATTTTTTGATACTCATTGAAATTCTTTAGACTGGAATTCTCCAAACACAACTTTCCCTTTCTTAATAATAGTTTACTTCTATTCAGGTAAAGCTAAAACCAGAAAGGTAGAACTGAAGGCAGAGCCACCACAGGACTTTGAAAGCCCAGCCCTGAGTACAGTACTGATTCATCCAGGGTAGATAAATTGTGCATGTCCAGAACAACTCTCTACTGCATAGGTGTCATCCAGGTAGACTCAATACCACTGCAATCAAGAATGCCTCTAAACCTCAACTTCATTTTTGTACACAGGCAGTTTATCCAAGGAGATTTTTCTTCTGATGCGGGGCAAAAGAAGAATGTGCCACCGGCTTGTCACAGAGCCCCAGGGATTGACTGAGAAGCCAGCGGTGGGTGTGATCTGCAGCACACCTCACTGACCAGGGCAAGCCACCCAGATGATAAACCTTTGAGGTTAGAAGGAAAGTTCAGGACAGTTCTCATTCAAACAGGCATTACATACATCTACCTTTGGGTAGCTGAAGCACTGGCAGCAGAGAGAAGTTGCCTGTGTTATTTCCTCCTCCCCTGCACTTTTTGAGAAGAGGACATCCAACACTTTTGGCTGGGGAATGTCATGATTTTCAGGCAGGTGGATCACTCCCCTGGTTAGGACAAGCCCTCTTTCTGCTGTGCTGCAGGTTTGGTCTGCTGCAGAACAGGGACTCTCCTCCAGATACCAAAGTATTTCCTTTAACTACCTAAACACAGTTGCTCTTGCAAGTTGGGTGGTACAGTACAATATGACAGCACTTCTTTTTAAGTCGCAACACTCTACATGATACAGATCCCCAGAGAGATCCGAGTGCTGCATTTTATTGCACTTTAAAAACACTGTGCTAATAAATTCCAGTCTCATATAAACTACATGGACAGAAGTGCTCTGCCCATGCAATCTGCCTGCCCAGTAGAAAACGTGTGTTATTCTAAAAAAGTCCACAGCTTAAGGCTCCTCACTGGAGCGGTACAAATGAAAGGAAGAACTGTGTTACTCTTTCTCCCCTTGGAAAATGAGGGCATCACAAAATATGCCAGATATAATAACTCATGGACTTATGGCTCCAGTGTTCTTGCATAGTTTCTTTTATTTGCAAATTACATTCTCTACCTGGTTTATTCTAAAAACGTTCCCTGAAGATTCTTTTTTATTCTTTCCTCAAAATAACAATGCCACCAAAAGTCTTCAGAATTTGCTTTTTTAATTTTAAATTAGCATGAAAGCTTCTCTTTGTCTTCTGGAAATTTCTGCCATTTCACATTATAACCAACTCATACAATTAGATCAAATCTAAACTGGAAAATTCAATTATCTGTCCTCTTATATTTTGCAGTTAAACAGCTTTTCTGAAGGCTAAACTCCTACTTCACAAGAAAATAAGTTACTTGAAAGGCTAGCAGTTCTGAAATAAAATGAGAAATGGGTGAGCAGGCCGAGGGTATAGTACTGGCCTTAATGTTTTCAGTTTTGTGTCCCAGATCCTCCTGACTCAGAAAAACATGGCTGCCCGTCTTGTCAGTGAAGCTTGCCGTGACCTTCCTTCCTTAATCTCTTGGGATAATATTGTGTTACCTTCTCACAGCAGTCAGCTTATTTGACATCTTTCACTCATGTCTCCTTCCTAGGGTCAGATTAATCAGATTACATTCTGTTCCTCTCTCCTTCCTTTCTTGCATGCATCCAAATCCCCTTTCTGCTCTTCAAGAGGACCCTTGCAATCAGCAGGGACTTTCCTGCAGGTGGTCCCCAGTGCAATGCTCCACCTGGCTGGCAGTGATATGGATTTCATCAAGAAGATGCTGATTTCGTGGCTCAGCAATGGCCCAGTTGTGTTTTCTGTGCCTCTATTCCCCAAGAAAACTATTCCTCATTCAGAAGATTGGAGGGCAATAGAGGGACTTTGAAAACTGGTTTCCCAGCTTCTACCTAGAATCAAATCTCCTCCAACACAGATGACAGAAAGGAAAGGATTTCTCTAATAATTTCATAAAACTCTATTAAACAGCCAGCCAGCATTTAGGTCCATTATTATAATTCTCATCTAGTTTATTTAGCTTCCTGTGTTGTGATGCATTCAGTTACTAAAAACTTTCAATGATGTGCTCAGCACTTTTCCCTCATTAGCAGACCAGCATCCCTCACTGTGTGCAGACCTCTGCAATGTGCAGATCTCACAAGGGCTCAGCTCTCCTCTTTTGTGCCTGCTCTGCTGATTCTCCTTCATCTCCAACAGGCATTCAGATATTAATATCATTCTTTGTGAATGGTAAATCCATAAACCTCATGGAGACAAAGGGAAACGCTGTTCAGGATATACTAACCTAGCAAAGGAACTGCATAACCCTTCCTTCCGTCCTCTGGTATGGTTACACTTATCCTAGCATAAGATGTACATCTTTATAAAGTTATTCCTTTATATCAATTTTATAACCTTAAAATCCAATCCTCCCCAAGGTGTTTACTGTATGACTCTCTGTATAACAAAATCATCCTTCTCAGGTGAATCATGCACCAGTAAAGCCCTGGTGAGTAGATGAGACTCAATGAGAAATAAATAAGCATACCTGAAAGCCTGCATCACCACCTGGCCCAAATGTTTGCTGTTTGCTGCAGGTGGAATCTGCTCACAGGAATGAGCGGATTCCTCAGTCAGAGCACAGCCCTGCTGCAAACTTCCCCTGGACAGGAGCTCAGCAGGCCACCCCAAACTCAGAGGTCTGTGCCACCAGCTCCTCTTCCCTGCCTTTGCTCAGCACGGCTTCTACAGCTAATAAAAGCTCTTACTCTGCACTCCTGCTCTAAGCCCTACAGAACTACAAAAAAAAGCTCAAGGCCTCTATGAAAGGATTTATTTCTAATGACCATCCCTCTTGATTAAAGGACGATGACAAAAACACAGATTTTTGCAAATCACAAAAACCTTGGATCTTAGTTTATTTTCATGGTTCATGAAATCTCAAGAAATCACATTTCAGGACAGATATAGTGGGGTTCATCTCCTGTAATGCGAGGCATCTAAAGTTAGATGTCTAAATCTAAGTTGGGCATATTGGATTTCTGTATAGCCAAAGGAAAGAAAGAATCGTGCCTCCCATCTTCTTTAGTTGCCCATCTATGGAAGAGATCCATTATGACCTGCAAATAAGTTTTTCTGTATAAAAGGACTCTACAATGAGGTGGTAAGCCTTAGACAGATAACTTTTGGACATCCACGATCAGGACAGAGTAGTTACATCAGCGATGTATGGCAGTAAAATAAAAGATCCCAGAGCTCTGGTTCAAGATCACCATGACTGTTCACGTGTTGGTGTACCCTGGCACAGCTTTGTCCTTTACCAGCTCACTACACCTTCTGATGCCAGCACACTGTTAGGGGGTAGCACAGGCCAGCGATCAACCCCAACAAATAATAGGGATAAGGCCAGGCTTTTTAGGGAGAAAAAGAAAGATAATTTAGGCATACAAATGCATGCATATCACGAAAATTGGCCAGCAGCCCGTGGTTTGTCTAATTTGCTAATGAAGGCATAGCCAAAGAGCTACTTCTTTCTTTGTGTTTCCTGTACATGCTGTTTCTGTGGGACAGGGATCTGCTGTGTTCCTGCTGAGAGAAGACCCACATTTTAAAGCAGGACACTTCTTTTCCTAAATGCTGGTGCTGAGAGGATGAAATTCAGCCAGCTCTTTCTCTTACTTCTCTGGTGAGACACTGTCAGTAAGATATCAAGGACTTTTTCTAGATAAGAAAGTTGTCTGGAGTATATCAGAAAGGATGTTTTTGATCAAAATCCCAAGCTGATTCAGGCATTTCTTATTCTGTCCTGACCTAGCCATAAAGCAGTTATAACATAGGATTGCACACAGTTTTTCAAAAATTTATTTCTCATTCCCAGTGAAAGAAGGATTAAAGGGGTTCCAGAAAATGTAGAAAATACTTGAAAATAAGTCCTTTTCAATTAGCACAAGCTGATCACCCCTCAAACTGAAGGCAACAAACCTGTTGCTTACCACTTACAAGAAACTATTTACAAACCTTTATCAATATGTGGTGACAAGTCACGCTTAGATTATGAAAAAAGTCAGTTCCCCATTGCAGGGATGGGATGGGCAACTGTTTGAGAGACATTTTTCTTTTCTTTCAATCTCTTTTTTTTATTGATTTGCAGCTCTTTGAGGATAGATGGATTAATTGTTTGGTGAGAAAGCAGGAGGCATTTATTTACATTTATAATCACAATTTTAATCATTCATGCCATTAAAAAATGTCACTGTTAGTCAATTTTATGTTTTTTACTTTGGTATTTTATTTCAGCTTGAAGTGTTAAAATGTTAGTACTTCTCATTACTGACTGATTATTTTTCTCAGGATTTTTCGTTTTCTTTCTCTCTCCCTGTGCCTAAAATCCAATTTACAACCTGCTAAAGGCCTCATAAGATTTTTATGGATTATTTCCTGGAATCACATTAATCTACCTCCTGTTACTTTGCACTAATTTCACCTACCATTGTATGAAGTAACTAAATTCGATTGCTTGGAAATGATCCCCTAGAGACTTCTTCATGAAGCGAGAAAAAGAAAAAAAAATGTAACCCTACCTTGATGAGGTTGTAAATGTGGTGGGAACAACAGGCCTATAAATTCACAGTATGTGGACCCTTAGCAAGAGCAATTTCAAACTATGATAATCAGAGATCCTCAAACTTTCAAATAAGATATAGATCAGGGCTTGGATTAGATTGCACTTGGCTTTGCCTCAGCTGCCTTAAGAAGTCAGCCTCATTTGGCTTCAACAATTGATACACTATTTATCGCTGTTTTAACAAGCTGGGTACATTGCCCAATAGCTTATCAGCTGCACCCTGGTTCATTAGAACAGCAGTTCAACCAATATTAACTACGCTGGGCATCAGCTATCAACTAGATGTTTCTCTTACTTTAGGGACAGTCTTGCAGATAACAGTGCAAGCTATCAGAGAAAAGGGTATTTTAAAACAATGAAGAAGCCCAGTCTCTCTGGCATATTGTGCTGTCTACTCCATTTGTTTACATGATAAAAAATCCATCTCCTCTAAGCCTTGTAACTGGGTAGTTTAAGAGCAGCAGGTGTGCTTGAGATAGAGCAATTCAATGTAATTACTCAGGGTTGTAAGAAAAGTTATCTAACTTCCGAGTGGACTGTGTCTGATCCACGCATGGCTTCCCAGACATAGTGCAGTTTTCATGCAGTTGGCGGGCCAGTGCTCCTTGGGAATAGGGATTCATTCACAATGAGCGCAGTCAGGAGATTAGGATACAGATTAGGGTCTCTGATTTCCTAAGCTCCGGACCGAGCTCCAGCAGGTTGCCATTAGGACTCCAACAGGCTGTTTTCTGGTGCTGCAAACTCCCATATGCAAAGTCTTTCTGGCCTCTATGCTGCAGTAAGCAGAGACTGGGGTTTTTGGCTGCCACCCTCACTTGTCCATGCTGGGCTGTGCTTTGGTCCCTGAGGAGCAGCAGTGTGACCACAGCACTGGGAAGGTCTGAGTTTTCTGTTCCTCAAATCAGTGCTGAAGCTGAGTCGGCTTTAGTGTGGACCCTGGACTCATCCCAGCCAGCAAGTATTTTTTTGTAAAGTCCTTTTGATTTTTGTTTCTTGGAGTAGACGTTCATTCTGCTGTCAGATGTACCTTGACTAACCCAGGATAACCACACTGAAATTCTCTAACCTAGGCTACCTTAATGGTACCTGGCATCAGAGTCTGCCCCTCGTCTGCCTCATACTTGATGCTTAAAACTGCTCTTTCCTAAGTAGCATAGGATCAGTGTCACACAGGGGAAGACTTTTTAAGGAGTTATCATGCAGCATCTCCCATCTACAGATCTGTATAACAGGGCAATAGGCAAAACATAAGATGCATTTCTGGTTTAAACCAGCATGGTAATTTTTAATTTAGAAAATGTTGGTCTTAAAGTATTAGTTTCCCAGATGGCAAGAGCGAAATGTGTGCCTTTACAGACGATGCATTGCTTCTTGAAATACATTTGTACCTATACACTTGGATGGTCTTGTCACTGAGACTTTGACCATAAATTTCCCTGCACTGTAAAGTCATTTAGAGCTAGGTCCCCCAAAGGGGTTGTCCTTTATACATCCTTAGTCTTATCCTTTATGGCTAAGTGATCAGAGTACTTGCACACAACATGGAAGATATATTTTACCCCTCAGCCCCAGGGGAATCAAAATCAAACCTCCCATTTTTCAGGAAACTGATCTCAACTCTAGACTGTGGGCTAAATGTGAAGAAAGGATGGGAAGGGCTCTGTGAAGCCTCGCTGCTGAAGCTGCTCCATTTTGTGTGGCATATTTAACCATTCCTTGAGCCGGCGAAAAAGGATAGCATGCAAAGAGGAACCACTTCAAGAGGATGGACTGAGTGTCCCCCACCCTAAGAACAGTCCATAAGCTGGTGGTTATGGCACTCTCCAAGGAAGTATGGGATGCGAGTTTACAGCCCCTCGGGCAGAGGAAGGAACTGAACTTGGGTCACCCACATCCTGAATGAGTGTACTAACCACTGAGCTGAATAATAAATAATAATGAAAAGGAGCACTGTCCCACAGCTGCTCTTTTCTAAAAGGGAGAAAGATCTCTGCTCTGTTTTTCAAAGCAGATTTATTCTTAGGCTCCTCACTCCAGAGAGCTAAAGGCTGTGCAGGAGTTTGAACAGAGGACAGCATGCTTCTAGCCCAAACCCAGGACTCGAGATATCCAGCTAGCCTCAGCCTTTTTTGCCAGTTAGAAAAATGGGTCTGTGGCTGTTTGAGATCCCACTCTGAAGCCCCAGCTCTCTTTATTTATATAAGCAGTTTGGGTCTCTAATTGGGAGTTATACATTCACTTAATAAGCAGGTGCATGGGATCTTGGTGCAGCAACAGTGAATGCAGCAGTGCTCACAACCTTTTGTGGTTGCTTTCATCTCTGGCCCAGGGTCTGGTACCTATTTAGGTGCTTAACTCTCAGTGACTCCTTTCTCACTCCCCAAACTGGTCCTACCAGAATTACCCTGCTTCACGTCGGGTGACTCACTAGCCACTGTGAGATGCTCAGATATTGACAGAAAAAGGGAATGTCTATCCTCCTAAAACATGGGAGAACTGTGTGTGCATTGTGTGCTGTGTTTCCAAAGGCCGTTTAGCACTTCCTTATTTATATTTTTATTTTTTAATATAGTCCTCGTTGTTCACCATAAACATTCCCCATTCCCAGAGGCTTATTTTAGAAAGAAACAGAAAAGGCAAATTGTCATACTTCTGAGATTTCCAGTAATCAGTTTATCACACATTCATAAATCAAGACATTTACTGTGAAGAATGTTTAAGAAATACAAAGTACAATTACAGGCAACTGCATATTTCCAAACACCCTGGTGTTTGAATATTCAAAAGATACTTCATGTTCTTCCATTTCTTGCCAGTAGCTGAAATGCTGAGTCTTTATTAGGAGTGTTTATGGTAAAATAAGCATATGACATTATCTCCTGTCTGATCAAACAGAGTAAACATACTACTTTAAAATGTCAGAGATCTATTTCTGCAGCTTCCAGTAGTTATTGTTGTAAACAAGGGATTGCTGTATTTGCCCATAGCTTAGCCAGAAAGTTAGTTTCCTATTAAACATTTTCCTCTTTCTTTCCTAGACCATTTTGTACTACCACACCCAGCTGCTAACATCTGGCTCCAAGCAGTGACACCAGCTGATGAGAAATGGCATTCCTGCAGCTTTTCTTTCTGAAGACTCATCTAGAGGTGGCTGTTAGCCAGCAGACAACACACTGCACTGCTGAATGTCAGTGTCTAGAGTCCCACTGGACAAAGGCTCCTAGAGGAGTTATTCACACCAAACTGTGCAAGATAAAGATTTGGGAGCCTGATTTTCAGAACTCTGGTTCTACAAATCAGTAAGCTCCTCTGGCCAGTCACCTCAAGCACTGTGTCACCCAGCTGATGTATGGACTGAATCATTTGGACGTCCAGTCTGAAGCACAAGACAAATAGTGATTACTAACTCAGACTGGTCTCCTGGCACAAACTGCGAATGTGCCCATGGCAGCTCTGTGTTTGAAATCAGCAAGGATGACAGCAGTCCAACTCTGACACTGCTTTATGTAATCTGGCATGGCACGGAGCCTCCACTTCTCCACCCAGTAACACTGGGGCAGCTTCTGGAGAGGAAAACTCTCACCCTTCAGAGCTGGGCTGGTAGCACTACCGGCAAAGAGAATAACACTGAGTTTTAAATATTAAAATTTTAGAATTTTAACTAGAAATCATAATTAATTAATATTTAATGGATTTAATTCTAAATATAAATTAATAATATTTTAATAACTTGCAGTCAACAGACTTTATCACAGTATGTCAAAACACTTTATAAATAAAACCCAATTAAAATTCCTGTTATCCACCTATGCGATACTTCCCACTGGCTGCTCCCAGGGTGTTTTGTGAGAGGCAGGTACCTGCCATCATTGCTATAAGTGAGGAAACTGCAGAACAAGGAAGCACAGCACCTGGTTTGCATTCTCTTAGAAAATCAGGGCTAAGCTGAGGAAGATCCTAAGTGTCTCAATACGTAACCTATTACTCTATGCAGCAAATTACTGTATTGCTTGAATAGCAATGAACGGTTTCCAGAAGGTTGCCCTCCAAACTAGCACCAAGGCCATAACTGAAGCAGGCTTTGAAATCAGCCTGACTGCAGGGTATGGTACTTCTGTACAACCTTTTGCAGTCCGACCTATGTCTGCCTCAAGCCAGCTGGGTGCAAGCAAGTGCTGGTCCCAAAGCTGCAAAGCTTCATTAGTTTGGGGCTGTTTCTCTGCAAAACTTACTGTAACTGCTCACCTTCCAGGCAGGGGATCACTGACGTTCAGCTGGCTGCGTGTGAAGGGGGAAGGGGCACAGGTGTGTCTGCAAAGGACCGAGCAGCCATGTCCCTCGCTCAGTGTGCACATCTGTGAATCTCAATGCAGACTCAGCAAGGACACTTCAGAATTCAATATTCTGGGCACCAAATCTGAAGCTGAAAATGTGACTCGAATACAACCTTTACCTGAGCAAGCAGACTATGACCAGTTAGTAGCCATGCCCCGGCAGTGTATAAAAAGTATTACAGCACGTATGTGCTAGAGCAAGGACCTGAGGAATATGACTCTGGAAGATTTTTCTTGTATTGCCCATCTATTTATCTTCCTATAGTCAAGGTACTTGAAATACTTTAAAGTTAAGCTTTAAGTTTCCAAGCCAGTTTTTCTTTCTAGATGTCCAGTTCAACACTCAATTTACATGATGAATTGCAGGTTCTTCTGCACAGGAACCAGCCCTCAGTCCTGTTTATATGGGAACAAACAAAGCAGCACCCAATCCTTAAACTATAGGTACTCAGTAGCAAAGGAGGGAGTCTCAAAACTGAAGGCATTACTCTGCACTCACCTTAATGCCAATTAAACTACATGAGATGTGAAAAAGATGTCACTAAAATGTATTCCTTTCTTAAGGCCATTTAACCTAGAACCAGTTTCTTGGCCATGCAGTCACCTCTCAGTTCTGACTCACTTTCTTCAGGTACCTTCCATGCCTCCATGGATTATCATGGGATATGAAGGCAATTGCACTCCTACCTTAGGTAGTTAGTTAAGTACTTAAGACTAGGTGGGATGACTCAAAGACCCTTGTGTAAACACCTAAAAGCAGAGGTTACTTTAGAAGGCTTGGCTGTAAGTGCCTCTGCCATAAACTCCTCAAAAATCGCCAAGTAAATCCATAATGCAACTCCTCATGGCACAACACTGTCCTAATTCTCCCAGTACCACAGCTTTATCCTTAATGACACGGATGTTAATTCATTTTTTTTTCTACTTGATTTTGACAAACTGTCTATATAACAGAAATTTTTAATTTTTCGGATGCCAGTAAAGATAGGTGAGTTCTTAAGGGTTAATAACCTGTGTTTTAAATAAAGTGTTCTGAAAGGCAACAGCCAGAACTATCTATGAACTTTGCAACCATAAAAGCTTTCTTTGGAACAGATTGGAGACAAAATATTTCATTTGCTTTGTTAATGCCCTTTCATTTGAGTCATAATTATATCCAAACTGCAGCTTCTGAGGGCCACACAGAATAATACAAACGCCTTTGTTTCCGTGGATTCATGTTCTGATGTTTCCATTCCCATTGCAATCCTCGTTACATGAATGAGGAATCTGAATGCAAAGGCATGCAGTATTCTGGGAGTTATAATAAGAAGTTGAAAAGCTTTGATGTTTTTTTCTGAAGCCTATAGTCTGATTCACTATTTTTTCCCCGCTCTATCTTGGAACATATTTTCCTTGGTCCTTGTGGAAGTTATAGAGCACCCTCCAGATCTGAAGTACCAGAAAGATGTTGCCATGTAAACACATCACACAACCAACTTGAGCCATCTTACCTGAAACTGCTGTGCCCCAGAGAAGTCATTTCCCCAAATGACAGGACCTTGCAGAGCCTGGGTTTCACAAAGTGCTGCACTAACTTCTCACAGTGAATTGAGGCACAGCGGGTCCACAACTTATTTGCTAAATTCCTCCAGTCTGAAGTTAAAACCTTCCCTTCATTTTTACCCATTCTCTCATCAGTTAATGGTGATATTCTAAATATCACCCTTAATAGCTCTTAATAGCTAGGGCTTGATGTAGGTACAAATTAAACAAAGTGAAAATAAAGGGGACCTGGGGAAGTTCTTGATGAAAAATAGAAAATGTGAAGGTTCAGAAACTTCCACAAAATTTGGACCCTGACCCCGATCCAGAATTATTAGTGTCTCGTGTGTAACGTGGGGATACAAAGGTTGAAACTAATCCTGAGAATATTAACATCATGGCATAACCTTTGCAGCTGAAATGCCCTTTCTTACTAGGCTGTAGAATTCCCTGCTTCAAAGTAATACTGAGAACATCAACTTACAAGCTTTGCCTTAATTTAGTCCTCAGAATACCCACTCTTAAATGATAGATATCCTGATTAAAGAGGAGCACAGATTTGATCTAAGGCAGCCAATATGTTTCTAAAAAAAAGACATTCCGTTCCACTGTATGTAGCGTAAGAATAAGGAAACAGCATAACTTGAATCAGAGCTGATATACAGTAAATTATTTCCAAGAAACACTCAGAAAGTCTTTCAAGTAAAATCAACAGACATTATCACAGTCTGGCTAAAATATAACACATTTCTAACATTAAATTCCAGTAGTGTAAAAAGAAATAGAATAACCAAATTAGTAAGACCACCACCATATTTCAGTTTGAGAAAATAATTGTAACTAACTAGAGAGTGTTAAAATCATCTCTCTGATGTTTTAAATTGGTATCTCATGTTTCTTTGATAGCAGCCTGGATTCAGACATTCTTTTCATCCTAGACATGTTATAAAACATCTCTCTGCATTTGGACATTACTGATACAGGCCAATTCCCCTGTCCACACTGCAAGAATCGTGAATATTCTGCATGTGGAAATCATGATGATAACAACTGGAGCTCGGTGCAGGGGATGAGAACAGAATATTCAATTGAGATCTGCAGTGCAGATAAGCTTTCTGCACTGAGAACAGAAGATGTGAATTTTACCCATACATCAAAAACGTGCAGTATTCTGAGACTTGCTTATCCTTAAGTGGCATGAAAACACAAAGAGAAGAAAGCCTTTCTGATGTCTGATAATGAGAAACATGGTTGACTTTCAGACCTGCAACTATTTAACACACACACACACATACGAGAGAGAGAGAGAGAGAGAAATCTTTGAAAAAAATTTGGAATTAAATGAGAAAAATGACTTATTACAGTTGACATTAACTAATGGATCACATTTATTTTGTGTCAATTTGATATGGCAGGGGGATTTTAATTATTTTCCTTACTAAGCGCACTTCAAAAATATTCACTAGAAAACACAGCAAATATGTTATAAACTCATTTAAGCCACAGAGCTCATCAACACTGTTTGCAATTATGAAATCATTTGGGAATATGGTATTTTTTTAGAAGGAATTGTTTTGCTCTTAGATGGAAACCACATCACAGTGCTTCAGACATAAATCTTTTATTGTATCTTCAAGAAAGAAACTGGAAATTATGCAACAAGGCGCCACTGATAAAATATAAGTATCCTCTTGGAGTAATCTGGATGAGCTCATCACTTGGGGAAGATAACAGGGTATGTCATGGTTACAAAACACTGCTTTTCCTATTCAGTTAGTGGCAGAGGAAGACAATGAACGTACTCCTGTAGTAGAACTCTGTGTACTACGTAAAACAAAATACTTAGCTCTTCAAGACAGAAACTGCTTCTGAGCCTTGGCATAGATTTACTTGACTTTACACTTGGAAATATACCCCATTCAAGGTCAGGTGGACTATGTCCTTTTCTTTCTTTGCAGGTAGAATTAGCATCGTAGCCAAGGGCTGCACATCAAAGCCAAGCAAAAGGAAAATAATGTATGAATTAAACTAATGCAATGATCTAACAGAACTTGTTTCAGATGTGACCTGTGATGGTCAGAGCCTTCAGACTTTGGGAGGCCTCCAGGAAGATTAGTCCTGAGGAGACCTCATTCGTTGTTTGTCGTCTCCCTTTCACACACATGTTCTGCGTACCTGCCCTCAGTCCCCATTTGCCAGATTCCATTGCAGGGCTAAGGGATTTTCACTGCTTAAGAGACTCTCATACTTTTGAGTGACTGAACCACTGTCAACACGAACTTTTTCCACTAATAAGCTGTGAAACTTCATGGAACTGATTAAATCACAACAGTTAGTCCTTACTATGGCTTGTTAGACCCTGAAGGACCATTTTCTGTGACTCTCCAGAGCATAGTTTCAGAATCACTGTTGTCTGCCATTTCCTCTGTACGCCATTTCCTCTGTATGCCAAATAAAGGTGTAGAAGAAACCCTGCAAATCTTCCAAACACAAGTTAAGGCAGAAGACACAGACCCATGTTCTGCACTTTTCCTCAGATTCAGATCGGTTTCAGGAACAGCAGTTCCCAGCACCACTTCCATCAATGGCACTGATCACAGAGGGACCACTCATAGGGAATGATTTGATGAAACAGAACAAAATGGGGGAATTAATTTCACTAGGCTTCACACTAGTATGCAGGTATATTGTAAACAGCATTTATCACTGTGACAATTTTCATGCTACATTCAATTTAACTTCAAAAGAAATTGCAGCACCTTAAGTGCTATATTGTACATATTATCTGTGTGTATGATCTCGGAGGCTGTGTCTTCAATTTCAAACAGTATTGGAGCCAGTAAGGCCACTCAGCACTGCTGTGATAAAAAACTGGTAAAACTTCATTTGCTACTTAAACAATCAATATAAATCTGTGATTCTTGGGCCTAGGCTGGGATTGCCATGTGATTACTGCAGCAACCTGTCTAGGTGACTGCTCCACTGTTGCTGTCTCAGGTTTCTTAGGTACTGAGGTGACAGTCTTGCCTAGATGGGTGGAAGAGCTTGTACAATTATAACCTGACATAGAGGTATCTTATATCCTATATATAATCTTGTACAGTCGTAATCTGTGATACTGAAAATAAGTAAAGATTTAACCGACAATAAGAAAGAGGTCAAAGACAAAATTTAAGCAGGGGAAAGCAAATAGAAGTGCTTAGCAAAAAAAAAAAAAAAAAAAAAAACCAAAACAAACCCAAAACGCATCACTCCAGATGCAAGTCAGACCTGCCTTGAAATACCAAATACAGTAAGTCCTTCAAAATTTGGCATGTTTTCAGAAGTCACGTTTAATTCTGGTCCCAATCCTTTGTGTTAAACACCTGTTCTGCCTTCAAGGGAAGTAAAAACCCACAGCACAAATGAGCAGGAGACCTGCGCAGTGATAGCAAGAGGGAGGACACAAGGTTACAGCCCTTTGTCTCTGCCATTCCTCTTCCTGCTGTCCCAAGAAGAAGCCAGGCATAAAGGTACCCAAAACTAGGGAACAAAACCAACAGCAACTGTGATTAAGATATATGGAGGATGAAATAAGCCGGATTCTGAGGCAAAAGGTCACCCTATAATAACTGCTGACTCCTTAAGGGTATAAAAGACCTATCCAAGAAATAGTTTGTTGTTGCCAATCAAAATGCAAAGAAGACTCGGTGGCTGATGTCCTTTGCCCTCCATGTCCCTCACAAGTGATCCTGACCAGCTCAGCTGGATAGACATGTCTTGGTATTTAGGAGCCTCTCTGATTGAAACATGAGAGAATATAAGTTTAGGGGTGAAAACAGTTTGTTTTAAAATAAATATTACCTTCCTCTTCCATAAGGTCTCTCACTGAGTTTGTCACATCCTAATCTGCTCTAATTAATCCTTGTACCTGACCTGATATTCCTGATAAACTTGTTCTTGCTTCTGATAATAAATAGACACAAATGCCTGCTTTTAATGTGCAAGACAGTACACATTTCCTCTTCCTAATAAACAGCACTGGTATATCAGTTAAACCCTAAAGAATCTTACCACATCTAATGCTCTTTTGGTAGTGGAATAAATGCAGTTCAGTAACGTGTACTGAAAGCAGATAAAATCAACCCATTGATACACCACTATTTTGGAGGGATTCTTTGTTATACACAGATTACCATTAAACACCAGCTTCCAGAGAAAGCAGGTCCATTGTGAATACCTGAGAACTCATCTGTTTGAATCAGAAGTTAGAGCAAGTGGAGCTGTCTACCAAAGCAGAGACAAAATAATCATCCAAGGGACAATGTCCATTTATTTGCCAGTACAATTCTTCAGCCAATGCTGTAACATCAGTTTCTGATTTCTGTTGAGCACCAGTGGTATTACCTTCTTCCCCTTGTTAAAACAAAATCTTGCTTCAGTTACAAACATGGTCAAATCCTGACTAGCAAAAGGTGCACATCATAGTTATCATGTCAGAAACTAGGTTCACAGATTTCATTTCCCAAATATTACTGTTCGAAGTGTTGATATTTATAGTCACCTTGTACTGCTGTTTTCTGGACCTAGCTAAAAGTCAAATCTCCACTGATTTAATTTATATCTGCACTGCCTGAAACTCCTCACATGCAAAGGATTCCTGATAATAGCACTAGCCACCTCTACAAAGTGTGATGGGGTTTTCTAAGGAAGGGTTTTACATAAAAGACAGGTGTCTGTTAATATTCCTAACCATTTCTGAGTGTGGTCAGACAATACCCAGCTCTTGCAGAACTTAATTGATATCTGTGGTTTCACCTGCTTAGTAATAGTGGGCTGCAGACATTATTTGCCATCAACAGCCCTATTGCTCTTGGTGTGGGACCTATCACTGCTATCCACCCACCTGTTGTTAATGGATTTTGCTTCTTCCCTGTTAGTGCAGCTAGCCACGCTTGGTTTTTGACTTCGCTCCAATAGGCAGGACTTACTCCCACCTTTCAGGGATGTTTCCCCCAAATAATACACAGGCTGAAATGCAGGAAGGAATACGGACCATGCCTTCAAAAACAAGGATGGTTTGCCTCAGTGTCTGAAGGAAAATGGGTCCCAGAAAACCTAATATGCCATGTTTGACAACAAAAAAATTGAATTGCCTTGTAGGAGCACAGCTTGCAAAGAGAAACATAAGAGCATAGTATAGTGCAATGTTGTACACTCTTGTTCAAGACATCCATCCAGTGAAGCCTGTTTGGGTCTGCCTGAGTTAGAAGGGATGGATTAGACTCTTGTGGGCCTTTTCAGCTCTTCAGTTCAATGATTCTGTGTCACTGCATGAACAGATCTCACTATTAACTCTGGCTTGAGATATGACCCAGATCCATAAGAAACACAAAATCCTTGGTTTTTGTTACAATCATTTAAACTTCATGGTTTCCATGCATTGTAGGTAACGATAAGTTAACCAGTTCCTGCTTCTTTCCAGTAAGTTAACCCTACTCTACATGTGCCTTAAATATTACACTGCCTGGAGAACAGAGCGCTAGGCATTATTTAGAAACATGTATAAAACAAACTGCCAACAGGCTGGAGGAAAGAATAGGTTCATCCAATGCAGTGAAACTAAAATTGACAGCATGGTGCTGGCTGGTAAAGAAAAGATAATGAATAAAGTACTGTATCAACAGAAGTATTTAATTGAACCTCAGTCTATCAATTGTATAAAAAAAGTGCTAGGGGAGGTATGTTTTTGTTAAAAACTCATATTAAGGAAACAGATGACAAAAGCAAACTGAATTAAGACATCTGCTTAGTTGTAACTAAATGCTCTTCCATCTTCTGGAGGAATAAAAGAACAAAATTCCACTGGGAGTTAAGTTCATTTCTTGCAAATACTGGCACCCAGGTATCACTGGTGCATCCAAAATCCTGACAAAATGAGACTTTTTAAAAATTCCATTTACATTCATTACAATATAGTTTTGTCTGCACTAAGCTGAGACTCAGACAACTAAGTCCTCCCTTGCATGAAATCCAGGCTTATCTGCAACCAACACAATTACGTAGCAGAAAGCCATGGTCTTTGTCTTGTATATAAGGTCACAGACCAAAAGAAATGACATTTGAGTTATGCTACAGATGGCAAAATGCTGCTAACCATAGTCCCTGCTCAGAGGAGCCCCTGAGAGACCACAGAAAGCATAATCAAGACCATACGATGCTCTACTGGAAGAAGACACTTAAGAAATTTGGTTTGGATAGACATAGTGGGTAGGTACATTTATCTATAAATTATATATAGTGTTCAATCCATTGAACAGCAATAGCTCAAAGTACAAACACATAGAGGACTTTCGTGACAAAGATGACCAAAACTGGCTGTAGAGCTTGGTCTGCACTGTAATGAGGAGGCTCCCTTGCTACCACCAAAAGCCTGCAATTCTGGCAGATGCTTTCACACCTCCTGAAGGTTTGATTTCCCCTGAACAATGGATAGGATTTTTGTCTACTGGCAGCCACAGCTCTGCAAGTTAAGACTTAAATAATTTTGGCTGATGTTACCACATATGGATCACAAAGAGTCTTAAAACCCACTGAAAATGATACATGATGAATTAACAATAAAAATGTAGGGATTAAGATAAAGCAGCATTTGAAAACCTTCTTCAAGTCTGCATACTATACAAATGGCATGCACTAGCTCTATTAGCAACTTCAAATCTTTTTCCTATTTCCTTTTTTATGGCATTGTGTATTATCTGAGGCAAACTTTCAGTAGCCAAGGGCAACTATTTCGTGCCAACTCTACCATTACAAGATACTGTCTCAGAAAAGAAGAACAAAGATACTCAAGGCTGTTGCTGCTTTGAAAGGAGCATAATCATTTTTATGTGCTATGGTGAGTATTAGTCTGTTCAGCTGCAAGCTGGTCAAGTTCAACTGACAGCAGATATGGCAGCTGGAAGTTGCTCCATCTTTTGAAGGTGAATTATTCTCATCAGCGCCTTTTTTGTCTTTTTTTTGTTTGTTTTCCACTTTAATGGCAAGGGAAGGTGTACAAAGTCAGTTACTGCCCCTCCAGTGACAGGTGGTCATAAGCACAGCCACACTGGCCAGCTCAGAAGTCCACCTCGCTCATTTCCCTCTGTCCAGCTGTAGCCATCAGTGGATGCTTCATGGGATAATAGAAGAAATGAAGCAAATATAGGGTGTTTTTCCCCAGTGTATTCTCTTGGTTTCTGAGAAATATCCAACAGGGGCTTCCTGAGGTATGCATTGAATCCATACCATTCTTTTCAGTAGAAACCAATGGATCTCTTCTTCCATCTGCAGGCAGTAACTTCTGAAAACACTCTGTCTTGATTGCTGACAATTATCTATATAACCTTTGTGTCATTTTGTCTTCTATGATCATCTGCTATTGCTTCATGACATTGCCTTTACACATTCACCTGGGACCTGATGGGATCACATGGTCCTTCAGTTACAGACAGGCATTCTTTATGAGGATCAGGGATAAGTTCACAAAAAGCCTGGCTTCAAAAAGAAACTTCCAACCTTTTCCTTCTGTGATAAGTTACTGAACTATTTTCAAGAAGATCCATGCCATGCATGCCTCAGAGCAGTCTCGGAAGTCCTTCATCTCATTTAAAATTATATTTACTTGCAGAATAAAAATAAGGATAATAAAAAATGCAGGGTGAATATACTCAGATCACAGGATATTTAGGGATCAGGTCTTGGAGTAGGATTTACACCCTTGAAAGGAGATGAATTTCCAGAAAGCCTGAAATATTTGATATAAGAACTGTAGAGGCAATAACCAAGTATATTCACCTGACAAGCAGATAAACTATTATATTTCAAATGAAGTTTATCACTGCTATTATCCCTAGGTCATGCACCTCTATAAATAAACAACAAACAAAAACCTCATCAGTGTTATAGCTATGTCATCAGAGCCAATTGTTTTTCGCATTAGGAAGTCCTGTATGATTGATTTTAAAAGGCAGTTAAAAAGAAAACCGATTTAGTCTACAGGATTAAAAACAAACAACAAGGCATTAAAGGAATAACAGAACTGATGGATTAAAATGCACAGAGAAAAGACAGCAGTGAATTGCCTGGCATTTTTGAATACCAAAAGCTAGGATAAAAAGAATTCAGTTTCCAATCAACAAAAAACTGGCAAAAAGGCAGGAATCCAGACTCCCTCGGATTTAGGCTTTATCTGCCAATTAGCATTAACACGCCTGATCTAGGTGTCGCGCCAGCTTGTGGTATCATAAAAAAACAACAAACCTTGAATGTGTTATCACCACAGAATGTGTAATTACTTTAAGCACCAGCTGAAAATTACAGTGATGAATTTTAAAATTTGTATTTATTTATTGTGGAGATAAAGTTGTTAGAGAAGATATAATCTATACTTCTGTTTAAAATCCTGTTTAAAATTATTTCACTGCCAGCAAACTGTGTATTGAAAGTAAACACTAGTAAAATGGTAATAGATTACGATACTGGAGCAACATAAAAATTCCGCTGGGCAACTGCCGTTCATTGTCTGAAGAAAATAATCTTGAGTCACTGACACAGCAGATACTTATCCACGTGACTTGTCCGTTGAAGGATGTAAAGCTAAACATGTGTTTACATGATTGCAAGATGGGATCATTTGCTAATGTCAACCTGATCTTTCAACCCTGTCACTCAGAGATCACAGGCAATAGCCCATGTAATATCTGCTGACTGATGTTAATGTTATAAATGATAAAACAAATAGCAATTAAACCCTAAGTTACTCAAATGTGGAATTCACAAGGCCAGTATAAAAACAAAACAAAACAAAACAAAACACCACCACCACAATCCAAAAAAACTAATTTCTTTTACTTCTGAGATTACTTTTTTGAAGACTCCTTTGAAAATCCTACTTTCCCCAAAATAAACAAAAATTTGCCTATATCAAATGCTATCCAGCAGCAACTAAACATACATGTACAAATTACCTGAGGGAAAAATAAGGCCTGCATTATACTATATCCCAAATTTGATGATAAAAATTATCCCCTCCACTTTTCAAATCTACTGCATATCAAATGCTGAGTGATACCATTTCGGTTTTATTCCCAATTGCCCGACATCTCTCACATGCCATGTATACCACAAGCCCTATAAACAGGAGCCATCTTTTATTACTTCTCTACATAGTACTTAAAGCAGTGGAGTCTTTCTTTTCAGTTCAGATCCTATACCATTCCTACCAAACTAAATAACAATGTTCCTGTGAATTTGCAGGTGTAATTTAGAAAAGTTCTTGAAAATCTTCTCTACTGTGTTGGTCTGGAGTATGTACTCCTCAGTTCCCATTGTCACTTATTTTATGAATATAAATTTGGATGAAGAGAAGAATTTCCTCTTCAAGCTGAGGTTGCAGAATATTTTCCAGTTCCCTGGTGGGACGAAGCCAAGGCTCTTTGACACTATTCACCTAAAAAAGGAAAAGACAGCCATCTGGGGACAGGCAATAGCAACATGATTAGAGCACTTGCAGGGTAGATCCAAGTCACCAACCTAAGGCAAAAACAGTTTTGTCAGAAACCCTGCATTTCTGCAAAATGTTACTGTGTGGGTAAGGTGATGTTTTTATATATAAATGTAACAAAAACCTACTTTGTTAGCAGAGTCCTAATCAATTCTGAAGGAGTATTCAAGGGAAGAAACAGAAAGAAACTGTAAAGTTTAAATACTTTATACAGACAGCATATTACCTTCAAAAAGGTAACTGCAACAAGTGCCCTTCAGGTCAGAGTTAATAAGCTGGAAAATGAAGCTTATTTCATGGCTATAGCAGCTGGAGATGTTTGCCTGCTTTTCCCTCATCAATACTGCATCTGGTGGCAAGGTTAAAGAAAACAAAAAACAGCAATGAAAATGCTTAGTGAAGGAGCAGAAACAAACAAACAAAAAACCCAACAAAAAAAAAAAAGAAAATTACATATTTGATGTGGTGTAAATCCATAGGTATCACATGTACAACAGGGTCCTCTGTAATGTGCTGGAAGAAATATCACACACAATATTGAGACTAAGATAAAACCAGTAGAGACGAAGCAAAAAAAGGTAGATAAGTCCTATTTCTTATGCCACCCTTTGTTTCCAGAGTTGTCTTGTTCACCTTGGTTTTGTTTCTTTGGAGGAAAACAAGGTGGATGATGCTGACAGTTTGTAGAAGCAGGAGCTGGTTGACCTAATTACTACAGGCAAATCAGGAGGGGAAACTTAGCACTTGAGCTGCAGGCAAGCAGAAGGTGACAGATCAAAACAGCTCGTCTGAGTCTGAGCAGTATCTAGTAGCTCTTGGGTTAGACTCCAAGCAATGAAGGAAAAAAAGTGTGGTAGCACTGCAAGCAAAGCAGATGGAGCAGCATGCTGTTCTTTTCTTGTACTTCTTTGCGTCTTCAGCTTTGGGTTGATTTGCTTGCAGGATGAGCCTGCTCAGCTCAGGGAGGCAGGAATAAAGCAGATGTCTCAGAAGTGCTGCAGGTCTGACCTGCTACTCAGGGCTGCCTTGCGACACCGACCTGCTTTCAACCCCCTCCACTTCAAGAGCTTTACTCGAGGAGCTCAAGTGAGAAACCTTGTTGCTGTAGGTGTCTCTGCAGAAGGATATTGACTCTCTGTACAGACTTGCAAGCACTTTCATTAAGTGCCTAAAGTTAGAAAGGGTGAGTCTGGGCTCATAGTTAAAGAAATAATGGTTATCAGTGGTGATCTGGGACTGTGGCTTTTCTTTGTCTTTGCCACATCAAAGGTGTATCTTTCCATTAGGAAGGTAATGCCAAAAAAACCCATTCTGACAGAAGAAAGGCATCATATAGCTGAACCCCAGATCTGGGGTTATGGTTCCACCTTAGGTGCCGAAAAGTAAAAAGTGCGCGGTGATCTCTTTCTTCTGGCATATAGCTACCTTGCCTAACATAAGCACTTTCCATTGAAGAAGACCCACATGGGAAATACCTCCCAAAGAGTGAAGCCAGCCTGTCCTACTAGCCCTGAGAGCACACTGCTGTGGGTATCTTGTTTGTGCCATGAAACCTGTGGCACTAGTAACTTTTTCTCTACTGGTTGTTCTGTAGCTGTGAGCACCCACACTATCTCCCACACCTTTTTGGATGCTATAAAAATATCCCATAATCATAAACCCAAATGTCCAAATTCTTCCTAACAATTTGTCCAAGACAGTTATGAATTTTTACAACAAAGCTGCAGAGATTAAACAAATGAATATCTGTTTAGCATTCTTGTGACTGCAGCCAGTAAATCTATTTCATCATTACGGTGTTACAAAAACAAATATCCTCTACGGTATTTGTCGTTGCCAAAAATAAATACAGGAAGGGAATGATATACTGCTTCTGTGAGACTAACACCTAAGCTGTTTGTGGGAAGATAGCCCAAACAGGATGTGCTGATAAAGACAGATATACCTATATGTACCAATAATTGGACATCGATCTGTGTTTCCTCAAATATGCTGTATAGTCATATTTCTTACATATTCTATTTTCTTTCCTAATACTTCAGAAAATAGCTTGGACTATCAACAGTTTGGTTCATCCCAAATTTAACAATTAGCAATTAAAAACTTAGAGAGCAAAACCAAATATAAGTAAATACAAAGTAATAGTAAATTGCAAAACAGAAAGAATATTTGACTGATTGCATTACTTCATTACATATTTAATGCAATAAATTTATCTTTTTTTTTGTACCCCTGAAGCTGTCACAATTTTGGCTTTGCAGTTCCAGTCGTCACTGATATTATCTATTGTATCTAATGTGACCATTCTAATACACAATATACACAAATAAAAATAAATCATATGCTACTTGTCAAAAACTTACACACATGCTTTCCTTCCTCCATACCTATTCATAAATATACATACACACACGTGCACACATTTCTAGGGACAGCATAGCAGGTAAAAACCTTACCCTGTCAGGGTCCTGCAGTTTCTTATCCTCAAGTTGTGCATATTGCGAACAGGAATCTCAGTTAAATGTATACAAGTTAGTTTGTCTTCATAATTTCATCCTGGCTTTCCCTGTCATCAGTATATGCCTTTTTTCTGCTTATGTATTCTGTCTTCGTAAATCAGTAGCCCACAAATCAACTATGGAACTAAAAATTTACATTTTTAAAGCAAAAGAAATTTATGTTAGGCATTAACAGGTAAATTATAGCAGATAGATACATTTCTTCATCAAATGTATTTTTCTTTTTTTAAACATAATGAATATAATTGACTTCAGAGGGGAAAAAAGAAGAACTAATAATAGTATTAAGTAGCCTCTGCTTCTTAGTCTTGGCTGTTTCTAACCACAGATTACATCTTTCTCCTCCCTTCGTCTTCTCTGATGGGAAAGGGTCTTGCAAAATAGTGGTAGAACATGGCAGGTAGAGAGTTAACGAGTTCAACCTAAAAGTAAGGAAAATCTCAGTAACACAACAAAAAGTTAAATAATGAGGCAAAAAATAGGTTGTTCTTTTTTTTTTTCTTCAGGGAAAATGTGCTGCAAGGATTAGATAAACTGCAGCTGCTGCAAATTCAGCTGAAAAGCAATAACTAAATGAAAGGTTCTGCTCCATCCCAAAAAGGTAGCAGAAACTATTCCAGGACACACAAGTGGCAGTCTCTTAGACCTTCTGCCTTACAGGTTAATAATTTATAACCTCCTGGTTTTAGCTACTTTTGGAAAACACTGGATTTAAATACAATTTTTTTTCCAGTATTGCACATAGCGAACCACCCAGTGCTATTCTTGGTCTCGTTCGGCATCTGAGGCCAGAGCCGCACTGCAGCCTTCTGCCAGCGCTGCGACGACGCTGGTTATGGGTGTGAAGAGACGGGATCCCTGTCTGGCACTACTCTGCCAGCAACAGCCCTGAAAAAATGGCACTTTTATTGGAATACCTTATTTCTCTTGCAAGGAGTAATTTTACTATAATGATACAGGGTTTGCTGGGAGACACTGAGTTCTTTGTTGGTTTTGCGTCTCAGTGCTGCTCACACAGCCATGGCCTCAGAGGAAAACGTGGCAGCGACGTTAATCAGGATATTTCTCTTCCCCGTGGGCTGGTTTTGAATGCTCCTTCCCTGATGGAGGTAAAGCTTTATATGAAATATATGAGTAAAGTCTTAATTCCTGTGGTTATTAAAGATATTACACAGCCTTTCACAAGATGAAACACGCTCCTTGTCCTGATCAAATTCAGGGAGATGCAATTTATCTACCATCTTTTGGCTGAATAAAATGTTCATCCCCTCCTGCCCACTGTTAAATGAGTCTGGTTTCCTCCTAATGATGATGCAGTCATACTTGTATATAATTTCACGTCCCCAGTTGTTCTTCAGGATGAAAAAATATATATACATAATTGTGAATCTCTCAGGTATGGTGAACTGTCTACTAATGTGATTTTATTTTGCCTACTTCCATGAATAAATCTTTGAGTACTGAGATATTTGGGGCAGAGGAAGTTACTTTTCTTAATTAAGTCGTTTAGACTATATATAAATCTGTAGCTATCTGTAAAAACATGTCATTATATTCACAAAGAACAAACAGAAATCATAACAAGCAATTACAGTATTTACCAGCAAGGCACAAGGGCAATATAAACTGCAAAACAGCCACTCAAAGGCTACCATGGTTTGGCTCTACCAAATTTTAAAACTAGTCCCCAGAGAAGTACACTGAGGAATAAAAAGATTTTGTAAGAAAACAGCACACTTGGAGGTGGGGACAGTTAGGAGCAGTCTCCAGTGCTTTCTGTATCCCTCCGTGACAGTTCTGCCATTTTCTGTAGTCAATTCTTTCACAATTCCTCTGGCTCTTTAGCACCCCTGCTGAAGGTTCCCACGCCAAATATAGTTTCCAGGGGTGAGCCGCTGCTGTATCACTTTGCTGCAGTTATGTGTCAATGGCAACTGATACCATAATAATTGTCTTCATTTTAAATCCATTAAAAATCCTCTTGATCTTGTATTATTTCCAATTTATTGCATAAATTGTAGGACTTGTGCAGAAATAACAACAATAAAAATAACTTCTGCTTGAATTAAATTCCTCAATTTGCCATTTCCCAAGTGGCAGAGCCCTCCATGCACTCTTCCTTTGGTAAGTAATGTTTCTCCCAGCAAACAAAATCTGAGTCTGTTTAGAGTTATTTTTGACTAGCGATGATAAGTGATTATTACGGTGTAGCACTTGTATCTAAAACAAGCAGTGGCTTACATTGTATGTGCATCTATACAAGGACTGCATATAAAATGTCCATGAAAATGGGGCTTTAATTGGCCTATGCTGTGTGCCAGAATATTTAAATTGAAAAAGAAAGCCAAATACTTCACAGTTTCCCTTGCAAATATCTTAAACAGCTTGCTTCAATGGGTTTGCTTCCCTGGGGAAGATGAAGGGAGCACAGCTATAGGGGATAATGGCTGAACAACCTCAGTTTCACAGACAATTCATCTGTTCTGTAAGACTTGATGGAAAAGGTTAACCATGAAAGCAGAGAGGAGTGAAAATTAATTAGGGTAAAATAAAGCTTGCAGAGATCCACAACCGTAGGGGGAAGGAGCCATCATTAAACAAGCGCAGACTGTTATCATACAAGCCCAGGTTTTGTAGCCTGTCTCATGCCAGACCCAAATCCTGAAGCAAGGAGATCCCTTCAGTTCTCTATCTTGGCTGGTCCTCGGCTCTGCGTCAGCCAGGGGTGGGTGGTGGCACCTCAAAGAGAAGAGCAGCACTTTTATTGGGTTTATTATTAAAGTAAACAAATAATCCAGACTGAAGAATGAACCTCATATGTATATATATGGGAAGGGTGGAGAAGCTGAGCAGAAAGTGGAGTTTTTACCAGTGAGAGAATGATTTTGGCAGATGTGGATTTAAACTGGATCAAACAACTAGGAAGTTGAGTTCACAGGCTTGGTTGTAAGGGAGCAGTAACAGAAAGGTAGGTAGAGATTTTTAATCACTGTCATGACGTTTAAGAGCTGGGAGGGAAGAGGAGGCAACAGGGAGTGGATTTCTGGGATGTAGTCAATGGGTGACATTGTCCTACTACAGCACGTGCCAGAGCAAACCTGTGCTCCCGCTCACAGCTGAGGGCAAAATCCAAAGAAAACAGCAAGGCACCTAAAGTGCAACTTATGCAGAATTTAGATGCCTACGTAGAGGACAGAGAGCCAAAAACAACTTCACCTAACTTGTTTAGGCACCTGAGAGGCTGTAGGCGCTGAAGATTTTCTTTAAATCTCTAACCTCTGCTACTGTGCACGCCCAGAGGCAGCGTTACCTTGGCTGAGGTGAGCTGCCTGAAAGCAATGGGGAGTCACAGCCTGGGTGTCCCTTGACTGCGGGTGCCATCCTACGGCCACCTCCACCAAAAGCTCAGCCGTTGCTGCTGCAGCCTCGCGCCCATACCCCATGATGCTGGGATCCACCTGCCATGTGACGGTCCCATGAAAGTGGGACCGTGGTGCTGGGCTTGCTGCCTGACAGGCAGGGAGCCTGGCTCACACCCCAACATCCCAGCCCCAGGAGCAGCCACGTTAGGGAGGAGCTGGAGAGGGGGCTCCTGCTGCAACTGGGGTCCACCCAGAAACTTTGTATTTCTGATGTCCACCCAGAAACTTTGTGTTTCAGATGCAGGGCCAGGAGAAGGCAAGAAGAAGGGAGTCTGATCCTGCTGCATAACTGCAAGGTTAATCAGCTGAAAAGAGGAGCCTCTTACTGAAAAGGGGAGACTCATATGTCTCTGTCTCTAACACTGCCTGTTTTCTTAGTTCTGGAGAAGTACTGCATGAAAAAGAAGAAAAGATTAAACTCAGGACTTCCATACTCTGTCTGTTTTCTGACCGTTACCATATACAGAAGAGAGATCTTCTTCTACTCTTTATCCGTGGGTTTGGGGTGTTTTCATTAAAGTGGCCAAAACTGCAATGCCTTTTTCCTGAATTCAGCAGTGTGGCGTGGTCTGGGAGCACATCTTGTAGGATGCCCCTCGGGGGAGTGAGGCAGAGGAGCACCTACTTTTTGAACTATAAATGGCCCCAGGCAGAAAGCAGTTACCTGTGCTTTTAGCTCAGCCAAGAGGAAGGGACCTCAGGGTAAAAGCTACAGCAGAAATTAAGGAAGCTAAAGAAGTTTTCTGCTGCAACTTAAAGCGTCTCCAGTTTCTCAGAAAGGTGGACGGCTGTGGGTGGGACTGCACTCACAGTGAGGTGTAAGCAAGCCCCTACATCGTGCCAAATTCTGCCTGACCTCGATGGTATACAACTCGGTGCTTTTTGGATCTTGTTGTCTAAGGCCCGTTCCTTAAGACACAGACTTCTGAGGCAAACGGAAAGTTTCTAGGATCTTAAAGGCATGACAGAGCCTGTTACTTCTCAGGCCATTATGCTTTGGAAAATATGAAGCAAGAAAAGCAAAGAAAGTTAAAAAAATTATCCAAGAAATGAAAAAAGAATTCCATACAGTCAAACATGTCCTGGCTCCACCACTCAGCTCCCACCTCAACCAGTGAGAAGGGGGATTCATGGGGCCAAGCGATATGGAAATACAGGAGAAAACATCTTTTTCTCATGATGATTTTTTAATTATCACTAGAGACAGAAAAGCTGCTTTACTTCACATACTAGCTCCAAAAGCTGACAAATTAGGAAGCGGTTCTTCCTTATTGCATTACACAGGGTGACCACGTTGACTGAGTCGCTTTCCCTGTCCAAAACTGCAACCGCTGCCTGGTTTGTGCATTAGGCATCGGAGAAGCTCCAGTTTTCCCTGTCGGCATCGCAACAGAGGGTGGACTGTTCCCTGCCAGCCCGGTGCAGCAACGCTCTGCTGCTGGTAAACCATAACAAAGGTTTCGAGTCAAAAAAACCCACCCCTTTGCTCTGAGTCTTTCCTAAATGCAGACTCTACAGACCTGCATGGAAAACAGTGCTGGCAGCACGCAACGGGAGATGTCTGTGACACAACGGAAGAACTGACGCATTTTTAGAACCATTTACTAGTACCTTATCTATTATTTATTTACATACACACATATATACACAGACGTGTCTGGTAAGAGTAGTTACCATAGAAATATGTAGTCAGGGTGGAAAAGACTACGCCCTAAAGTGGGCTGAACATGGCTGTTCAATTTTAAGGAATTGGCTATGCATGAAGTTATGGGAAAACGTACCTCACTCTTGGCTCAACTTGCGCTATGACTGAAGCTTTTATTGACATAGTCTAAGTTCAGATACATCACTGAATTTCCACACAGGTCACTCCCTTGATCAGCTAATTGATTTTAACTCTGTCTTTGGGTAATTATTTCTGAGAAAGCAGGGATATAGGGCAGGATCAGGATGCAAGCATGGCAGAGGAGGCAGCTGCCTAGGGCCACTGCTTGCCCAGTAGCTGTGCTCTTCTGCCAGACCACCCTTTGGAGCTACTTGCATGGTCTCCCTGCCCCAGAGGCAGGGAGCAGAAAGGCTGGCCACTTCTCTCTCCCTCTCCTTCTCCCAGCTGGTGATGTTCCTCACTTTCCCAAGACAGCAAAACTCCTTTTCTTTCCTCCAGCTGCTGTCAGAGGGAAAAGAAAAGGGAAAAGTGCTCATGGGGCAGTGACCAAGCCAGGGTCAAAGGGTGCAAACAGAGAGAAGGCACCTGCACCCCAGGTGTCCTCTTTGGCCACAGTCTGCCATTGGGTTGGAGCCACCACCCCATTGCTGTGGAGCACAAGATCCTACAGAACAGGCTACAGTCTTTCCCTCTGCAAACAAGACCTCATCAGCTTGGGTGCAGGGAGGTCAGGGCATTAGTGTGGGAGGGGAGAGATTATCCTAATGTGATTTTCATAATCTCCCATCACCCATAATCCCACTGGCCTTTCTCGGTTCCTCAGGTCCCCCCTGGATGCTGTGCCTCCCACACCACTCATTTGGTCTCCCAGAATTTATATTCTTGAGGCACAAAATTGAGTTTTGCCTTTGAGCTGACTTTGGCATAGGACTTTCAAAATCTCATCAGGTAAAAAAAAAAACCACTTTTTTGCCTCTTTTTTTAATCTTATAAATCATCCAGTACCTACAGTGGAGGAAGGGACTGTTTGATTCCATAAACGATGGCTGTAGTTATAAAATATTTTCACTTATCTTTGGTGTTTAAGCACCCATGAAAACCATTTATTGCCTCGTATATCCTTCTTAACATCTTATCCTCTAATTGTTCTCTATAGAATGAAAACAAACGGCTGAGGATGCTCAATTTGTTGTAATATAAACATTTATTGGAGCAATATGTACATTATGATCCATTTTATTTTGATACTACCAGTACCAGCTATGTTTGGCTGTTAGTTTTACTCTGAAATATTTTCTTGATGTCAATGAGGTAAAGTAGATCTCATTTTGCAATCAATCTGTACCATCCCAAAATTTGTTGATCATGCACTACCATCACAACTACCCCCGATGACCAACCCAATGACCAACCCTATGGTTCACCAGCCTCGGTAGAAAAAATAATGGCTGGTTTTTTTGGGCCCCTTTACCTTAAGACATTGGTTCCAATTCTAATTTTTTCCATTAAATGAAACAGACTGCTAGGGCCGGTTACTTTCTTTCTATGAAAGTATTATACCATTTTTTAATCTACTTCTTCAAACCACTATGTTACAGTAGGCATTTGTTATCCACTGTGGGAAGGCTTGCATCCTATTCCTCTTCTTGGTTTTCCAGCCAGCAGCCAGCTTCCCACTTTCTCTCTGGGAGGCCATCCAGCAGGCTGTTCTGCCCACGGACTCCTCAAACACATTTTTCTGGGCGAAGTGTTCCATATATCTCCCATTCTTCAGCACTGTGACCACTTAGCTGAGCCTATATTAACCAATCTTTTTAATTCAATTTGAAATTAGAATATGCGGGTATTACATGGGTTTTGATGTGTGTCCCAACTTAATTGATTGCCAATTACCTCAAGTTGGTTAACATGGTTATAGACAAAAGTCTAAACAGTCCACAAGTGCTCGTTCCATGAGGCAAATGCTTGTGAGTTACCTCAGTGCACAACCAAGCGTAAACCACAAATGTCTGACGGCTGCAACACATCTTCTTGGAATGTTTAGATTAGCTTTTACAATTGCAAACGTCTTCACCAACTCTACTAGCTAATTGGCAAACAACTAATAAATGCAAGTTACAACAGGAGAGCAAATTCTAGTCTAGACATATCTGTAGTAGGAGACTGAGGCCAGATTGTTTTCAAGTTTTGAATAAGCTCAGAAGAGTTTCCCTATTGCCTGACATCAAAAAAAGTGTCTGTGTTGGTTTTGGTTGGTTTTTGGTTTTTTTTTTATTTAAGAAACAAACAAACAAAGAAATAAATGGGAAAATGTACCAGGAAGCTCACAGCCCGTGCTTGCTGTCTGGGCTTCCAGGAGTTTCATTCTTGATAACCTCAGTACCCTTTTGACTACAGCATGTTTAGGACGATGTGAAGGGCCACCCCTATAGTTGCCTGGCTAGAAAGAATAGGACCAAGCTAAGACTGTGTGAAAGTGGAAAGCAACTGAGAATCTGGACTATTCTAATATTAACAGGGGCAGAGTTTCTGGAGACAGGCAGCCAGACATGAGCTGGAACCACCATAAGAAGAACTGGCTCTGTCATAGCAAAGCAGGGTACTGGAGGAAGCAGAGAGGAGGACTCAGGAGTGCAGTCATAACAGAAAAGCCTCACCAAGGTTCGGTGGAAGGAGAGACTGGACTTGTTGAATATCCTGAAAGGAACCAGAAAAGAAAGGTGCTATTAATAAGTTAAAAGGACATCACAACACACCAGGTAATGTACTAGTATCTTTGAAGGAGTTCAGTATCTGGGAGACTATGTTTACAGTCTATTTTTTGTTATTTTGTTTTTTATAAATGTTTCTGAAGTTGTACATGTTGATCTGTTGTTAACCATAGTGCTAAGACTTCCTGACTCTGTGGAAGAGCTCGATAAGCACAGTAGGCAGGAAATTAAAACTATTATCTTCTCAGGTTCACTTCACTGCAGAATTGCAGTCTGGTTATGGATACACATACAAGTAGAGATATAGGTAGATACACACTGGAAAAAACAGAGTGCTGTACAAAAAACATGGTTCATGAAAGGAGCTCTCCCAACCATTCCCTCTGTTTTTCCCATTGCTCTCTGCACAAATCTACCCCAGCTCCAGCCCCACAAGTATCTTACGGATGTGACTCATCAGCAATGTAAAAGCAGTCTGTCAGGCCGACCGCTCTCTCACAGACTGGCTCTAAGGTCTCTGCTCACCTGGCAGCTCTCACCCAGCAGCTCCTCGCTCTGAGCCACGTCCCATCTCACCAGCTCACTGGCTGGAGAGCACTCACAGCTACGCGTGACTGGCCAGCCCCAGCCACTTTTGGGAATAGGAGTCCTTTAAGTCCAGAAGCACAGGGATGTACACGCATCCAGTCCAACTGTTGGATTTCCACCTAGTCAAGAGGAGTTCTGGAGATGGTCTCTGAAATGTCACTTTTCCATCTAATTCAGGTGTGCATCTGCAACTCAGATAAACCTCTGTAAGGAGCAAAGAGTCCTTGGCTTCAGATCCTTGCCCACCGGCAGACACCAGGCCCATCATGTTAGACATGGGCAGCCAACCCACTCTGTCCCTTTGAACCATGCAAGAAGTGGAGGCAGAGCTTTATGCAGTAGCCAGGCACGTCCCCCCAGAGCTCAGACACACAATTCACGCCTGCTGGAGGGATTTAATCTCTTATCTCCTTGTGCTGTGCACTAGCATAGAGGCTCTATGGGGGTCAGGACTGAAAGGTAGAAGCTCGGGGGTGAGTAAGCAGAGGTAACAGCAAGTTGGACACTGCTGTGTGGTGTTGGTGGAGAGCAGGGGGCCAGAGCACCGGTCACCGCTCCACGGTGTCTGCCTCTACTTTATCCAGTGACTGTTTAATGGTTGCAATGAGCGCAATTAATGCGAGCGCAGTGCCAAGCTGCTCAGCTCTGTCAAGATTAGAGCAGTTCTTCCCATCTGGGGAGCTATAAAGTCAAAATCAAGACAATCCTGGTGCTTCAGTTCTTCAGTGCCAGGCAACAAGGTTTTCAGACTCACCATTTTGGAATTAGACCCCTAAAATTTTGCCAATGATGTCCCCTTGAGGGTTTGGGAGGGAGCTGGTCCTCGTCTCCTTATGTTTCCCCCAACTCTCCTGATCATTCTCAGAAGAGCAGTTTGATTCTCTCTACAGAAGATACCACTTGAATAGCATTAGCAGACATGTTCTTGTCTCAGCATATATTCAAAGGGAACATAGCTCACTTGTGGGTTTTTGGTTAGTTTGTTTGTTCACTTGTTTTGGCTCAGCGGTTCAAATGTTTTATGTGATTGATACTTAACTTTTTCTTCCTTACCACATTCCTCTATCTTCTCTGACATTTCCACAACTGATTACTCATATGTAGGTATAAGCCAGATAGTTCAGCAAAAATGCTTGTCATCATCTCTGTTAAACAACATAATGTCATATTATGACAACCATTACCTCTCTGACTAAAGTTATTTTGCACTGGTTGAGTATCCTTGTAAGTAAGTGTACGTGAGACAGTACTTAGGTGACTGTAATAGTACCTTACTGGTGCCATTTTTTTACTGGGGTGTGATAACAGGAAAAGAGGGATCCAACAGTTTGTCACATTTTACATTTCATTTGGCTCATAACATTTGTGCTTGCAGTTCTAAACATCTTGTACACAAATCAGATCTGGTGATAGTTCAGTCCGTGGGGATTGATTTCCCTGATATCAAGGCTGGGCTATTATTAGCTAAGTTTCTGAACGTCATTGCTAACAAGATAGAGCAAGTATTTGCTTGCTGCATCACAACAGAGATCCCATCTCTCATCCCTTGTTCTTTCCTTTGATAATAGTCCCAGCCTTCGAGCTTCCACAGGTTATAATCTGAAACATTTCAGGCCTGAGATTTATGTTCATTTGACTCTGAATATTTTCTTCCTTAGGAAATGCTCCAGATTTCAGCTCCTCCAGTCCCACTGGGAGATGATGTGCATCTCACGAGGGTTTCTGAGTTCATGCAGAACATTGTCAACACTGTTTGAGGACAGGAGCCATGGCATTCTCAGTTCTGAGAGACCTCCGCTGCTGGCCAGATTTCCATGGTCTTCCTTGTATTAGAGGATTACCTTCAGAAGCCCCCACTCGTAAACTATATCCTTTTCTTTCCTGTTTGAAAGACAAGTATAATGGCACTGTCCTGTATAACGTAACTCCCATCGGGAAGAATATAACATAATAATTTCTGAAAATTATCTCTGGGCACTAGGTTATGCTGTAACATTTTCACTACTGTCACTAAGGCAGCGCAGTGGCAGAAAAACAGCTGTGGTTATGACACTTCCATATGACTGTGTAGGCCACAGCACTTTCAAAATATGTTAAACATTGCTCGCCATATTCTTTTTGCATGACCTAATTGACTTCTATGTCTAAGTCTCATTGTCAAGCCAGCTGGAATTAGATGCCTCGTCCTTAAAAGCCTACAAGTGTGTGAAATTTGGGAAGTCCAAGCAAGACACACTGGACCGAGTAGGTATCCCAAATGGTAAGCCTACATGGCACAACTCACCAGGTCGATTAATCAATCAGTCCAGACATAGTCCAAGCATTTTATCTAGGTGCTGGACATGAGCTGAAACCCTCCTAACCTTCTGCAGGCTTCATTATCTAACACCAGCACCTGGACCCCAAACCACTTGGCCTTAAGCAGCTTGAAGACCTGTACTCTATGCTTCACCCAACAAGAGTAGACAGTGCCAGTGCCTCCACATGACGAGTCTTCCCAAGCACTGGCAGGACAAGGCAGGCCCCTACAGAGATAGCTAAACTAGCTTCGCTATCAGAAGTGGAACAGCTAGAGTTGTAAGGCTATTACCAGTACTGGTATGCCCTACATCCCTCCGCTCACCAATGCCTAATGCTACGAAAATATTCAAAGGGCTCCACAGTTCCTAAACCACTGAGACTTCCAGTCATCTTGTTACTGTAGGGAGCAATACCCACATTCCTGAAAAAAATAAGAATTGATTAAGTTAAGGATGCAATTCAGTTAATACGTATAGATGTCAAATCCCAGCATTTGAGATACTCTAAAGTATACACTGGACCCCCAGCTGGTGATCCAGAAAGAAGACTATGGGTCTGCTGTGGGACTTAGACATGACAACTTCACATGCATAGCTTGGATCCCTTGGACTCTTTCAAAGGGCATTACATTTAGATAGCTGAATCACCCTCCAGCTGACCATGGCCAGGAAAGGAAAATGTGTGTAGCCATTCCAAGTCCCAGACTGATGCTCTTTTGGCTGGACCAGACCTCCCCAAAGGCTTGAGCATACCACCTCCCAAGCCTCTTAGTTTTCTGGATGATTCATATTGGACCATGAGACTGGGGATGAACAACAGATCATGTGATGGAAAAACTTTTGTATATGCACTCATGGGCATGCCCTCACATGCATGCACTGATGAGTCGGGGGAGCGGCCGTGCCTTTGGCTGTGCTGGAAGATGATGTCTTCTCTGCAAGGACCCTGGGAGTTTTACCCTGGTTGTGATTGCAATGTCATGTTTCTCCTCCTCTTCCTTGCTACCTCCCGCCCAAGAAGCTGGTCAGCAGATCAGGCCAACCTGCTGCACCTGCACTAGTCACAACCCAGGAGGGAGACCCTGGCATTGTGGTGAGTGTAGGAGAGATTTCAGGCAGAGCAGGAGTGAGTCTCTGGTGTGATGGATAGATAGGTCTGATCTCACCTACCTCACAGGTTCTCATAGGCTCAGCTTCTTCTGAGCAACTTCTTAAACATCTAAGAATCTGAGATTAAAGGTACAATTTGCTAGCAGAAATGTCATTGTAAATCTAAACCTTTTGATTACTTTTTCCTACTCATAGAAAAATCATTTGCTTCCAAAAATGGCTTTTAGTAGCAAGTCAAGCATAATTCAGTCCTGAGCCCAGGGATCTCACTGTATTCTTGCCCAGCAAGAACCTGAGAGCCCTTCCCTTCTAAGAGGCATAATTCAGATTTATAGAAACTGATTATTCAATTATCAAACGGAAGGTTGATATGGCAACACGGTAATAGGAATGGCAGTTGCTGTCCACATCCCTCTTTCCCTTGCCATGCTGTTAATTTCTGTAAGCATTATGAATGAGCTCCTTAAAGGAAAAACAGGCACGGTTATGATACAAACATTTTCCTTTTGTGGTTGTCCATCACTGTTTTCCTCTTGGTATTGCAGGACTGAGAAGAATTTATACCCTGTATTTACATAGCGATTTACTTTATCACTATCACTTATGAAAATATAAAGTGACTGTGCTGATTCATATTGTGCATTTTAGTAGTAACACGGCAATGGAAGTTGCTAGATTGTCAAGCTGTCTTCAAGAAGAAAATGTCACTTTGGTTGATCGCTTAGCCGCTAAAACAAGTATCAGTTTGAAAGTTGTCATGCCAACACAGAATAGGAGCCTGGCATCCGTAGATGGTACTTATGTTTGATAACATTCATTTCAGCTACAGTACCTCCCTGCATGGGGGGAGCGATCTCATTAACATTGACTTTGACTTTCTCCACCAAATGAATGAATACTCATTCTTTAAGGACAAAATTCACATTACCCTGAGCAGAGACCAAGTAAACAGATTTCCTATGAGTGACTGTTATGTAGAAGACAAAAGGGATACAATTTTCTTTGCTTTCCTCCCTGCTCCTGACCATAATCTGTATTTAAAGTTCTTTAGTTTCTGTGCATTACTGCACTGGTGATCACTTAACAGAAGGAAAATTAGGGAGCTTTTTGAGAGTATTTTACAATACATATCCATACTTGCTAGTCTTTCATGCTTCAAGAACTTAGTGATATGAAAGAGACATGAAAGAATGGCATCTTCTCTACTCTCTTGTGAATTAAAAGCTTGATGCTGAGGAGACGTGTGACTTGACAACCCTTGTATTTAACCAGAGCTGTGAGGGTGTAGCAGGCCACACACAGTGTGGGCTGGGAAGGACAAAGAGGTTGCACTTTGATAAGGCAGCTCCCCCGAACTTAGTTCAAAGTATACTGAGAAGCCAAATGGGAAGCCTTTATTTCCCTTGAACGCTCTCCACCAGTAAATGTGTACTGCTCTGAAGTACTACTAGTCAGAAGTTTGGGGGCAAAACAAAGTTTTGCCAAAAATGGTGATTTGCTGAACCCAAATGGTCTCAGAGTTTCAGAAGATCAAAGACAGATTTCAGGTCACGTGGGAGTATGGCCAAAAGGCAGAGTGCCATCAGACAAGCAATGCCAGCTCTGGGAACCCACGACTATAAGACCTGCGGCTCTGAGGCAACCAGCCATGCCAGGTTTTCCAAAGACTCATGGAGCTGTAAAGCCCCTCAAAAGCCCAGTTCTAGCTTGTTCCCATAGAGCATCCACAAAAGCAGGACTTAGAGCCTAAAAGTCCTGACACAGGTTCTCAGGGACCATTATTCCAGGATAATTATGCCACGCTGGCACCAGAAACTCTGTTTTTTTCCAGTGCTTATATGGTAAGGCTTTGTTGTGGAGCAGAACCGAGAAATATCAGGCCTCTGCAAGGACTTGTCTGTTAGACGATCTTGCAAGAGAGACTGGAGTACATCTGCTGAGCACTTGGACCTCAGACACTACCCAAAACACATCCCTGACAGGCCCCTATGATTAAATGAGCTCCTTTCGTGGGACTGGCCTGGGGACAAAGACTCTGATGCTTCCAGGACAGGGGGCTGTGACTCCAGAGCCATCAGCTGGGGCTCCCAGGCTTGTTGCTGCTGAGCCAAGAGTCTGCTGAGTTATCCTCTTCCTCAGCCCACCGCCACATGCAAATCTCAGAGCCTGCAAAGCTCCTTCTGGTGCAGGTCAGGGACTTCACCACACAGGCAGCATACGTAACACACACACAGCCCAGGGAGCTAAGTCAGTGCATAATGAGTTCAATTCACACACACATAAGAGACACAATCAGCAGCCTTTTGAAAACAACAGGCTAATTACACTGAAGAAACAGAGGAGATTATAGAACAGGAAAGGAACTAAGAAAAAACCACTGTACATACAAAATGAAACCACACTTCCAAATAATATTTAACCATCCGAACCTCTTTCTAAAATAAATCTTTCCAGCTCTTGCAGAGACTAAGATCACACTGGGTGTCTTTCCAAGTTTTTGGGGAATTTCCAGTGCCTACCCTTTATTCTTTTAGATTAAGTTCAACTCAGGACTCGAGAGCGTGTGGGCTAAAACCTGGGAGATGCTGGGCACTTGCATCTCTTACTGAATAGCCTTTTATCAGCCTATTTAGGTTATCCCAGTTTAACCCTATAGTCCCTTCCAGCAATTCAATGACTCAGATTAACTAGACACTTGGCCAGTGTCGAGCTTCAGGCTGAAGGCTGGAGAGAGGCTAGTCCCCAGACAAATGATGCATGGAATTTGTATCTGTGGGTTGCCATGCCGACGCCGCACACGGATTGCTCAAGATTCAGCAGGACTTGGCAGGGACCTTTTTGCTTCCCAGAGACCCACTGACAGGTAATATTACTGAGTTTCTGTTTTATTATGTGAAGTCCCATTGAAATGCTCAGTACAAGCATCTAATTCATTTCCATGAGACTTTGCACAGCAAAAAAGAGAAAGCGGGAGGGAGCGGCAGGGTAGTGAGGGACCCTCCTGTTCCCAGCACAATGTGGGATTCACTTGCTATGTGGAGCAGTTTTATCTTTCCCGTGTGCCTGCAGAACTTTACTGCTCTGAATAGGCTCAGGCAGTCAAAGGCATCTGAGAATATTTCATAACTGACAGTTGCTGATGGTATAGTCCCAGAGCGTGCACTGCCTAAGAGCTTGGGGTACTAACCTACAATATGGAGGGTTAATAGAAAAATAAAAGAAAAAGACAGAAGTCCAGCAGTGGGTTGGATGTGGGAGTGCTCAGCTTCCCCTCTGCACAGGTACAAAATCAGTGCAAGGGGACCAAGCAGCCCCAGCACTTCATCCAAAACTCATGGAGGGAGACAGAAAGGCCCCTGGAGATGTCAGTAGCCTTTGGCGCAGCTCAAACAGTCAGATTCACTCGTCCCACAGGGAACATTTAAAGCGTCCAGTATCCACGTCCTTGGTAGAGCCGGCTGAACAAAGTGTTATGAATAAATTATGTAAATAGCTTAGCACCCTGCCTTCTGCTCACAAATCATTTAGGAACCCCTCTTCTCCTCCATCAGCCTAACTGTTCTTGAGGAATTTATGCCAAAGAGTTTATGTGTCAAATTTCTGCCTCTAGGCTGTTTCCAAACTGCTCAGCTTCCATCCGCCCCTTCCCCCATCTCTGCTTGTTATTCAGTGGGTGTAAGGTTCTCTCAAGTCACATGAGACACTGTTTCCTCCTCTCTAACTTTCCTGGCTGGGAAATAATAAATGGCTAAATGGCAGAGACACATTCCCATGTGATGCTTAGAGATAAATCATTGCGCTAAACCCCATGCTTTGTTTAGGGAGCCCGGGTATTTCAGATGGGGCTTGGGATTCCACTACATGGCACAGCGCCTAACAGTTAAGGGCTCCAACACTCGGTGTTGCAACACCTAGGTCCTTTTGTTGACTTAATGCCTGTATCTTTGCCCAGAGCAAAATACATTGGATAAGATAAAAACAATCCAAATAAACAACGAAGCATTGGCATCATCCACTGGAATAAAGAGCAAAACAAGACGACTCTGCCTACTGAGCTGGGTGTTATGGCTCCTGGCTCACATTTTTTCCCATGTACAAGACCTGAGTCTGTCTTTTCAGGCCAAAACGAGGGCACCTGCTGTTACACATCGCTTTAGCCTTATCTAACTGCAGGCTGCCAGTGGAAGTGCATTTGTTTCCAGCTGGCTTCAGGTTTCTGCCCTCTTCTTCGCACTGAACCTAATGCCCATGCAGGTACTGGGGCAGCTGACCCATCTCCCAGGCCCAGGTTAATCCTGTTTCTGTGGGTTGCCATTCGGCTGGATCGCTGAGGTGAGCTGACTCTGCCCCTCTGCAGCCTTGAGATCCAACACCAGCTGCAGCTGGTGGGACCTGGGGCGGTGGCCTGAGAGGAGAGCAGGACTGAGGAGGGGCAGAGGAGGACTGACTCACTCTGTGGGGTGTAGGGAGACGCACTGCCTGACCTGGGCACCCACAGTTCGGTGGCTAACTTCAGCTACCACCCCTTTTGTGATCACACAGGCTCGTCAAAGGTTATCTGCTATCTCTGCAGTGCAACAAGAAAGGGCAGAAGACATGGACCTGGCTGGTGCTTCCATCTCCCAGCCCCACCAGGATGCCAGCCTATGGGGCCAGGTCCAAGGAGGTGATTAGGACAACTGCCAATGCTGACATCAGTTTTCTCTCCCCTTCCTCTGGATGAGGAGGACCCAGGACAGAGAGGCGCAGGGGTACCCTGTGTCCATGGCCATCCTTTGCCAGCAATGGTTTTTCCAACGCAAGAAAGCAGGAGTTTACCAAAACAAGTGAATGTGCTTAGACTAACCATATGCTTGACTTACACATTGATTTACGCATCAACAAGTTTAATATCACACACTGCATCTTCGTAGTTCGTATTCATGACAAGTACAGAGATTGTTTATGGTAAATATGTACCAATCTGAACTCAGAATTTTTTAATAAAGCAACCCATTACCATAGAAACAAAGAAAATGGGGATAATCCATCAATCTGTCCAAGGCAAGACCAGCTCTACCTGCAGCATTCCTGGCAGGTACTTCACCAGTCTGGTCTTAATGGTCCCCATCAGAGGGATGCTACTCCTTCTGAAATAATCTATTCCAGAGAAAAGGCTTTCCCTAAAAGCCAACTTAAATCTTTGTTAAGCTTATAACTTATTGCATTATCCACAATGAATAGAGACAGAAAGGTTTATTACCACTTCATTGAAGCAGCATTTTATTTATTCAAAGCCTGGCAGGCACAGTTCTTACCAGCCTTCTCTGCATAGATTAAGCAGATGCATTTCTTGACACCTGCCCCTGCAGAGCATGTTTTCTAGACCTCTCACCAGGCTCATTTCTCTCCACTGGACTTTCTGCAATCTTTCTTGAAGTGTGGTACCCAGAACTGGAATCAGCTCCCTACTGGAGGCTTTACCAATGGAAGGATTACCTCATGTGTCTTTTGTACAACTCTGCTGTTTATATATCCCAGAATAATATTTGCTTCTTTCACAACAGGATGTCATTACTGACTCATGCTGAGCTCATGATCCACTACAATTCCCAGATCTTTGCTACCTCTCCTCTCATTTCCCATCAAGTGTTCAGGGAGGCATCTAGCCCTATCTATATGCCAAGTTATATTCAATGTTATCCTATTTCTTTTAGAGCATTTCTCCAATTTCTCAGGCCTGTCCTCCAAGACACTTGCAATTTGTCAGTGCTTACAGTCATATGCAGACTTAAAATACGTGCTCTCTAGTCCATCAGTTAAGTCACTGTAATGATAACAGTGGATCTGGACCCCAGGACAGTCTCTTACAGAGCCTTACCTGATAAATCCTTTCAGGGCAATACTGAACGGCTGACAGCGGGTTCTTGGCTGTCATTTGCCAAGAAGTACTGTGGGTATTTTGCAGCAGCCTTGTCAAGAATCAGTGGTCCTGAAGCCATGACTTTTGGGCAGCAGAGTGCTCATGAGACCTTCAAACTAAAGCTGACATGGAAAGCAAAGCAGCATGTTTTTCAGTATTGTTGTTCATTGAGCCCAGCGAAGTTAGAGGCCCATGATTCAGACCACAATTCCCTGGCTGCTTATGAAAATGCCATTTGAGGCGGTGTCAAAAACCTTACTAAATTCTTGCCTATCCACATGACTTGTTACCCTGTCATAGGAAAAACAAACAAACAAACAGGCTGGTTTGATGTGATCTGGTCTTGACAAATCACATTGATAACTACTTATCGCTCTGCTCTCTTGTACATCATTCGACCCCTTGTCCAAGGATCTTTCTGGGAAATGAAAGCCAGGTCAACTGGGACTCTATGTCCTCTTTTTTTCTTTTTTTTAATAGGCACTCTGTCAGCCTTTTTCTAGCCCAGCATCATCCAAATTCTCAAAGATAATTACCATGGCCTTCGGGATTGTTCAGCCAGTTCCCTAAGTAACCTAGGGTGAATTACAGGCCTGACTGATCTGAGAAAATCTAATTTATCTAAGCAGTTTCTAAACATTTCTTTCCCTATTCTTGCCTGAGTTCTTACCCTTTTGTGGCTGGTGTTAACTGTGTCAACCATCCGATTACAGTCAGGCTTTTTAATGAAGACTGAAGCAATAAAAGGCATTAAACACTTTGGCCTTCTTGGCATGTTTTGTTATTAGCTTTCCTGTCCCATTTATTAGCTGGCCAGTGTTTTCTCTGGTCCTCCACTTACTGCCAAGGAAGTTATACAGAGTTTTCATGTTACCCTTTATATCTCTTTATCTTATTTTGTGCATTGGCCTTTCTCATTTTGTCCTACATACTTGTGCTATTCTTTTATACTCATCCTTAGCTTCTTGACCTGGATTTCACTTTCTATGTATTTCTTTCTCAGTTTTACAGTTGCTACAAAATTACTGACTTAGCCAGACTGGTCTGTTACTAGACATTGTATCTTTTCCTTCCACTGAGTGAATTTGGAGGATAGACGTACTTTCTTTAAGAAATACCAATTCCTCTGTTCCCTTCAAGAGCTATAGACATTTTTTGCTTGATCCTCTTTCTTTGTTCATATCTATCAATTTTAGGAGTGTGTTCAGACTTGCTTAGCGCTTTTTCTCTGATTATTTCACAAAGATTATGAATTCTCCCTTAAAAGATGCTACTGTCTAAAAGAAAAACATAGAAATCTGGGTCATCCTTGAATAGGCATTGGCATATGCCAAATGGCATGAGTACAGTCTTGCCTTCAGTCTTGAACTAATAATATATAAGATTCATTGACAAAAGGATGGCCCAAAAAAGGTGGTTCAGGGAACTTCAGTAACGATGTAAATGAAACAGTTAATGATCTTATTAGACCTAAATGCTGGACCAAGGTTATATATGCGTGATGGATTTGCTAATGATAATGATTTGGCTGATGCATATACATGGGACCCTAATGAAGATCTATTGCTTTCTGGTTTTCCCAGTTTTATTTAGTGAGGTTAAGAAAGCATTACTTCAAATGAGTTTGAATAAAAGTGCAGTGGCAAGCAACCTTGACCACAAATTATTCAAAATAATTGCTTCATCCACAGTAAAATTAGTAGCTGATTTATGTCACTTGTCTTTCTTCATTGCAAAAGACTGTAGCATTGCTGTAAACTGTGACATTTTCCCGTGTGCCATAAAAGCAAATGCTTTCTGTTCCTCAGCTATCAAAAAGCTTGGTGCAGGCTCTGGTTTCTACTTTATCAATTTGATTTAGCAGAGCAAAGACTTTAAAGCATTCTGCCACTCTACCTGCGGTAAAAACATAAGAGGGAACTCCTCATTTGTTTAGGAAATGTAGGTTGATTTTGGCTGTCTGGGACAGACCAGTTGCATGTGATGTTCACAGGCAGCACCTTATCACATTCCTTTAGACAGCTGTATCACCTGAAACAGGCACTTCCAGTGGGCAAGTCAAATCTTACATAGGTTGAATCTCTTCTGATGGTGAAGAGGGAGGCAAAGGCTCCTGACTTGCCTAAAGCATCTCCATCAAGGATCTATAACAGGCCCTTCCCGGGGCTGGAGTTGCAGCTGTGTTGCATTGTGAAAACCAGCCCTATTCCCTGGCATCATCCAGGCTTGGAGAAACTGATGGTGACTGGATAAACACCATCCTTGAGAACTGGGACCCACAGCCTAACTGGTATGTCTGTAAAAGTCAGGAGCAAAGATTTACTGGATTCACTCTTTCACTGTTTAACATAAATAAAAGAGATGGCTGAAAGGGGAAAGGAGGAGCGGTGGAGTGACTCACCCCAAATCAAGCATGGGATCAGGTGTCACAGGGAGGAGAGGCAGGTACCTGTGTCTCAGTTTCCCAGGCCACACTGGTTTCCCTACCATGTCCCAGTGCCTGTTGTGGTATGTAAGACTAATATAGATAGTAGATCTTTCCTTTGTATTTATCCAAAAATAGCTGTGTGCTTGAGGATAATGACTGTTTGGCGTAACTTGTAACAAGTGCCATCATTGCTTGAGGCTTTTTAAACTTTGAAAAATAGTAAGTTACAGTTTTTTCCCCTGTTGAAGAAGAAGGCTAAGATATAATAGCTATGGAATAGCAGACAGAATTACTTTTGTCTGTTCAGATGGCTGTGGGTTGTTTGCATGTATATATTTGTATTTGTGTGGGTCTGGGTGTGTGTTTGTGTGTGTGTGCCCATATGTTGTTAGTTTTCAATTCCTTATCTTTGTAGCAAATGGCAATATGAAAGCTCCTGAAGTTGGTCTATGCATGATGCATAACTAACAAGGAGGAATGGTTTCCTTATCACAAGCTAAATAACAAAACCTCTCACACTTTATTAACGTTGACGGGAAAGTAAGAGTCCTCACGTCACCTTACTAGTGAACGGTCAGCAACATTTGTGGCATTCAGTATTAATCTAAAGAGATATTAGACTGCTCTAATGCTTGATTCTCACTTTGTATTAAAATAAACATCTATTTGTGTTCAGCATCGTAATAGGGAGACAAGGGGGGCTATTCCTGCAGACAGGAATTAGCTTTCTCTCCAAATTTTGTGGCTGTGATGAGGCCACAGTCCTGCAGTCTCACCCTTAAGCCCAGAGAACCAACAGGCATCCACACCAGTACATCTCTCTGCCACGCTCACAGAGGCTGCACAAGCCAGCTCAGAAACAAAGCTGATTCTGCCCAGGAAATCAAACCCATCCACACCTCATTGTGCAACTGAATAATGTGTTATTCATTGTGTACAGAAATGTTACACACTAACATCCTGAACCTCCGTGATGCAACACAGGGAATGAGTGGTGCTGAGCTGCTGCTCAGTTCCCACCAAGGTGAACAGGAGCAGAGGATATTCAGCACATCCTAGGAAGACATCCAACACCTTCAAGATTTTATCTGAAGCTTGACATGCACTAGAAAGTCATGTTGACAGAGCGCACTGCGGGCAGATGCAAGCTTGTTCTGCTGGTATTTGGAGCCAAGAAAGCTGCGTGACCATGTTAGTATGGAACCAGCCAGCACTGGTAAGCCCTGCTGAGAGGCTAGGTGTGTTACTTCAGCCTTGGCACCCTGCTACCACCATCACCTTCTGTTTCATCTCAAAGGATAGGCACCAGAGAGCTCCACTCTGCAGAGAGCAGTAGCAAGGACAAGCTCACATCAGCAGGTTACTTCAAACAGAAACATGCACTAACCCCTTGTTCCTGCCTGCAGTCACCAAGAAGTGCCAGTCTTTACACCCTCTGGGATTAGGGATTGGGCAAATCCTACTGCTACAGACACAAACCACTTCATACGCTTGTGCTGTCCACACATATGTAAGTGGTAGGAGGACAAACTATCAAAGCCTGTATGTGTCTGGGGTCACTAGCATTAAGGCACTGTGAGCTTCTTCTGCTCCATTTTAGCTACCATAGCTGCTCGGCAAATATCTCTCCCCTCAGTGCTCTGTGCTGGCTACTGTAGCCACGATTTCAAAGTCTGCTCACTGAGATTAAATTGATCACTGGCTCCACTTCCCCTGTACCTTTTTAAAATCACATTTTGTGTTGGAAAAATTTCTTTTCCTGACAGGCTCCATATGTAAGCAGGTACATTTGGTTTATCACAAAGAGACAATGCACTAAACCCTTTTTCCTGCCTGGAGTCAGCAAAAAGCACCATTTTTACACATTCAGCAATTAGTGATTGGGTGAATCCCACTCCCCTGGACCTGCAGAAATAGAGATCCTCATTAGGAAACAGGAGGAAGCATGGACTTCAGAAGAGTGAAGCAAGGTGAAACCAGGTCCAGGTCAGGACCAGGTATTTCTACCAGAGTTATGCTGGGGAGATTTAGTAGAATGAGATAAGTAAATCCATCACAGTTATGTGTCCTCACCACAAGAAGTCCCTCCTGACTGTGACCACCCCAAGGAAGCCTCCAGGCTCTGATGAGAGAGGACCCTCCTGAGGAAAAAGAATGGCAACACAGACCCTTTTTCCAGGATGGTCTCAAGCAGAAGGGTAAAAGCCTTGACTGCAGTCAAGACCAGTGTGTGGAGAGCAATGGGGAAAAGGATGTATTTTTCTTTTCCCCATAACATTAGATTTCCTTCATTCAGCAATGTCACAAAATGATTTATTTGAAAGTGGAGTCCTTTCCTATACACACGGTGCAAAATCCCTGCTAACACCTTCTCAGAAATCTGCATCAAGTGTGTGCCTCTGAGTGCTTTACTCCGTGAACCCCATTATCACTTGTCAGCCATTGCCTGTGGTCTGTCTGTGCCTGTGTTGCACCACTGATGTACTCAGGACTATTTCAAGGGGGAAAAGTGGAGCATGTGTCCTGACAGTTGCTCATACCTGCACATACTCTAGGAACTCCATCACCTCAAGCTTCTCCAATATTTCCTCCATGTGTTTCAGTGCCCCAACTTTCCCCAAGAAGCAACGTCCTGGACTGTTGTGGGACTTCCTGACCTCAGCTGGTTTCCACAAAGTAGCAACAGTCAATGGAGTCAGTATTTCCACAGCAGAGCAATACCAGCTTCTGGGCTAACACATCTGGTCCCATGTTTGTGGCAGTGGCAGTGGTGTATGTTTCCAGAGAAGCTGCTTTCATCATTCCAAAGTTTTTCATCCATGTATCATAATAGATGTGTCTCCATTGCAAGGCAGATGTTTTTCCTGCTTTGTGTTGCAATACTAGTTATCCAGACCAACAGATCTGCTGGGGCACAGCACGTTTCCTTCCTTTCTCAGACACATGGGTTTCCCTCTGATAGAAGGCTGGTGCCTTGCAAGACCCCATTGCAACATGCATGCCACCAGGGTGTGACCAGAGGGTGCAGCTGCCCCAGGACCTGGGAGTTCAGATGTGCTCTGAACTGTTCCATGCTATTTCCATGAGTCCAGAAGCAATGGCAACTGGGGCTGTTTCAGTGCAGCTCAGTGCTATGGCAATGACACTTTTTTGGACAAAGTAGTGAAATATAAATGTATTTGAATTATCTAAGTTCTTACATCTCACTGTCTCAAACCTTTGGGAAGCCCAGGTGCATCTCTCTAGATTTCTTTAAGTTGAGAGGGAAGAGTTTCCCAGTCTTTTCTGTGTTAGCTCAGTCCTAGAGCCAGACGCAGACTAGCTCGCACCATGCTCTGCCCCAAGGCTGTCCCATTTATATTCCTAGGAATGACCAGCAGCCATCTACCAGGAGGGTATTGCCAGAGCATGGCATGCACAAGCCACAATTCCTGCACCCAAGGCAGTAGGAGTAAGCAGTGGGGAAGGTATGTCTGGAAACCAGGAGGGGTGTCTGTATGGCACAACACAGCACTGAGAAGACAGCCAACTGATCTCCTGCTCTTATAAATATAAAGAAATACCAGCAGTGGATAGCTTCAGAGAGCAATCACTTATTCTTTTGAAAGTACCCTACCAACTTGTTTTAATTGTAAAGAAATAATTGGAGGGAATGAGTTCGAGAGAGTTAGTCTATTAATCATTTATTGTGTTATTTTTGTATGGTATTGTGCTGCTGCTATGATATGTTAAATATTGCAGCTTGATGTGTGGTCCCCAGGCCCAAGGAGTCCTATAAATTAGATGGATTTTTCTAAAGTTCTCTCAGTGAGAAAAGTTCCAGAAAAAGTGAGAATAGCTCCATATTGTTCTATCTCCTTAGATGCAAAATAACCCCAGTTGACTGTGTATTATCCTAACTGCACAATATTCTCATGGGAATTGTATCCACAGGAATCTTTTTTTTTTTTTAATGGAGTTTTTGAAAGGAGAACTAATGGCTATTGCGAGGTACAGCATCAAAATAAAAGGAAATTTTCTCAGACCATTGCAAAGAGCTTTGAAGCCAGAGCAAAAATTAACTTTGTCTTTCCCAGAGTGAGATCTGAGAAAGGCAAGCAATGTTCCTGGCCTCAACCGTCTTTATTAATGAGTTGGAGTCAATGTCAGGCTCTTTTTCCTATGAAGCATATAAGGGGGTAATCCTTCATTCACCCAAATGGGTCAGAAGGAGTGCTCCAAACTTCTGTGCGCTCCAGATATGTCTTCTGAGGGACCCCAAACCTGCCACTGCTCTTACAAAGCTTATAAAAGTCTGATCTTCTGTATAGGTATCCATCTCCAGCCAAAGTCATGAAAGATATGGTTCCCTCCTATCCAATCTGGGGACCGGTTTTGGCCCAATGAAGCCATTCTCTATGCAAAATGATGATGTCACTGTCCTGACAGCAGTAAATGCAGCTGTATGCCTGAAAGAGCTGCTGCTGAAGTGGGGTGAAAAATAGGTTTGTCATTTGCTGAGAAAGAGGCCTCTCCCCATGCCTTTTTCTCTTTAGTTTTTATCCAGAACAACATCAGGTCCCAATGTATTAACAAATCAAAGCTGACTGCACTCAGCACCTCTCAGGAAAGCCCCAAGTTACAGGAAACACCCTTGGAAGGGATGTCAGAATTACCAAGCCTCGTATGAACTGGTAATACTGGAACTTGCAAAAAGAGTAACAAAAATCAGTTTCCGTATTTAAAAATAAACTTGCTTCAGTCCAGAGTCTGTGAAAGAAAAGGTACATGGAACTCATATATAAAATTTGTAGGGTTTGCTGCTCTATAAATCAGTAATATCTTTTTTCTTAAAAAAATAAAATAAAATCTGGGCTTGCAGTCTTTATGCCAAGTTTCCACTCACACAATCTGAAGAACCAGGTTTTGAAAGTGTATAATGGAGTATAATTTGGTGCAGTAAATTATCAGTATTGAAAATACTATGAGAAATGGCCACTACAAATAATATCATGGAGACTGGACAATTCCAATGGCTCTTTCTCTGGTAAACCTCTTGGTTGATTTAGAGTGAAAGTTTTGCCTGAAAATGGGCCAAAAGGAGACTGCAAGATTTTGATTGCTTTTTTTAATTCCTTGGAAAAAAAATATTAATATGATCCAACTTTCATTGAAGTCAATGGAAAACTTCTGTTTGAGGAGCAGGCTTACTGTGGCCAAAGAGTAAGCCCTAAATTCCATCAGTACAATCATTCTTTCAGGATCTTCAGCCAGGCTGAGTAGATGTAACCTGGGACAAAATTTGGCTATTATCCTCTACAGAAGCATGTCAAGTTTTTATTACTCAAAGTTTCAAGATGACCATAGTGATTTTTGGCTAAGGCCACAAAGCAGTGCCTTTCAGTCACTTGAACCCATCCAGTGATGCCAGTTAAAGTCTGAATCGGAGAATCCCAACAAAGCAGACTGCACAGTGCTTCCTGATTGCTCCTCAGAAAATATGTTAAAAAAACCCAACCAACCCCACAAAACAGCAAAAAAACAGCCAGATTTATGTGAAGGCATGGTCCTGACTGGAGGGTTGCTACACCATTAAGCTAAACTGATATTATGGCTTGTGTCTATGGCAGAAGCTGTCACACTCAAGTTCCCCTGCCTGGCCTTCAGGCTGGCAGGACGCTTGCCAGCTCCATCTAGACGCTGCACAGCCCCATCAGTTCAGCATGGCACTCCTGCTAATGTTTCCTGCCTCTCCGCAGGGCTTAATGCATGACACACAAGGCAGATGCATAGGCTGCCTGGGTTCTGGCAGTAAGCAGGCCTTGACATACATTTTAACTTAAAGCATGACTCCTGGGGCAGACAGAACATATGGCTTCCCAAGATGGGTTACATCTATCAATTCAGAGCATGGGCAGAGCAAACTTGGGTCTAGCTGCATTAATTAGGCTGCAGGGCCATGCCCATGAAGGTGTGAGGATTAAGGCTGGCTGAGCATCTGCTTGCATGTAAGTGTTGCCTTACTAAGTCAGCTAAAAGAAGGGATTGTTGGAAAGCTGGATACCTGCTCAGGTTTGCTTAGGTGTCTTGAGGTGGTTCTATTCGATGCTGACTGGCGAAAAGAGTTAATTAGCACCTAGAGTCAGAGTTGTCAAAGACTTACTCATTTCAGTCCTTCTTCCTCTTGCCACCCATGGTGTCTTCACACCTGGGGCTGAACAAAGAATGAAATGTAATTTCTAGCCTCTGCTAGAAATACGCCTCTCTTGGAGAGTGTTGAGGACATCTTCTTCTTTTATTGGTTCCCTTTAGTACCTAGAGGTTTCATCTATAGTAAGAAATTAAATGATGCCAGGGAACACTCCTGTATACCACAATTCTGACATTGCTTGCTGTTGCTTTGCAGGAATTGTCTTTGGCATGGATACAGGCTGGGACAAGCAGCATTTTTCCAAGCCGTTCCCAGGCACGGTTCAGAGAGAGCAGAAATCAGGAGCCACTTTCAACTGGCAGTTTGCATACAGCCTTCCTGTTTTGGAGACTAAGAGAAGTCAATGGCATGGGCAAAAGCCCCTTGTGCCATCTGGCATCAGAGAACAGTGCCAGACTTCTTGAATTTTCTGTTATAGGTGTAGCCACCACATCCATGTGAAGTAAGAAAGTTATCTTTATAACTGTATTATTGTGCAGAAGGGAAATGAGGTTAGAAAATGGAGGTCTACATTCAGATAGTTATTACTGTTGTTTACCTTTGGCGTTGCAATTACAGTAGCATCTCAAGTTGAGAGAGAAGGGATGTTCATGTCTCTCCTCTCCAGCTCTGCCAGATTCTAGTCTCCATGCAGTCAAGGGAGAGAAACCTGCTTTAGGGCTGTCTGAACATGGCTATAGCTGCCTTGGGCAAGATGAAACAGGTCTGCAATAAATCTAAGGGAACCTGAACTCAGACCTTTTAAGACCTTCTTTCTTCACCTCTGGAACTCCATGTACAGTGCCAACCACCCAAGACCTTGAATTCTCAGAGCAGCCCCGCATCTGCAGGTTTTATTGACTTCAGCTGGCTGTGTGAAAATCAGACTTCAATGCCCTACATGTAATTCCTGGAAAATAATGAAGAAAATATTAGCAGCTACTTTCAAAAAGTTGGGGGAGACTTCTCTGCAGCCTCCCACAGGAACTTTATGACAGAACCAGAGATAATAGCTCCTTCTCCTAGATCACAGCCAATTACCTTAACCACAAGACTATCCCACTCCTTCCTGCTTCATATGTGACATAGGCCTGCTTCATTCTCTATCCATCATAGATACACTGGAAGAATCAGGAGTCCTGTGGAAAGATGGAGTAAGATGAAATAAACAGAGTGCCACATCCTGTATGCACTAAAGGTCGGACAGTGGAAGGTCTATAAGCAATGCATCAGCTTTGTCCAGCCTAGAGGAAAAGCAGTGGTTAGATTATATTTAATTAACATGGACTAATTCAGGACAAGACAATACCTCCTACATCCACACCAAGAAATGGGATGAATTTAAGTCCAGCTCACTTAGTTCATATTAACCACAGCATGACCATTTTTCTAGTCTGGGCAAGGCTCCTGTTCCTTCCAAAGCATGTGATGAACAACTCTCTGCCTCTTGGTGCATAAGCCACTCTCAATTTAACGCAAGTATAAATCTGCAGTGTTAGAATACAGTATTAGCACTGCTTCAGCAGAGCACGGTTGTCAGTTCTCCAGCAGTACTCATATTGATGCACATGTTGATGGAAATGGAGGTACTAATGTTACAGACAATGAAAAAGGAAAAACAGTGGCAAAGTAAAGTAAACAGGGATTACTGAATTTTCTTTGACCTCAGTTTCACCTGGAGAAAAAAAAAATTATGCCCATGCAGTCATTAGAGTTGCTACAGTTATGGAAGACCAGTGTCACCAAAAGGCTCTGTTAAAAATACACCACTGCCCCAAGGTAAAGGCACCTTCTCTGCAACATCGTACCTGAAATAAAATCTGAGCTGTGCTACTCAGCAGCTTAAATTGCCTGTAATTCAATGTAGGGGGACTAATCAGCATGGTCCTGTCATTGGCCTTGGGGTCAGTTCTGCCCACAGGACATTTATCTCCATGGCGCTACCTTTTTCAAGAGGGACACCTGGTTGAGAGCCCATGAACACACCACTGGCAGCTGTGTGTCCTCCACTGCTGTGCCCAGCCAGGTCCTCAGTGCCCATGCTGGTGAGAAGGGACTGAGTTATAGCAACATGATTCAAAAAGGATCCCCAACGTGGCTCCTGAGCCCTGTGGTTGACTGGTCTGAGCCAGCTTCAGTCAGCCAATGGCTTTAAGACGCCCTGCCTGCCCTGATCTACCAACCAGAGCTGCATGGCCCTTGAGAGAGCCCTGTCCCATCTCCTGTCTTTGCACACACTGTCAGGTCCTTAGCTCTGCACAGGAGCTGCCTGGGTAGTAACATTGGTTTTCCTCAGCTGAGACCTGCTGTCCACTGTTAACATGACATGGGTATGAAAAGCAAATCTGAAATCACATTAACCTACCTGTATGCTTTGCAGCTGTTAAAAGTGCCCTAGAAACCCAAGACCTGCCCACCAGTAGCTGACTCGTTGCCATACCAATACCGAGGCAGGGGTTAAATAGCTCAGAGGAGCTGGATGTTCCTGCTTCTGGAGATACTGTGCTGAGATGTCACCACTGGCCACGCATGCACAGCGTCATGCCATCCCTTGCTGTGCCGAGAGCACATGGGAGTGAGGGCTTTGACTTTGATGTTTTCTTTAAAAACAAACAGAGGTGACAACCATTTTACTTGACTGAATGACCTCCATGCTGTGGCTAGGATCTTAGCTGGATTCTAGGAGCCCCTTCCCAAAAATACACATACAGCTGAGAGCCTAATAGTCATCTGTGCATATATACACATCAACAGACATACATACATGTGCACGTGTGTGAATGGCCTGCTAAGTCTGTACAACAGGTACCTGGGAACCAAACTGTTTATACCAGAAGTGTTTTCACTGAACATGACTTCAGTTTCTCTGAAGTTTCTCTGGCCTTCCAGGCCAGGACCTCTCTGGGGCACTACATCTTTACTTTAGCATCCTAGGTAGGTAGGCATTTGAAACGTTTCATAACATAAGCACAAGAAGCAGCATCTTCTTTCAAGATCATACTTAGTTTCCTATCATATTTTGCATGAACAATTGGGAAAATTTGGAAGAAAGGCTGTTTCAGACTGATTTGTCAACCACCCAAACTTCAAAGCTCTAGTTACTTCTTGTATTAAAATGGTCTGTTGTTCCCTAAGGAAGAATTTTTCATTTCTGATAGGGCTCTTGTCAAATAAAAATTGCCAGTGAGGGTAAGCCTTTGAAAAATTATGTTTTATTCATTAATTATTTTCTCTCATAACCTCTCTAAAGAAAATCAAAGGGCAAAAATCTATGTTATGAAACTGCAACTTTGCTCTCTCTAACAGAAGTAAAAATGTTGTTATACAGCACATTTTCCTTACTACACTAAAACAGTCTTTATCTTGGAGGAAACTAAGTAACTCATGGAAGATACTGTGTCTCAAAACTATATTTTTCCAAAAGTATTTTCCTTATTTATCTGATTAAAGGATCATGTGTACGGTAATGCCTACCCCACGATTCACATTAAGTTAGTTTTAAAATAATTTGCCATTTACATATGTTTTCACTAGATTGAAAATTAAAAACCCACATTTTATGTAATTCCAGAAATAAACAATAGAAAGAGTCACATATATCTCCCGGGTTTAGTTCAGCAGGCCTGCCCTAGATCCTTGTGCCTCGGAAAGTGATATGTTTTCAATGGTGAAGGGTTAAAAGAGGATACCAAACTATCTTCTGGAAATCATTAACTTACAAAGCCCCAAGAAGATAAAAGTTTCCATTTTCTAAAATGTAAATCTAAAACATATTCATTAGTATTGCAAAACAAACATGCAAATCTTCACCACTTGAAAAGCTCAGCTAAATATGTACAAGGGCAATACCCAAAAATACATCTGGTCCTCGGTTAGAAAACTTGCCTTTTTGGTTTTATCTAAAGAGCTTGTCTGTCTTCCATGGTTGGCTTCTTGGATTATTGCAATTCATAATAAGCCTTTTAGCTAAGGATGAAATAAACAAAGATAAAGTCTACGTCCTAGTTTTAAATGGTCCAGATGGGATAATATTTCCATATGTTTAGCACACCAAATGTTTATTAATCATTACTAGCAGAACTCAGAAAATTGCAACAGCTTATTAAAGAGGGCAGGGGATAAAATTTACAGTTTGTGTAATTTCTGCCCACCTTCTTAATCCTCCACCGACGCAGGGTTTCATTTTGTACTAACTCAGGGTGTGTGTGGGTGTGTGTGGGGGCCGGAGGGGGGGTGAGAGCACGTGTGTGTGTGCGTGCAGTTGTTGTTACAAGGCAGGGAATTTCGGTTAACTGATCAAGAGAAGGTTTTGTGCCCTAATTTGGATACAATATCAGTCATGAGGAATGTGTTACATCATAACAATGACAGTGTGGGTAAAACTGGCAGTACTTGACTCGTTCCTCATCAGAGTGATTTACTTGGTGTCTGGCAATCTGTTTTTCACATGATGTTTGTTTCCCATAAACAGTTTCAACATGGGAGAGTATGGTGTCAAGATAACAGTCGTATCATCATTCATTGCAGAACATCTATGTGGGCTGCCAAGAAAATGAGACTCTTTTATCTCTGGCTTCTCTAAGTGCTTGCATTTTAGTGATTGTTTCTCATAACGTGCTTGATTGTTTTCTGAAACCTGACCGTCAGCAGCTCCATTATGTTGTCACCTCAACCCAAGTGAGTGGAAGGCTGTCAAGGAAGCAGGGCTGCCGGGAGGAGCAGGGGTAAGGCTGCGGAGGGACTGTCTTCCAGAGGCGCTGGGGAAACACTGCTTAGAAAGTAGCACAACAATAGAGAGGCTGGAAGTTAAACCACAGGCAAACATTGAAGAATCTGTGAGAGGTGCATTGCACCGTGCTGTTTTTCTGTGACCTTTCAAATCAAAAGGTTTTTTGGTATTAGTCAGATAGGATGTGAAATTTTCCATCGCATTATGTATTCCTTGCACTTAAAAGCATTCTACATTTGTAAGAAGCAGGATGAATATAACTTCAAATAGCAAGTAGGCAGCTAATGACTGAATCTCAAGGCACGTTTTGATGGAACATAGCCATGGCTTGAACTATAAACAACAGAAAGTAAGAACACAATCCTATTATTTTCATGACATAACTCACCATTTTATTGCAGATAATTTACAGGAGCTTTGAGGTAGATTTATCTTGTCCAAACAAAACTGACTTATAGCTAAATATAGAGGATGCGATGTGTATGTCTGATTTTAAAGAAAAGTATTTTAAGTCCTGCATGTGGCTGCAAAAAAAAAATCCCCTGAAACCAGAGAGATGCCAGTAGTCTCAACACCTGATGAACACACATGTGTTCAAGACAGTTGGCCTGCCCGAGTCTCTGCCTCTGCTTCCAACATAACAAAGGGAACTGGTGACTGAAAATGGGATTTCAGTGCTTCTAAAAACATTACCCCTTGTGGATAACACAGCCACAGTGGCTCAAGGCAGGAGGTGTACTGAGTCACCTCACATCCCTTCCAGCCCTTTTTCCCTAAGATGCCGTGAGTTCCTCTGGACGTCTCTTGAGCAGCAATGGAGCTTGGCCGGCATGTCATTTATAAGAAAGAGTAAGCCTTTAAAGCATCAAGTCATGTCCTGGCACCTGCAGGAGAGTTGGCTGGATAAGAACCTCTGAGTGGATCTTAATCTTGGCAAAATTAAAAATAAAACTTTGCACAAGATCAGTGCAACTCTGGTATGAAATCTCGACCCTATATGCCAGATGAAACGGAAAGTGCTAAAGACAGCCTCTTCAGAAGTGTCTGCTCGGGCTCGAGGAAAGCAGCAGCTACAGTTGTCCAAAAGAGAAGCTTTTGGCTTGGCTTCTGATTAATTTCTATAGCCTCTACTTCTGGGGAAATATCTTGGCATCTTCTGGCTCCTCAATGTCCAAGAAGAACAAGACCTAATTTCCTATCCCAAAACATAGAATTGCTGATGCAAAAGTCAAGAAAAAATTACTATCATCTCTGGCACTGAAGTCAGGGATGAAATTCCTGTCAGCAAACAAAAGTGTGGCCCTGATCAAGGTTTCCTCTGGGCTATTATGTAACTATTGTCTATAAATTATTACGTATGAAAACTACAGTCAGCTTGCAAAGCCCAGTGCTCTTTGACCTGCAGAGCCAATCCATACTGGCCCTAAACAGCATAGCCCTTCGGTGAGTGACTCAAGCTGAGATGCTGTAACCAAAGGCAGGACCATGAATGGGGCAAGCAGAGAAGTCTGAGCGCTCCTACACAGGCCTGGCTGCTTCAGCTGACAGTGCCTGGTGGGAGTGCATTGTCACCCCGTATACAGGCCTGCCACCATGGCAAGCATTCGATACACCTTTGCTAGTCATTTCCCAGTTTATATCTCCTGGGGCAGAGCTGGGCTGGGATGCAAGCACAGCATGCTTTGCTAGTCCCCCAGACTTCTCCTCTAGATTCAGATCACTTCTCGCCCTATGCTGTCCTCACCCCACCTTCCCTCTCATTTATTTCAGGAGTTGTCCCACCTCCACCCACATTCCAGTTGCCCCTCCCGTCTTCACTCCCAAAAGCTTTGGATCTCCACCTTCCTTTCTCCACCCCATCACTTTCCAACCCAGCTCTTGCACCGGCCCCTTCATCCCGTGTCCCCACTCCTGTCCAAGAGGCTCAGTATTGCTCCACATGGTGTTAGGGGCAGGCTTTTTTCAATCCTTCCCTTCCATATTACCTCAGTGCCAGCAGTGGGAAGAATGAGAGCCCAAGGGAGACAATCTCCATGTTTCAATCTCCAAATAACACAGTAGCCCCTGGAGATAAGAGAAGTAATTGCTTGGAAAGTCCTACTCCATCCAGGAATGGAATATGCCCAATACTTAATTTACATAGTGAAACAATCCTAGTTTGAAATTTCATTATAATCTCCAAGGCCAAGTGCAACAACATTTGCAAAGAAGCCAAGTTTCAAGTGAAACTGGACCAATTTACCATCTGGGGTGGAAAACTTCGTTCTTTCTGCTGAGTTTTGCTCTGCATCATGGGATTCATTTGAAGCCAAAACAGAAGGTAAACTCATACGATAGGGACCCTCATCAGTTGAAACATAAGAAAAATTTGCATGATCTTATACAGATTATCTATAGCTCAGTGTCTCTCTCCATTTCCAGAAAGTTTTTGCAGGTGAAGACAGAATAGGTGAAAGCAGAAGAATGTATTAATTCTTATGTATGTATGTTACAAGAGACTCAAACATAGGATGCAGCAAACTGGCCACTGAATAACATATGTGCACACAATTTTCATTAATAAAAGCAAAATGTTACAAAGGAACAGAATACCCAATCATTTGGAGATTTTGTCATTCCTTCCTGTGATTCTCTATAACAGCATGTTACAATTATTTGTCAAGACCTCCTAATTTTTCCCAGAGACAAAACCTCTGAGCCTTGGGCAAGTCTTGGCATTGCAGGCAATGCAGAGATCCACCAAGGCTTTGGACGTGGTTACTTCCTTATAATTTCACCTGGATGCCAGTGGAGAACCCACTGCTGCTCTGCAGTCAGCCGTGAAAAACAAGAATGCCAGAGGAGCTGCAGAGCCACCTTCCTCTCCACACACTGATCCTAAACTGAAATAGCTGTTTCCAGTGAAAGATGAAGAATTATCTCCAGCTGTTTCTGGTGAACAGCTATCTCAAAGTAGTGATTTCGTAACACCCATTTCCAGTCTCTGTTACGTAGTGTTGCTAGTACTGTCAGCCTGAGTGCTTAAAAATCTTCAGTGAGGGCTCCCCAAAATCACGATATGCAAAGTCCCGCTCTTTTAATTCCTTTTATGTGCCTGTTGATTTATGGCACTGCAAGTGTGGTACTTTCTGTTCACATTCCCAAGCCTTTCCCCACACGCAGGGGCTGGGATGAGCCCTGTACCACAGGACTCCAGAAGAACAGAGGCCCAGATGCTGGGGCTGTAGTGTAGGACTTGACAGAATGAGTCTCGTTTCTGCTGTGCCTCAGCTCCTGATACAAGTTAGGCACTTACTTCTACTGATGTGATACCCCCTCTCCTGGATGTAAATAATTTCATTGCCAATAGAGCTCCCTGGCTATCAAAAATCTTGTATTTGCTCAGAAGACCAGCTTTCTCAGGGGGTGGGTGGGTGGGGTGTGTGTGTGTGTGTGTGTGTGTGTGTCTTTTTCCTAACCCCAGCTAGGATCCTAACATTGTTATCACCTGGGCTATGTCCCTTCTGGTGGCCAGTTTAATAGCAATGTTCCATATATCTGAGCTTGATATAGCATGCTGTAGTTTCTGGCACTCCACCAAAACAAAGTAGAAGGAGGAAAAAGAGAGAGGTAGTGTCTTTTTTCAGTAGCTGTCTCGTTCACTTACCTGGGTTCACGACTAGCCCTCTAGCCAAAAATCTTCAAACTCACACTTTATCCCCTCCCCAGCAGACATGCCAGCCAGCAGACTAAGGGCTGGTTGGCATAGGGTGTCTTCCACCTCCACTGCTGACATTGCTGTGTTTCGGAAACTCGTGCTTGAGTCGAGTGATTAAGGCATTCCCTTGGGCTTGGAAAGATACAGGCGTTATCCTCTGGCCCATGATACTTTTATGCAGATGACACAAGAAACACCAAATATGCCTTTTCAACCTGTATTTCCAGTGCTTCAAGGAACAAACATGCTCAGATTGAGACCTGGGCTGCAAGGAGGAACAAAACCAGCTCAGGTTGAGCAGACTCGAGCCATGCTATTTTACGTGCATTAAAGTATTACTTTTTAATCAAGAGCTAGGACTTATTCCCACACTGGGAGTGATTTCACATAGCCAAACTGTACTCCTTGTGCCTCCGACTCACAACATACAAAAAATGTATCGCTGAAACAGAAGAATGACTAATACGGGGATGTAAGTAATTTGTGTGCAAATAGCATGCAAAGAGCAGGACTGAGACTGCGTCTGAAGCCAAGTGTTCCATAAGTCAAGTCATACAGAGTGGGAAGTGATAAAGGGTGTGACCCATGAGAGAAAAGTCTAAACTAATTAGGAGGATCTCCTGCTGAATGATATATTGGAGACTTGACATTTAAAAAAGGGGAACGATCTCTTTCAAGCATCACTGCTGCGTGAGGGGTGTTCACAACGTATTTGCTCCAAATACACTTTTTGAAATACTCACACCAGATCAATCCCTGCTTTGATCATTTTTACAGAAACACTCTTTTGCTTTATATCAAATTTGGAAATTGACAATCTTGGCCTTCATATCCTGGTATGAGTCTCCTGACACCAGACATCATCATGGCAACACCCCTGTCTTAATGCTCCTGGGGCTGTGACTAATGAAACAGAGGAGAGTAATAGACTTTTAGGCCAAATTAAATTACCTACCCTGACCTCCTCTGTGCTGCATGCCACGGAGTCCCAAGCAGAGACTGAGTCCAGCACAAGAAGGTACCTTTAGAAAGGAAACATGAGAAATGAAGCTCTGTCAGAGAGCTGCTCCAGTGGCTGGCCACGGCGGCACTGGCAATGCTCTCTTCCCTCCAGCAGCTCGTGGCACTTGGTGGGCAGGAGGAGGGAGTGGCTGCAAAGAGCAACAGCAAAGCATGAGCATAAATGGATGACACATACAAGTTTGCGCATATTAAGTTGGTTTGGATGCAATTGTTATCAGACAACAAAGTCTTTAGTGAAAGGTCAGGTGTTGTGGCTCTGTGGGACAGATGTCTTCCAAATGGCACATCCACGTCAGAAGTGCACCTCGGCTATTGCAAGTCTGTGACCCTTGAAAAATACAAATGGTGTTCAAAGTCCAGTTGCTCTATGCCAGCAAAGGAGGCTGACAAGAAAAACCTGGACTCAGTACCCCCCCAGAGGGGAAAAAAAAGAGACCTTTCCTTGCTTACATTAATCCAAGCCACAAGATGACATTTTTATTTGTCAATCTTCAGAAAGATTTTTAGGAGACAAACGTTAAAGAGAGAATTCAAGTTACCTATGGTGGGGTGGCTCTCAGAACAATGATCACTTGTGTCCCAAAAATATTGCACAGTTTTTCTCACTGCTAATATTTTTCTAGAAGCACTGGAATTGAAGCATGAAAGATATGGAAGTATGAAACCTTATTCTCAGGTCTGTGGTGTTTGCAGTAATATCTGGTCCATTTGCTGAGTGCAGACTGTCTGAGCAGCTCTCGGCACTGGTAGGAGGTTGGACCTTTAGAGGCAGCTGAAGATCTGCTTTTGACACTGACTTCAGATCTGCGCATTGTGCTGAGCAGGATACAGATCAGGATGCTGTAGGTGAACTAGACTGTGGTCTTTCCCAAAGAGACTTGATCTGGATTTCAGGAAGCCATCACCATCATTTTCCTTAAAAAAAAGAAAAAAAGTAAATACAAAAGGCTGTTTAAAACCCCAGTCATTACCAGAATAGAAGCATAATCTTTAAAATTACAAATATGTACATAATTGCGCAGACCTGATTATAGCTTTCTGTGTTTGCCTGGCTACAGATCTGACAACTTTGGGAGACCTTGGGCACTCAGATTGCTTTTTTTTAATCAGATCACTGACTTAAGTGTCTACATATAAACTCCTTGGAGCCTAAGTTTAGTGACCTATTTTTGAAAATCTTGGTGTATTTGCACCCAAGCAAAATTACCATCAGTATAACACAGAAGGCTGTTATAGCTTGCCTGAAGATAGAGAAAAACCTGAATTCTCATCATACCTACTCAGAGATGATTAACCCTTGAGCTGAGCAGCCTGTAGAAGACACCACTGAATTCAGAGATGCAAATGTTTCCCCCATTTTGTTACTAATCAACTAATGCTACATTATGATGGATGACTGTCACGTGTCTCTCCTCCTCAGTGTGGCACCCATCATCTCACTTTACCTTCAACTACCACCAGCCTCAGAGCATCCCAAGGCGAGGCAGGATCTCCACCCGCTGTCTCTGGATAAAAGCTCCTCCCCAGCGGTGAAGAGGACCTCAAGGTCTTTCAGAGTCCTGGGCAGTTCATTACTCAAATTTCCCTCTGCCCTCTCCAGGCTTCTCTGCCTACCTGGCGGTAGCTCTGGAGGGCTGCTGCAAAGCCAGCAGAGCCAGCGTCCGCTGCCTCCCCAACCACACGAGGTCCAGGGGTCCACAAACTACTCCTGCTTAATCCTCACTGAAGGGGAAAGAACAATTTTAGTGCATAGTAAAGCATTTGTTTAATTCCTCTTAGGTGCATGGTGCATTTTAATGAATAAAATATTGGATTACCTCATATAAACAAAGTTTAACACGATCATGAATCGAGGCCTGAGAGTGCTCTCTGCAAGCTCTGAAATTGCCTTTGGGAAACTGGCAATGTTTGGCATTTCCTGACTGTATATATTTTATGGAGTATATTATTCACAAACATAAAATGTGCATTAAATAAATGTAAAACTGTGTCCAAAGCAGTGGGGTCATTAAAGATCCCATGGCACTTTATACTTATTGTGGGTGTTAGCCCTGGTGTCCTGGCCAAAATCAATTTGGCAATTACAGGCTGTTTGCCTAAATTCCCAAGCAGTTTCAGTCAGATGCCATATTCCTCGCTTCCTCCTGAGACTATTGAGTAGCAGCATTGTGTGCTGCTCAACAGTTTCTGTGTTTCATCTTTTAAATGGCTGTAGTGGCCATGTCAGAAATGGAGAAAGCTAGAAAAGGTAAGTGGACACTTGGAAAGTTTTATTTGTCTTGGGAGGATCTTTGGGGGGGGGGGGGGGGGGGGGTGTTGGTTTGTGTTTTTTGTAATTATTATTTATTTAGTTTAAAAGTAAAACCAAAGAGAATGAAGACATCCCCAAAATAAGGATCCAGCTGATCTGCAGCCACACTGGAAAACTATGGTTACAAAATGTTCTTCAGCCCTGACCCAGTTGCAACCTGAATTTAATTTGCTGCCTTACATTGCCCATGGCTGTAATGCATCTCAGGAGCATGTTGTTCACATGATAGGGTCCAATCCAACATCCATTCCTTTCTGTGAGAGTCAGACTGCTGCTGCTAATAAGGATGGCATAATTCTCTCCTCATCGTTATAGCTGCTATCGTGTGCCAGAGTTTACATGTTCCCTTTAGGCACATGCTTTTAAAGAAAGAGTTTATTGTGCACTTCGGTGGAATCTGGAGCTGAAGCACAGAAGCCATATGTCAGGGGCTAGCTGTTTTTATATGGAGGTTTGCCATAGTTACAGCTGTAGGTAATTATTACAAATAATAATGACTAACATTTATGTAACAGCTTTCTCCAAGCATCTCAAATCACTCAGTAAGCCTTATATATTGATTACAAATCCTGAGCCAAATTCTGCTTTCATTCATATACGCACAACACTGATGGAAATCTCCACTGGGATTTACATACGTAGCTGACGGCAGAAGTTGGTCCTGTGCATGCGTGTAGGTACACATGCAACATATATACACACACTCAGGTAGGTGTATAGAGATTGATTCACTTATTGGCTGAAAACTGGAGCCATCATACATTCTGAGCAACATTCAGCAACAGCAAAAGCAAGGTGGGATTAATAAACATTTCTACAGAACAGTTTTCTTTGGAAAATTGGGCTTTGTTTTAATCAAAAAATTTCATTTGCACAAATAAACTAATCTCTAAAGAAATCAGAAAGAAAGAAGTCAGTCTCTCTTGTTTTTTTCTGAAAAACTAAACATCTTCAGCATATCAAAACAAAATATTTCCACATTACCAAAACAAAATACAGTTCCCATAATGAAAATATAATAATGTCACATTTCTTAATTATTCTTTTTTTTTATTTTTTCCCCTTAATGAATGGTCTGTGAGAAAATGGAGAACTAACTTTCTTGTTGACAACAAAAACAAATCTGGAAGAGTCAAATTTCCGGAGAAAAGAAATTCTGTTTTCCAACCAGATCTACTCAGTAAAGAGATCAGGACAAAGATAATGAGTCTGAAGCCTTTGTTCTCTGCTGTTTACATAACCCAGGAGAAATGGACAGAGGAGACTTTGCATCATCTTTGAACTTCCCACCTCCTTTAAGCTTGGTGTGCTGGTTTAGGCTGGGATAGAGTTAATTTTCTTCATAGTAGCTAGTATGGGGCTGTGTTTTGGGTTTGTGCTGGAGACAGTGTTGATAACACAGGGGTGTCTTCATGATTGCTGAGCAGAGCTTACACACAGTCAAGGCCTTTTCTGCTCCTCACACCACCCCACCAGCGAGTAGGCTGGGGGTGCTTGAGAAGTTGGGAGGGGACACAGCTGGGACAGCTGACCCCAACCGACCAAAGGGCTATTCCATACCATATGACATCATGCTCAGCATATAAAGCTGGGGGAAGAAGAAGGAAGGGGGGGACATTCAGAGTGATAGCATTTGTCTTCCCAAGTCACTGTTACATGTGATGGAGCCCTGCTTTCCTGGAGATGGCTGAACACCTGCTCACTGACGGGAAGTAGTGAATTAATTCCTTGGTTTGCTTTGCTTGCGCTCAAAGCTTTTGCTTTTCCTATTAAACTGTCTTTATCTCAACCCATGAGTTTTCTCACTTTTAGTCTTCCAATTCTCTCCTCTGTGCCGCTGTGGGGGGAGTGAGCAAGTGGCTGTGTAAGTGCTTAGTTGCCAGCTGGGGTTAAACCATGACATTTGGTTTAGCAAAAGTTTTCACCTGCGGGTTGTTCTAATACCTGCATGTTGGTAAAAGAGAGGAAAGCCAACTGTTTTTAAATTAAGCTCGTATCCAGGAGAATTTTGGATGAGCAGAGCATAATCACCATAATTATGAGTTAATCAAGAAGCTGGAGTAAGCAATCCAGCTCCTGATAAAAGTCCAGCAGTGAAAATTTTCTCTAGCATTACAAGAAGCCTCCAGTTCCAAGCTAAATCAAGGAGAAGAGAGTCAGGACCTGAACATATGACACCATTTCCTACTGCACGTGGTTTTGGAGATTTCCCATACATGTACTGAGCAGGCCCAAGCTCACTTATCCAACAGAAGGAAAAAGATGAGTGCTTGAGGCGATGTGGCAGCAGACGAGCATAACAAATCTCAAGATTCTGGACAGCTTCAGAAACCAAAACCAAACAACACAAATCAGGGAGACAAAAAGTGCAAAGTATTTACTCTGATGCAATGATAAGAACATTTGGATTCCGAAACAACAGTCGCCTTCTCCAGTATCTATTAAAATGAACGACACTGAAGTATTTATTTTAGAAATTAAAAAACACCCTGGTGAATTATTCATCTCTTCCTGCGACTTGAGAGGAGATGGTATGGCACAGCGCAGCTTGTTATAATACACAGCAGCATTTTGATTTGCAGATTTAAAGAATTTCAGATTGCTTAGAGATACATGAGGTTCTGTGGTGGTATGTGACATAATTTCTCACACAGTCCACCCGTTGGAACAGCTCTTGCCTTAGAGGAGGTAAGTGGTAATGTGAAACATGTTATTTTCTATTGTGAAGTTTTAAAGAAATACATTAACCGCAAATACTTAGACTTTTCCCTTCATTAATATTCTAGTTAAATATACGCTACTAAGGGGCAGCTCTGAGACAGCTCAGACAGCCTGGCTAATACATAATAAAAACAAGGGCCCTCGCTAGATTGTGCATTGAAGTTTTTCAGTGGAATAATTCCACTGATTTCAGAAGAACTTATCCTTATTTACTGAGGTACATCTGACAGGAGAATCAGGCTCAAAGCAATTGTATTGACAGTTTGAAAACCCTCACTTCAATCTCCACAAAGAAACATAATAGTTGAGATTTCCATTTAAAACATATCTGTTTTGATGAAATACAAAAGAATATGTTTTAACAAGCTGCTGTGCCATTTTCAATCAGCACAAAAGCACAGATCACATTTTAGAGAGGTATTGTGAAATATTTTTAATGAAACTTGTACAAAAGTCCACCCTCTGAGAAAACTCAGCCTACCAGACTAATACATCAATAGAAAAAGAAAATGAGACATGAAAACAAACTCTGGTTAGATGACGATAGGAAATGTTAGTTAGCCTAGAGGAAAGGAAAGTCTTGGAATTTAATGCAAAATTTAACTCTTCTTTTGACACATGCAATTTTCAATGCTTCTTTGGTTGCAAACTCTACAGACATAAAGGCTATTTGTTGAGAAGTCGAGTGTAAAATAAATTATTCTGGGAAAGTTCTCACATGTTTGGCAGGCCTGAAAAATCAAGTCAATTATTAAGGACTATAAATGTAGGTCTATCTCCATTTTGGATTTTTTTCCCCACTATCCTTGGTCTCAAATCATCCATGCAAAAATGCATCTTCTTCCTGTAGCCTCTTCGTGGCCTCTTTTCTTTCCTGGCTGTGTAAGTCACGTAAACAAAAAAGTACTTTTGCTTCCTCAGCTGATGGCTAAGTCATCAGCTGCACTTGTGAAGGGAGAATATATTACAGGAGCTTTATTCTACCTTGTCCCCATTTGATCTTGATCATAAAAGGGGTCTGTCATAGGAAGGCGTGAGGTGAGAACCGCACAGAGGACTCAGACCTTGTACTGATCACCTGCAAGGGCAGGTCGGGGGCTGATCCTGCTAAGGATCTGGTGTGGGACATGCTGTAGGGTTGGGCTGAGCTCCTTTGCTTTTACATGACCACCACCATGCACTGGGAAAAGCCCTTCATCCCGCAGATCCTCAGTTTCCTAGCCGTGAAATAGGGATAGAAAACCTTCCCTTACTATTGGCCTAGGCCTCTCCTACCAGTTTTGATATAAAATATTCAGGGGGAATTGATTCCTACTGGATGTCTGAGCTGCAATTCACATAGTGAAGTCCCCAGTCTCCAGTGGTGCCTCTTGTAATACAAATAAACTACAGTGATAAATATGTCTCTTGAGGAACAAGTTTCCCTGAGCCAGTGGAGCTCTGAGCAGCCCCTTTAGGCAAGTTCACCCTTTCATGCTTAGCATTTAAAACTCATTTTATGAGCTGGTTATATGCTTATAATGTTTAATCTTTGCCTAATACTTTTTATGGGGTCCTTGTGGATGAAGGGTACACTTAGAGAAAAAGTCAGGCTATGTGAAAACTGCTTACAGCAAGAGCTGGGAGGACTGGTTAGCTGAGAATTGGGGAATAATCCTGTAGGTCCTTAACACCAAAACTTAAAAATGAGGGAATTAAGGCTCTTTACTGCTATTCTGCATTTTTTTTTCAGCTCCTGTTTTGGGTCATTAATGTTTCCCTCTAGCCAAAATAGATACACTAGTGGCTGGAGGGCCCATGAACCCCAATCCATCGTGCATTGGGACTCGTTGCTCAGCACTGCTAGTTCTGGTGATCATATGAACACTGCAAGACCCTCCACTCTGTTCTGCCCAAGTACAGCCCACTGACATAAAAAAAGTTATACTTTTGGAAAAATGAGCTGAATCAGGTTCTCTTTTATGGAAAACAACACATTATTTGCACCAGTTCCTCTACAGAGCAGGTGCCTCTGGCTCTTCATGTATCAAGCTCGGCTAATGTTTTGATTGCAAATAAATATCTACCTTGCTTTTAACTCACTTACACTAACTGTTCCCTGTAGCCATTTGCAGCACAATGTGGTGTGAAATTGTCTGTGTGAATGGGAAATCTTAACTTTTACTCTTGTCGGTCTCAGTCAAGATTGCAGGCTCTTACCTCATGCCAAAATGACACCTGTAACGGACAAAAACATAATGTACTGGTATAGATCTAACACAGTGGCAGAGCAGAAAGCCCCTGAATACTCATTCAAGACGTCTACCTGGGTGAAAATAAACAAGAATTATTTGGACGATGATTCAGATCAAATGCCACAAAAAACGCAGAGATTGTTTACACTGTGAAGAAAAACTTTGGCTCACACAGTACTTTTAAGCAATTTTCCTCATACTTTAGTCACAGGATTGCAATGGATAGTGATTATTCCAGTCTTTAATACAGACTTCAGCCCCCCTCCTTTTTCTCCTCCCTCAGAGAAAAAAAAAATTATAGGTAGTAATTTTCCTTCGTTGGCCAACACACGGCTGTGTGTGAAGAATACTCTCTGGATATCCAGCACGATGTAGGCTTTGATGGATGGAAATAAAAGATCATTCTCTGCAAGCTGGAGATGAAATGTTAGCCTTTGAGAGCAAAGGTTATTTTATCAGGAAATAAATCAGAGCCCTCTTTCATTACTGTTTTTTTCCGAGCTCATCTCAGTGATGACTAGGGTGTGTGTTCAGACCACAGGAATCTGAAGAACCACCCAGTCGCTTCATCAGTCCTAGAAGACGACAGGGCCCAGAGTCAAAGCAGCACCATCCTGGATCTTTTTTTTTTCTTTTTTTTTTTTTTTTTTTACGTTTGGTCTTATTTCTGTTTGTTTGTTTGGATGTTCTCATTTATAGGCTGGTGGTTACAGTTCATTCCGTGAACTCTGAGCCAAGAAACGCTGGGTTTTACTCCCAGCCGCCCATCCCCTGTGCCGCCAGGCCGCGGGATGCCATCCCGCGGCTCTTCTTAATCCGTCCCCAGGGAGCCGCCTTCCTTCCCCCAGGCTGCGGAGAGAGTCCGAGGCCCTTCTGCAGATCAACGTCCATGTGCTTTTCTTCAAAGGCGAGGCTTTGCCCTGCTGTCCGACACAACGTCTCCCCTCTGCTCTCAGCCTACCACGAGCTCACGTGTGGCACAGAGACGGTGTGCCAGCCACAGAGGCGGCAGCCCTGCCAGCAGCGGTGCTCGGGCATGTGGTTATGGAGCCTTCAGACCCCCACAGAGGGAGGGGACACGTTATTAGGTCTTTCCTAAGGAGACATGTGGGAGTGAATTGTGCTCTGCCCCTGTGTCTAAATCCCAGGGAAAGGCAGGGCCCAACGGGAGCGGAGAGTGAGGAGAGGAAGGAGGGGAGGGTTTGAGGAGGCAAATGGTGGATGGCAAAGGTGAGAGGCATTGGGACAAGCCAGCACGTACATCGGCATCCCCCAGGGCGGGTAGCACAGGCTGCCAGCGGGGCAAAACAACAAGCCGGGTGGCCATGGAGGAGCAGGGGCTGGGTCTGTGAGTGAGCAAGGAGGGTAAACACAGGCCTTGCCAGGGAGCCAGGCCCATGCAGCATCCACAGCCCGTGGCCTGTAGCGCTTCCCTACCTCAAAACCTGAAATAAACTTGGACACCACACCTTCAAGAAAAGATATAGCTATTTATAAGCATTCCAGCTATGCCTTTGATGCTATTTCAAATCCCTAAGATATAATTTAGTTTTTTTAAAAAAATGAGAGTATGAGAAAAGAGGGGAAAAAAAAGTTTAAAACCAGAAATAAAGTCCTACCATCACATTTCACTGCTGACCTACAGGCCTGCAGGTCTCAGCCCCTGCCTTCCTGGCAATCAGATTTTTTAATTCAGTGATTTATCACGGAATTTTTATACAATTAAGTGCTTTTTTTTTCGAAATATAAATTTTACATTTATCAGCTGCTAAACATGCATCCCCCATGTCCCTTCAGGAAACAGAATAGATATCACCATTTCACACACGGCAAAACTAAGACATCAGCAAACTAAATGACATGTCAAGTTTGCCAAGGCAAGCCTATGTTAGAGATAAGACAGGAGCATGACTGCTTCATTTTCAGTTCTGATGCTAAATGTCAAGCTTTTCTTTTTAATCTATTTTACTGCAACCTGGCAACAATTGTAAGTCTGACTGGAGAAATAAGATCTTCAAACTGAATGTCTCTCAGTGATCTCACTGTGACTCTTACATTTATTTTACACTAAAATCCTGCCAGGGATGGAGTTTTTGCCTGTTCTTGACAAGAGTGTACATTATACAATGTCTCAATTATTGGACATGCCCCATCTTTTTGGAGATATCACAAAGGTCATGAAGGAGTTGGAAGATTCAAGCTTTAGAAGTCCCATTGATCAAGATCCATGCAATGATAATAACCACCACAGAAGGTTCCTTTGGATAAAATATGCAGAATTTATGCTGGTGCAAATGGGTCATCTCGTCAGTACCTCTTCTTACCACCCATATTTTGCACGGCTTGTAGTCAGCCATGGTCTTGAAAAGTCTCTGACTAGGTTTTTCAAGGGCAGCAAGCAACCTGTTTGGGACAGATCTTCCTTGGCCTCCTCAAATGAGGTGAGAGGAGAATCCGAACCAGCGTTTCATCATCCTGAAGAAGCACATCAGATCCAATACATTTTAGAAGGCGGCATTTTAACCACAGCTATGACCTTTTCTGGTCCTGGCCTTGTGCCCACTATATCAATCACTTGCTGTGAGAACAGCAGCTGGGTTTATCACAGCATACATTTTCCCCTATCTAATTACAGTCCTGCAGCCTAAATTATCTGCACAGCTTTGTTTGAAGTCTATAATGTGTGCTTTGAACATCCCTTAAACTTCCCGCCGGTCTTGCAGAATCTTCCTCCGATTGCTCTGGAAGGTTTCAGGGGCAGCCGCTGTACTGAGCAAGAAGCAACAAAATCAGCGTCTTCAGGGAAGTGTAAGAGACAGAAGCTAATGTGCCAAAATTCAGCAGTTGCATCTATGGGATGCCTACTGCATTACATTACACTTATATCCATTCACTCCAGAAGTGTAGTCTCAATTCTCCTCCTTTAAGTTGTCTTTATACTGCTCAGCTGATTAAAAAAAAACACAAACACCACCCCCACCCCCTGCTTTAAGGCATCAGAGCCCTTCTGCTAGGAAATATCATCTGTGTAAAACAGCTTGCCAGCTGGCTTGGGAATGGTGTAATGACTCTGGCCCTCTCAAGGCAGTGGCCCTGGAGGGAAGGGAGGAGAGCAATGGGAAGGCCAGGGCAGAGGACGGAGAGGAGGAGAGGCACATATGAAGAGGGCAGCATAGAGAGCATGAGGGTGCCTGGACACCCCTGCACAGCTCAAAGAAACTCAGCAGAGCCCAGGAGGTGCCCAGGAACACTGGGAAATGCAGCTGTGGCTCCCAGACCTCCCAGAGGGTACTTTATCCATACTGTGCTCTTGCATGGGACTCTGTACATACCTGCTGAGTTTAACATTTATGGTAGCCTGAGTGCATCACTGAAGACATTATACTTAACTGTGGGGTGAGGGGGAAGATACCAAAATATACTGTGAACAGACTTTTCTTAAACACCATTTTCAAAATGCCTCAAGGATTATTCACCTCATTTTAAATACATACTGTATTTTAAACCTGCTTAAATACATCTTTAACTGAAGACTGGACAAGTTCCAACAAAGTCATCCATGTAGTTGAGGTAAATGATACGCAATTTATGACCATATGTTATTTTATTAAATAAAAAACAACAAAAAATGTCATTGCCAAAGAAAAAAAGAAAATATCTTCCCAGAAGAAAACATGCATTTACTTAATATTATGGCTGCAATACAAGTTAAGAGAAGCCAAGAGATTCAAAGTCAAGGCTATCCTTTATGCTTTTGCCCAGCAGCTATATGAGGTAAGAGCCGAGTGCCAGCCATAACTTGCATTTCTTGTCCAGCGCTGGTTAATGTACCAATTTGTAAGTTATGGAAACAGGCTTCATCTGTTCTGTCAAACCCTTTCCTGCTTTTGCAGTGCCCACAATAAGCACCCAGCAGTATCCTCTTCCTGACTCTTTTATCTTCCGTCTTTTTTAAGCAAAAGCCGCTGCAGGCCAGCTGTCCTTGGGAGGGTGCCACAGGCAGAGTTGTGGGGCTGAGCCCTCCCAAGCCCTTCGGTGGTGGGGTGGTATCTGAGCCCAGCCCCAAACCTGAGGACAGACTTTCCCGGGAAAGGCAAAGCCCCAGAAGACAGAGGGATGGAGGGGTAGGATGGGGGCTGGCGGCCGGCTGAGCCGAGGGGTCAGTGCGTCCTGGAGCGGGGAGTACCCTAGGCTGCAGGGCTCTGCAGTAGCCTGAGCCCATGTGCAGAGGGCAGGGGAGCAGGCTTCATACTGTTGCCATTTTGGGCAGCTCTGGGCACTGGCTCCCTCCCCCTGACATCTCTACATTCAGATCCCTGGACTCCACTACCCTCTCAACATATGCTCCAGGCCCTATAGGCACTAATGTGAAGCTGATCCCTGTCCTGAAGCAATTGGTCAGATGGGCTTCCCTAGCTACTTTACATAGGATCCAGCAAGAGTGAGAGCAAAGTATGGCAGTATTGGCACGAACACAATTATATTTTTCCTGTTTGTTCTGATTTCTGTCTTCCCCTCAGGAAACTCAGGAGCACTCAGGCGAAGCTCAGGATTTCACAGGTCCTGCCCAACCTCACCATAAGGTGCCCAAAACCAAGAGGAGCTGAGCCCCAGTCCACAAACCCCACTATTATTTACCATAAATATTGCATCAAACTGAACACCTGAGCCATGGACCAAGACATCATAGTGTCAGGTGCTGTGCAGCCTCAGAACCGTGGGATGATCCCCACTCCGACAAGCATATTGGGAGGAAATCCTGATGTTGCTGTTGCAAACAAGAACTGTTCATTGCTCTGAACCAGTGTCATAACATACCAGCAAATATGATTTCCCAATATATTTTCCAGTGTTCCCCTGTCCACAGTATTTGTTCTCACAGCAGCACAAGGGGAGGTGAGAAGGATATGCGCTGGGGACATGGGGGAGAGCAGAGGTGTCCCCAGCTAAGGGTTTGTGGGATCAATGGCTTGCACTTAAATTCAGTGCATGCTGGCTGACAGGCGAGAGGATTAAAGGGTTGCATACTAAGTGGAATTAAGAAGTGCTAGTTTTCCTAGCTCCTATAATTTGTAAAGAACGGAAAGAAAAAAAATTCTTGTGGAATTAATCTATTTCTTATGTTCATTCCAGCTGTGTTTAATTTACCCTCTGCTATTTCTCCCCTCTGATCGAGGAATGCTGTATCCTTACATTCATATTTCCCCTCAAAATCCCCGCATTGAGCAGAGCTTTTCTTAATTGCTTTAATATGCTGTGTTCTGGGACGGGAGAAGCTGATCCAGAGTGACAACTGCTCCCTCTGCCCCGGCACTGCCGTGGCCCCACTCCCCAGCCTGACCCGCCGGCACGGGGATCCTTTACCCACTCAGCAGCCCCCGCTCGCTGCCTGCTCCCTGCCGGGGCTGTGGTGCAAGCAGGCTCTGGCTGCAGCCCACGCTGGCCCGTTTGACCCAACTCTGCACGTGCGAAGAAGAAACTACATTATGTGTTTGACACAGTCACACCAAGCACCCTGTGGCAAAGCCAGAATATTTCCCTCCACCCACCTCGTTTTCATTCATGGATTAAAAGGCAAGCAAGAGGCATTTGGGCAGTCAGCCGGAGCCAGGCATCCTGGCAAGCCTGCCCACCGGTGATTTAGCAACCACCATGCTAGATGGACCAAGCCTGGAAGAGCAGGGATGAGGGCAACACCAAGCCAACAAGGCAAGGTGATTGCAAAAGGGAGAAACCAGGGAAGAGGAGGGAGGATTCAGACAACTTTCTGGTTTTGTGGATATGTGTTTGCCTTGACTCAGCTTGCAGCAGGTTTCCGTCTGGAGCCCCTCAGATAACCTGGGCTCTGCACCCAGCGTGCTCTTGCACATATCAGAAGGGCTGCTAGACAGGGCGTCCATGCTGCAGGCAGCCTGAACTCTTGCCACTAGCTCTAATGCAACAGGGAGACCTCTCTGCAGGCAGAACAACACCCTTCCACCATTAGGTAGCATTGGCTGGACAAATGACTCTTGTATCTTAGCCCAGATCCAGAGCAAGGACACATCATCCATTGCCTTCATCTGCCAGTTGCCCATCAACCCACTTTGCAGATGGGGCATTGCAAGACCATGGGAGTACTAGCTACCAAACCACATCCCTCTGCTCTCCAAGTGAACCAAGAGTTTCCATGAGTTGCCACCCATGGTTTCATTTTTCTTGTGGGCCAAATATTTGTCCGTGTAACAGGATCCCGTACCTCAGCCAATGCATTATTCTGTTCAGCGGGAGAGGGGGGTGTCCGTGCAGGGGGTACAGACCTCTCCTGAGGATGAACCATGGAGGGGTAATGTATCTAGCCCTCTCCATAATGACCAGACTGAACATAACACAGCTCTGCCAAAATAATCACCCCCATGTAAGCCACTCTCTCATGCTCTGTCCAAGTCATTAGGCTTAACTTATGTGGCAGAACTGTTCAGCAAAATGGGAATTATATAGCAATTTATGGGGGCTAGGATGCATATTCTGTCTAATAACTTCCTCCTCATGGAAATTGCCCTGTAGGTATTTCTCCCCCTGCCCCAGCCCTGTCCCTCTGCTGCTGATGGTCTTACCCCTGTTCAGCCTTACTCTCGTGCCCCTTGCTAGGAGTCTGCAGAGATGGCCCCCTCTCCACAGCCTTCAGGATTCATTGCTCCCCCTCTTTGAGAGCTACTCCAGGGAAGCTTGGGACAGATCGTGTGGCAGGACTCTTATTTTTTTTTCCCTTAGTTTCCCATTCTGGCCTTTCCAGAGACAGCTGAACAACCGTAAATAGACCAAACTCTTGGAAGGGAGGAAAAATAAAGAAGAAAGGCAGGCAAGTAAGATGATGACGTGAAGTTATACAGCGTGACCGGGAAGCTGACAAAGAGGTAAATTATATGGCCTTTTGCAGGCATGGCTAACGGCGGTGTGCACACAGCGCCCTGCCTTCAGCTTTGAAACAGCCAACAAGCAGGAGACCTGTCGTCTGCAGTGAGCCGGGCTGAGTCTCCTGTATGCCAGGGGACACCGGCACCACCGTGCCCACTAGCAGGCCAACCTGGGGTTTCCTCGTCTTGCGGCCACAGGTATGCTTCACCACCGTCTGGCTGGCTGCTGCTATTTATTCCACGATTTTCTAAAAATGTGCCTCGACCTAGAAGCCCAGACTGTTGCCAACCTCCTTCTTTAATAAAAGTAACAACAGCAAGGTATTGAAAATCATGAGGCTTTTAGAAATATACAGACTCCTTTATGGGTGAAATAATCTAATAGACAAGCTGTTGTTAATTTACAGCCTCAATTTTCAGACACACTTCTTGAGTCAAAAGTACTTCCTGCTCCATAATTCCTACAGGGACACAGGTGGCCCAAATTGCAGTATACATCTACTGTACATTAAAATGTATTTCGGACTTAGCTTAAACATTTCTGAAATCTCAAGTTTATGTCTAGACTATTTTAATCAGCTAAATGTCATAATAAGCCATATGTTGGGCTTGATAGGTTACATATACCAGCCCTGCTCATAAAGTATCAAAAGGTGTTTTTAAAAAGGAGTCTGTGTTTGTTTTACCAGGAAAATGGTGCTTTTAGTCAGTCGTATCAAACCTACTGGCGAAGTGCACAGGGTCTGACGTAACTGCTGGGAAAGAGGGAGGCCGGGGTGGCCGCGGCGTGGGGGAACAGAGATCGCTCAGTCTGCCCCACCGCCCTGCTCCGGCTCCACTGGCGAGGAGCCGCTCTCCTCCCACCGCCCGCTCGGGGCAGGCGGCTTCACCCCTACTGCAAACAGCTGCCGGCACGGTTGCCCGCATGCTCCATGACCTGCTTCTTGTTGCAGTGTGCTCCTGGGCTTTTTTGTTTTCTGCTGGACCCCTCTACGTAAGAGTGGAGGGCACCAGCCAGATCCTGAGCACCCCTTCGCATCAGGTCTTACCTGCGTAGGAGAGAGCAGCACAGACAGGTTCTCTGGGTTACACCAGAAAGACAGCTTTCACAAATAAAGCTCTGCTATTACTGAATTAAATTAATTAAGCATAACAGCACAAAATCAACCATTCTTTCTCCAGAGCTTTTGCTAGTATAAAACAGCAAAAATCAAAGTCTCTTTCCGCAGCATTGTTAAGCCAAAATACCCAGCTTGGGAAACAACCCATGACCCAGGGATGCCTCGTGCCAAGAGGACAGTTCCCCACCACGTAGGCTGAAAGGGATCCTCTGTTTGCTCTGAGCCGCAGAGGGCCTATGGCACACAGACACGTAACTTGGACTGCCTCCAGCAGCGAGCGGGGATATACATGCACACAAATTCATCACACTGTCGTACGAGATGATTTCCTTATGCAAAGCTGGCTCCCTTCTGGATGCAGAAATTCCCCCTCCGCTTCCAGATGCTGCCACAGGGAGGTCTTGCAGCCCCTCCTCAGGCACCCTGACCACCAGAAAGACTTGGTGGCTATGGGCCATGCCATGCCCGGCATCCCCACAGGGCAGTGTGCCTGTCCCCCTTATCCCATCCCTCTGACAGCCCCGGCTCAGACCACTTTATACTGGAAAAACCACATATGGCCCTGGAAGAAATATGTGCACATGGCCCAGTGGAGGAAATCCCAGGAGTTTTACGGCCAGGCACTTGTCTCTGGAGGTTCCCCTGGGACTCAAGGTACATACAGGAGAGCTTAAGGAGTATTTTAATTATAGACTTTCCTTAGGAAAAAACAGTCCATTCAGTGCACAAGGATCCCCAGGGGCAATACCTGAATTGTGACTAAAAGCAGAGTATCTGTCTGGTTACCCCATCGTAACTCCATGGGATGAGCGATTTGAGATATTAGCTAGAGTAACCCACAAACTGTACCGTAACCCACACACACATTCCCAGTTCTTTGGCTCCTGGGTGATTTTGCCAGTCAGATGGCACTTACTCTTCCTCCTTTTAACAAGCCTCCGGGGCAGAGGATGAGAGGAAAGTCGTCACGCTCTCATTCTGCAAAGAAAGTGTAGTGCCTCTGCAGAGAGTGTGAAATAACGGTCCAGCAGGGTGAAACCATGAAGAAGCAGAGCCTGCCCATGGTATCAGGTAAGAATACCGGCTTTTTTAAAAATATATTTTACTGTCAGTGTCTACACCACAAAACATAAATCCTTACGTGATCCTTTTTTTCAGGATTCCCCTGTTTGCCAGCAGTAAACATCTGAGAGCTGTTTTTATTCCCACAGCAGTTTATTGCTATGCAAATACCATAATTTTCAGTCTTTACAAACAGAGAGAGATCCTCATCCACCCAGTTTGTTACTATACTTGCTGGGCAGAAGGATGTAGTAAAAGTCATGATTCCCCTCGATGTCCAAAGTGGAGTTCCAGATTTTAACTCTTTGCCTGCCTATTCAGACTTAAGGTTATTCTCCCTAATGCTGACTAGTCAATTTGAACTCCAATCTGAAAATCCACCCCACTTTCTCCCTCCCATGTTGACCATCTGCAGAGAAAGTAGTAGCCACACAGTTACTGACCTACATTGTCAGACCACAGAAATTGGTATGACTTCATTGAAGGTGCCGTGCTGAACATATGCAACACCAGGGCGTATCGCCTTAGTTCCAAAATAGCAATTAGTCCATGTTCATGAGCCACAGTTGGTCGTTTCCCTTTCTTGCCTCTCAGTTTTGGTTGCATAAATCCAAGGCCCTGTATCACTGCAGCATGGGTCTGCTCAGCATCTTCCAGTCTGTCTGTTTATGCCTGGCCATGAGGAGCGAGTTTGCTTGCCCCAATGAGCATCATTGGCATGTACCACCGCAGGAAGCGGCGAGTCAAGCTGGATTTAGGTGGCCTCTCAGGGCGTTATTGGTATAGATGGGTCAGCTCCTGCAACACAGGGTACAGAAGCAAATGCTGTAGTTCTGCAGCTCTAGGTGACTTTGATTCCTAATCTGGGCAACCATGAAGCAAGAAGAGAAAGCAGGAAGCAACTAGGAATAAACTGCAAAGAGTAAACAGTATCAACTGAATCAGTTTTCTCAAACACATGGTTCAGCTGGGCTGGGGACATCTAGTTCCCCGTGGAAGCAAATGGTGATATCAAATCAAGGATAAAGAAAGGGATGTGTATCAAAATGCCATAATTTTGTCAATAAATAGAGGCCAAATTCTGTTGTCAAGTCAGCATATATACTGAGTTGTGCCATTGCAATCACTAGGATTATGCACAAGTTTTCAGTCCCTGCTACCTGATAATGCTCTTTCTTGCTTAAACAGTGGCACTGAGGTGAAGATTGGTCCAGGTGGGATCAAATCCACTTAATTAAGACTCCTCAAATGGTTAATGCTATGGTTCTCCTAATTCCTTATATATTCATTATGGAAATGAAGTGCCTTCAGAGACCTCCAGAGTGTGAGTCCTGGCTATATCCATAACAGGGGCCGAGGAAAAGCTTCCAGGTCCAGACACGTAACTCAGCCACAGCCTTTTCTTTCTGTGGGAAGGAAACCCGGGTGTGTAGGTTGGAAGGAGGCTAGCAGTGTCCCCTCTCACCTAGCCAAAGGGAAAACTGGGGCTGTGAGGCACCTGCTTTTTCTACCTAAATTCAGCTCTATGGAGAAATCAGACACTTATTTAGGGAGACCCAGATCCCATTAGCAAATACATTCATCTTTCCTGTCAATTAGATGTACCGCTTTGCTGCCAGCTGAAGGGAGTTGAGCACAGCCATTACCTTGAAGATCAAACTCAGAGTTCAGTCTTGCACCTGAACAGGCAAAGGACACCTCTCGATGCAATCCTACAATTATACTGAGACATCTTCATCTAAACATTTTAATGCACTTTCTTGACAGAAAACATTTTCATAAGAACGTACATTTCTTTTATCATTGAAATGCTCTACATGGGTTGTTAGGGTTTTTTTTCAATTCAAATCCTTGTGTAAAATGTTCCCATTTTTAATCTCTTTCTCATTAAAAGTTTTTTTCTAAAAGTAGCTTTGCTTCCATTTTTTGAGGGTCTTTTGAGATTTCCTTTTTTAAACTTCCAACGAAGATGATATTTTTAACAAGCAGTAATTATAAAACACAATACCTGATAGCTTCCCAGACAGATGGATCACAAGAGAGTGTAATTGGAAGTGGGTAGGAAATTACACCCCTACCATTCACAGATGCCTCTGTTCCTTAGACAGAGACACGTCTTCTGATCCTTGAGAGCTCTTTAATCTAACAAGCACACGGGGAAGAAAATATCCTGCTTATTTCTACATTGAATGTTGTTGACTACAGCTCCGTCAATCAGTGCAACCCATTTCAATTAGGTTTTAGACAGTGGATTTTGACAAATCACTGTCTGTTAGAATAAAGTTGCTATTGGAACAAGTTGCTAAATGGTGTGATGCATTTTCCATTATTTATCCAGTCCTGACTCAAAGTCTCTATCTTTCTGAAATATGTGCTGCAGTTTCATCATAAATTGTTATGTTGGGAGCAGTTTTCATAGTATAAAATCTATGGCTTGTACAACACTAGTCAAAACAGGAGTAAATATTGTAGAGAAAAGCCCCCTGTTTGGAAGCAACTTGGGACCACAAACAGCAACCATTTTTTGATGAGTTTTATGTTCCTAAGTATCAAGGAGGGACACGAGGCTGCTAAGTCACTCAGGCATTTCTGAACATGCCTAAGTCGCATCTGACCTAGGGGTAATCATCTCTAGTGTTTCTGGACATTTTCTTGTTCCAGAAATAACCTGTGAAGTTATATGATAAAAGGCTCACCCACACCCACACCAAAGAGCACAGAGGCACCAGGGAAGCCCCAGGCAGAGACACGAAACCCTGTCCCAGCCCCTCCAGGGCTGTCCCAGGAGAGCATCAGCCCCATGGGCTGCGTGAGACCCAGCACCGCGCGCCACTGCAGGCAGCTTTCTGAGGCACTGCACAGACTGGAGGGTCCCTGCCCTGGAGGACAGGACTCGTTATGGGCTGTGGGGGAAGAGCATTCTGGAATTGTGCAAGACCTATTATAGGATGTTTTGGGGAGGAATCAAAGGCTGGGAAAGGGAGGGACTGATGTGATTTGGGGAGCAATAAATGTGGGAAAATAGAAGGAAAAAGACATAAAAGGGGCCAGCTGCACATAAAAAGGTGTCTGGTCAATACGTTTGTCTGGCCATGCAACAGTCTGTCCTATCTTCTTAAACAGCCCCATTTCTAACTCTTTTCTGGGAGTGGGTCTCTCTTCTGTGTGCATGTGTGCACAAGGGCATCTGAACGCAGCAACTGGAGTGGGGCTGTGGCCTTGGGACCTCACTTGTGTGAGTGCAAGCAACTGGGGAGACTGAAAACCAGTCTGAGCCCAGCTGCTGGAGGGATCCACCTTGTAGATATGAACATCTATATATTCCTACTAATGGACTGCCATCCTGCTGAGCCAGAGAAGAGGACAAGATTAGGTCATTTGTGCCATCTGTGTTTGCATATTTCTATCTGCTTTACTTTGTGTTACGTTTAGGCTGTGCACATAGTGTGCACTCGTGCCTACTGGGAACACATGCTCAGTGTCACTGCTGGCTGGGCCGGGGGACGTGGAGCTGCAGCAGCCTCCCCTCTATCAGGCTACTGGTTTTGGCAACTCCTAACATAAGCCTTGTGGATGTTTTCAGGCAAAGTTTGAAATTAAGAGCCCATTATTCTTAAATGAATTGTCAAACGTCAGACTGAAATAAAACATGAGCTGTGATGGCCATTAGTATAGGAACCTTGGGGAAAGTAAATAACAATACCAGAGCCTCTTAATAAAGCCACAGTATCTCAATTTCCAACTCAGTCTTGAGCTCTTCTAGCAGTGAAAGAGATAGACATGGTATGGAAAATGATGGAGGGAAAGCCAAAAAGCAGGGGAGGTGACATCCTGGGAGGTCTGAAGGGGCAGAAGACAATTAGATCGACGTAAGACGTATTTGTAAGTGTCCTGACCAAGCAGATCAGCCTTATGAGGACCTGGCACCCTCCCAGGCTGCTGACAGCCACTGACCCAGAACAGACGCAATCAGGGAGGCACAAAGCACGGCCGGCAAGCAAGAAACGTGCATGGAAAAACACAACCAAGACCAGAGTGGATCCGATGATGGCATTTCTCCTGATTTCTCCCTTCACCAACACCAAACACATCCAAGAAGAAGCATTTATAAAAATATAATTCACAAAATTAGAAGACAAGGTGGGGGGAGGAGGAATAGAGGGAGTACTGACATCAGTATGACAGACAGACGTGCACAGCACTGCCAGCCCCAATCAGAAACTGGGTCAGACGATCTTTTTTGTTGGGTTGGTTGGTTGGCTTGTTCGTTTGTCTTAATAATAATACCCTGTGGGTTTCCTCTTGTTCACCTTCTGGGTTTAGAGCCTTGAAGTTTTTCACTCAAGTTTTTCTTCAACAAACTTAAAGCATTGCTTAGAAAATTACCTTTTTCTAATACAAAATGAAACCTGAGATTCTTCTACACTCACAGCAAATTACACTTAAAGAAAATAATCAGCATCAAGAGCCACACAAGAAAATTGCTGTACCATCACTTTCCCAAGTGACTACAGGAGAGTCCGTGTTCCTACAAGGCAGGTGAGGAGGTTTCCCCTCCCCATCCCCTCCCTTGGCCAAAAAAATCCTAATTGCTCAGCTGTGAGGGAAGATGTAGTTTTCCTTAGGTATGGGACAGGCAGGGTATGAGGACAGCACAGAGGTCCAATGCTGCCTGCACCAACTCCGCTGCGAGTCATGTACTTGGCAGGGCAGAAGGGTATTGCTCTTTGAGTAGATTTGCTGTTGTTATAACCAGCAATGGGCTGCAAAGTGCCTGAGGCAAAATAGCAGGATCCCTCTATTTTAAGGAATGCGTGTGTACACTGAGTATATAAACCAGATCTGACATCCAAAGCGGCAGACAAAATTAAAAGAAAATGAAAAGAATGCTATTTATGACTGAAAAAAGTCACTTTAAGATTAGGAACAAGCAAAAGAGAGCTGGAGAACTATATAATCCTGTTGCCTTGTCTCTTCCAGTGTTTCAAAACAGCAACAAAAACAGCCACGACATCAATGTTTAAAATGCAGCACATGCCCCAAATGTTTTTACAGTGGCTGTTCACAAGTGGGGTTAAGCTCTACTGCAGTGTAGCCAGATTTATCACTTCAGCCAGTTACCCACAGAACGAGATGTATGTACCCGAGAGATCATGCACTACAGCCGATCAGCCACTCCTGAAAAAATTGGCCTGACCAAACAGATTAAAAGCTCAGCTGCTAAGTGGTAACCTGCTCGCTAATTACCCTTTTCACACACAATAATTGATTTACCTTTTCATTATCATTATCATATCATTGCCCACCTTTCCTGGGCTACCTGCACCCTCTGTTTCTCCAGGAGCTGCCCCACATGGAGGTGGATGCAGGGAGTGGGAACCCACCACTGCTACAGGACTGCCAGGTCTCCACCCGAAGCCACGAGCTGTGCATTAAACACAGGTATACGATGCCTTTCGGAGTCAAGAGCAGCTTTTTCTTACCATTTGCCCGAGGCCTTCCTCACAGGAATTAACGGCAGTTAATGCAGTGATGAAAATTGGGCACTTCCCGCTCCCTGCCCCAGCCATGCATCCTCCTACCAGACCCCCGGTGCATCTGCTGACTCCTCCTTGGAGAAAGATGGGATTTTCAGTTTAAGCTGGTGACCACCAGCTAACACCTACTGACTCCAATGTCCACAGGCTCTCACTGATTTGATGCAACAGAAACAAATGTCCCCCAGCTAACGGGGGGACAGGGCAGCAGCAGCACACAGCTCTCAGCAGGGCAAAGGCACGCAGACACACTTGCCAGTCTCCTGCCAGAGTTTCACCCATCCCCAGGAAGGACCTTGCATTCCTCGTGAAGCAGCAAGCTCAGCAAGCTAAGACCACACTCAGCTGGCCTTGAAGTCCAGCTCCTGTGAAACTTTATTTTTATGTTCACATGGGCTAAAAAGAGAGCATCCATCTTCCAATTTCCTGTCTGCAGCCACTTTGAAGCTGGCCCATATTATTTAAGCGTATTTTTTTAATGTTAAATTAAAAAATTCCTTCATTTAATACATAAAAATTATTACAGATGCTGGAAGGTTTCTAATGTTTCACCTGAAATGCACACGCTAGATTAAACCCTTGGACGCAATGTCTGAACTAATGTAGATCATTGCAAAGAAATAATTGCTAAATTTAAGCTTATACAAGGAAACTGTTCAATGAAGGTGGGTAATTGCAAAACAAGGCATGTAGGACTAGATAGGAACACAGATTCTACCTCAGTCACTTATCAGTATCAAAGTACTTGAGGCAGAGGTGATTATTTCAGGGAATGTATGTAACAGCACATAAATCCTTCATCTATAATGCCTCCGGTGCAGCCAAAGTTCGTAAGTAAGAGTCATTCAGCTCAGTATTGCTCCATGGGGCCCACGGGCAATCCGCAGTCCGTAAGGCATCAGAAGGTGGTCTGTGAACTGATTGCAGAAAAATAATTAAGAAACTAAATGAAAACACACACACGCCATCCCACGCAGTTGGCAGGTGCTTATGGCAGTGCCTGCCCACAGGCATCATTTGCTCCCTGGCTGCTGGTGCTCAGATCAAAAAGGCTTGTTGGTCCTCTGATTTTAGAAGATTGAGAAATGCTCATTTAGCTTCTGTGAAATAGGACAGAGCTGTGACTTCAGCTCCCAGAGCTTGCACCTTCTCCCACTGCAGTTGGGAACGTGCCACGTCCTCCCCACTGTCCCTCCATCACGCAGAAATTACCAGCAGGATTTTCTCTGGCTGGCAACAGAAGTAGGTCCAAGCTGCAAAATCTGCATCTTGAGTCAAATTTCCTCAAAACTCTTCCCCACCCTGCTCCAAAACCCCCTGGTCAGCAACGTTAGCAGGGGGCAGGACTGGACCCTGTTGTGCTGAGCCGCCTGATGGGCAGTGTTACCGCTTCGGCTGTGATGCTGCTTCATCTACCCTCTGCGGGACCAACCCACCCACTGTCCCCTGCCCGGGAGCAGGACAAGAAATGCCCCAGCATTTCCAGTGCAATGGAGTTAAATTATAGCTGGGAGGCTGCAGCCAGAGGGACACGGCTTATCCAGTAGTTGAATAAAAGGTGAAAGTACCCCATTATTTATAAATTTGGCATCCTGACATCTCCAAATGAAAATAAAGATTGAGAAATAACAACATATAAAAGATATTTTAAAGTACTACAGAGCCCACAGTTTTTCAGTGAGCAGTTAGCATGCCCTGCTAGGAGTTATTGGATATGCATGTTTAGCTGATTGATAGATTTTATCAGTAAAGCAGATTTTTCTGTTTCAAGATCTGTTCCAGTCTGCAATTAGGGGCATGAGAATGTTGTTTCCCCCCCAACAAAGAAACCAGCGTCTTATGATTGCTCAGACAGAAGAAAAATGCAGTTCAAGGATTATTTTTTTTTTTAAAATGATCCTTTATTTAAAGAAAAGATGTGCTTTTTTCCCCACCATTTGTGTGCAGAACCAGTCCCTGTTTCTCCTTGCTTGGGGCTAACATCAAAAAATTGCCTGACAGTTTTTCTAAGAGCCAAGAAAGTCAGCTAGTAATCATGTGGGGTTGTGTGGCCAAAGGTACATAAACTGACTTCACATGGGACCCACAGTAGATCAGATTGCATTGGGCGGAATGAAATAAAAAATCCCAGAAGTCTAGTTTCTTTGGAAATGTACCAAAACTGTCTCACTATACCAACCTGGCACATCATATGTAAGAAAGTGACTATTTCCTAGTACAGTATATGGGGTGTTTTATAGAAGTCAAAAAATCAGAATGGCCTTAGTTTGACATCGTAAACACAATATACTTGTAATGTCATTGAGAGACTACTTGTTAACCTACTTGTCCCAAGATTAAATGCTGAAATTGAACACACAGACCTACCTACAGTTTCCCTCCGAGCACAGACATGCCGGAAAAATTTCTTTGCCATACAGCTTGGAAATAATTATAATAACTACATAATAGTAGAAACCACTTCTGTTTAACTCACTGATATTATTTACATCGGCCCAGAGAGTTTACAATGCTGGAAAGGGACCATAAAAGAATGACACCTTCCTGCGCAGCAAATCTTCTCCCTATCTGCATCTCCAGCTATTCTCCTGCTTGCTTTGAAAGCAAGGCTATGTTTGTAGCTACAGCTTATTCTTCCTCCCAGGGGGCTGCTCCCCGCAAGGGGCCTGGGGGAACGCAGCGGGAACGGGAGCCCACCGCTGCCGGGGTAGGACAACGAGGTCTGCAACGAGGCACCTCTTCAGCTTGGGCTGGCATACCTGATGCCATCCAAGATTATTTTTTTTTTTTCCCTTACTCAAGACCAGGCCTGCTACGGCAGGTCTGTAGGTAAAAGGATTGCAGAGGATTAACAGGTGTCTCTATGCAGCTGATACAGTTTTAGCTTCTGGTGATAATGAACCGAAGCAATCTGCTGTGCATTGGGTGCAGTTGTAGGCTTGGCAACAGGGCAGGAGAGAGCGAGCTGTCACTGAAGCCCATGAGCCCAGAGCCACAAACTTGACAAATTCTTAACCTATTCATATATTTAGCAAGATTAGATTATCTTTTTTAACAGGCTGCACCGGGTATTGAAGTTAGTGCATCATTCTTGCTGAATTAGATATACTGTCTCCAGCATAACTCACAGATCACCAACAGCCTGGAGGCAGGGATTATTTCACTTTCAAGAATAAGAAACAATGATAATTAAAAGATGTTGCAGACAAAAAGCTAATATGATTTTATACAAATCAAGTTTTTTTGAATGTAAACCAGTATTTGTTAGGGTTATTTTCTCATAGATTAGCTTGTGAACTCCCAAAGAAAAACACGATGGCTTCACCTCTCATGTGAGACGGCTAGCCTGTTAGAGCTATAAAATATAAAATGAAACAACAGCAGTTAGATGTGATGACGCTTGCTCTAACTCCAGATATTAATCTCCAGGTGTCCATAGGCATGTAGATAGCAAAAAGAATGAGAAAGCACTAGGAAGCCAATAGAAACGGCTGACTTCCTAAGCAGCACAGGACCTAAGCCTAGAAGTTTCTGCCCCCGGCTCCTGCATGCCTAGCTTTCGAAATAACTTTCTGTACCTGCATCCAAGTGAGGGCAAATCAGTCATGCTTGTAGGAGAGTTGCTCCTACAGTCAACGGTTAATAGATGTATGTAATAAAGGTAGCCTTCCTTGCAAAAGTGATCCATGCAACGAAGAGTCTGACTTCTACTTATGACACTTGCTTCTAAAGTCCAAAGGTATTTCCAAAAATGGGAGTCAGACGCAAAGATTTGCAAGCCCTTTTTTTTGCCTTGTATGGTTATTAACATGTAGCAATTAACTCAGTCGCGTTCTCGTTGCTGCCGACTATCCCCAGCAAGCATTACTGGGTCTCGGTTTGTTCTCATCGCTGCATTCCTCAGCTGTACCAGATGTCAGTCCCTTCCTTTCGGAAGGGCTGAAAGCTTATTCCAAGAGAGAGAAAGTCCTCAGCCCCTTTTAACCTCCCCCCATCTGTCTTGGGGTTTTTTCTTTCTCTTCTTATGAAAGGCCAGAGCACTGAGAAGCTTAACCTAGTACAAGGTTATTCAAGTTATCTGCTTGCCATTAGGTATCACTGCGCAGCACTGAATTATTTATTCCAGCTTCCTAGGCAGGTGTGTGGCAAATTTCCATACAGCTTTAATGGGAATCAGATTGCCAGCTTCAAACCCAAATTCTTCATCTGCACCACAGCATGACTGTGAAGTGTTGCTGAGCAAGGGCGGGGTGAACAGCTATGTAGGAACAGACCGCACGGTCACAGCTGGAAGAAGTATGTGGGTCTCACTTAATAAAACTTGATAGAAAATATTTGTAGCTATACAAAAATATCGACAAAGCCGGCAACATGATATGCTTCATGTAACCAACACGATTCTCTCCCTAGGATGGGCACGTACCATATTTTAAAGCTTGATTATCAGTGGGGACTTGCTTTTTGGAGCACGCAGGAGTGCACACACAAGCACCTGCTGGTAGATGCAGCTGGGGGTGGCACAGCTCAGTGAGGATTCTCCTTGCATGCAGACTTGCTCTATTCCCATTTTCAGGTGGAAATTCAGAGTAGCACATGCCCAGGATGAGGAGATGGATCTCATCTGCACATAAAGAGCATACAGAAGATATGGGTGAGCCAGGACAAACCAGGTGGCACCCTCAACTCTAACGTGATCTTGTTGGAGGTACAAGAGGCTATATTCATTTGACTGAAGGTCTGTCTACACCAGAGCAGGTAACCCTGTGCTTCCTCTGTAGTCAGCAGACCTCAGGGCACAAACATCTCATTCGAAAGTAGGTGCTGACGTCTGGTCCCCTGACCGTCGCACACTTCACTGAGAGGTGCCCAGACGACCAGGTCCAACACAGGCAGCAGAAGCCAGCTGAGCTGAATCGCACCATGGGCAAGCAATACACAAGAGCCCTTTGCAGGTGGTAGCCTCTAGATGAAAGCCAGCTTGTGTGGCCTCATCAAAGGGCTTGCCCAGGCCAGCAACCCAGGTGGCATGGCAGCCAGGATCTCGGTGGTACCGGTACTGCTGGATCAGGTCGAGCAGTAGGTGGTTGAGTGCTCCCTGGGTGGAGGCTCCCAGCAACACTTCCCCTGCCAAGGCAATTGCTAAACATTTTTCCTACCCGGTGCACAGCTAGGAAAGTTTTGTGAGGAACTATGGGATGCACTTTCTGCAGAGCACAGCACACACCTAAATGCCCAGAAAAAAAAAAATCTCATTTCACAGGGAAACAACAGAATGGCTTTATTTCTTCCCTGTCAATGTCAAACACGACTCAAAGCCAGATGTTAAAATAAAATAGCCTGATTTTTACTGCCACTACTACTTTGTGCCAATTTGGTAAAAATAAAAACCCCTTAAAAACAACAAAAAACTGCATAGCTCTAGAACCACAAACCAGATCAGCACAGAAGAACAAAAAGTTGGTACAAACTGACAGTGTCTGAATTTGTTTCTTTTAATAGATAAATGTCTGTAATTATCACAAAAGGGGTAGAGCCAGCAGTTTCACTGAAGAGTCCTCGACTGAAGGGTCCTCACTCTCTCCCTAGGCTTGCACAAATTGAATGACTGCAAGGCCAGCGTAGCTGCTTGCCTTGCCAGTGGGGCACCGAGGGATGGCTGAGAAGTGATGGTCTGAGTTATGGATGGGGAGAAAGAGAGCTGGGCCTGGACGCTAGCTGAGTTTGTGATGCCGTAGCTTGAACATGTGCAGGCATACCTTTATCACAGTGGAACAGACAAAAACATTCAGTACAACTGAAATCGCAAAGCTGTCTCAAATAACCAAGTCTTTAAATGAATTTAAAGTACCTCTAAGGTGACTTCTGTGGGTCCAGTTGCCCAGGGTACCATGCACCCTCAGGTGAATCAGGTACTTGGGGGCAACCTGCACCGTAATTACTCACTTAAATGAATAAGAAAATAAAATGGAAATTGAAAGAACAAGGTAAAGTTCTGTTTTGTTTATTATTTCAATGCACAACACGGAATTCAATACCTGCTGCTATCTCATCTGGATCCCTCTCCAAATGAGGTGCTTCAAACCATAACTACCCTTGTGAATTAACTCAGTGAGTTGCATATTGAAAATCGAGTCCAAAAGTGAAGTAGAAGCTCTGCAATGCCATTAAAGCTTATTCAGAAAGAGACTCGCACACAAGAACAGAAACAGCAATCACTGGACAACACAGGATGGTCCTGGGGGATGCGATGAACACGGGGGGTCCTGGTGAAGGGGTTGGGCTCTGGTTTTGCAGATTTAACTGGCAAGGACACACTCTGATTCTTCAGAAGAAAGTGTCATCTGTGAACCAAATTACCACCTGGGAAAAAGTTTCCTATTCCACCAATTTCATTTCCATTTAGCATCACCTCTGCTCAAATCTCTACTTTCTCTCCCCAGCTCACCAACATTGTCCAACTGCTTGCAGTGGACTGCTTATCACTGGCTCCAGTCTGTTCACATTTGTGATTTTTCTACCTAGTTTCAGCTTCCTCCATGCAGCACTCTTCCCACTCAACAACATGAAAATCCACATTTGCATCTGCCTTTAATGTCTTCCTCACATATGGGTATTTCTTCAAGTCCGCTAATTTGCTAGGGCAAGTAAATAGCTCTGCGCCTTTCTCATTCCTCCCCTTTCCTCTACCCCACCAAAAGACTGTCCTAAATGATCCACCCTTTGCTTATCCTCTAAATGATCACCTTTCTACCTGTGCTTTTGAAACATAACCTGTTTCCCAGCTGGCCCCTGCACCCCCATCTCCACGGCCCTCCAACATACTGGGCTGGCCAATGTGCAGGCGCTTGCTTCCCCCCAGTCCTCCCTGTAACCTCTGTGCCCAAAGCACAACACTCACAAAAATCCAAATCTAGAAACATGGGCCTGAAGCAGGTTTTTCAACCCTTCCATGTCAGAAAAGACCAATATTCTCAACTAACTGTTAACCTTGTTATACCCCCTTTATAGAGTTCAGACTTCACTTCATGTTTTTAGCAAACCAGACTTTTTAAGACAACCTGTGATGGGCACTCAGCTTATTAACCACTGTAGGAAGTCTTGGCTCAGAGGTGGCAAAGCTTTTCATGACCAGTATGGACAAAATCGCCTTTGCTGGAAAAAAATAAGAAGTTCAAAAGAAAGGCCATTAGAATAAAACGTCCTCTTTTTTTGTCATCTGCTGTTTGTGATGGATTAGAAAAGGCCCTGTTATTCCTGTATATATCGCCCTTCAGAGACAAACAGGACTCAGGGCTGAAAAGACCACAAGACAGAAGAGCAAGGCAGCCATCCTCATAAGATGGATAGAAGAGACAAGGTACTTGTCGGAGGTTTCTTTTTCCCATGGGACCGGAGCAGACTTCTCTGCCCAGTGCCCCTTGTAGGCTGCTTGCCGTGAGCACACTCCATCCCTTCAGAAACCACCCTCTTTTATAGACTGCCAGACGAGTCCTCTCCTGGCTTTCCCTTCTTCACTCTTCACCCTGCTTGTATTTAAGAGCTTTTTCCCCAAGTGCCACAGCAGTTCATTCCCCGATGTGCAGACGCACCTTCTCCAGCACGAGCCCAGCTTCTGCTGCAGCCAGCTTCCCACCGCACTCGCTGCCCGTAGGGAAGTGCTGAGGACAGCTGGATTTCCAAAAGCAGTGGTAAATTGTGCTGAGAAACAGCATAGCCTAGCAGCAGTTTCCAGCACTTCTAATGAAAAACAATACAGAAATTGGTGAGGCCTAAAAGATTAAAAAAGAAAAATATTTCTCTGTATCAGCCTCCCAATAACTCTCGGGAGATGGGTCCTGGCTTTTTTTGCCATGCTGAGCAATAGAGATGGAGAAAAGTATGAGTGGTCATCTCAGGGCATGGCACAAAAGAGGCAGTTATGATCTTGAGATGAGGATACCTCATTCAAAGGGACAAATAAAGTAATGAATTAAGGTATCCTGGTGGCAAAAGGGCTATTACACATGAAATAAACAACTTTAATGAGGTTGTAACCCTAGATTTATAGTCTCATCTCCATGTGCAGGACTTCAGGTGCGTAACTCCATTAGCACTAATGGGACGTGCACAATTAAAGCCCCACACACCAAGATGAGAGTGCTGCTATTAAAATCAGCCACGAACAAGCTTCAGAGAGGTTCTCCTGTTTAGCTCAGCAGAGCGCTCCAAAAGAGAGATGCTCATTTGTAGCTGATCTGATTGCTTTGCAGGGTGGTGAAGTACGAGCACTCGCCGTGAATTCTCTGTACGATGGATATGAGTGTGTGGATAGTCTGTCTGTTGGGGGTTAGATGTTACTCCTGTCCCTGCATGTTTCCTGGGACATCAGCTCTCCTCTGCCAGGAACAGGCTCTGTCTCTCCAGGCATGGTCAGTAAAAGTCGACTTCAGTCACCGCCACCTCTCGCTTTCAAATTGGGGAGGAGGAGGCACAGACTTCCCACCCCAGACGTACCAAAACCTCTCGCCCCCCCCTCTACTCCCCGGCACATTGTGGGGAACGAAGCACAGGCTGAGCAGAGCAGCTCAGCTCACAGATACAGCCTGTTTTGCCTGCAGGGATCTCAGAGTGAAGGCTGTCTGTAGACGTGCCATGCATGTCTCTGCATGGCAGAGCAGCGTCAAGATACTCCAGCTAGTTAGGATATCACAGCAGTTCAGCAAGGTGAGTTATCTCCGGCAAAGATTCATCCCACTGAACTACTTGCTCCCAAAGCTAGCTCTTGTCTGGCCCATGCCCTGGCATGGCAGGATTTAGCTCTGAAAAAAACCTCTGGGAACTCAAAACCAACATGAAACAGCATTGTATCTTCAATTCTAGACTTTCACAGGGACAAAAAAATTGCCTTAGCACAAACAAAATACAGCACTAAATAGCTCAGTATTTTAAATCTGTAAATGTCTCACCTGTATTTAGGAGTACAGCACGTATTACTACGCCCGAGTGGCAATGTGCCAGCTGAGCCCCTGGGACGCTGCTTGTTTACCTGCTATTTAATAGTGGCACCAGGCAACGATCCCCAGTTGAAAAGGGCAGCAGCTTATATTATCAGGTTTTTTAGCAAGCAAAGCAGACAATATTCTTGGAACAGCTTTCTTGCCAGTGAGCGGTAAAAGCTATTTAAATCTGAATAACGCCACAGCACATCTGAGGGTGATGGAATAAGGTGCAGAGGCTGCAAGCAGAACTACAATGATAAAACATTAAATACCAATATGACTTTAGATATTATATTATGCTCTCCGGAGAGCTGTAATTCTTCAGATATATGAAGCATTCAGAAAAATGGAATTGAACCCTTCATCACACAGGGTTTTTCTTCTACAATATCAAAAATGTAATTTTACCAGAAGCCATGGGGACTCCTATGTTCTTAATATACTTAGATTTTTACAAGCTAACATTAAAATTGACTGAAATGCCATACACATTCTTGTTCACACTTAAGTCTGGTCTGAAAGCTATCCACTTTAGTTTTGCATTGTAATGTCTATATTCTTATATTCTTAATACTCACAGATTTCAACAGTACAAAATTCTGACATGATTCCTGAAAAGTCCATGTTCACACAGAATCCAACAGTTTTACCACCAGCTTTAGTGGCAGCAAGCTTAAGCCCAGAAGTCTTAAATCTGATAGACATTAAAGATGGAGAAAATTTACTGGTTAATCTAATTTAGCTAGCACAAGAACATTCTCTACAAGGCCAAGGTTATTAATGGCAGCACAAGTAGCCGCATTTATGCGGAGGCTACTTAACATTTTCCATTGTAATACTCTGCTTCAGGATAACTTTGAACAATTCAGGGTAAACATTCCTGATGTTAGCTGTCTGACTAATAGGATCTTTTTTGGGAAGTTTTTGCTCAAGGGATTCAGCTATTTCCAAGACTGAGGTTACAGAAAAGAAGAAAAAAAAAGGGGGGGGGGGGGGAGCAGGGGGAGAAAAACTACAGTTTTACATGAAAAGCTCTGGTGCTTCCATAAAGCAGAACAAGAGTTTTGATCATCACCCTGCTCAAAATTCAAAGAATGACCGAGGAGTAAGGCTGAAAAAGAGCACCGAGTACGTCTGAAAAGAAATAACGTGATGAGCTAATTACAGAATTAAGAGACATAAGAAATTAAAAGCAGGTGTTAAGAAGAGGCTAGGCAGAACAACCTTGTCTGGCTGGTAGGGTTACGAGGCTAGGAGCGTTCATCACATCTACGCATTTTGGCCTCAACACTGCTTTGCTGTTTGGCAAGTAGCACAGAAACCCATTAGCACCTCTCTGTGTCAGGTACATGTAGCAGGCAATTGCATTGTGCTGCTGCTTTCCACTCTCTTAGCTCTGAGAGAAGCTAACTGTGCTTTCTATGCAGCCTCAAAACACAGCCGGCACAGCAGTCTGCACAGATTCATGCAATAAAATCTGCTTTACTAAACTTTGGAAATTTGAGCCCTCAAGAGACAGGAAAAACTTGAATTGTCAGTGCAATCTTCATTCAGTTACTCAGCACACAGCCTTTTAATGGCCTAATCATGTACTATTTTCTCCGTAAGATATAACAATCAGGCAATTATACTTAGATTCTCCAAATGATATCAAGGACCTGCTGAGCATGGGCTGGATTGAGCACATGAAGCACTTTAAATGCGTATGACAGACATGGCATCTGTCTTAAGGAGCTTACACTCTGAAAATACAAAAGAGAGAGAATTGCTGCTTATTGCACTGGAGGATTGAAGCGCAGGGACTCAAGGACCGGCTCAGGGCATTTACCCAGATCTACGGAGCCCAGGTTTAGACAGAGGATTCCCCGCTAGGCTCATCTCTGCATTGCCAGGCTGCTGTGAATGACGAAGCAGCTCATATGTTTCCTGTCAAGAAGAGCTGCCTTTTACATAAGGAAATTGTTCACCTATGCCTACCAACACCACTACTTATGCTCTAGTAACAGGAGCGGCAAGTTCACAGCTATTACTTGGGTGGCAGGCAGGGATGGAGACAAGGAGAGCTTGTGGCAGTGGGACACAAGACAGGGACAAGCTGCTTCTCTCCAGGAGTGGTGGTTTCTTCCTTTGGGAATGCTCAGCCCATAGCCCAAGTCCCCTTTCGCCTCCTTCAATGAGGAAAGCCCTCCTACGTTATGTAGGAGAAAAGCAAAGCTTTGGTTGTCCCAAGAGAGGGAGCAGCAGCCGCCTACGATGGGGATGAGAAATTTCAGATAGATGTCTGATTTTTATCACTTTAGTCATTTATTCTAAGATAGCTGAAAGTACCATAAATATACAAAAGAAGTTTCTTCTAATAATGTTGTGATCTAATGAAAATTCCTGTGACTTAAGAAATATTCACACCAATAAATGCTGTAGGATTTTACTTTTATGCCAACACGTGTAATTTGCAGACAGCCACAATCCAGTCACTTCGTGACCATGTAACTGATTTAGTGCTCAATTCAGAAGCCTCTTTTCATCTCATAGATCACTTTATTTCCCTTCTACAGATACATAGAATTCAAATGTCTGGGTATCCTTCCCAAGTAGCAAATTTTCCTTTCAGAGTAGGGATTCATTAAGACGCATTGAAGTTTTATGAAAATCAATTAGCAAACAGGAGAGTTTTTCATTTCCAACTAGCTTGTTCAACTGCAATCTGTGTTATCCACCCCAGGACGGATGCTGGTGGTCCATGCGGACCCAGATCTGCGCAGCTTCCTCTTCACACGCACACCCTGCCATGCACAGCCCTTGATATCAGCATAAGTAAAGGGTTCTGTTGATCTTTTCTAAGGAAACAGGGCTTATGTGGCTACACTGTTGCTTGGACTCCACTCTGATAACTTCTAAACTCATTGGCCAAGTTCAACGGGATGATAGATGGGTGGGCTGAGCCGCTGAGGTCCCCGGGCAGACCTGCATGACACGCAGCCCAAGGGGCTGGGAGCAGGCGGCGATGGAGAGCCACTCGTGAGGCCGGAGCAGAGCTCTGGAGCAGCACACGCTCCGAAGGGGGAGAGCAAGAAACTCCTGGAGGGAGCTAAAGATGTAATGTGGCAGTTGTGTGTAGGAGTCATTGTGAACAGCTATTTGTGGTTGAACTAAAAAGACCAAAAAGCCACAAGAAACCAAGTCCATGACTGCTTGTGCTCACATACATAACTGTAGAAAGTGCTCTTCTATTAACTGAAAGTTGTTGGGTTTTATCCCTGATTGAAAGCCTAATTGCACTAGAAGCCTAGATAGTGCTAGAACATGACTTCAGGAGTCACATTAAAAATGATTAAATTGAATATGACCTTGTAGTCCATGTAAACAACTTGTTAACGTTGTTGAAGCTTGTAATTGCTAATCCTTTTGGAACTAGTTTTTCCATAGCTAGTAACAACGGATTTGCTTGACTACTGTGTTACGTTAAATGTTACGGCAATTAATAAGACCACACTTTTTGCTTAAGGTAACCTAATAAATAAATAAAGATCGATCCGCGTGGAAGTCACACATTTAGTCCAAAGCAGAAACTGCACAAGTGTCACAATCTGTTGTAAGACAGACCAGCCTTGACCATCGTATTGTTTACTACTTCTCCTAAAATATCTAAATGTCACTATTAGACTTCACTTGCAGGCATATTTATTACCACAGCCTGAAACAGGCAAACCTGTTCCCACTGGTGCATTCCAGTTATATGTTTTTCTGCCTTAGATGCAATCTGCAAGTTAATTATTAAATCACTAATGTTAAAGAAGCCAAGTGAAAGATTTGGGAACAAAAAAATTAACCAATTCTGTGACAGACAAAACCTACTTTAAATCCTTCAGCGATTTGTTTTCAAATGTCAGGATATGCAAGCAAGCAAATGCTGCGCGTGGGATGAGACCCCGAACCTTCAATCAGCTGTCAACCTTCTAACCTCTTGGGTATGACTCTCCATCAGTTTTACTGAGATATGAACGATGAAATCACACACTGAATGAGGAAAACAGGACACATTTTTGCATATAAGCCTGAATTTTTATTGCTCAAATTCAGAAGAAGAAAAAGATTAAATTTTGATGCATTGTATGATATGTATAGAACACCACCCTCAGTAATGGTGACAGATTAATAAATTGATCATTTAAACCAGAATGGAAATCCTTGTTGCACACATTCTTCTCATCTTACAAAGCTTTTGAAGTCTTTAGCTGCGTTTCTACTGGATAAATACATTGCTACCCTTCCTTATTTATTTTACTGACACCCTAATGCCTTTTAATATCATTGTAAAATGGATCTGGCCATTTTTCCTCACATATAAATGTTTGCTTTAATTGAAATAAGACCTTAACTTTTGTCTCACTAAGGAGCCTTTTGCCAAAGCTGTTGTTTTTAAAGACATCCTCTACAGCTCTGCGCAATTTGCTACTGCTCAGCGTATGATGAGTTGTGTCAACAGCAATCTGGTCTGTCAATTAAAAGATCAAAAAATAAAACAGGCCCAACCCTGTGTAAACCTCTTTCCAGTTGTAAAGTTGGTATGAAAAGCTTTTGAATCACTCCTTCTGGACTAGTCCCAAGGAGCAGCACCACCGTCTCCTGAGCAGTGCCCAGGCATTCAGTCCCCTGCAGCTGAAGACCAGGGGCATGCGAAAGTGGAGCTCAGGGCCGTACCTGACACCTGAGCAACCGAAACTTCCACCATGAATCTGATGTTCAGCTCACAAAATTTAAAACATCTTTCCAGTTGGAGACAAAGTTTTCCAGAGGAATTCATGGGAAAGTAAAGCACATAATGACAGAAGGCATTGGATTTAAAGCAGCATGCTCTTTTTGCTTAAAAGTCAACAAGCTGTGGGTAAAACCTGAAGAAAATTAAAAGGAAGTATGAAATCCAGGGGAAGAAAATGCACAGGCATGGAAAATCATGAGGGACATATCTTTCACCCCAGGGCTGGCAAACTGGATGAGAAGCAGTTCTACAGAGAGCAATTAAATTCCTCTTACTGCACACATTGCACATATTTTGGCTGGTGATATTATTTGCATCACCAGCTCCTAACGACTTCTTAACAGAGCACCAGGAGTCCTTTGACTTCCAAGTGAGAACCGTTAAATAGTGCTTGCTTCTAAAAGATGTCTCAGATTGTCACCAGTGATTTGGCGCATCAGAGATTCATCAGAAGGCAAAAAAACAGGCAATACTGACCAACAAGATGAACGAATGACTCTGTGCTCAGAAATTTGCAAAGCATAAACACAAAGACATCAGATGTTCTTTACAAGCGTTATTGGTTGCCACTGCCAATCCCATCCAATGTCTTCGTTACCACCAAACAGGACATCTGCAACCTCGCCCAGACCTTCTCTACTCTGCACTCCCTGCAGTTGTTTGCACCTGGACAAGCGCTACCCATTCTCACCTGGCAGTACCTTAGACTCACGCTGTTCAGCTCTGCACACAAGTCCAAACTTTGACAGGATGCTGTGGAGTAGAAATTCAGCCTCTAAAATGCTTAAGTATTTGGGGGAACATCATGTGGCGCTGAGAAGAAAAAGGATGCGATAACCTGTGTAGAAGGGGGGAAAGCCCCCCAGGTTTCCTCCATGTAGGCAGCCAGCAGCAGAACGCTTATAGTTTGGATGGAGTTTGGTCCAACTTTGAGAACAGCGAAAGGAGAATGGAAATAGCGCATCGTATCTTCGTGTCAAGATAAGGGCACACCAAGTATGTTTGGGTCACAGAAAAGCTCTCCCATTTAGTTTCATTTTCATTAAATATTAAGGATTATTCTCTGACAACAACTGTGGCAGTTAACTATATCTGAGGAATTACACTTATTTTTTTAGTTAAGCAAGTAGATGGTCCAAAGTTTAGCATCCTTTCCTATTGCCTGTCCTGAAGATAACCTCAGAGCTGTCAGTATAACCAGACACATTTCAGACTGTTAGAAAGGCTCAGAGACAAACCTATTCCACTTTGCGTTGTGATCGAGTAGGAGCATGCACCATCCATTCCCATGACTCCTCAGCGACGGTGTTACCTTGAACTACAGGAGCACTAACTTTCTAACTATTTCTGCAACACCAAGTTGCATCCACCTACCTTACACCAGCAAAGCCCTTATGCTTTGTCTACAGGTGAAAAGGGAGTTGGTGTAAGTACTCCTGTAAGTAGGCAGTCATGGCACGATGACCAAGGTAGTGCCATGATTACGGGAGGTGGCACCTCACATCCCACACAGGCTCACATTATCAGTACAATCAGTGCGTTTCACAAGTAGCAGTGGAACAGAGGCAGTAAATGTTACAGCAAAACTAGAGCTATACTGGTGAAGATCCCAAGTATTGACCAACTAGAAGACATACCGTTTTGCTTCAGCATCAAAACTAAAATAATCATCCCCTTTTTTCTCCTTTCAAACCTCACTTTTGAAAGATTTGCACATCTAGCTTAGAAGAGTGGCCTGTAAGACTCATGCCAATTAGAGCTGGATTCCAAAGTAACATGTTCTCTTACAAGGATTATAGTTCTGCACAAATAAAAAACAACTACAGAACAGTTAGCACAGTCCTGGATGGTTAGGAGCGTGACAGGAGAGACGATGGCTAGATGTGGACTATGTGTATAACTAACAACTGCAGGGAAGGTTTTCCCTTACGTGCACGTTTTGTCTCCTGTGTCCACAGGCATTACCTGTGGACACACGATGGAGATGGCACCACGGGCAGAGGCCTTGCTTGCCTCTGCAATGACAACAGGCTCGCTGACCAAAAAAGTTCTACCTTCTTTACACGTGATTCTTAAAGACTCTAATGTCACTACATTTTTATTAGCATACAGAAAAGCCTTTCACAGTCAAGAAAGGAGAAAATATGAGTAGTGCTATGGTAATTAGAAATGGAAAGGACACGTCTTATGGTGAATGAGCTTCCAGCTCACTCACATCAGGAAGAAAACATGTAAAAGTGAAGTTCCAGGAATACAGAGGTAGTGAGGAAAGCTCACATCGAACCCAGCATGGAGACGCAGCCCCACACCTTTTAATTCCTAATCTCCACAGCCGTTGATTCTCATTTCTAGACCAACAGCTTCAACATACTCCACCTCCCTTGCTCACGGAGGCTTCCTCTAATTATTTCCACCATGACAGAAGGCCAAAGTGTGATTCAGAACAGAATAGTCAAATCGCCTCCAAAATCTACTTACACCTCACCACCTTTTATATCTCATTCCCCTGTCTGACACAGATCCATACCTTTAGAAGCCACAAACCTCTGCTGAAGTCTTCCATATTTCTTCATGGATTTTAATCGACATTTAGCACACTGGACCTAGCTAAATTCACCGATCTCGTTACAACTCCAGCACAGTAGAATATTACTGCCCTCTTTCTCACATTTACATCATCTATCTTAAAGAACTAATTCAAAACACACAGCTTGTTTTTAACCCTTCCAAGTATTTATTTTGCTAACACCGCCTTTACAGACCTTCTAGTATGTGTAGTGTTACTACTGCTTCCTTCTATATACAGTCACTACAGTCTTCTATTCCCAGTTATCCAGAAGATTGTTTTTTTCTATCTCAAATATCTCATCTTAGTCTAATTATCTGCTCCTACTTCTGTTCCCTGGTGGTTATTTTGGTCTTTCAGAAAACTAGAAAATTAACACAGTTTGAATATTATTTGTATAGGAAATGAAACTCAATCATGTGGCACTGTAGCAGGATACTTAACTAATCTTTGATTTCAGAGAAGTTCACTGTATGAAAGCTAACACAAAGGTACCCAAAGTTTCCAAGGCAAAAGATCAGACCGGCAGTTTGCCAGATATGTGAGGGCTGAACAAAATTTGCATCCATATTTACATAAACACTGCAATCACTATAGCTTAGACTGGAAAAAAAAAAAAGTTTTTCGTCTAACCTCCAGTTTTCACACACTTCTGACTTTCCAAAACATTCACCTTAGAGGCTGAAATATTCCATGCTAGGTCTGTATTTAGAGGATGTTATTTATTTTAAAAGACCAAACCACACTCCTTCAGCCATTTTAGGCTCCCAGAACTCATCACACAATGACATGCAAGAAAAAAATCAAGAAAAAAAAAATAAATCAATGACAGTAACATGTGTGAGCTGCCACTAAACCTTTAAATTAACATTCTTGTTAAAAAGATAAGTAGCCTGAGTTCAGGAATAAAGGCACATCCAGATGGCAAAGTTAATGCAGAGTACGTATGGTGTCCATTTACACCACACTAGCCGCTCCAGGTTAGCTACTTCTACGGTTTCTGTCATGAAGACTTCAGTAGCATCACTGGATTTCAATCCAGTTGGTGGTGGCAACAGAAAATAGGAACACAGCTTAGCATGAGATGGTGGGGATCGGTCTCCACATAATGCTAGTTTTGTATGTTCCAAATGTGAGGCCTATGAAATATTTGTGATACGGAAGGCCCATTGCACCAGACTGTCCAAACAGATTAAAATAAAAACAAGCAACTGCTCCAAGTGAGTAGCACATTATGGTTGTAAGTTCTCAACCAAAACTGGGAAATCTTAAATTTCTTCTGTGAAGTCAGCTATACTGAACATTTGTAATAATTTGTTTTTATTTGAGATTCCAAGTTAAATAAAACCTGTATTATTTGCTATGACTAAACATGAATAACTGCCAAACATTTAGAAAACCTGAGTGACCACAGAAAATTCCAGTCCGATAGGGCCAACAAATAAGGAAATACTAAAACATCGTTAAAATTTGCCTTTATTTTTCTTACAGGAGAATTCTACACAAACCAAGGTGACACTGTTTTACAAGACTCTCTTTCCAATATACTAAATTTTCAAGAGGATCATGAACAGTATAGAACTGAAAGTCTTCCTGTTGAGGGCTACAGCAAAATTTCTTCAGTTGTTGTAATCTTGGAGAGCCTGAGCCATGAAAAGCTTGCCCAGGTTCTGTGCATTGAACTCCTTAATATTCTGGCAGTAGGTATTAATTTGACCTGTCAATAGCAAAGAAGAGTAAACCCTTGTCAGTTTCAAAATTCAGAAAGACATCCTAGAACATCACTTTTCAAAAGCCAAATGTGCATGAATTATTCAGGATTTACAGAGAAAAGCAACCAGAACAGCTCAACTACTCTACACTTAGGAATTTTACATTTTCAGTATTCCCAAATAGGTTTGGGAAGAAGAATAAACTAAACTAGCAGAATAGGTAAACTGGTATGCTCAAAATACCCTTAAGTTTCCTACAATTCTATTATGTACAATTTCTGAAAATATGTATGACAATAAAAAAAAATAAACAATTCTTGCTGCTGTACTGGAAGCTTAATAACATTAATTGTTCAAGTTAGTTGCTCTAAAAATACTACAAGACTGAATTTCAGTTCTGTTCTTATGCATCTGCTGTCCCTATTAAAATACGTGTAACAAATATTTTTCAGTAGCAGATTGAAAATTGTGGTACTCCTGTTTGACATTTTGCTAGCCTTTTTTTCCACCTAATATTTCACTTTCTTAGCTATTTCAAAAATTATCAGAGCATGAAGGCTTGTCAGTGCTTTACAAATCAAACGTGCCCATCAAAACATTTTTATACATGCACTGCTACAAGTTATTTCCCTTGTTAGCTAGGAATAGCAAAACATGAAGCCAGTTTAATCAAAATTAAGACTGTTTAGAAGGCCAATAAACTCTCAATTTAATGCTCTATTTGAAAAGTTTTTAAATGCCTCAGAGACAAAAGAGCTAAGTTTTATTCTTTATCCACAAACTTTACTTCATCTAAGTTGAAGTGGATGCTTTCAATTCTTCCCCTGACTATGGTAAAAGAACAAACAAAGAGAGCGCTTTGGCTGAAAACTGTTTTTTTCCTTTAAGTATAATAGTTTTCAATTCCTCCTCTTGTAAGAGATGATTCATCCTAAGCTATCACTTTCATAAAACATACGTGTACACACCTACACACTTTTGTTGCATTCTTAAGCCATGCTAAAGCTGAACGTTTAAATACTTTAATGCTGCTAGGATTCACTAACTGGTAAAAGCTATCAAAACAATAGTTTTTTAAAGACTCTGGAAGGAATAATAAATCAAGAACATTATTTCTTCTAAAAGCAGCACTTATTAGCAGTGTGAAACACTATTAATATTAAAATAATAACCTCTTGGTCACTCCAAAATTTAAGAGTGGTAGTTCAAATTAACTTTTTTTATGTCAAAAGCATTCTTTTCTGTACCCTGAATTACCAGGACTTTGGTTTAATTTTCTCTCAGTACAAAACAAGGTGACAGCTAACTGATCCAAAAAGCCTGCTATAGTTAAACAATTAGCTTTCTCATTACATGTTCCAAATTTAGATTACTTAGCAGGGCATCTAGGTTTTCTGCTCTCTGTTGCCACTGTAAGGTCCCAGATATTTTTACCCTTCCAGGAGGCAAAGGACAGGCACTGACTTTTGTCCCAAACTGTGGCTACGTACTGCAGCATACCAGTAAACTCAAGAAATTGGGGGGAGGGAGGGTGGGGACCTATACCTATGCTTTGTTCCCATTTACGTTTTCATTCACCTTGAGGTGCAGGAAGATGGGGATAGTTTCCCTAAAACTCTAGCCGTAGAAATCAAAGAAAATATCCCAATTCAGTGCGAAATAAAAAGTAAAATCTTCCCAGCTGCTGCAACAGCCAGTTCAACACCTAGGGATGTTATCAGTAACTTAGGGCTGCAGGCAACTGCTCTGAATCAGTAGTTCCAGCCCAAACAGCTTATTCCTGCCTCTTGTCTGTACAGCCCCCGAATTTCTGCAGTTGAGGGAGGAGCTGGGGTATGAGTGCAGAGAGCAGCTTACTGACTGCAGTAGTCACTACATCCATTTGTGCAGAAAGTCTGCTCCGTGGGGCATTCCTCCAGGTCTCCTTTAAAATCCCATTTCACCCTCTCAGAATGGAGCCAGGAAGAGGCTCTGGCTGCTGCTCCTGCCCTTTCCCATCAACCCAGGAGGCACAGACAGTCAAGCAGGAGCTAGGTACCATGGGAAAATAAGAAATAAAGGGAGAAAGTCTCCATACATCAAGATTAAAGCTTTATGCAGCCATTCTGCATTCTGCCGTTAAACACAGTGGCTTGCTTTCAAAAAATTACATATGTTCGTATCTGCAGGGGTAACATGCCTCTGTTACTTACCTAGATGGTTTAAAATTCTTCTATGTGTGGAAACTTACTTTCTAACAGAGGCAGGGACTGCCTACTAGCAATAAGATTGTTTTTCTTGGCTACTTTTTTTTTTTAAAAACACTTCAGACACGAGGGACAGTATTTAGAATACTACCAATGCCAAAATATCACACCATAATAGCAAAGCTAATGAAAAATTAAGATTCTTTCTAAGGTAACAACTGCACTTTTTCCCAAGGTAACATTCATATATGAAAAGATGAGTTGAAGAGGCTGCTAGAACATTACCTGCAATAAGGAGTGACTCCATTCTTGGAGGTGGCTGCGGTGGTTTGAAAAGTTTATTGATGTCCTCCTCAGGAAGAGGGGCTTCTCCTCGGCTTTGACGCTGTATATTTTCTTGCTGACGTCTCTGCTGGTACTGAAAATAAAGCAACAGAAACAGAATGCAAGAGGACTTCCAAAGCAGCAAAAAGTTTTTGTTTTCAGATGCTCTTTACCTAACCAGCAAGTATGTTTTAAAAATTATACCTATTCAATGCAATCCAGTTTATTTCAAATAATGCAAGTGCAATTCACAGTTTATTTCAGTTCACTGGTAACAAGCATTTCCTCCCCAAGTTGGCACCTTAAGTAAGTGAGGCACTGGAAAATTATGTGGTATTGAGGTGGTGGGGTTAATTTTTAAATTTTTTTCATAGAGATAAATACTGTATCTGATAGAAAGAATACAGCATGGTAGATAAAGGCCTCCATTTCCCCATGCAAAAAAGGAAAACAAGGTTGGAATATGTAGGTATGAGAAGCCATTACCTCAAATAGCTGTACAAACCAGAAATATTCAATTTTATGCAAGTTAAAAGGTCAAAACAATATTAATGTGAAAGGGGAAGAGAACTTGATTAAACAAGGTATTTTAAGCCAAAAAATATTAACTCTAAACTGAGAACAAAGTGGTGGCTGAAACAAAGCACAATGGTTCATTTTGCCATTCCAGTTATTTAGATATTCTGCCACTTTGATGCCATTTCTTTGTAGGTTACCAGAGCATATACTAGAGTAGCAGTTTGTAGAAATTATTCTGCTATAAAAAAAATCAGATTTGTTTTCAGTGCTTCCCTTTGCCATGCAGATTGCTCAAACTTTATAAAAATTAAGGCAGACCATTTGTTCAGCTATTGGATAAACATTTGTTCTTGCAGAAGTACATGCATTCAAAAACACATATGTGAGATTTCATACTGTATGTCACAGCCAGGAATTAGTTGTAAGGTTTGTCTATTGAAGTCCTCATATTCAACAACAACAACAAAATATCTTTAAAAGAAACAGACCAAAGAGTACAGGGTGTTTTCTCTCACTTACTTAAATGTATCTGTGCATAAGAGCCTGAAAACAGTTCATACTTGGTGGCATACTCAAATGAAGTAATTTTTTTTCCAGTAGTAGTGACAAATACATGTTTTTGGACAATGTTAAAAATAAAATTTTAAATGCCCATATTTGTATGTGAATTGCATGTAGTTTCTTCTTTCTTTGCATTACCCCATTCACTTCTCAGCAGTCTGCCTATTATTCTCTATTGAAACGGCTTGCTCTTAATCACAATTGCTCTGTTTTAAAAATGAAGTTAAGACCACTAACTATGCTACAATGAGCCACTACTAAAGCAGCTATAGTTAGTAAAGAAATTAAGTGAGACAGCATGGAACCTACTTTGCTCTGCTTTTCAAAATAAATAGATCCCCTTTTTATTAACAAAAACCTTTGAAGTGGATGCCATCTTTCTATTCAAATTAGGCAGCAAAGGAAAATACATTTTCTGAAGATAACATGCATGAAGCTTCTATGTCCTCAGGAATTACAAAGCCAGGAGAAACCACTGATCATGTGCTGCCTCCCTAAAGTACTCCTTGTTCAAGCTACACTTCACTTAAGTGAAAAAAGCCAATTTTGATTTTAAAAAAAGTCAGTGATGAAGAATGTCACATGGACCACAGGTGCTCTTTTTAATAATTAGCTACTTTGTGTAGCAATACCTGCAATATTTTATCTTTAAAGTGGCCTGGCCCATTTTCAGTTGGCCGATATTGAATCTTGTCATCTCTCTCCCTGCTAGATTAAAGAGTTCAAATTTATTTTTCATGCAGGTACTTCTTGAGTAAGCAAGTCACTCGTTAACTTAATTTATCACATTAAGTGTGTTGCGTTCACCAAGATCTGCAGGCTTCCAGGCTTTTAAATCATTCTCGTAGTGCTTTTTTCCAATTTACCAGCATTCTTCTATAATTAGACACAGTATTGCTTTATCAAATGCAGCAACAGCAAATAAAATAATACCATCTCCAAATCACAGATTGGTTGAGGCTGGAAGGGACCTCTGGAGGTTGAGGTTGGAAGGGACCTTTGTCCAACCCCTCTGCTCAAGCAGGGCCACCTAGAGCCAGTCTCCATATTCAGTATTCTCTAATCAGACTATTTTGGATTTTAAAGAGGCCCTTTGGCATCAGGAATTAAAAGTCGGCATCACCTGATCAGTATCACTATCTACTAATACAAAACATTATTAAAATGTCATTTCCGATCAGAGAACAGTCCACTGTCTCTTAAATATGGACTATGTTTCTTTATTTCTAGATGCATGACTACCTGTGATGGTATTAAAACGCAGGTTTTTTTGGAACAGTTCACTTGTAGTTTCAGCTCTTTCATTTCATTTACTAAACCTCTAATCCCTGTGTCCACAGCATATTTATCAATGATTTTGGTTCATCATAAATCACTAAGAAACATGTAAAAAAAGCAAAGAAAGACCAATCCACACTACATGTCAGCAGAAGTGAATTTGGTAATTCCCCACTGACTAGCACATTTATAAATCTACTTAATGGATATGTTTCTGTAAGAATTTTATCTTGTTTAGATCCAAATTCATCTGTCTTGGATAACACCACCCAAACCATAATTTGTGGAAAAAAATCCTCTCATTCAGGTTTTCCATGTTACCAACCTGGTGTTTCTGCTGCTGCTGTTTGCTCACATTCCTCAAGTAGGTATTGTATTTAACAATGTCTTGGCTCATCTCATCCACTCTGTCCATCAGCAGCTGCAGACTCTTCCCTAGGTGATTACTGAAATACAAGAAACATTCATGAAAGATTGAATTTATTTTAAAAAAAAAATTTAAAATTCAAAATTCATTTCAAGTCACTTGACCACCATTTCTGCACTAATGGAACAGTTTGCAAATTTTTAAGTTCCTAGTTATCTTTGTTCATATATTTATTTGATGATACTTGACATGGCATCTCCTCCTCTAGCATCTTTGCCACATTGCAAACATCATATTTAAGTGTTTTGGTTTTTGCAGGGAACCTCATAGTTACCAAAAAAAAAAACAAAAAACAAACAATGCCTTGTGTGAATTTACTGATATTCCAGATGCAGGTCAAAGGTTTAAAAGAAAGAGTCTGATGCTTTTGTGACATGCAACCCCGAACAACATTCCAGGAGATGTGTTCGAAGAGTTTGGTTTCAAGTTGCTGCTAGCTTTTTCACAAATATTTAACTATCCCTTTGCAGGGATAGTTAAATATTCTTCAGAACTCCATCTCATTAACTAGTCTATCAAACCATGCCTGGAAGTTCAGCAGACACCGCTTGATCTTCGCTGTTGAGAGCGAGTGTTGCATCCAGTGCAGCCAGCTCCACATTCCATACCATAGGCAACATGGAAGCAGCTAGGCTGGGCGCGTCCAGCTCCAGTTATGCGATCTACTGCCTTGGCCAGACAAATGCAGTCTGTTAAACAACTTTTATTGTAACCATTTTTAGCAATGGATTTGGTATTTTGCAGGAACGTTCAACTTAAGGTATAGCTTCCAAGTTAAAGTTTTGGAAGTTTTTAGGTTGGTGCCCATGGAGACGGTACTCATCCTAAATTGTGTTTACAGGGTAGTACAGTCAAAGAAGGATACTTACTGCTCTCTGGTGATCCCTTTGATCAGAAGCTAGTTTGCTGGCTCTGATCTAAGCCTCACCCAGTCCTACCTGGCCGAAAACCAATGATCAAAAAGCTAAACTCCATCCTTCTCAACTGAAATCCACTACTACTCATGAGAGTTTATTTCAAAGAAAAAGTTTGGTGCACTTCTATGTCAGAATCATATCCTTCAGCCACTGTTTCTCCATGTTATCTGAAATTCTTTCTGCGTTTTACAATGCATTCCCACCATCCTAGAGCCTATGTTCTAGGGAAACTCTAACTGGAAGAAACAAGCATAAAGTGAAAAGGGAATCATACATGTAATACTATGCATATCGCTTTTTTAAGTGTAAATTATTCCCCAAATCCATAGAACTCCTAGCTGGACACAGAAGCTGGTAACGTACTGACGCGCTTGAGGATACCTGCTGAGAATGTAGCTAAAGACACACTTATCTCCGAGTACTAGGACAGCTATTTCATAGCTGAGCTGCCTGCTCACTGAACAAAAGGCTGTATCAGTAACTTCAGACCACAATTTATTTACAAGCCAGGGTTTTAAATTTCAGTTACATACAGGAGCAGATGGTGAGGAGGACTTCAGCTATGCAGCAGCAAGAAAGGCGCCACTATAATAATTATTTTTAAACTTCTTGGGGTTTTTTTGGTTGAGCATTTCAAGCACATGATATTTAGAACTGTGGAACATTGCCATGGCTAGGGGTGTGCATATTTTCAGTTTTTTATAGAGTTTATATTATACAGAGTTAGTGTTAGAACTGGATATTATCAGAAATGCCTATGTAGGTACACACTAATAGCCTTGTAGGGTATGTGGACATCAGGAATACATAATTATTTTACAGATAGTGTCCATATGAAATATAGCTGGTTACAAAGAATGATTTTATGTGAATCTCTTTGGGACCAGCTTAGTACAGCAGAATACAGAAACAGAGAGTTATTGTTAGAAGTTGCAGTAATATAGTGTTTGCTCTCATTGCCAGGGAAACAAAAAGCTAAAAACAGATAACTTAAACAGATGTGAACTGAGACATGAAGTGATAAGTACGCTGCAAATACAGGACCAGCTTTTTCCTCAGTTCTCATGTGGCTGATAACCTTTTTTGCTCCATCTCTTAAAAAACAGAAAGACCAATAGGAAGTAATTTGTAAGAATGTATATAATACAATGTTTAAGCAAGTTTTTTTTCAGCTGAAGTTTATTCTGGTGAGATTTAGGAAGTTAAATCGCATTGCTCCAGCCCATAAGACTGATCATACACTTATTTAGCCCAAAGGCTCTTTTAGGAACCTCCTTACCTTGTGCACTCCCCTACAGCAGATCTCAAATATCACACTGCTAGGTACCTAAATGCCCCCTATGCATCAATGCGGCTAAAAAAACTAAAAACAACAACAACAACAAAAATGGGGGGGGGGGGCGGGGGGGCAGTAAATGCTGCTCACATCCCCATCAAGGCTCACTTTCCTACAAGGCTCTGCAACAGTCAAACATAGACAACATGGAGCTCAGCACTTGCATTTGTTGTTGTTCTGAGGGCATCAGCAGTAACAAAGAAACTGCATTTTTAATGGATGCATTTCAGTCAGCTGATTCAGCAAAAAAGTCAATTAAATTGACTTCACATTTAGATTAGCGAGTAGTGTAGACCAACAGGAACAGATCTATAAAGCAAAACAGCTGGTGCTGAGAAACCAATGTCCACGCTACATGTGTTCCAGGGGAGTTTCTTGTCACTAGTTCTGACGTGGTCCAGTGATCTGAAGCCCATTAGTGGCTGAAGCACAGTAGGTAGCCTCCTGAAGCCTGTTTTCGGCTTAGTTTCATCTGAAACAAGTCAGGTCTGAGATCACTCAGTGGTGATGATCTGCACACACTCTTGAATTGAACTAAAAGGCATAGCTCCACCTTAAGATAGCACCAGGAGACCACCACACCTCAGGTATTGTCGTGGGAGAAAAATATCAGCTGCAGAATTGCTATCATACTAAGCAGCAGAAAGAATCATAGAATCATCAAGGTTGGAGAAGACCCTTAAGATTATCGAGTCCAACCGTTAACCTAGCACTGCCAAGTCCACCACTAAACCATGTCCTCAAGCACCACATCTGCCCATCTTTTAAATACCTCCAGGGATGGAGACTCAACCACTTCCCTGGGCAGCCTGTTCCAGTGCCTGACTACCATTTCCGTGAAGAAGTTTCCCTAATATCCAACTTAAACTTCCCCTGGCACAGCTTGAGGCCATTTCCTCTCATCCTATCGCTTGTTATTTGGGAGAAAAGACTGATCCCCACCTCGCTACAACCTCCTTCCAGGTAGTTGCAGAGAGCAATGAGGTCTCCCCTCAGCCTCCTCTTCTCCAGATTAAACAACCCCAGCTCCCTCAGCCACTCCTCGTAAGACTTGTGCTCTAGACCCTTCACCAACTTCGTTGCCCTTCTTTGGACAACGCTGCAGCACCTCAATGCCCTTCTTGTAGTGAGGGGCCCAAAACTGAACACAGGACTCGAAGTGCGGCCTCACCAATGCCAAGGACAGGGGCACTATCACCTCCCTGGTCCTGCAGGCCACACTATTCCTGATACAAGCCAGGATGCCATTGGCCCTCTTGGCCACCTGAGCACACTGATGGCTCATGTTCAGCTGGCTGTCAACCAACACCCCCAGGTCCTTTTCTGCCAGGCAGCTCTCCAGCCACTCCTCCCCAAGCCTGTAGTGTTGCATGGGGTTGTTGTGACCCAAGTGCAGGACCCGGCACTGAGCCTTGTTGAACCTCATACAGCTGGCCCCAGCCCAACGATCCAGCCTGTCCAGATCCCTCTGTAGGGCCTTCCTACCCTCCAGCAGATTGACGCTTCCACCCAACTCGGTGTCATCTGCAGACTTACTGAGGGTGCACTCAATCCCCTCATCCAGATCATCAATGAAGAGGTGGAACAGGACCAGCCCCAACACTGAGCCCTGGGGAACGCCACTTGTGACCAGCCGCCAACTGGATTTAAACTCCATTCACCACCACTCTCTGGGCTCGGCCGTCCAGCCAGTTTTTAACCCAGAGCAGAGTGCGCTTATCCAAGCCGTGAGCAGCCAGTTTCTCCAGGAGAATGCTGTGGGAGACTGTGTCAAAGGCCTTACTAAAGTCCAAGTAGACAACATCCACAGCCTTCCCCTCATCCACTAAGTGGGTCACCTTGTCATAGAAGGAGACCAGGTTAGTGAAACAGGATCTCCCTTTCATAAACCCATGCTGGCTGAGCCTGATCCCCCAGTTGTCCCACACGTGCCATGAAATGGCACTCAAGATGATCTGCTCCATGACCTTTCCCGGCACCAAAGTCAGGCTGACAGGCCTGTAGTTTCCCGGATCTACACATGGGGACTGTGCTCTCTTTTGGGAAGAAATATAGATAATAAAAGGGGAAAAAACAGAATGGAGCTTCTCCTGCAGTCAGGACAGTCAAAAAATATCTGTCATGTGGATTCTTACACATCTAATGAAGAAATAAGCTAATGTGAGAGCACTCCTTCACCAGAATTGTTATTAGGATCACTCACCTGTAGTTAGTGACCTGTAAAACTTCCAGAAATTTATCATTTGAGACTTATCTGTGTAGCTTGGATAACATAATCGAAAATGCCAGAAAAGGACAAAACACACACAAACTTTCAAAGGGAAACTGTCAAAGTCTGTTTAGAAAAAAAACAGACTAGAAAGTATAGCCTGCAAAGCAATTTCTCATGCTGTGCATTTTTGCCGTAACAGCCTTATACTTGATAGTGTATAATCCTTCACCCAAAAGGGCAGATATGAAATCAAGTCCTTGACACATGGATTACTTCTGATTCCTTGTTTAACAATTATCAAATACAAAGGTCAAATAATTCTGAGGGTAAGAAGTAGAAACCTGTGAACAGAGTAGCCTAATCTGCAGATAAGAGTCATGGTCCTTTGTCTTGTTCTTCCCACTGGTGAGCCTTGCATTTGGCGATGTGATGGTCTAGCACTGACAGAAGGAGAAAGCAATAACTACACATTAAATAAACTCATGGATCCCTCACTACATGAGGGCATCCCGCTAGGATACGGATCTGGCTAAGAGACCCGAATGCAAGCCTCCCTCTTCCTGAGGGAATGCTCGCACCACCAGGCCCTCCCTTTGTGGATATATTTTAAGGAGAGCAAAGGTGTAGTTTGCTCTGGCCAGCAAAGCCAGTTTAAGAGGTTCCAGCCCCAGCATCTTCCTGCCTCTCCCTCCCCCTTTGCCCAAGGATTACAGCACTCTCAGCTGTATGGATTCAGCTGTTTGCGTGGGCACACTTCAAACTCTTTCAGTGAAATAGCCTACTGTAAATGCAAAAACACCCTCTGTTGGGGTTTCTTTTTTTTAAGGGAGGCTGAGGGAAAGGCTGGAAGGGAAGAGTGGCAGCCTGACTTTTTCCACCAGACTATTCCACAAAGCTATTTGTACAGCCATATTCTGAAACAGATGATGGAATAAAAATCTTTGAGGGTGGGAAGGGTGCAGAGATGAAATGGGGGTAGTGGGGAGGAATGATGCAAGCAGCTGGGGCTGGAACCTCAAACTGGCTCTGCTTCTGTAAGATTCATAATGGGGAACTACACATGAAGCCCACATTTACTTCAGCATCTTTAATCAGGACAGGACTCCAGACACACACTCGCTAAAGGTCTCAAACACCCAAAATGGAGCATCGAGTCAGACACCAAAGCTCCAAAGAGAGGCAGCAATTCGCATCATTCTCAGCTCATGTCCTGCTCATTAGTTTTAACTGTCTCTACACACAGCTCGTGGGCCTCTGCTTGCACTTTTGGAGAAGCCCATCTGCCTGCGCTGCCCCAGGAGGGAGCAGAGGCACCCAGCCTCCAAGATCTGAATCACTGTGCTGTACCCAGCCACCTCATTTTTGTGTATAACAATTCTGAAGCTGGAGGTGTCCAAAAAAGACAGCCCCCTAAAGTTGCCTACCATCACTATAAATGGATCCCCTCACTTACTTCATTTCATTTTGCTTGCAGCCTGGCTAAGGAAGACGAGAAAAGGAAGCAGCAAAAGCAAGCGTAAGAAAATGCTCTATCTGCTGCCCTGTTTCTCCACTTTCCATCAGCTCTGCTGAGGTCCCTCTCTCAGAGTCACTGGTTTTTGGGAAAGGTGCCACCCTGCGCAGCGTTCCTCCTCCTGGTGGGAACAGCTTTGGGTGGATTAGAGAGGCACTGCTGGGCAAAGCACATCTTTTTGATTAAATATCTCTAAGGAACGTTCCCACTGCTTAGCAGAACTTGTTTACATCTCAGCATTTCAGCCCGAGTTCAACCTGTGCTCTTTTTAAGAGGATTTTGTTTGAATGAGATATGTAAGTCAGGAGTCTTGAGCTCCATTCCCTTTTCTACTCTGACTTTGATGTGTGCCTTTGGGCAACACATTTACCCTCTCTGTGTCAGCTTCCCCCATCTGCAAATTAGAGATTTTCATAATTATCTTAATAATCCATTGAGCACACTGAGATTTCTGAATAAGCAGTACAATGTATAAAGGTTAATATTGTTTTCAAGAGCCAGAGTAACCCTCCTTATGTCACTTTTGCAAAAATACTGCATCTGATGTTTGAAAAATATATCTGCCAAGTAGATGTTACTGCAGTAAATGTTCAGCACATGTTTGCTTCTACTGACGCACACTATTAGAAAAATTGCTTGAGACAAATTGAGATATTATAGAACAACCCTATTATGAAGCTAAACCACAAAAAAGCTTTTTTTAATTTAAACTAGATCATCAATAGAATAGGGAAGAGATGGATGAGAATGGGAAAGTTGGTTGTAATTATTTCTCTGAAGATCTGGAACATTATCTGACAGGATTTTAATTCTTGAGTCTCTATCAAAAGACTGGCAGTACTCCAAGGTCTTCAAGACATTTTGGTCCTTAAGGGTAGCAGGAGGATAACAGTTTGAGCAAAAGGCCTTTACTTGCTATTACTTGCTAGCCTTGTGCTATTCTGCCTTCAACTTCTTTCCCTAGAATATTCCAGTCAATTCAGATTTCACAAGAGAAATACAAATTTATGCCCAAAAAAGTAAACTACTCTATACAATCATCACAAATGTACTTCAAAAGGAGAAAGGTATTAAGGTGCAAAGTACCTCAAGTAGGTACAGCTTCAAACTCAGACAAGGTGGGTGGCTGAACATGTGAGAATCTTGATGAAACAAACTCTCCAGAGGAGAGCTACTATGGGTAAATAATTTCATTGCCAAAACCATTGCTTCAGAAGATTAAAAAAGGTTCAGGGATGCTCCCAAAGGACCAAAAAAACCCACCCAAAACACTCCCCACCCCCCAAAAAAGTAGACTTAAAGTTACTGCCAACTAATTCTACAATAGTAAAGTTAAGTGAGGAGGATATGCACCAAAATTAGAAGTTGATACTTGAGATGTTTTAGCCACAACTATTCAAAGACAAAAATAAGGAAATGCAAAACGAAAGTAAAACTCCAGAATAGTGTGGGTTTGAACTCCCCTACTTCAGGCAATATATTCTTTGACAGAGTAATCTTAGTTGTTGAGTTCAAGTAAAAACTAGTTAAATACTTCAGCAGGCAGTATAAGTCACCCTACCTTGAATAAATGAGCATCAAAATGTTTTAATTTGCCAGCTGAGTTATACCAATGTAAGATATCACTGAATGACCTGCCTCGTAGCTAAAAACGGCTATCAAATATTTAAAAAAAAAAAAAAAGAAGACATAAAAAGCCCTGCAAATAAACCCATTGGGGTAATTTCCAACACTTTACTCTGCTTCAAACAAAACTAAGCACCTTAAGTTCCTCAAATAGACCAGGTGAGCCAGAAGAATGCTGCCAGGAAAGTCAGTTCAGGAGACACTAATTCAGAAATACCTCTGAAAACTGTTGAATCTGTTGAATTAATTCCCCATTAGTGGGAAATTCTAGACTTCAGTAAGCTCAAGAAATTACTGCCAGTATATAGGATAGTAACTGTGTAAGTTCAAAGAAACACACTTAATTGAAAAGGCACTTTTAACCAGGTTTAGCAAGAATCCAGTTCCACCTGTGTCACTATCAAGAACAGCACTGCACTGCTCCAAGAAAACACCCACTGAAAAGGAACTTAGTGAATCAAAGACAAAAGTTCTCCTTTTTTCCTGTTGTGAAGGATTCCTAAACACAAACGATGGCGTTTCCTTTTTCTTTTGGGCTCACGTTTTTCTTGTTCTCTTCTCATCTCATTTACTGATGTGAGGACAAACACAAACGCCTGTCTTGCACCAGACTATTAACACCATCATTCCAGAAAGGAAATTAATTTGTACAGTTCTTATCTTTTATCTTGAGTCAGGGCAATGGTATGGAACAGTTACTACGTAAGATGTAAAGCTGATGAAAAACTTCAACTGTGATTTGTGATCTGTTCAAATTAATTTCCATTTCCAGAATTGTATCGCATGACTGGCAGCAACCTGCGCTAGGATCCAGAGTGCTGGGTAATCCCAACCCTTTTTATAGGAGCAAACCCACAGAAACAATCAAGGACAATGCTGTTAGGTCACCTGGAAACTTGCTGTATCCTCAGCACGGTCCTCCTTTTCACAGTAAAGTGGCAGAACTCATGAGGAATCACTGTCATCTCCTACATCCAGTGCCCACCCTTGCCTCAGATGGTAAAAGCTTTGACCAAGGAAAGAGCCTAACAGAAAGCCTGCAAAGTCAAGCAGACTGAACATCTCGGCAAAAATTCTTCACTTTGTTAATTCCAAGGTGCAAACTCGTAACTTTACTGGACAAAATTATTGACTAAGTATCTCTTGTGACATTTGTAAATTCCCTGGCAGAGTTCAACCCTATACCTGTTCTCTCTTGACCAATTTCTCTAAAAGCTATCAGATCCCTCAATACATCCACATAAGCTCAAGTAAAGAAAACAGTGGAAAATTTCTGCTAACTCAAGCAACATATGGACCACTAGCAATAGGGATCCATTAACGACAGCCTTACATGATGGGGGGGAGAGAGGAAAAAAGGAAAAAGAAAAGAGGCCACTAGTATTCAGCTAACTTGGTTGTCAGAGGGGATCAGAATCTTGGCGGACAGTATCTTGACGTAAAAAGAAAGTGTTACGCCCCAAAAACCTATTAGTGAATACATCCCAGTTTCTACGTGCAACAAGATACTGCATCATTTTGTGTATCTCGTTATTTTGGTCAGCCCAATAATAATCCAATTAACTGTACTGTCTTGCATAAGATTTAAGCACCACCAAATTTCTGATCATACTGCTAGAGGTCATGCCCACTTTGTTATCATAAATGTATTTTCAAGGCAGAGTGCTACAAGAACAAAAAGTTATTCTTAGATGAAGTTCTAAGAAGATCATTCTAGAAACTCTTCAACAATTTCTGACATCATGAATGCTGGCTGTCCTGACAATCAGTCTGAGCATTTTTGCCAGTTTCTCAGATACAGGCTTTATAATTTTATTTCATTTTCAAATGTATCCTGCTACCAAAGTAGAACAAATGTGATTTATTTTTTATTAAAATAATTTATAGAATTACTTAAGGAATATTTAACAAAACAAATTGTTGGTTTTGGATCTATTTGTCTGAATGCCAGTATTTTCTTGAAGAAACACACACTACTGAAAAGATTTTATGCTTCAAGCAGTACAGATATACGCATATTACAGATTGAATTTAGTCCTTGAATCTAATGCTATAGTTTTACCATGCAGTTTTTCCTTTAGCAAAAGAACATGAAGGGTAAAGTCTTAACCCCATTAAAAGTCAAGGCAAAGCTTCCATGGACTGTAATGAGACTGGGATTTCACCCAAGGTGTTAAACTGTGGTTTGGGAAAGCGAATAAAAATACATCCATTATTGTAACAAGTACTTACCTGCTAGCCAGACTGAGCAATTCATGTCTATCGGCTACTGCGGATTTCTTTTCCAGTTCCCACAACATCACATTGATCAGGTATGAATTCTTAATTACAATGGGCACTTCTTCAAACATGTTTTCATAAGCAATATTTGCTTTTTTCAAGCTGTGAAAAAAGTTTAAAAAATATTAATATAATCAGTAACTCTCTTATTCTTTTTGTTGAATTGTTGCTCCAACAACAATTGGCAATTTTGTAAAAACTCTTGATTTTCATAGTTCCACAATCAAACAAGAGTCAAGTTTTGGTAAGAGAGCATTTGCATGGCAAAACCTCACGTTTACAAAGACTAGGAAAAGCTGCTCTAGGAAAAACTCTCAGAAGTCAAGCAGCCGCTTTGCTTGCTAATACATTAGCCTCCAGCAAAAGACTGTACTGACAGGATTAACTCTGCCCCTTCCAAGTAATTTTACTGTTTTCCCTGCCATCGGGGTTTCTTAAATAGAACTGAACGGTTAGTTACCACATGACACTGAAATACCTTTAAAATCATAACTACTACAATGAAAAACAATTTCCCCAATAGCTGAACAATTAGAATTTTTACTGGCCAAAAATTAGATTGACAAAATAGTGTGTGTGTTGGAATAACTAAATTCCATGGTGGATATTAAAATATAAATTTCAAGTGTATGTTTTTGTTTTACAATATAAACACTATTGTTATTGCTTTGTAATAAAGTAGACAGTAATACCTTTCATAAAACCTGGAAATAAAGGCATGATTTTAAGTTTCTGTGGAAACATATCTTTAACTTCTTTGTATGCATATTGGATTTTGGAATAAAAACACTTGCTTTTTGCCTCCCTCACCCCCCCCCCCCCTTTTTTTTTTGGTCTAAGCACAGATTTGTTTGTTCATCATGGAAATGTTACGTTTAGACACCAAGCAATGAAATTATTCCATTTTTCCTCAGCGAAGAAAATTTAACAAGTGCTTGTGCTTTTGCCCTTGAACACCAAGCTGTTTGAGGAAAAAGATGACAGCTAAGGCCTACATCTATTGCAAGCGGCTAATCTTTTGAAACAGAGTAATTATCCTACTTTACTCCAGAAGATTGTGTCCGCACAGGGGAGTTAATTTGGAATAAATACAGAAGAACAGCTATTCCAGAATACCTGTTCAATTTTCCTTCTGGAAAAAAGAAGCTTAAAGACAGACCAGCTATTTCCCATTCTCCATTTTTTTTTTTTTTTTATATTTTTGACTCTGTTCCCAGATACAGCTATCTTCACCATGGTCCTTGCAGCCAGCCTGTTGCCCGTCTCCAAAATCAGTTCAGGTTCCCCCACTTCAGCCCTTATTTAGGTGCCCAAAGACAGACTTTCATGCCTTCTCAGCCCACTGTATCTGTGCACGTCTATCACTACTCATATATAACCAGTTTCCCCAGCACACACTATTACATGAGATTTTAAAGTACAGTATTTCATCATCCCATGTACCCTTCTGCCTCCCAAAGAATCCGGCAAAACCTATGAGAAAACATTCTTTTAAGTTACTTACGCTTCTGGAGAGAAGTCTTTTTCTTTGCAAACTTCCATCAGTTTGGGAGTCAGCCTATATGCCTTTAGTGACAGAGACCCTTGGGCAGTCTTAATGGGATCTATAATTAAAAATGGAGAAAGTGTATTATTACTAACCCCAGATTGCCTTTTTTTTTTTTTAATATCTGAATGACAAACAGGAGGAAAATAACTAAGTAGTCATATTAAAAAAAATTAAGACAACCAACACAGAGAAGACACTTTATGGAAGTAAACCTATTGTACTGAAATGTAAAATACATCCAACTATACACAGTGAAGCAAATTAATAAACTTAACTTGGAGAACATGGGGGGATCTAGACCCATTCTACTCACAACATTATTTCTCCATTAAAGGTTTAATTCACATTTTCTTTTCTTTTGTATGAACTATCCACAGAACTTATGTAAGAGCTACCTCATTTAAATAAAGATTTTTCCCTCCAGTCATTATGCAGTAAATTAAAATATTCCTTAAACTACATTTTACACAAAGAAATTGTAGTTTTAGAGTAGCAATAAGCTAATTCAGATCAAGTTGCCCTGCTGCTTTGTGCATAATAATGTAACTGGTATATAAAAACATTAGTTTTGCCTTGACATACTCTACTGAATTTAGGGGGAAATTTTCTAAACACACTGTTACATTCCTAGGACAAAGAAGCTTAACACTTGCAGCATGATAACGGCTGAAGCATGCCAACATGAGAATAAAAGCTGTGTTAACATTCATGTTGTCTGAAACTTAACACAGTAAAACTTTTACCAATCGGTGATAAAATGAAAACCAAAATAGACTGAAACAAGTGGAAAATTCATCAAGGTCTGATGATGCAATGTTTCCAGCCAATATAAGTATACTTTAACAACTTGTTCTTTACTGTAATCCAATTGTTAACATACTGAAACAATTTTGGGGCAGCTCATAAGATTGATCGTATTCATTAGTATTTTTTCTGACAGATACTCAGGACGTTACATTTACTTCTCAGCTGGAAACTATATGCAAGTCTGCCAGATATGGCAAACTGTGAGTGTTTGGGGAGGGGGAGGCTATAAAGCTGTTAAATTGCCTACGGTTCTGATACAGCACAGAACATCTGGTCTGGAGAGCTTGAGGAAACACCATTAAATAGGCAGAAAAGAAAAAAATCTTTGTGCTAAGAAACAGTCCAGGTTTTGTATGCTTCTGTCAGAGGTATAAAAAAAACTTGGCAATTCGTGCGATGATTGGTCAGTCACGTACAGAGCCAGACACGCTAGCAAGCGGGGTTTGTTAGACATCTGGTCGGGTTCCACCAGCCCCTTCGACGAGGGAGGGGAGATGAAGGAATAAAAATGAAGCAGCTACTCCAGCATTCCAAAACGTACACATCAGGGCTCTGATAGCAAGAAAAATAAACAGAAAGAAGGAAACCCTGTCTAGACTTAGCTGCTGCTGAGGCTGCCGTAGACACAGGGTTGGTATTTACTCGAAAAGGCCTGCCAGGCTACTCTTACAGGCAAAAGACAGAATACAAAAATAGTAGTAATAATATTAAGAGGGGAAAAGAATAATAAAGGAAACCTCATACTAACCGTAAATGAGAACTACAGACTCCTCAATTGCGTGCTGGTAACTGAACTGGGAGTCCAGGAGGGCACGAGTGACAAAAGAGCCATAGTATGTGGACTGGTACCAGCCAACATGAAGATGATCAATGTTTACGTGGCGAAGGCTTCGCATCATTTCCATCTGGTATTGAACTAGATTAAATAAAAAGTATGGTTAAAAAGTAACCTTACACAATCTGCACTATTTAGAGAGAGAGCTTGATATTAAATGAGTAACTTTTATTTTATTTTATTTTCATTTTTGCAACTGTGTAGAAGTTTGTTTATTCACTGCTGGACTTTCTTCATTAAAATCCAGAGCTTCCTCAGAGAATGAGAGTAAGGCTAGCCTAAGTAAGCAGACTTTTTGCAGCTGCAGTTAATTGCTAAAGTGATCAACAAACTGTTACACGTCATTTACAGTGCGTATTACCTTGCTCATTCATAAAAAAAATTTCTGATACTGGGTTTCATTAAGCAGTAACATTTTACCATCTAGTAACAAAGAAATATTGTGATTTAAGTTGTAATACTGTCCGGAATTTGGAATCAAAAGGAGAATTATTTAATGAGTATATGAAATAGAAGACAAACTATTTATGTCTTTGTCACAACATAAAACTGTATTTTCAGTATTAGAGTGTGGGGGACCAGCCATAGCTGTCAGATTTGATTGCATTTATCTTCAATTTTTCAACACTCTTTCTTCTTTTTGGATGTATATAAATGCATAAGTATGCATGTATGGATATATTATACATAATATACACACGTATTTATATACAGTAAGTTACCTTAGACAGTAGAGAACATTTTTTGTCAGGCTTTTTACAACAACAGCTGTAATATTTCATTGTACCAACGCATAAATTCTGTTTCTACTAAATGCTTCATTCAAACAGATTGCCTTGATGGAACAGAATTCTGTTCAGGAATGTTTAACATAATCCCATCGAGCAGATCAACACACCTTATCACTTATCAGACCTTTTAAACAGACAGACACCGTGCCTGCTGGTTAAATTTAAGGAAACAGATTTCAGTGTAATTATCAGATGAACCAACACTCACAGCCCACTGATAGGAGAACAAATGCAACAATGCTACACAATTCTTAAGTTTTGTCTGCAGCTGCAAAATTTACAAAGATAAAAACCAACCCCCTCCTATGCATTCATTTTTGTTAATTTTTTTTCAAGGCTTCTACTTGCACAGATGAAAATATGATATTCATTATAAAAGAAAGCAACATAAATTAATTAGAGGACAGAATGTGCTATGTTTTCAGACCCCACTTCATATCCTTTCAAGAGAGAAAAAAAATCCAACCATATTCTTTAAAGATATGAGATGTTTTTCAAGATTGGACAAATATTTTTCCAACTTATCCACCCTTACAGCACAAACTACATTCTGCAGTCTGCTGGCCCTTTCCATTGAATTGCCATCTTACTGATTGTATTTTGAAAGTAATCTACGTACACTTATATAAACCCTTGCAGACTTCTTCCATCAGCATATGTTGGCGCTTGCATTCTATTTCATAATATCTTAATAGAAATGACTCGCAATTTGTGTTTCATCCAGGACACCATGATAATACAGTACCCCAAAACTAACAGAGCAAAACCATCCAGGCTACAGTCTGAAATCTCATAATACACTGTAAGAAAAGAAAAGGCCTGCACCATTGGGCTGTCTCTAAGCCAAGGCAAATCTAAAGATGCCACTACACTCTCCAGGACAGACAGCCAGTAGAAATGATCAAGCAGCTACTTTAAAGTCCGTATGAAAACCTTCCTCCTTGCCAGATCAAAAGAAATTTTAATCCTGCTTTCATTGCACAACCTCCAGAAATAGTGGCCAGTTTCAAGCATACTCCTTATACAGCAGCCCCGACGCTTTAGCAGGTAGCATCTCAACGTTTCTCACAAAAGCAAAGCTAAAATCTAGCTTGTCAAAGAAGCTCGGTCCTTAAACTTAAAAGGCTTTTTGGGGGAAGATGTTAAGTTTCTAAATTTTACATTGAAAACATAAAGAACATAGACCTCCCCCAGAACAAACTAAAAGACTCCTGCTGTGACCATGATTTTGAATTGAAAAAGTATATGATCCATTTATTAAATGTAGCTAGAATAAACTATTTTGGTTAAAAGAAGCTATTCAAAGATATATGTGTGTGGAAAGCAAGTAAGATTTGCTTTTGACATGATGTCCTACAACATGCTAAAACATGAAATTATGATTAGATCCTTTCTAGCCAAATGAAGTCATGAAAAGGAAAAACTAGAAAGGGATTTTCAAAAACAGCTGAAAGAGAGAAAACTTTTTTTGAGAATGAAATTAATGTGGATTTTTAGATAGCTGAGCTAAACTGCTCCTTGCAGTGGCAATTCTCTTGTAATTGAGAACATTGTCAAAGCAGAGGTGTCATGTAACGATGGGAAAAAGATACTTATATATAGATTCCTATGAAATCATGTGATTGACCCATTCAGAGAATTTCTCCCTTAAGAGGTGTAATGTTAAAGAGTGGGAATACCCTAAGAAAACATCCACATCTTTTACAAACTCGAATAAAGGTCTATCATGCTCTTAAAAGTGTTCATCCGAGAGGTAACAGGTAACCAAGTTCCAAGACAACTTATTTTCTTAAACATGGTATAACCAGCAATATGTAACTGAACTTAAGTGTAAACCATGTCGTCTAGAAGAAAAAGGACTCACTGAAAACCATCCAGATCTCAAGTCAGCAATTCCTCCTCTCATGACTGTTAGCAGTTAGATGATAATGAAGGCAATAGCGGAAAAATCTCAAAGAACCAATAAAGCATCAATAGCTAACATCTCTGCCTTGGGAAAACAACTGCAGAAATTAAAACATGATGCAGTCCCCACCAGGGAGAAATGGAAACTCTTTTAACCAAACATATATATTTTATAACATGTATTAGTAGCTAAATAGCTCCAACAAGCTGCCAACTTGCACAAATGGATAACAGCCCCCAAGTTGCTTTTGTTGATATCGTTACCACTGTTTCTTTACATCTTTTGCCCAGTTTACAGAACATCATCTTTTTACCTAGAAGTTTAGCAGAGACTAGGCAAGAGCTCTCTCCTTCTACCCAGTCCTCAATCTGCTAGGACTTGGGATGGTCATGCACTTCTAGTGATGTTTCAAGTCACAGTCCCTCCCAAGCCATGCTGCAAAGGTGCCACTAAAAAGTGCCACTAAGACCGAGAGTGCCCAGAACTCAGGTGAACAAGGAAAAGGGCAGGGGAGCAGCCAGACCAGGATGCTTCCCCCCTCTCCCCCCCATTTAAACAGTGTACCTATATTTTTAAGCAAATTATTTCTTCAGGAGTGTCCTTACGATGAGAAAAGCCAACCGTCATGCTTGCACTTCTCGGTGTGCTTCTCACATTGAGAACACACAGCCTGTGTCTCCTGAGCCATCGTGCACCTCCTGAGCACCTCTCTGGGGTAGATATTTTTTTTAGCAGAAGATTCTCTCTTTTGCTATTATTTTAAACCCCCTCCTTTCTCTAAAAGGACAATTTTTTTGTTAGTTTGCAAACAACTAGGGGGGGAGGGGGGAATTAGTGCAGCTAGAAAGTGTTACTATAATTTGTCTAAAGCAGAAAAAGTGCAAAACTATACAGTATAGGTGTTCTGCTTGAACGTGACTGACTTGTGTGAATTTGTACTAACAAAATCCCTTGACTGAAAACAGTAAACCCTATTACAGTAGTTTGGTGGGTGTTTTTTTACCCTGAATTCAACTACATTTTAACAAACTTGTTGTAAAAGATTAAAGAAAATAGTAAAATAAACACTTTTTGCTTTTCTAAAATGTACTGGCAACATTAGAAACTTTATCTGGGCTTTAACATATAGGAGGTATATACCCTACCTTATCAATAAAAAAAATAACATACGCTAAATTAAATAATAAATCAGAGACAAGGCCAAGAACTGAATACTAATGTGATGACCCTGGTCAACACTAGGACAACTCGGCCACGTTCTCTCAATACCTTAAAATATCCTTGGTCAATAACTTCACTATTTGAAAACCTAATTTAAGAATAGGTCAAATCAATGAAGGCACTGAAAAAAGGAAAAAAAAAAAAAAGGTCCATCTGATAATTTTAAAATGCAAACAAGTCTAAGACACCAGAGTTTACAAGTAACTGGCAAATTCACATCCTTCTTGAAATAACAGCTTATTTATAAAACGCTTCCAAAACAAGCGTTCTGGTAGCAAACTGATCCATGATGCGAGTTTATTTATCGCTAAAACTGTGTTCTTTTTATTTCTTTATAAACAATTCATTAAAATCCAGCTCTCAGGAGGTCACATATCAATGTACGTGTTGCCAAAATGTAGTCCCTAAATAGTTATCATTACCATCAGACGAGATGCATTTCAGCCTGGCCACATTCAGACTGCCGGTAAATATTATGACATGTGAAACTCTGATCAAAGATGGCCTGGAGGCAATACATTTGATGGCACCTCAGATGCTCAAGGCCTTAATTTCCAAAACATATTTCAAGTTGATACGCCTTTAGAAATCTGGTTTTAAGAGCAGCAACCAACACGTCTCCTAAAAAGCCAAGCCCCACCAAAGTGGAAGAATGTCGTACCCGGTATCACGTGCCGTAGACTGGACAAAGGCAGCAGGACCAAAGGGGGTAACAACCAACTCTATGTTACGAACCACTAACATCTGCATAGCCTTCAGTCTGGATTTCACAATTAAGTGTTTGCCTTGACTTGCGTTTCACACATTTGTCCTTAAACTATGAGCTCAAACAAGCAGAAGTTCCACATGTCTTCATGAGGACAGGTCACTGGTTCAAGAACAAGGCAGACCTTTACTGCTCCCGCACTCACAACAGCCTCCTCAAAAAGACTCTCTGGAGCATCTGAGGACAAAGACTGTTTCCTCGCAGAATCTTGGGCATCCAGAAGACAGATGAACTAGGTGTGTCACTAAAATTTAGTCAAGACTGGGCATACTTTCCAAGGGACACAAGGGTCCTTCAGAAGAAACAGCATCCAACCGCTGCGCTAACACTGCTCTGAATTTAACTGGCAACATGAACATGGCAAATTTTGGTTATTCTGGCCAAACTATATTGAAAAACAGCTAAAGTATTCCTTTTATAGCACCGCTGCTAATGTGGATAGTATTTTTAAGGCAATAATTTGTCTCTTTTGAAGTGCTACCATGTGGTAGCATGCGTACTGAACAAGTGCTATACACTACATGGTACTTTTTAGCAGCACAAAAAATTCTGTTTTTTCTATACATATTAAGCTTTGCCAAACCACATGTATGCTTCAGACAGTATCTTCAATGACTAAAACAAGTTAGCAGATGCTAGTTCAAGGAACCAGCGTATGCATTTGAAAAGAAGGAAAATTGATTTATTTAATTTAATTAAGCACAGAGAATTATGGAGACAACAGATTAATTCGTTTCCCTCCACACACACAATCTCAATTAATTGTCTAAAAAACTATGAATCACAATGACTGCATCTATTGATAACAATTCCATTTGCGAAGATACAATTAGTACCACAACCAACTTCTTCTGGTTAAAAAATACAAATAAAAAGGATGGGCAAAGAAAAACAAGAATTCACAGTTAATCCCGGCAAAGGCAATGTTTTATCTGAAAAAGCCTTTAGATGCTGCTGAAATGTATTTCTTAAGCTTAACTGTGCAACACATATGCATGCACATATTTGCAGATTTTTATCTATATCCAACCCCCTACACACTTCTCCCAAGACAAATGCACAAGCTCAGTAACTCAACAATTCTCCTATTCAGGGAGAAAAAAATTAAAAGTAAATATTGCCTTCCTCAATAATATTCATTTCCTCCTCTGAAATATCAAGTCAGTGTTACAAAACAGTACTCTATTTTATGCACTTTTGCTATACTGGGCTGAAAGCACCTGATCTCCTCTAAACTTGGAAGCTAAGCAGACCAGGGCCTGTGAGTAGCTGGATGGGAAAAAATCACCTGAAAATAGGCAAAAGTCCAAGAGTCATAGTCAATCATAAGACCACAAAAACAAAAGTGAGTCAAAAGACTTAATTCAACTCCATTTTAATTGCTAAATTCAAGGATGAAAAAAAGGGCAGAACATATTTGTCCAAAGTGGATTAAATTTTTCTTAAGGAATTGTGGTATTTTAGTAAGTTATTTAGTAAGTATTTTAGTAAGCAACTGTGGTGGAAAAACGGCACACCATCTGAAACGTATGCTTTACAAATCTGCATTTTCTTTATAGACTATGGGATAAATTGAAAGCAAATCTGTAGCAATCACCTCCATCTATGCCACCGATGCTACTGCTCTAGTAAGAGCAAGCCCAACTCTCTTCCGTGAGTAGATGCTCATTACAGCAACTGAGACTTTGCTAGTGTCTTAACACTTTCTAAAGCAAAAAGTCCTTCATTTTTTGCGAAAGTAAGGAAGAAACAGAAGAGGGAAAACTCTAAAGTAACTATTCATTGTGTATGCTCAGTGAACTCATTAATTTTTAACCTTCATCACAATTCAATGTTAGTTTTACTACAGCACTGTGTGATACTGTGCTCTACAGAAAGAGGACGGGATACCCAGAGGAGGTATCACAATCAGTAGGTGAACAGTGAAAAGTAACAGGAACATAATAAAAATAAAACAACACGTTTGGAGTGCTTCTGTCTGGAGATACTTACCTAAGATGTAAGCATGTATCTCCAGACCGTCATTTATTAGCAGTTTAGACAGCAGTTCCCCATGCGTAGTCTCCGCCGGAGTTGATGATGAGAGGCTTGGTGGCACGGGCAGAAGTAACTGTCCTGGAGTGTGGGACACCTCAGCAATGCAGGCAGTGAAAGCCCGTCACTACCTGTTGCTTTACAAAAGTGGCTCCAAGACACGGGCCAGCACAAGGACATACCTCCTACCAAAGCAGGGCAAGATAGGAAAGGGTAGCTCTGTCGCTGGTGGGAATAAAGGAGGATGAGGACAAGTTTTCAGAGAAAAGGGGTAAAACAAGGGAATGGGGAGGCACGGGGATGTGCGTGACGGGACAACGGGAAAGCAGCAAATGGAAGCACACCACTTCCTGCACATGTGCTGGCACTCGCCCAGCGTGTTCTGACAGCAAGCTTGGGGCTCTGGTCTAAGCACACAACCACGGAATTAGGAGACAATCAAACCCATCAAGCTATCATATCATTTTATTAACACAGGAGCAAACACTCAGATAAGCCTTTGGACAAACTCAAGATGATGGAAACTTGTGCTGTTTTTAAATAAACACACCCAAGCCTCAAGAATAGTCTAAAGAAGATGGGCAAGACTGTCAAGATAACTTGCAAAATTTTCTTCTAAGGTATGCAACATTATTCCAAAAGACAAAAGCATTATAGTAGTATCTTCCAGAAATATTAAGAGACTTGAGTCTTCTAAAAAAATTTTTAATTCAGAAATCCATTTTAAACTAGCATCTTGAAATTAAAGTTGAAATCAAGCAATATAATTTCACTATTTTGCTGACGATGATCTTTAAGAAGCAATTACCAGAAGAAAATGCAACGTATCTTGCATGTTTTCTGCCATATATTTGGAGTAGTTTTCTTGGCATTTATATAGAAAGTTGCATCTTTACAGTATCTTACAAACACTCACCACTGAATCCTCAATCTCCTCCTATATGGCAGGTAAACATTATCCATATTTAAGCATCCATTTGGCTGACTACACTACTATTTTTATGTTGACTGAAGATGGATTTGATACAAGATTAAAATCTTTATCAAGAAAAAAGTTTCAGTAAGCCTACATTATCATGACAGCAGTAAATTATACTACTAAAAATGCCATCTGGGCAACTTAATTCTTGCTTTCCTTGTAAAACAGCAAGAAGATGCTATCTCATTTCCTAATAAACATCAAACGCCTAATGAAAGCAGCAAATGTTTTCTACTAGGAACGTATTCCCATGAACTTCAGCACCTTGAAGCCTTTACTGATACAATTTTTGTCCAATGAGTATCATTCTAGCCACTAAAATGCAAAGTAGGATTAAAGGCATGAAAAAGAATCAGCACAATCAAAAACCAACTGTATGTTGAAGTAACCTCATATCCGAGTAAGCGCTTCCTTTAAAAAAAGGAAAAAAAATTAAAAATTTTAATAAGATTTCTTGAAGTTTCTTTATTGGCCATTGATTTTTGCGTGTTTACTCTAGTGAGGCTACACTAACAGCTAAAAGCTCTTTCTTCACAAAATATTATCAACATATCTACCTCAATGCTACAAGTTACAGAGCAATTAAGCACACAATAACACAAGAATGTGTGGTGAAAATCTAATTCCTTTCCTACATAAATGTCAATCAGATTAATGTATTTTTATGAAATTTTATAGTACGTAAATACATAGAGAGGTTATTAAATTATCTGGAAAAAAATTGGAAATGTTTAAAGATTAATGAATTACACGGTCATTTTTACTCACTTAATTTAACACAGACTTTCATATTCAACAATTTGAAAGCAGAATGGGGACAGACACTGAAATGGAAACAGCTTAGCAATCACTGCACTTTGAAAATCAGTAATGTCATACAGTATGCATCACAAGAAAGTCAGTCTCATTTTGTTCATAACTTGTCAGTAAGTGAAGAAAAACAATAATGACTTCACATAAGGGGTTTGGGGGCTTTTAAATCCCCCATCTCCCCTTGAAAAGCAGAAAAAGATTTTTCGTTTTTTGTAAAGCTTCCAAGTTTGGCTATCTTGTACCACTCCTAGTGTTTGCTTTGCAAAAATTCAAAGGCCAAGGGAAGAAGAGGGACATCTTCAACAGCTTACTTAAGGCCAAAACACCTACCTTGTCTTACCAGATACAATGAAGGAAGCGGTTTTCTGACGCCTTGGTATTAAGTATCCACACGTCTGTTTTGCAGAATCTCTCACACCATTCTTAAGTTTCAAGCTCACAAAATGTGGTCCAAACACTGAAGCAGACACAGCCCCCATACAACAATTTTCCTGAATTGTCCTTATAGTACATCAGGATTCATTAAAAGAAAAATCATTGCTACAGACTGTTTCTGTAGTTGAAAATTACACAAACTATTTGTTTTCTGTGACCTCCATCAGACCATTATGTGGGGATAACACTGTTAAACATTTGGCAGGGAGAATCCGTCAAGAAAAGTTCTAATTTTTGGCAAAACAGAAGGACAACACAGTAGCTACCCCCATAAACACATATCTTTTGCATCAAAATTAACACAAGTATCTAGCTTTAAAATGTGTTAAGTGCACTTGGAAAAAAAAAAAAAAAAAAGACAAGCGTGTCTTCAGCCTCAGGCTTACAGCTTCTTCCATCAGGGGCCTACTTGTGCAGAGCAAGATCTCCCTGTGCACCAGTGTCGTGGTTTAACCCCAGCCAGCAACTAAGCACCACACAGCCGCTCGCTCACTCCCTCCCGGTGGGGTGGGGGAGAGAATTGGAAGAGTGAAAGTCAGAAAACTCATGGGTTGAGATAAAGACAGTTTACTAATTGAAGTAAAATGAAATAGAATGGTGGCGGTAGTAGTAGTAATAATAATAATATAATACAATAATAATATACAAAGCAAGTGATACACGACACAATTGCTCACCACCCACTGACAGATGCCCAGCCCGTTCCCGAGCAGCGATCGCTCCCCTCCCCCGGCCAACTCGCCCCAGTTTATATAGTGAGCATGACGTCATATGGTATGGAACAGCCCTGTGGCCAGTCTGGGTCAGCTGTCCTGGCTGTGCCCCCTCCCAGCTTCTTGTGCACCGGGCAGAGCATGGGAAGCTGAAAAGTCCTTGACCAGTGTAAGCACTACTTAGCAACAACTAAAACATCAGTGTGTTATCAACTTTATTCTCATACTAAATCCAAAACACAGCACTATACCAGCTACTAAGAAGAAAATTAACTCTATCCCAGCTGAAACCAGGACAGCCAGGAAGGCTTGAAGCAGTTAACATCTACTGCTCCTTTAAGGAAGAAAGGACGACTCCACACAACCCCCAAAATTCACATTAGTTTTACAAAGTCTACCAGTTTTATCTAGCCCAGGTGCTGTTACTCACTGATCAAACAGCACTAAAATGCTGTATTAACTTTCTTTTCAGTAAGAATAGCACTTAACTCTCACCCCTCATTTAAAGCAATAACTAGGAGCTTTGTATAACACCTAGATGAACACAATGTCACAAGGACATTTCAGCATACCTCTTTACAACACTCTTAAAACACGACCTCACACCTCTCCGTAACACATCCCATTGAGCAGGTAGCCATTTAACTGTCCATGACACAAAGAAAGACTGAGACATCCCATCCAACTAGCTTAGAGAGCAATGATTAAACCGTATGAAAGCTCCAACCAAGGGTAGCTTCATTTGGATCTCTGCTGTACTACCATTTATGTGCACTCCTCATTGCTATCAGCCAAGTCCTCAAGGCATGAGCAACATAACTAATTCACACAAGGTACGAGTAAGTCAGAATCCAGGCGAAGTCCTACCCAGCAGATAGATGAGAAAACATCTCTCCACTACAAGACACGCGGTCAGCTCAAATGCTTTGCCAAGCATTGACTTTCAGATGAAATGAACCAAGTCCTCCTGCTTGCAGCCCCTGCCACAATAAAAATCTTTACCCTTCTTTAGCTTGCAGACAGAAAGATCTGAGATCGACAGGCTCCTTGCTGGTTTAGTTCTCGAGCTACAGATCCAACCACTACGTGGCAGACAGACATATTCAACATCACTTATTATCACTGGGCAACTCTTTAAAAGAGAGGGAAAAATCAAATTTCGTTATGCTAGTACTGACACAAAAAAAAAAAATCTTAACATGCAGGTTTCTGAAAGGATAACTAAACAACTGCTCCATCTAAACATTTCTATAGATGAAGTGAAAGGCTTGTGTTGCACATGTGGAGGCTGTGAATCCATACTTAGCTGATGCCTAGTGAGAGCCAGAACAGAGTGTCTGAAATAATTAGGGCTGTTTTTCAATATATTAAAATATTATAAGGGATACACATTATACTAGTATTTTATTGTAGCATGTTAGTTACCAAGAGCTGTTCTCAATTCTCTCTTAGGATAGTTTAGAGTTTGTGAAACAACATGAAGAAAACTGATCATAGGGGGGCTCAAGAGTGGAAGACCCTGATTAACATTTTCTAGGGAGCCTGAAGAACAATATTCAATTTTGGAGGAAGAGTAGGAGCAGTGGTTCAAACCTTGTGAAAGAATTTGCCTGCAAGACTCCTAAATTATTGCCATTAGATGACAAGACATTTTCACATCTCATGAAAACCTATGCCTTTTTATTAAGTCCTCCCTCCCAATGGCCATGGCACAATCATTTTGGAAGCTGCTGGCTGCACCAAGAAACAGCAAGTTAAATCAAATGCCGATAGAGGCAGTCCCTTCCCGCATGTGAAAACCAGCCTCCTTTGATTCCTGAAGCCAAATAATATTATGTAAATGTCAACATGACAGGCAATAGCATTAGCAGGGTACTGGAGATGCAAAAAGTTATTTAGTGGCCATGGATGCTGGCAGACAGCAAGAGCTTACAGTGATGACAGACATGACATTCTGACCAGAAAATAGTCATCCAGAACTGATGGCATCCAAATTTTCAACACATCTCATCCCACACAGCTAAGCACCAATGTTAGAAGAAAAACTACGTGTTAAGAATTTTGGAGCTAATCAAATGAGGAAGTATGTTATGCTCCAGTAGGTGAATCCTTGGTTTTAAGCCAATTCCAACAGAGATGTTCAAGAACATCACTACTACATCATTGTACTGTTTCTTTACATGACTGCTGCCACAACAGCTATCGATAAAGTGGCATGTGCAACATTTAATTAGTGAAACAGTATTAAGGTACTTAACATTTTAAAAGCATACGGTTTCAGGCATAACAGTACCTATTTCTAAATAACTCCAATACAATGCTTTAACACAGGGTTAGCAACTTACAACACAGGTGCCCTGGAAAGCCAGCAGGGAGAGTTTGGAAAGGCTCACTGGCAGCAGCTACACCATTTTGACACAAGAACCATGAAAGCCTTTTTTTTTTTTCCAGTTCCCACTACCTTTCTACCAGACTGCTCACTCATTACTCTGGGGAAGAGAAATACAACTTAGCATGCCACACTTTGGGGAGTGGGGGAGGACGACACACGTGTCACCTTGTTTTAACACACAAGAATATTGAAGTACCTAAACAAGCATTGTTTAGTCTTCAGAGGCTTTCCACACAGATGTGAAGAAAGTAAAACCTAGTACAACTAAATGACATTTCAACTGGCCAAGACAGATGCAGTCCAATTGTGCTGCTGCATTAACATTCCCCAAATCCCCAAACCATTTCTATATCAGACTTCCAACCTTGTCTTGGACAACCTGAATAGTTAGCTATTGCAGGTCCCATTTTCTTCCCAGGGAAATCAGATTTCTCCTCATCACTTACTGCTTCCTTGTTTTCACTTATGTGTGTATGTATATGTACATATACACACACATACGGGGGGGCGGAAGGAAGGGGAGGGGAAGAAAGAGAATACACACATCCCCCCTATATTTAAATAAGCATTTAACCAAGAAGAAAGGTGGATACCGTGGTAAATGTTAATGCACATGGCTATACTTTTATATACATGGGAAAAGGGTGTTATAAAGCAAATTCAACAATAAGTAATGGAAAGGCAACTTCTCAGCAACAAACAAGGCACAGAAGCCTGACAGCATGTGTTTGTTCGCAGTATTACAAGGTTCACCTCTACCCACCCCCCAGGAGAAAAAAAAAAAAAAAAAATCCAGCTTATGATTTCATGCCACTGCCCAGATAATAACCTGGCAGTTAGGGAATTCAGACCAAGGTAACTCAAAACAGAAATCCCCATTTCATGGTGCGCTAGTATTGCAGTTAGGAGCTATAACACTGCAAGGTATCTACTGAATGGCATTATCATTGGTATCACTCAGTAGAGTTTCTAAAGCCCAGGCTAACGATAGCAACGCTTGTTGTTAGTATAACTTCTTCAGTGTGTCCTCAAAGAAACGATGAATTCAGGCCAGCTTCAAAAAGTCTGTTCCATATCACAGCAAGAGAAACAATAAAAACGGGAGTGGTTAGATATTTGAGGCGAAAGACAGTCATGCGTTCTCACAAGCAGTCTCTGGCATCTAACAACTTGAGATCATGCACTACGTTCACATGCTAAAGGTATAAAATAATTTAAACAAAACTAAAACCCTCAGCAGCTTAAGAATATCAAATTTAGAATAAAAACCTCGTGGCTTTTAGATCAAGCTACACAAGATAGAGTTAGGGTGAATTTCTCCCCTTTCTACGGCTTGTAACATCATATGGCAGGATTCTGCAAGCCAAAGCTAATATATTTCAGCAACATAGCACTTGAAACTTTTATATCTAAGTGTGGCTTGTTCTTTTAAAGTAGCCAAGAACTAAACTCACACCCTGTTTGAACAGGCAGAAAAAGCACTCTGTGCCAAGGAGGAAGTTATAAACTTAAAGTAGGTTTTGTACACGGGAAACAAGTTGGGAAGCAGGGGACAGATCCACGGCAATCAATTCTCTAATGAGTAAGAGAAAAAGCACAGTGTGATGTGCAGTACATCGGAGCTGGAGGCAGGAGGCTGCGGTTCCACTGCTTGCTCAGCTGAAGGACTCCCTGATGGGGGCTGGACAAGCCAATTCTTTCCATTCCTGCTTCTTCTCTGAAGATTATAAACTCTTGGGACACCATTTACACTGAACACAGCCCCAAAGCAAAACAGCTCCATTTGAGGAAAAGATGAATCATTGAATCACTTGGTGGTACCTATATTTCACTGACTGCCAAAATGCCTTCATAACTAAGTTATATTTACAAACCCAAGTTATAGCTGGAGGAAAAAGGTTCATCAAGATTAATACTACCCAAACAGACTCCAGATAAAAGACACAGTGACGATGAGGCATGCAGGATCAGCAGCACAAAGTCCATCCGGAGGCCAGTCACTAGTGGTATGCCCCAGGGGTCAATACTGGGTCCAATATTCTTCTCTCATCTTCCTTTATGACCTGGGTGATGGACAGAGTGCACCCTCAGCAAGTTTGCAATGATACATAACTGGGAGGAGTGGTTGATACACCAGAGGTTTGTGCTGACATCCAGAGGGACTTCAACGGGCTGGAGAAAAGGACTGACAGGAATCTCAAAGTTCAGCAAAGGGAAATGCAAAGTCCTGCCACTGGGGAGGAGTAACCCTCGGCACCAGCACATGCTGGGGCTGACTGGCTGGAAAGAAACTCTGCGGAAAAGACCCTGGGGGACCTGGTGGACACCAAGTTGACCATGAGCCAGCAACGCACCCTTGCAGCAAAGAAGGTCAACAGCCTCCTGGGTGCATTAGGCAGAGCGTTACCAGTAGGTTGAGGGGCAGTGGTGGGACACATCTGAGGTGCTATGTCTTGTACTGGGCTCCCGAGTACAAGAGAGACATGGACTTACTGGAGAGAGTTCAAGGACAGGCTATGAAGATGACTGGGGGCATCTGTCGTACGAGGAGAGGCTGAGAGAGCTGGGGCTGTTCAGCCTGGAGAAGGCTCAGGGGATCTTATCCACGTGCATAAACACTTAAGCAGGGAGGGGCAGGGATATCAAGAAGGAAGAACAAGACTCTTCTCAGTGATGCCCAATGACAGGATGAGAGGTAACAGGCACAGGAATTCAATTTAAACATAAGACAAAATAAATTTTTTTATTTTTTTTTTTTTTTTAAGAAAAGCTGTGAGGATGGACATACCCCAGATCAGGCTGTCCAGAGAAGCTGTGGAGCCTCCATCCTTGCAGATGATCAAAATCCAAATGTACGAAGCCCTAAGCAACGTGTTCTAGTTGACCCTGCTTTGAGCAGGCGGACTGGACCAGAAAACTCTAGACATCCCTTCTAACCTCAGCTATTCAGTGATTCTATGACTGGAAAAGATGGCTTAGTAAGTTAGAACATGGTAAAGAAACAAATAACTAAAAAAACCACCAAACCTTAATTAAAGTCACACAAAATATTATTGTTCGATTTTTTTTTTTTAAAGGGGCCAAGATCCCAAAAGTTCTGCTACATACTAAAGAAAAATTATGGTGATCTAAGTAATCCAAGTTTAGTTTGAGTAAAATACAGGCTTTTTTTTTTAGAAACAACCAACCATAGTGTGAAATTTCAAAGGAGACTTTTTGTGTTTCAAAAGCAGTTATTTTCATTCTGCATTCATCTTTTTGTTAGTTATTGAAAACGTTAAAAGCAATTATGCAGAGCACTATATAGTTCTCAAAGGATTCAGGCTAAATACTTTTTCAAATGCAAACAAGACACTCGTCACAATAGGTACAAAATCTTTGGTTAACAGCCACAGACTATATTTATTTTAGCCACTCACTGAATGTCAAAAACGCAACAGAAATGGTTTCAAAAAATTACCATGGGTAAGCCAGTCCGAAAATATTTTGTTTCACGAACTGTGCTTAGATTTGCAACTGCAGTTCAATATGGTAAGCAAACATGAAAATACAAAACTGTCAAAGGACAGAAAGGAAACAAAGCCAAGGACTGAATAACACTGAACTGCAGTCAAGAGGACTTGAAAGGAGAGGCCTAGAGAATTCATTTTGTTCAACAGATGGGGAAACATGGCAGACAGAAATACAAATTAAAAAACATCTTAGTACACTGACCATGATCTCCTCTGTTTAAAATTGCATTTAAATAAAAAAAATTGAGAAATACTGTTGCAGCCATCAACCACAAAGTCAGTAAATTATCTTGAATAGTAATATAACCAGAATAAAATCTAGATGAACTGTTGAAGATCCTTTCTCTGCAAGATACTACAAAGAATGTTATTTTCTGAAGTATTTCACTGAAAAACAAAAATTTACATGTGCCACAGATACACATTCATACCAGAAAACAGTTCAGAATAACAAAAGTTTAATGAGCTGAACAGTGGCAACTTTTAGGTATCTGGAAAGGTGATAATTCAGTAAGAATAAGCTCAACTTCTGTTTACTTAAAATAATTAAACTTCCCAATTTATTGTATTTTTATGTATCACAATCACAGTATCAGGTGCCAGCAGGAAATACTGCAAACTTTGTCAAAAGTTCTCTCTGCCTCAGAAGAAAGATGTTTATACCATTCTCAGAGTCTCCAAACAACGACTTATAAACTGCAATTTATGTTTCTAACAATATACTCTAGCAATATACTCAAGGGGACTGAAAAAATAAATTAAAAAATCCTTCTTTCTGTAGGAAGACTGTGAGCCACAGCACTGCTTACTAGAGAGCATTAATGTGTCCACGTAGACACAGAGCTTGTGGTGCGGGCGCACAGAGTCCTTAGCCATAAAACACCAACAAGACTATGTTGGGTGGTAGCATAATAAAAAAAGATTTTTTCTTCTGCAGAGTAAATCATTTCAGTTACTGTTTAGCTTATGAGTCTAAGACACTTTTTCTACAAATAATCTTTCTTGAGTTTTTACACTTAAGAGTTGACAGGTCTTGGAAACCGTGTCCCACTCCTTCAGCGGGTGGAAAAGAAGATTCCATGTGGAAAAGAAGATTCCATGTGGAAAAGAAGATTCCATGTGGAAAATAGCCTCGGCAGAGTCCTGTGAGTTAAAAACACTTGACAAACTGACAATTGTACTACCAAAACCTCAGTGTGGGAGAGCTGAGTCCACAATGGTTTCACAAATCCAGACTTCCACTAGGGACTCGGCATAACCCAGTCCATGGTAAACTATACCATTTCTGCAATGGACAACCCTTCAGTGAGATTTTTAGGCAACTGGCTCAATTAGCTATATGATCACTCCAACACAACTGAAACTTTGCCCATTCCACTGTCGTCTTTTAAAGGAGAAGGCGAGCCCAGGCTGTTCTCTCTTCTCTGCTCCTCTATCCCCAGAAGGCCATGTGGCAATGAAAGTCTATCCTCAAGGCCTCCCTTCTTAGGCGTTACTTTGGAAGCATGAGGAGGAACAGAAATACTACCCTGGACTTAAAGATATGCCAGTTAGCTTTTAAAATAGACTTCCAAATTCTGTTTGGGAGAGCAATTGCTGATCACATCACGCTGGCTCTGGTAGCCAGCTGTTGTTTTAAAAGATAGCTATAAATATATGAAATACTCTCCTGATATTACTTTTCTATGTAAGCAATTGTAGCTGTTACAAGGAGGCTATGTAATTAAGTCCCAAAGGGGAGAGACGTTTGCACAGCCACAAAGGAGAGAGCCACAAACGGAAGAGTATGTACACAGAACAGTCTTTGTTAAGACCCGCGCCGTGTTACACAAGAGTTCACAAACTCTCGATCCGAACTGTTTTTAAAATGACTATCTCTTCTGCTTCTCCTTTCAAGGACAAGAGCAATAAAGAACTTGTTTTCCAATGCTGCGTTTCAAGTGCAAGAACTGTATTCGATCTTTACTTGATTTTGCTAAGTCTGACAACTTTTTCTCCAGAACTCAAGTGTAATATTCTGATCTACAGAACAGAGTCAGATTTAAGTGTTTACTTGGTTCCTACTCCCCTTCTAGTTGAAGTTGACTAATAATTCACCCTAGGGTTTTTAGTAAATTTGTGAATGGGGTACTTCTTTTTCATGGAACCAATACGGTGATGAAAGACAGAAGGTACAGGCAGTGCCTGATGAGCAACACCATTAAATGTGCTTGATGAACAAAACCACTAAACAGACTTTATAGACATTTCACTTGCTGTCCCCTACAATTATCGCTGGTAAAACTTTCCAAAACGCAGATTTGTGATACTCCTGAGCCGTGAGTCACAAGTATTTTTTTTATTTTTATTTTTTTTTTGACAGATACCAAACACACACCAGCTTTAGGACAATCTTGTAACTCAAACATGGCAAGGATAGGGCATGGTTTTAGGCACGTGAGCAGGGTCAGGAGCACAGCAGCTGAATTTCTGACCTCCTATCCTGCACAGAGGCGATGGCCGCTCTGCAAAGACAAAGACAGCGAGCCATGGAAGTGTCCCAAAGATCAATTTCCTTCCACAACTAAAAACTGAATCACCCTCTCCGAGGGATCTTTTCTTGAGATTCACAATTATTACTGGAAATGCTGGGGCTTCTTCAACCAAAAACGATTATTTTAAGCTGTAAACAAAGATAATAAATCGCATGAACTATTAATAAAGAAATATAAAAATAGACAATGAGCTTACATAAACAAACAAAACTTGCTCAGTTTAAGGGTTACATTATCTTTACAAGCAAGCTTAGTGTAAATCAAATTGGATCAATACATGAAATTATAAAGTATCTTGTTGAAATACAGTTTAAAAGAAAAATACATTTAATATGAGACATTACAACGCTTCTTCAGGTTATAAAAGGGTTCCTTTATCTCCAAATACCCATAACATGTTTAAAATACATTCCAAATTTTGATTTCTCACAGTGTTTGATATAAAAAACAAACCAGAAGGTTGCCCTAAAGATAAATGAAACATCTGGTGAAACATGTAATAAGCTTCAGGCTCACATCTGCTACTGAAGTTAGTATTCCCGCACCATAGCTACAAGCTCTATGCAAAGCTCTATAAGAATAACTGAGAACAGGGAGGATTATAGGGAACACATTCCTCAATCTAAATTGATATTTCCTCTTCCATCTGAATCAACATTGTGCTTCCATATGTATGCATTAATGTCCAGTGCTAACCCTCAGTGGAAAGTAATTTCTAAAAGTAAAGTTATTTCATTTAAAACCTATCCTATTATTTTATATCATGAGGGGTTTTAGGCAGCTTTATGCATATGCAACCATTTATCTAGGCATATTTATATACACACATATATATGTATGTATATCTAGATAAAACTAGATATACATACACATAGTTTTCACTAGTCTTAGACCACAAGTAAACTTAAAACAATTAATTCATCCATATGTCATTGCATTTGACAAAACTTATTTGTAAAAAACAAGAGTCGACAGTAAAAGGCATAGTTGCTGTAATTATATAAAAGTGAAGCCCCAAGTATTTTCAAGCAGTAACTGATAAAACTGAATGTAAGATATTTCCTAAAGAATAAACTATGTGTAACTCCTGTTTCTATAAGAAGGTTGCTCAGTATTTATCTTTTTTTACCCATTCACTCCTAAACTTTCAATTTCTTCCATAAACAATGGCAGCAAAATGTTTACATTTAATGCCAACATAAATTGCTTTGTATTTGTGACATTTTAAAAAGACCCTTTTGTGCCACGGAGAGTTTAGAAAAAGGCAGATATCTGCACAGCAGGGAAAAAACCCACTTACATTTTGCAACAGCTGTGAAAGATCAGTCCTCCAGAGTAACTGAAATCAACGGCAAACTGAGAAGTGTTTAGGAAATAAAATGTTTCCATCACCTCATACTATCATTCACTTCCATTAGTACTGATGAAAGAGAGACTGGATTTTACACAGTGTTATAAATGGTAGGAACATTACTGACAGTGGAAACAGAGCTTGGTCACTAAACAATTCTAACATCAAACCTGGGACAAAAATCAGAAGAATAAATACCCTAGTGGGCATTTGGTTAGTCAAACTTGGAAGATGAAGAAGTGATATCCAGACCCAAACTTATTTTTCCTGGATAAAAATTTCATAGTAGAACTGAAAGCGATTAAAACATTTAATGCCATCACAGAAACACTGAAACTTTTCCACCGAATAGACCCCACGTTAACACAAACTGCGTTGCAGAGAACTCTCTCAGTACGGGGCCCTTTTCTCCCACTTACCTTTGCATAATAGACTTTATTATAATAATCGAAGAAGTTTTATATGTACTTAATGCAAGACATGAGACAAAAACAGGGAACAGATTCATGTAATGTGGTCAACTAGGGAAAACAGAGATTAAGAACTGGCCATGGAAAACGTGGTTAAGCCAGTAGTGTCATGATATAAATCATGCACGATACCAAGAATCTATCACGCAGAAACAGAATTGCGATACCAAGCATACCAAATTATTAGGTGTTGATATTAGGCTTGTGTCCTGCTCCTTGACACCCCGCAGAAAAGTGATGAAAGGTTCCAGGAGAAGAATGGATTAAGGAAGGGACCACCTCTGACACAATGAAAACAGAGAGGCAGAGGGGGCACTTGCGTTTTTCGGTTTTAAGAAAAAGCAACAAGCTCCAATTTCTGTTCCAAATAACTGTTGCAAATAGTCTACCTTGCAATGTAACTTCAAAATAGTTTGAAGACAAGTGTGATGCAAAAGCTTTTCGTAACTCAAATCAGCTGGGGGCGGGGGGGGGGGGGGGGGGGACGGGGGACGACACACGACCAACAACAACAAAACAACAGCCAAAAAAAACCCCCAAAACCCAACCAAACAAGTACAAATGAACAAAACATTATTCTGACATGGACAGCCCTATGAAATTTGTATGCTAGGGTCTATAAATCGTTATCTGTTTACACTACCATGTCCATGTACAGCAGTTCGGAGGAATCTCAAGCAAAGTATCATTTAAAGATAAACACTCAGCTAACCTGTCTTCGTGAGCTCAAATTTAGTTCTTCCCTTAATGAGAAACACAACAGTTGCTCGGCTTTCCTACATGATTTGACAAGTAAATCTACAGCTGTAATACAGATAATATTTTGCTCAGGCTTATTTCAGAATTACTGTAGCTGACATGTTATCTAGCTATTTAGCTAAGAGTAAAACAAGTCACCCCAATAAAGTTTACAGCTCTTGATCATTTTATGATAAACTCTCCACTGTGTTAACAGAAAACAGAAAAAAGTAAAAATGGGAACAAAAATTATATTGTTTCATGTTACACTCAATCCTTTACCCCGAATTGCTGCTGAAATGGGTGGTCCCTACTCATTCCTCCTCCTCCTCTTCCTCCAGCTACGTGAGCTGCATCAACTTGTTGGATTCACTCTCCAGCGGATCAACAAACTAATCTGACTCACTTTGTGGTCATGCAATCGCTAGATCCTACGCAAGGGAGGAGGCAGGAACATGCAGCCGAGTGCACAGAGGAGCAGTCAGGCCCCCTCCCATCCCTGGGCTGTTAGATTAGATTACATGTATTTTGAAAGTTCACCTGCAGACAACAAATCACTCCTTCTAGAATGAACAGTATCATAACTAGAAACACACAATCAATTTTTTTTTGTTATACATCATTCAAAAATCCTGTCCTACTAAAATAACAAAGAAGGGGTAAATTACATGTTACAGTTAATTTACCCTTCTTGAAACCATCCAACTTAATCAATACAGTGCTGCTTCCAGGCCACAATATAAATGCCTCTGTTACCTAAGATTTGCTTTGCCAGGGAGTGAGCTCTGAATGACAGATCCTTGAATTACAAAATTTAACAGCCAAGAGGCTGCTGTAAGAACCTATTTAAATTAAACACTACCTGCAAAGGTCTCCCTGTAACAACAATCATTTGCTTCAGAAACGGCAGTGCAATGACATGGTCTGCTCCTAATGTGCGTCTTAAGAAGAGCTATAATTAATTACGAGAATCACAAGAAACTTAAATAGCATTAAAATGATTGAAAGTCATCCAGAATTTACAGAATTCATCAAATAATACATATGTACAACCTTACTTTGTTTTTCACATATGAGAAACTGAAAAAAGATTGTAAAACTCAAAGCAAGAGTCCAGTGACATTAACTGGAAACTTTAATTCACTCAAGTTTAGAATGTGAAATTCGTATTCAAGAGTGCCCTACATACGGATACAGGATTTATGCAGGGAATGATTAAAAAGGAGTGTCAGAATTCCAAAATAATAAATCTTTTCTTAAAAAAAAAAAAAAGTCTTCTGTGTAAAAAGCTGTGTAAAGGTTAGGCATTTGCTTTGTCAACTAAAACAGATATTTTGAGGGAAGCATGTATCAATGCAAGAAGTACTCTAATGATAAAGGAAAGCTCCAAAACAGTTTGAAATAGAAACACATGCAATACAAGACTGCATTAATACTCAAGGTCTCCTGGCTGCTTGGAGTTAGAATTACTGATTTGAGTATTTTTATATAAAATTAAATTATTAGGAAATAGTTGCTCTGAAAAGTTATAGAGCCAACTAGAGTTACGGGGCTTGGAAATGTTGACATATCTTGCTTTAAGTTATTCTGCATTCTTCTCCCCATCCCACAGTGCATGCAAACCACTCCCCCCCATACACATAGCTTTGTGGTGCTGTCGGCAGGTCAAGTAGGATCAAATTATGCAGAGGAAATAATAGTACATATTGTATTTCATTCCATGACCAATTAACATCTACATGAAATAAGTCAAGACAGGAATCAAAGAAAATGTCTTCCCCTCTGCAGAACTCTATACGGACAAGATGGATCACAGAGAATATTATTCAAACTCCAACTGTGAATTGCATTTCTTGTGAGAAAGAGAGAATAGAGATTTCTATTCTTGGGAGACTGGTAAAATAGCAGAACAATTAAAAGGATTGAAGCATATGTTTAATTTTGCAGCAAATGCAGGATCAAGTCCCCAAACTGAGTTTGATCCTTCAGACAGATCACAACAGCATGAGTTCTCCCATAGCACCAGCTAACACCTCCATGCCCTTTCTAAAGAGTGACATCTTTGAGCATCTTCCTATTAAATGACCGCTACTTCACCAGCTCAGGCTTTATACCAACAGTCTGAATCACCTTTTCCCCATTTCTCAAAACCTCTCAGTTTCCTCTCTAAATAGGACAGTTGATAAAAACTAGCCAGTATATTTTCTTCTTCCCAGTTGGCCTTCCTCCTTAGTTTGACATTCCCTACAGTTCATTTTCTTGTTAATCCAAGCAAGCTTTACTTTACATGAAAAATTCCACCTTTGAATACATCCGCTTGTATTGATAGTAAAGCTCACTAAATCTACTGCTTACAGTCAGTACATGGGGATCCTCTCAAGTTCTGTCCTAGACCCATCCCTTAGAGAAGTCATTCACAACTTAAAACACTGCCATTCCGATGTACAGGAACAACAAATAGACAATTAATTGATCCAGTCTCTTGATTATATTTTCTTTATTATAAATCTGACATTTGCTTTCCTTTGGTTTTGACCAGTATACTAATAATTTCTTCACATCAATTCACAAAGCTGATACAGATGGTTCTCCTATACAACCGCTCTAATAGAGTATTAGGAAGACTGGGGTGGAAGGGAAGAGGTGTTATAATTACAAAAATGTAAGTTGATTTGTCCACTTTTGACCTTTGCCTGCCTTTCCATTTTCTGCATGTAAATCCTCACTCGTTACTGACAGAAAGGCTCATTTCCTTTTTGCTATTCCCACACCCCTTATACCCATCCCCATTACCTTTTCATGGTATTTCAACTCAACTTACAAAGAAAAGCACAAACGCTGCCCTTTTTGCTTATGAAGAGTTGTCCAAAACCAGCTGCAAATCTTTCTCATTATTCTTTCAGAAACCGCTCCTCTGTCAGGATGCTTAAGAAAGCTTGATAAAAGTCTATTAATTTTATCAGGCCTATTTTTATACCCATGCTCAAGTTGCTAACACTTCCAAGCAAGGAAACACGGCAGTTGGGGTATCGCACAAATGCAACGTGACCACATTTTAAATATATTAACACAAATAAACAACCTTATAGCAATCCCTTTGGGCCCACCTTTCTAATACAGGTTTTAACTGCTACACCACTGAATGGACACTGCAGGGAGGAGGACGCTTTCCTATACATTTAGGAACTGAAGGACCCATTTACAACTTCTGAGTCACTCCAATGTAATTTACAGGAAAAAGACTGAATTCCGTGAAAAATTAGTGAGCAGTTTTTGAATGACTCTCAAAATCCTCCGAGACACCCAGCTTTTAGGCATGTAAGAAACAGCAGAGAAAAACATTCTTGTGTTTGAACGGAGACAGTTCATTAAACTGGATACTAGGAAGGCTGAGCTACCATAAGGACACAAACAGTAGAATATTTTTTAAAAACTGTTTTAGCATATAACTAAAAAATAAAAAACTAAACCCACACTCACAGATACAGTGCCCTCCATCTCACCAGAACATTAAGTGCAATTACAGTTTAAAACATGCTTAAACAAAGAACTCATGAGGTGTTTTGCAAAAAATCAAAATGCATCAGCTGAAGCACAGTAAAATCTTGATTAAAAGCTAGTAGCTTATTTTAAAGCAAATGGTGTTACACTGAAAGTTTGTTATACCTTGAAAAATAATTCCTGTCTCTAATAAAATAAAAGATATCTCACTTTACCTGCTCTTCGCTTGCATGTTTCTGTGAGGGTGTAACATAGTACTGCCTTATAAACTTGGAACAAAAAATTACCATCTCCTTCAGTAAATACGTTCAACATTTAACAGGTTAGTTATGCACCGCTTTAAATATTTATTTTTACCATTTGTTGCTTAATTCCATTCAGTGGTGTGCCTTTATTGTGGCCAGATCACAGATACTCACCTTCTCATTCTGGGATGAAATGTCAGTTGAGATCGTCCCTACCACCAAATTAGCTACTCTCTTTGAGTTTCTCCCTCTCATAAATAGAAAGCAAGCCTAGGGAGATCTGTCTCGATAGAATAAATTTGGCCTCTGAGATATTGTCAAGGGACATTCACAAGCTACTACCCCATCCTTCCTCCACCTTTGTAAACCGCTCCTTTTGTCTGCAATTGCTTGCCACTTCTGCAGCAGCTATAGCTACCAAGACACCCAAAAGACTACCAGAAAAACCTACGTGTTACTTTAATTTAAAAAAGTCAAAAAAGGAGTCTGAAAAACAGTAGGATTTCTTCTGAACACAGCGTTGAGTGTTGAGTGTGACTCTATTAGGGTTAACTCAATTTATCCCTGTCCTTTCCCTCAATTATCTGAGACTAGTAAAATTTTCAGAACTGGGTAGGTAGCTGTCTTTTTCTAAAGAAATGCTTAAAAATCCTGCTTCAATCTGTCCACTGCAAGGAACAGTGCAGTTACCAGACTTCGTTCACCATCTTTTGTGGAATTTTATACAAAATAACTGAAAATCTGTTGGTTTTTTTTTTTTCTCTCCCCATTAGTCATAATGGACTTACACAAACTACGTGGAAAAAAACCTTAGGAGTCATTAATTAATTACACTTAGAAAAACAACATGTTAAAATATTTCTAAAGATTTTCTTTCCCCCCCTTCAGTATCACAGTAAGAACCACAAGCTTTATTTATTTTGGAATGACTTATAGCCCGTTTTCCTCTAGCTGGTTATAATATTGTGCACTGTCTTCTAATAGCTGTGAAGTATCCTTTTTTTCAGTAACAAATTACACATTCTATTAGCAGGTTAGCTGTTTTTCTTTCTTTTTCAACTTCCTTGAAGGCCATCCAGCTATAGTAATTTACTGCAATTTATTTTCTTCTTACTTGTAAAGAAAATAAAATATTCCTAACAAAAAACAGCTGACAGAACAAACTTCAAATACTGTGACTCTCATATCTGTTCAGGTCTTGTTCTCCAGTTGGTTTTACAACAACATAGTTAAACACCTCGGACAAAATTTTATAAAAACGTGTTTCTGTTGGGGGGAGAGAGCGCACTATTTACATGCCCAGTTTTCATATAAATTATGTTGAAAATAAAATCTGGCCTGAAACATCAGAATACTAGTAAATGTGGTGTGCCAAAAACGCATACCACCATCTGATGGCACCTCAAACAGATTCATCTAGTCATTAACTTCATATGTATCCTGAAGTGACAATATTTTGTATAAACAGCTCTCTTGCTTAAGAAAATAATCTGGTTTTGTTGAGTAGAAGCAAACATCTTCCCTAGCATGTAGGCAGATCACCTTCCAAAACATTTATACAGTACACTAGGTTTTGTAATCTGTACCTTATATGTGTTTATCATGAACTACGGTCTACCACGATGGAGCTCACAATGATGAAATATTTTTGGTAATTTCTAAAAAGCATACAAAGCATGCTCCTCTGAAAAAAAGGGAGGGGGCTGGTATGCTTTAGCTCTTCACATGAAGAACTATTTAATGCTCAAGAAAATAGACATTTCACAGCTATTTCCTTCATTTTTAGAAAAGGAAAGCCATGGTTTAATATGAAGGGAGAGGATTAGTCCATGAAAGCCTGCGGAAAAAAAATTAAAGATCTTTTTTAACAGAAGACACACACTGAAAACAGAAATTGCTATTAAAAAAGAAATCACCAAGTGTTCTAGAACAGATGCCCACATTTTGATTTTGTAGTGTTTATGTAACTGAAGAACTGAAAATCAGATTAGGGGACACAAAGCAAAAGATTGCTATCCTCTTCTCATCCAAAACCCAGATTATTACCAATTTATGGTGAAATACATTCATTGCTGTCAGATGTTCAGCTATTGTGTTACTGGGAGCCACAGAAAAGCCTACATGAAACACCATATCTGCATTTCTGACGTAGTGACTAAGGGAACACAGGTATTAGGTTTTCATATGAAAGTTCTCTCTTTACTTCGGTTAGCAGCAGGAGTTATTTTAAAGAATTACACATTTCTCTCAGTGTCAAAAACTTGCAGGTCCTCAGGGTCTCTCGTGGAGGTAAAACGATCACTTAGCACACGGTTCATCAAATTTCTCAAATGCTGTTCTTAGGCACTGAATCAAATCCCTCCATTTCTAAAATGTAGGAAATAAACTTACCCGTTTTAGTCTTATCTTTACGAAAAGAGAGACTATGCTCAAAAAGAAAGACCAATACTTTGCCTTATAACTTCTACTTCCCATCATCATTTCATTACCAGTAACGCCAAATTACAACTCACACCACCATAAATACATTATTTCTTTGTGTATAAATTCTCCTCTCCTCTCTCTCCACTTCTTATTGCTGTGATCTCTCTTAGCCAATTTAGTGCCCATACTTCTTTCCATTGTCCCTGCTGCTTAAGCTTTGCCTGTTCACTTATGCAACTCTGAGTAAATACAAAAGTAGTAAATTATCATCCTGTAAACATAAAAGTAGTAAGCTATCATCTTCTGCATTTCTCGTAAGCGTTACTCTTTGATATGTCTTGCCAATCCTCTGCCTTTCTATTTACCGGTAGGGACCAGGGTTAATCTATCTAAAATTCTCTCCAAAAGCCTATTAAAGACATTCTTTTTCCCAGTATAAATTGTAGGTAAACATTATCTAGTAGCCCATTTACTACTTAAAATTAATAACCTACTTGGCCTGTTCAAATCCCAGTGTGTAACTGTTTGGCATGTCTCTATTCCTCAGCAGAATGGACTTGTAATACTATTTGACTGCTATAATATCAACTAATTACCACATAAAGTCTTCATGATATAGAATCATATAACTTCCATTACATTATATAAAAATTATTTATTATCAATAAAAATAAGAACATCTACTTCTAACAGCAATGTTTTTAAAATAATGAAACTGCATTTATTTTTAAAGTATAAATTAATAAAATATGATCTTCAAATCAATATTGAGCAGCAGTGAGACTACTACTGTCTTACTCTTCTTGGGAGTGAAATCTAATTAACTTGCACTAAAAGTAGCCAGTTCAGTTAAAAAAAAAAAATCTCCTCCAGGGCTGAATCGTTAAATACTAAAAACTTCATTTCCAGCCCACTGTGAAGGGAAACAGCAAATATGTGTTTCAAATAGGTCAGCTGGATTATTTTCTGTAAAGACAACAAAACTACCTGCAAAGAGGTACGTTTTTGTGGCCATTATTACGATGTGAACTCTTTTGTAGAATAGGCAAAGCAAATAAATCTGTCCTTCAAATGAGCCATCCAAGCTTTTAAAAGAAGTCTCTTCATATTTCTGGGGTTTTCTCCATCTTTTAAAAAGAATTGTGTAAAGCATTTGGAAGGCCCTACTACTTAGCATGATACCAATTTAAAAGAAGGAAACAACATGTTCTTTTGCCAGATTCCAAATCAACTTGATGTCCAGGCCAGGAACAAAGAACAACCATGCTCTCAGATAACAATTTAATAAAATTTGTGGCATCTGAAGTAGCAATCTTTACCTCAGCATGATACTCGCAGGCATCAAATTTAATAAAATGACCCCAATAAAAGTTAATCAGAAGTGTTTAAATGTATTGGCAATAAAACAAATTTTATGGCCAGCAGAGTCAGTTATCTTCTGTGTGACAAATTAACTGAGCACTGAAAATGGGCGATGTATCAGTACCATTTCAAAAATGAAAAACACATGCAAGTCAGTCGGGAGAGAAGCCCCACGCAGAAGGAGCGCACAAATGAATAAAACCCCCACACCATACATTTTGTACTATACAAAAGAGAAAAACAACCAAAGGTATTCATTTTTCTTCAAGACGACCATAACTTTACTGAGGCTACAGCAACAGGTACTCCAGTAACACTTGCTCTTTAATTACGTCCCAAATGCAGAACAAATACCATTAAACACTAGAAGAAAACAGCCACGGTCAGAAGGTTTGCAGGTATACTTACAAGACAACGGATTCATTCTGCTCAGCTACCTATCATGCAAGTTTGAACGCTTACCAATATGAACCTCTGAAATTTGTAACATACCTAATGTGACCCTAATTAACTTTCTTGGAGTTAGGATGATAAGCTAGACTGAGATGGTTAATATTACGTGTAAGCGACACATTACAGCAGTAAAAGCATCATTTTTAAAAACGGCATCACCAGATGCATCTAGCTCAAAACCACTCAACTTGTTGTTTTTTGAACTTAAAGCTGGTAAGTTTTCTCCCTGGAAACAATCCATTACCTTTCCCATCACAACAGTCATCCTTGTGCCATATAAAAAGTTTCTAAAAATTGTACCCTGTAACAAGGACAAGCTTTGTACTTAGTTTCAAAAGACCTCTCTTTAAGAAAATACTTGAATTATGTTCAGCTCTAGTTGCTCTGATTTTAAGGAAGAAGTACTGTATAGCTTTGCTAAATGAGATGCAGATCAGAAAAGTAGAACAATTAAACAGTAGGTTTGGGGTAAAAAAAAAAAAATATGTAAATAACAAAAAATTTGTCTATCTTGAACACTTGACCTTATCATTTTGCCTTGCAGCATGAGATGCATTATTGCCTATTAAGAAGCAGTAGAAAAAAATATCTTGTGAGGCAACAGCAGCTGAAATGAAAGATTAAAACCAATTATCAGTCTTGTCAAGCCTGCAGTATCTTAAGGGAAAGTCCTGTTTGCTTTTTTCTTTTTCTTCTCCGAAGCCGAGGTCAAAAAATGTGTTTTGCTTATTGAGCACATGGCTAATACCAGCTGTCTTTCACCACCTCTCACTGTCCAGCATCTTAAAACCAGAAGAAAGTCGCTACTAACAAGAACTGGTACATGTCATAAGGAAATCACATCTCATGAAGTTGGGGGTGCGTAGGCAGTGTCCATTTTTATCCATGTGCACGTCAAACCAGAATATAAATTGTCATAGTTCCAAAAATATTTGAAGTACTTTTCTATCTTAAGAATTACTACTCTCAGTTGCCCTTCTAAAGGTGGCTTTTTATATATACTAATACAAAGGATGCAGCCTGTAGCACTGTTCCCTAAAAGATAAATCTAATTTTCATATTCCAGCACTTCTTCAACCAAATACTAACATATCCTTTCTTAGCACATACTAAATTCTACTTACTCCTGTCTTCATAACCAGTATAGACAAGCAGGAATTTTATACAGACATGGTTAAAACAATTAAAAACATAGCTCTGATAATTTTATTCCTAACATGAAATAAGGTCGATTAGGAATAAATTATCTGTGAAAGTTTTCTTTGGGCCACAGAGAGGTGCGTTCATACACTAAAACAGAAATGCAATTTTATTTAACACTTCTAAGTTCTAACAGAGAGAAAGCCATGCCTTAACCTGAGCATTACTAGTTAGCAGTGTCTAGCTCACCTAGCATTGCCAGACCGTCACCAGCAATACACACGTTTAGCGAATGAGCGTGGTAACTCGGGCACTACAGGGTTACTGGTTTATGATTTCTCTACGTGACAACAGGGAACATGTATGTTGAAGAGAATGGGAAGAAAGTCAAAAGACTTCAATTCTTTTCATGGTAAAACTCTGCTCTTCAGCATCTAAAAAAGACGGACAAGTTGCAGTGCTTATAACTCACAGTTAAAAGAGCACTTCGTTTCCCTTTCCAACAGTTCCCTACAGCTGCCACCTGTAAGACCACAGTTCAAAGGACCACAGGGAAAAAAAAACACAGGAAAGGAACCCACACAACTGGAGGAGCAAGACAGAGCGAGAATCAGTTACTGCCTTTTGTTTGGGGAAGTTAAGTTTTGTGAAGTTAGACACTCCAAAATTAGCACGAGACAAACTTCACAGGTTTCTCCCACAACTACCCAGGCATCCCAAAGAAGTTACTTAAATTCTTCTATGCATCAGTTTCTTTAACTGTAAACTAGTGATAGTTTACCTCACAGAGAGGTTATGAGGCAATTAACTGATCATAAAGCGTGCCAAGATCCTCAAATGAAAGGTGCTATGCAAGTGCAGGGTATTAATCTCGCACTCCAGGTACAAATCATTCTCTTATCCCACCTTCTACCTAGTGTTGGCAGCTTTACAACCATTTAAACTCTCTACTACATACGTTGGCTAGGTTCCCCACAGCAGACATCTTAGACACAGTGCACTTTTGTGGTTCAGCTACCTACACTTTCCTGCATAAAACAGGGCATTTGGTTCAAGACATCTGCAGCTTCAGGTAGGCTGCCCAAATACACAGCCTGCGAGCTGCATACAGACACCGAGCTTTTGGCGGCGGTACTACGAGATCCATGAAACTTCTGTCAGCTGCATGTAACAGATATGTTGCCGGATACCATCTAACTTGCATAAAAGCTGTAGCGTAGGAGGAGCAAAAGGATCACTGGCCATCTTTACAAGTTTAACTTTTAATTGCATACTTTTCAAAACGTGCATTGGGTCTATAATCAGTTTTAACGCTTAACGCTTCATTCATCATGTTATTTAAATAATATATTAGATGAAGATTTCCCTCTAAATTAATAAAACAATCTTAACTTTGGAGCATGCAGTAACATAAACACTGGAAAATCCGCAGTCATGATTCACTGGTGATATGGATCCAGCAGACCTAGCAAAAAGGAGGGTGCAGCAAAGAGATCGCGCTTTCATCAGCCTGGTCGGCGGGTCAGAGGATCAAGCAGAGAAAGGGTTTCAAAGCGGGAAGCGCAGGGGAAGGAGCAGCGGTGCAAGCAAGGGCAGATCTGCTCTGTGTTAACAGGACAAGCTGGGGGAAGGAAAGAGGAAGATCACGAGAGAGACGAAGAGAGTCGTAAATCAACCGTTAGCCTAATGCCATAATCTGGATGGGAGATGAGAGAGACTTTAGAAAAGAGGTGACAGTAAAAATTAATTTACCATAAAGTGATATTCCATACAAAAGATGGAAGAAAAAGCAAAACGCTTTAGAAAGTTAAAGGAAATACAGCATTTGCAAGGTGCCAGATAGGACGGAAGAACAGCCGTTTCGGAGTCTGCACGTGTGGATGACATGATGACAACAAAGCCGACTCAAAGACAGCCTGGTGGGACACTACGAAGGAAATGCAAAACAAACCATAACGGTGATCAAAGTTACACAACACTGACTAAATCCACTTTAGTTCTGCATTCACTATAGCTTCTAGTTATGATTTACTAGTATAAACAAAGCCTTTTTTTTTTTTTTTTTTTTTTTAATTCCAGCAGCTCAGAAGCGCTTTGCAGTTCCCCAGGCCTGAAACCAAGGTCTTTTTTTCCAAGTCTCCTTTGAATATTTTTCCCTTTTCACAGAGCCAACAGCAATAGCATTTTATAGATGTTCAGTGCGCTATACACCTTTCTGTTATACCAAGACAAAAAGAAGCACGCATATACATTTACAGAAGTCCTGACTGGAGAAGAAAAGTGTTCTGGGAAGAAAAATACCAACGGCACTTCTAAGTATTTAATACTTTTTAAATTAAAAGACTGCTGAAGTGTTTAAAAACACCCGATCAATTATGTTGCTCATGCCACGATATATTAATTCTATTCTTACATAACAAAAATGGGGCTTTTTGTTAACTTTGAAGAGTTTGAATGGATTTATAGACAAAATACAGTTAGTATTAGTAAATAACTTTAGTGAAAGCTTCAGTTATTCAACCACATATACTTTTAGTATTAACACTTTTAGCCATCTCTTGATAAAACCAGAACTGTGATCTCGTTTTTATCAAGATATGACAGTGATCTATGAGAGTGGAAGTTGTATTACTTTAGTCCCATAACAGTTTCCTGTAATTTTCAAAAAAATGGGGGTGGGCCTTTAACTGAGCCAAAGATCTGCAGGGCCTTACTAAGAAACAAAACCAAAAAAGCCTACCTGAGCTGAAGGCCCAGAATTCAGCAGCACATTTCCTAACAACGGCTTATACAAAAGTGTGCTGTTAAAAGTAACTACCACAATTTTTATCCAAACTTATAATAAACAAATCATTTGATCAACTAGTTTCCATACTTAAACATTTGGCAGAAAGACTTAGAGTATCATGGAAGTTGTGTCACTATTTTAGCTAACTTTAAAAAAGAGTTAATGGGGATTGGAAGTGTACATTAAAATTATGCTTTGACACTTGAATATAAAAACTGACTGCTATCGTTTGCTTTATTTGGCCAACACCTTTTTAACATTAAGTGTAGTACCACATTTGAGAACTGATCCAGATAGAAACAGACTCATTGTGTAAGATACTTGGAAGTCTCTTAACTACATGGGCTAGGTCCAGATAACCACAGGCAGTCACAGATCTACCCCATTTACATGGCACTTTCCAGTTCACGCATGCACAAACGAGAGCTCGGCTACAGATCTCGCCAGAACAACTGCTCAGGACCACGCAGCAGCACTAACTACAAACCAGCCAGAGCCCACTACAAACCAGCCAGAGCCCTCGCTGCTAATCACAGAAGCACAACTGGCAGGAGTTACAGGACTCAGGTCCATATAACTCAGTCCAGCATCTCCTATGGACACATTTTAAGAGGTTTGCTTAAGCTTTGAAGCGAGTTGAAGGACAGTGGCGTAATGATGAGAACTTCTGAAGAAAGGAGATGTGAAATAAGCAAGAAGGGTATACATATGCTGCATGCATATGACCTGAAAATACAGACCTGCTGCTATTTTAACTAAGATCATAGCATTTCTTTGAATATAAAAAAGTCAACATTAAAAATAATTAAATATTTAGCTTAATAATTAAACTTTATTTGTTCTGAAAGAGAAAACATGGATTAATGAAATAGTTGCTTGCATATGCTTAATGAACTTTAAATTTTACACTCAAATTCCTAAAAAAAATGTCAAGGAGAAATTAGATTTTACAGGAAAAAAAAAATATATAAGGTGGCTTTTGGGTAATCTGGAAACAAGGAAAAAAAAAATCAAAAGTAGGGAGGATTTGTCCTGTTTCCCATCCCCACCCCCCCATCCTCCCCAAATGATACGTTCTCCTTTTATCATGTACTGGATCTCAAAGACATTTGGACATTACACTGTGCTTACCGCGTTCACATCAACTACCTTCCTCTGTCAAAAGCAGAAAAACTGCAACATATACAACTGAGTAAAATGCCAAATAATGAAAACTAAAACATTATTTCTCCTTTATACTATTCTGAGATACTTGAACTACAACATTTGAGATGTTTTCATACAAAGACCAGTTTTCCATTTCATAACTCTAAATATTTTCAGTAAAATCAAACCACCTTCACATCAATCCCTTCACAAATGAAAACTTCCACATACAGGGGGTGGGGGATGTGTGCATGGAAAATATTACCACACAAGTTGATCACATTACAGACGTTGAAATGCATAGATTTTGGTAATTTAAAAGTCTCTTTCGAATTCAGGATAAAGAGGATATCAAAGTCATAGGGACAGAGCTAGAAGTCATTTGATAGGTGTTTCCTCCTCTTACACATTGTTTGTAGCGAGCGTTTGGCTACCGTATCCTTTGAGACCGCCCCAGACTTCCCCTCAACCTGCCACAGCGTACCACTGCCCTCACGGCGTTTCTCTTCTGACTAACCTAACCCTCCCTCGACAGAAATTAAACCCACTGCTGCTTCTTGCACCCATCTTGGACACAGAAACAAACAAACAAAAAAAAATGGTGGTGGTGTTCTTTTGCAGAAACCTTTTTCTGAAAGGAAACTTAATCAAATGTCCCTTCACACTGTCTACTCTGAAGAACTCCAAAACACGCAAGAGAAATGAAGAAAATCCCAATTGAGAACTATTGTCATCCTTATTATTAAACATAAACATTAAACATTTAGTATATAACATCCTGTTGTATACTAAAAATAAAAAGGGGGGGGTGGGGACGGGAAGTGTTATTTCCAGCAGCAGAGTGCTGAGTACCTGATAAACTCAGCAAGGAAAGTGTTGTTAGAGGCTGAATAATACGCTTGAAGTATCCACGACCAAACCAAACACACAGATGCTATCAAGCAAGTAGTTCTCCTAGCTCTGCCAATCAGCAAAGCCTCAAAAAGTTACAACCTAGGCATTTTGTATATAGTGATAGGTTTATTTGATCTCTGCAAAACTGCATCATAGGATCATAGAATCGTTTAGGTTGGAAAGGACCTTTAAGATCATCAAGTCCGACCATTAACCTAGCACTGCCAAGTCCACCACATCTTAAATACCTCCAGGGATGGAGACTCAACCACTTACCTGGGCTGCCTGTTCCAATGCTTGACAACCCCTTTGGTGAAGACATTTTTCCTAATATCCAACCTAAACCTCTCCTGGTGCAACTTCAGGCCATTTCCTCTCGTCCCATCACTTGTTACTTGGGAGAAGAGACCGACCCCCACCTCGCTACAACCTCCTGTCAGGTAGTTGTAGAGAGCGATAAGGTCTCCCCTCAGCCTCCTCTTCTCCAGGCTAAACAACCCCAGCTCCCTCAGCCGCTCCTCATAAGACTTGTGCTCTAGACCCTTCACCAGCTTTGTTGCTCTTCTTTGGACACATCAAAATTTTATTAAGAGAAAGAATAAAGACAGATACTTCCCATATTCAAGTTACTAAGATGGATTAGATTTTATTGGTTTATTAGCAAGAATGAGCAGGATCGGAGGACAGACCTCAGTGTTCCTTCTTTCATGTTAAAGTGCCACTCAAATGCATGAAAGGAAAGCAAAGGAAAACCCTAAGGAGCATGTCTGCATCGTACAGAGGGCAGCGCTGGGAACCCGAAGCTGGACCAGAACCCAGCTCTTTCACAGCGCGGTGCAGAGCCGTGCACATGGCGCTGCAGCCATGCTGACTCGTGACACTAGCTCCACAGCTGCAACACAGACAGGGCTGCCAACATGCCAACATATGCACGTCCCTAGTAATGCCCACCCTTATCCCTCCACCCGAGATGGCAGCGCACCGCTCCATGCGAGCTCCTCCGGCTGCTCCCAGCAAGCATCAGTGATTACCATTGCTCTCCATGGCACGATGCAGATGGGTCCCACATCTGCTGAAAATCATCTACTGCTCTACTTCCAGATTACAGGTCTTGCTTAACAGGTGCTTTTGTTCCAAGGTTGACAAGTTGAACTAGCATCTCTCCCATACCAATTTCTGATTTGAGTAGTCTTGGTTTTTGCAATTCCTCTTTGTATTGTGTCAGATTAAAACCTAAATCACAGCGATGACAAGGAACACTATAAACAGACAACCATTTAAATACAGTTGTGATCAAAGCATCAAGTAGCCTAATAAAACCCCGGTGGCTCTAGCTTATCATATACCATACTCATTATTTCAACTGGCCCATTTAATAGATTTCCAGGTAACAACAAAAGAAGTTTTGTTGCCAGTTCTTTTATTTCTGGCTCTGCTTATGCATCTGGTGCCTTTTGATAAGAAGGTCTAATTAGAAAAATAAAAAAAAGTTAAAAAATACTTTTTAAGAGTCAGGTTTTTTGCCACAGTTGGCAAAACCACAGAAACCAATGTGGCTTTGTATTATTCACTATCTACATAAAGCTTAGCTAATTACAAAGGAGATACCAAATGACTCATGTTTGCCATAGTTTTCTGTGGGCCAATGTGTTTGTTCTGGAAAGTCCAAAAAAATTTAATAGCAACTTTAAGAGACTTAACCTGCAAGTTTCAATTAAAAACACAGTCAATATTTTTAACTACTTTTGAAAGTTTTTACCTTTAAAGGGAGTATAAGCTCTGACAGCAGGCAGACAAAAAAAAGATTATTTGACATTTATTATTCATTTTAACTTGGTGCTTTATGCATCCAAATAAATAAATTAATTTTTCACTTGAAAGTTCATTATAAGAAAAGTGGCTTGGAAGATTCAGTCAAACGTCACAGAATGGAGCACTGTGAATAACAGAACCAGTTTTCAAATGTCATTTTAAAAAGTAAACCTGAGTTCAAATTTCTACATTTGAGGATGGAGGGACTTTTTGGTTTTAATTCTATACCATTGCATCAAAGCAGAATTTTACAAGGAACTCTGTCGTCCCTCACCCTGCCATTCATTATTTCAAGTAGTGTCTTGCTTCCCCCCCCCCCCCCCAAGCACATTTTAATTTCTGACCCACTATTTCAATTCCTTTTCAAACAAAAGGGTGGATAAAAAAATTTTGCATGGAAATCAGGTTTAGGAGTCTAACATTTTTAAAGTGCTATGGCATTTAGCCTTCCAAACCCCCATTGCCTTTCAGTTATAACTGAAATTTCAGTTTCCAAATTAGCCAGGTAGAGATGCCAATATTCCACTGAAAGCCATTAAGAGCTGGACACCTAAACTCCTGTGCCGTTTCTAAGATGTTTGAGCAAGTATGTGTTTGTACAATGTTTAGGACACCCAGACCCAGCTGACACCTCCAGGCATGGGCACAGTAAAGAATAAATCACGTTGTGCTTCCTAGTTTGAGAGCTACACAGCTTTCAGGATGGGAGCACTAACCTTGTTCCAATTTATATCTAAACACTTCTTACTCCCACTCCTCACTCCATCTCCTCGGCATTCCTCTCATCTTCAGCACTTGGTACCTATTAGAAACCATCACTATATGCCTCCAATTCTAGTTTCTGTAAGTTGATCAATCCCAAACCGAACCTCAATTATCTTTTCATCTAGTCTTCCATCAGTAACGCAGCACTCGATTTCTGACACTGTACTATTCTAACAAGCACATGACCAAAAGACCAAAAAAACCAAAACCAACCAACCAAAAAAAAAAACCAAACCTGAAAAGCCCCGAACTTCCAAGGTGACATTTCATTCCTATTTTTTTTGTTTTGAAGTTATTCTTCCTATGCTATCTATAGGAAAATTGCCATGTTTGGTCTAGTTCCTAAATACATGGCGCTGTGACCTTATCTTTCTTGTATATGATGAGAGCTATGTAACCAGAGAACACCACATCAAGTCTAGAAAATCATCCTCAGTAGAATTAAAATATTAAAAAGAAAAAAAAATCCTGCCCTTGTAGCTTTAGCTACTCCTTGTAGGACTCAGGAATATGTTTTTCCAACTAGAAGAACCACTTGGCTCAGGGGACGAAGACCTTCAGAATTTCCTGAGTAACAAAGACCTCCATTTTTAAGAGTGCTTGTTGTTCCACTGCGTGAGAAAGGCTGTCGAGTCTCAGTATGTACCAGGAGTGGCACCCAGTGTCCAAACTGCATCCTTACAACAGCGTCTTCAATTCCCTTCTCAAACGGTCTTCCCTCATTCCTCTCTCCCAGGCTGCAGCCACAGAAAATCAGCAGCTCTATGCTTAAACTGTACATTTCATAAAGTATACTTTAAGCAAAGCAGTTTACATAAAGCTTTTGCCAAACTGTTTTAAACAACAGTGCATAGATGAATTAAATTTTCAACTATTTAATGTGGAGAACAACTATGAAGCCTGATAAAATTATTAAATTAAGCCATACAGCTACAGATTTAAACTCCGAATGAAATCAACGTTTGCATAGACTATGGTCTTTCAACTGTACTCAACAACTGACTTAACAGTCAGAAGCTAGTTTATTCCCGATCATTGGTATTGCTTTAATAGCCCAAACCCATTTTCCTAAACACGCTTTGTTAGAGCAGAACTAAAAAATCAGTTAAAGAATTAGAAAAAAAAAAAAAAAACTATTTTCATGTTTTGCAGCTATGCGGGATTTTAAAGATCGTCTATTGTGCTTGGCTAAGACAACTGAGTAAAAATGAGAGTAACAAATCTAGCAAATAAAGTCCTTTTGTTTCCTCCCAAAACTGATCAGAGGGATAAGACTTTGGTTTAAACAAGATTCAACACCTGGAGTAAGCTATAAAGAAAGCTTCCCCCAACCTGCTGCAAAAGCTACAATTTTTACTTTTTTTTTTTCTTTCACTATCACAAACAGTTCAGAGTTGCACAAACTGGATTAAGACAAAACACTTAATGATTAGAACAATTATCCGAAAGCATTAAACAGCTATTACTGTATCGGTAGGTGAGAACACAGTATGGAGCAATACAAAATGCTAAAAACAAGCAAACAAAAAAACCCACCCACCCCCCCCCCCCCCAAAAAAAAAACACCAAAAAACCAAACATGCTGGGGTGGGGGTGGATCTATTTACATCTACATGTGGAAGTCAAATTGCAAATACCCCTTTCAGTAATTTTGCCAGACTTCAGCTGGTCAGTTTTCCTGTTTCACCAACACCAAAACCTAAAACCCACCATAACCTCTCTCCCCTCAAACCACGAAGCCTAGCGTTACCCATCTTACCATCTGCGTCGCTTGTGCTAGTTCGAGGAACATTACGTGCACCTCTTCAGGAGTCAAACGCCTTACAGCTAACTGAAATTCTGAGTTCATGAGAACGTAGAAGATTAGATCTCAGTTACACTGCAAATATCTCTGAACCAGCTTTTCTTTCTAAACCAAAGGCACAAAACTCGCACTATATAACAGTTTATCGAGAACTCCAAAATCCTGACGTTCAGTGTCTGTAGTGCCTCCCTAACTTACCCCTCTAATTTCTCTGCTGCATAAGTGCATGCTATAAAAGCTCCAAGATACATCGCACGGATTAGGTTTTTATATATATAAAAATATATATATGCTCATGTATAAATATAAATATATATTTTAATATATGTACATATTCACACACATATATTGAATAGCATGTTCAAATCTTGTTGAATTATTTCCCCGTTAAGATTTATTTTCTTTCAACGAGACTTCCACTTGCAAAAACATGCACACATTGCCCAGCGAACATATCTCTGTTAGGTGCCTAATATGGCCAGGGAAACCATTTTGATTATTCTGTGCCCGCTTATGCATTGTCCTACAAAACAATAAGATAGAACAGCAAGAAACTAGCAATTAAGAGAGTCTGAATGCACATCGGGAATCACTAAAATCCACACTAGCCAAGTCAGGAACAATATGACTGATGAATAGGCCATATTATATTAGAATTGTTAGCAAGTGTTAAAAAATTATCCTTAGCAGATGTCCCTTATGACCTAAATATATCACACAAAGAACATGCCTGTCTTGTTTTCTAAAGAAGTTTTAAGAAATCTTTCCATTTCTATTATTGACTAAAACTCCACAATGCTGCATGTTGGCTATAAATATGTGCATCGAGGATTTATCACACTAAACCTACAAAAAAGTATGAGTTTTTACTGAAGAGTAAACAATCTCTTTTAATGTGTATTTTTCTACTGCATGAATTTACGCTGAACTGAAGCATGTAATCCAATAAAAGAAATCAAACTGTGTATTCAGCAAACAGTGAAACAAAAGACAAGCTGCATACTACAGCAACTTCTTGACCAACATACCACAAACCAAAATATAGTAAATGTCTTGAAGTTAGATGGGTGGCAACAACCTTATCAGCAATAAATACATTTTGTAGATACGATCGATAAGGAATTATATAAATTTAAGCTACTATTTATTACACGTGTATGCACTATTACATGTGCAGCTACGCACACTCAGCTCATTTTCAGCAGAGCTTTAAAGAAGTTTTTTATTTCCTTAAATTTTGCTGTTATTAAGATTCTGTACACTGGTTCACCACCCTACAGCAAAATGCAAGATTTGCTCATTTGAGCTTTTTCAGTTTACCAATATGTTTTTGACTGCATCACTGGATTTAATAACATATATTAATTATAAATAAATAATGTTAAAATATAGATCTAAACTTAAACTACTAAGGATTTTTCTCTTTGATAGAAAAGACTAGTATTTCTCTAGAAAATCTTTTAAGTTTAGTGATCCTTGTGAATCAATTTCTTATCCCTTCAACTCCACTGCTGCAGTAGGTTTCCTGTTAGCAAAATGGATTTTAAGTCTGTTCCTCAAGTATTCAATTCAATATTCAGTACTGAACCTTGGGCCAGAAACGTGTCTCTGTCTTTCTATCAATAAAATGAACATAAACGCTATAAACAAAAAAGGTGCGACTTGGGTTTAACGTGTTCTATACCTCGAGTATCTGTAATTTTGTTCTAGAAGAGAATAACGCTACATAATTTTTCCAGATTATGCAGTTGAGAAATCCATAAAACATTACGGAGCAAGAAACAACAAGCAAAAATATTTTTCTTAATTTACTACCACCTCTTATTTCAATCAAGTTTCTATTATTTTTTCACCCAGATGTACTGATTTGAATTGTTGTTCAACAAAAGTATAGGCATTTCCTTCATTTTGGCTCTCAGAATAAAATATTAGCACGTGGCATTTGTTCATTTTGCCGTGCTTTTCTTCAGCCCCCTCAAGTTTACTGCGGCATTCTTCAGGGAAGGAAATGGCTAAATACTTGCATTAGCAAAAAAGGAAAGGAGGGGGAATGGAAAGAGGCAATAAGGTGGTGTTAAAAGAACACTCTCTTCCTCTTGGTCCAGTCATACTGGGAGAAGTGTTACCAAAAGAACAAACAAGCGTAGAGTCAAAATATCTGGCCAAAGCTACAGGGGAACGCAGGGACTCCAAGCAATCGGTCTCTTAAGAAAGGGCATGATACAGACCAAAACAAAACATGCAGAAAGCACAGAGTGATCCAGGCAGTCCAATGGAAGTGTCCACTCCTGTAGCCCACTGTCTAAGACTGAAGAGTCATAATCAAGGATGAAGAACTAGAAAGTTTTTACCAGAATTGCCAACACCGTCTTCACACGGTCTGGGTTTCCTTCTGGATGAAGCTTTACTTCCTCCCAAAACAGAGGTAGCCTAATGCTACTACTTTTCTAACTTTTAGGCACCCAAGGCGGCACCTACCTCAGCTGGGTAAGGCGAATACAGGATCTACCAGGATGTCAATTATATGTTCTAGCAATTCCCTGAAAAGAACTCTGTTTCCTTAAAATACAAATGGTTATATCCAGGCTTTTTTCCTGAATTGCAGTACAGCAAAATTCAAATGTTCAGTACGTGATAGAGTACATTGGGGGAAAAAAAGCCAGCAAGTTTCACCTCTGCCATATGTTCACAGCAATATCATTTCATAAACTAATCTGTGTAGAACAGCTAAAAGAATTATTTGGGAGTCTCTGCTTTTAGTAGGAACTAGCACATTACATATTGTTTACCATAATATTTCCACAAGTTAATGATAAAATATAAACACGAGGTTGTTTGCATTTGTGTGATTTAAAATGTGGAGGGATATAAAGTATTTTCGTATTTCAGAGTTCTTGCATATTCCCAAAACTGAACAAATAATACATTAAATGAATTTGTAAAAATCAATTAACCTTTAGATTCTTTGTAACTCGTCAAAAATTATTTTAAAAACTTTTGAGTACTCAGGGTAAATAACCTGTACATTTTCTCTCCCCTAATAAACAGTAAGCATAAGGCTTAATGTTTTTAAATCACTAGCACAAACTACAATATAGGCATAAAATTCAAAGATTGATACCTGAAATCAAAGAACAGATCTTAAACATTTTTATTATTTAATTGGTTATCCTCTTCTGTGCACTTTAATGTCTTTAGTCAGAGTTGAGCTGATTATACTAGTAAGAAAAATCAAATTCAGAATAGCTAATTCGTAATATTTTACCTAAATTGCAGAAAATAAAAAAAAAAAAAGAAATTGGACTTTTATATTGCTGATTACATAAAAATTAATGAGTTTCTACAAGTGTTACAAAACCATATGAAATATCCATATAGCAAACTAAATGATCACATATCATGATTATAAGTAAGGAATACATTTAAGATAGAACACAAACTATGAAGTAAAAATCTCCTGGCTTCAAGTTCAAAACTTGCATATAGTGAAATGGTTGAATGCAAAAATGAGCTGGATACAGTCTTCCAGCTCGTTCTAATGCTGCTAAAAGACAGTTACATACAGCAAGCTACCTACCGCTTAAAACAGATGCTTCTTTAACTTCATTTTTAAGATTACTAAATGATCATTCTTAAGCACAATTTTCAGAAATGTTCAGCATGAAAGTTTATTAGAGATGTTAATATCCATTGCAATTGTGATTAAAAAAAAAAATCAAACAAACTATGACTGAATTTTTCAGAATTTAGGCAACCACAAGGTTTTTATGTTTAAAATTACTCAAGGAAAAATGCCATGAAATAAGTTTTCTTTAAAAAAAAAAAAAGATAAAAGCTATTACAGCATTTCCGTGTTTAAAAGTAAATTACACTAACTTCTTTTGCAGCAAAATCTTAATGGAACTGGATTTAAATAAGACTTTAATATGCCTGGTGCTTTAAAGAGCAAAATTATTTCTCTTTTTTAATTCAAAATTAGACGTTGAACAAAAGGATTTGCCTACCACTTTAAAGCATTGCCTCTACGGTAAAAATCAACTTGAAAATCCAGAAATGCAATAAACAAAGTATTTCAGGCATTTCACGCAATACTATCAGAAAAAGAATAGCTTATGTGCAGTTTTTAAGTCTAGCAGTATAAACCTGCTGAAATAAGCTAAGAAGATCCATCACAAGGGCTATCTCCTCTTTCTTGGTTACACGTGGTAGAATTGGGAAGTGAAGAGAACCTGCGAGTCAAGAAAGCTCCTGCTCTGCTTTTAGGATACACGGACGCACGGAAAGGTCTCTGAATCAAAGCCTACCAATCTACGCTCATACCAATCCTTAGAACACGCAGCACATTTAGGCTGATTGAAGAAACGAAAAAAACATTGAGTCGTTAGAGCTGTATTTAACTCAATGCCCGTTGTAACGTATTTTCGGAATTCATTTGTCTGAAAGACGGTCTGAACCTCATCAGAGGACGCCCGTTTTTACCCCGCTCCCGCCTGGAAGCCGCCGGCTGGGCGAGGGGCGAGGGGCCGCGGCCGGGTGCCCGTGCGCTGGGCTCGGGCGCCCTCTAACGGCGCCGCGCCGCCCGAACGAGCGTCACCGCCGGGACGGGGGCACGCACGCGTACGCGTCAGGTAAGGTAATGGACAGCACTTTCTCCGAGGGCTTCATGCTACAAAAACATACTTTGCGGTACGCCGCTGTATCGCATACGGACAAGTCCACGTATCCGCACACTTCAGACTATGCCGTGGAAAGTAGCCTGTTATCTGAATTTCTTCTTCTGTGCCCGATAAAGACAAGAACCTCCAGTAGAGGTAAGTCTGCACAGTATGAAAACCTAGGCAAAACATTTAACGTGCTGCATGTCTGCTACTCCACCGAACCATTACAATTAGTCGAACAGTGTCAATATTAGTTTCCTTTTAGGAAACAACTCAAGAACTCACAGCAGTGACAGGTAAAGTACAAAATAACGCCGGTGTGATTAGCAGCTGTATTGAAGAACCTTGATTATGTCATACAGCTTATTACATGACAATCAAACACACCTAATAACCGATCTCTCTGTCAACTGGTGTGTTCCAATATCAGTTCTGACAACCCACAAAAAACTCCAAAACACAGAAGACTAGACAAGACTGTTTGCGTGCTCCACAAGTGACTATCCACCCTCTGGAATAATCATCTGAATTCCTTACATAAATTAATCCTTACCAAGTCTATGGACTATTTCATGATTTCTTTACACCAAAATGATAAAGAAAAAAAAAATCCGACTTACAGTTCTATATTCTTTTTACATAGAGCACAAAGTGAAACTTCATAAACGCACGCACAAACCTGATGGGCTTTTGCCAGCACTTAGTAATTGAAAAGTCAACATTTACATAGTATAGCTTTCTTCCTAAATTGCTATAGGAACTTATGAAAAACACGGTTGAGGAATTCAGATAAATGGACTACAACTGGAGCCAGAACAAAGGCTGGGATTTAGGAGCTTTTGGGTCATCTGTTCATGTCCTTAGTGAAATGAAACTTAAATTTCATATAACTGGATTTCTGCATTTCATAAACATTCCATTTTCTTACAGTAAAAGACAATACACTTGGCCTTCTCTATGTTTGCCAACTGTTATAAAGAGAATAAACCTAAACAAAAAAAAAACAGAAAAAAAAAATTGTCAGCTAAAATTGCATCTGCCTACTCAGAACATAGTTACAGCATGCTCAAGTTCTGTCCTGCCACAATACAAGAGAAATAAAAGATAGGCCTACAATGATAAACCTTTTAATTATAATACTAGCAGATTTTAAATGGGAATAACTGGAAGTTGTTTTCACAAGAAAATTGACAAAATTTACCCTTGACAGAAATCTTTACAGAAAGATGAATCAACACAGCAAGGGGGCTGTGATTTAATGGCACCACGACTTCTACAGCAATACTAGCAAAAGAAATCAACCTTCACATAGTCCATTTGGCCCCTATAGGTATACACATACTCTCTGGGAGATTCTGGTTTGACCATACAGGGGTTTCAAGCACCTTAGGGGTTCACACTGCCTCTCCAATTGTACTCACAAGGCTGTTTGAGAAGCTACACTATTAACTTAACAAAAGAAAAAAATTATAATTCTAGAGGACAGTAGCCTTTTTTATTAAGATGCTTTTTAAAAAGCCAAAACAGTCCACCAAACTCCACCGCACCTATGCACTGAGACACAGCATGCTGGAAAGCGTAAGAACTCATGTGATTTTGGTTTTTAAGCCCCTATAACGTCCAACCGGTGTAGCAGACCATAAGCTTCACTTCAAGAAATGCAACCTCAAGAACAAGTCCTCCAATAAAACAGGAAGGGCCTTAACACAGCCAACACTCACTTCATTCTCACTGCAGTAGGCAACAGTTCAAAAGCACGCATTCAGTTCGTTGCTTTATCTTAAATTAACTTTTCTAAGCATGTTCCTTTTAGCTACCTGAAGCCTCTGCTTCTGCAAGGATCGCATACCGCAGGTCACTGTACTGGCAACACTGGAGGTAAGGCTCAGCAGGATGAACTGCTCCTACCCCTGGCCAATTAAAACCCTGAAAAAGTACTATATAGGAGCTATGCCATGTTTCTCCATATGCCGCTGCATTCATTTGAGGCAAAATAGAAGCTACAACCACAGAAAATGGTGGGAATGTTACACTATATTATTTCTAGTTGTTACTGACTGATGATACAACTATCTAACAACCTACAGCACAGAAGCATACAGGTATTAGAATCTTTAATCATCTAGATACTTCTAACCTGAAAATTGAAAAACAAAATTAACCTTCTCAGGTAAGAAAGTAAAAATCATGTCGGGGGCAGGGGGGAAGAAAAGGCAGCATCACCTTTTCATCTGAAGCCTTTCAGAGGGAATCTAATGAAAACTCTGCATAGTTATAAAAGAAGAAAAAGTTACAACCTTCTAGAAATGATTTTGATGTATAATTATATAACTGTCTTGAAGTTTCTATTGGCATAATTACCACAGCACTTAATTTATTATCTCAGCTTTGTAAGTAAGATACTAAAATATATCAGGTTGAAATAAAATCTGTTTCAAAATAACTTATCAAAATAATGTCTCACAAGATCTATAATGAATTACAAGATGTATACTACATTTTTAACTGTTCCTTTCCATGAAAGGAATACAAATTTCCTTTAAACAGGGAGAAGAGCTACTTAATGAATACACTGAAGATAAAACAATAAAGTGCAAAGGACTGAACTCAACATGTCGCTTACAGACACAATTTATAGTCAAGAGTAATACATTTATTTCTTAGGAAGAAAATACACCTCATGCATTACACCTTTTTAGTAAACCTTAACTGAAAGAAAGCAAAACTATGCTCAGACAAAAGCTCGGAAGTGCCCTAAAGTGAAAGTAATTCCTAGAAAACTATCCTCACAAAGACAAGCTAGGGTACTGCATCATTGCACAGAAGCGCCTAAGCCAAAAATCCTTACAGCAGAAATCTGATTTTCCCTAAACAAGAGTTGAATCCATCGGGTGGAGGATGGGGCCGGGGGGGTGGAGCACACGGGAACAGGGGTTGTACGTGTAGATAACTGAAAGTATCTTCCTGAATTTTAAGATCTGTGTTTTGAGAAATAAATTCAATACCTATGAGGATTTAAGTGCCCTAGTAACAAGGAAACAGAGTTATCTGAAAAGTAAAGGCCTGCCCAAAAGTCCAGAGTGCAGCCCCAAAATATCAAACATTTGTGTTGAAGCATCTTTTGCTGCAGACTCAACAACATACCCCTGTTCTGCAGTTTTCCTCCATTAGCTCACACATCATCAACTAAACTTCACCTACAGATTTCTAACACAGAGGTGAGTTAAACCCTCCCGCCCCCTCCAAAAATCTTGTGCTACAGCAGGCCAACCTAGGTGTTTAAGACTTCCCTGACAGAAAAATCTTACTACAAAAAAAAAAATTACACTTTGTAAAAAGAATCGTAGGAAGACGACACTGTAGGAGAAACTTTCCAAGATGAAAAACACCTGTGGATTCATAAATGGTAGACAATCCTCCCAGATTTATAATAAGAATTACTTGAATCTAAAAAAACCTCTCATGTTTTCTGTAGTTTCTAGAAATAGCCCAATTCAAACTGCACTAAAAAGTGTTCTTGCACTAAAAGAACAAGTTTGGGTATTTTTTTTAAAATGAAAAATTTCATTTTTGAAGGAATTCTGTTGCAGCAAATAGTCAAAGCTTAATAATGTCAGGCATTGGCAGCAAGAGACAAAATGGCACCATGTCAAAAGCATATCTGAAGAAATAGTGTTGCTAACAAGTTAGAAATACGTCTTTATCAAATTAATTCTTAAGTGTCATGCATACCTATTTCAAGTTCAAATTAAGGATATTTTCTTAGCACCCTCAAAAATGTGTTTTATATTAGATTTGCTCAATTTAAAAAAAGGAAAACATTAGCTTAAATGTCTCTTGCCAATTATCCAACAGTTTGTTTGCTCAAGTATCAAGCTTAATTCTCTTAACAACAATCACCTTGAGACCGCAAGGCAAATGAGTATTTTTCAGGTGACCTGTTCCTCAAGCTCCTGCAAAATGATACAGGAGAAATTATTTTTTGGGTGTATTCATTCAATTTTCAGCATAGCAGACTAGGAGTTTGCCAACAGATAACATGGTTGCTCCCCATCTCCTCCCCTCAGGAGAAGGGCAGCTGGGGTAGTGTGGCCCTTCAGCCAGTGCAACAGTCCCTGCATTAACACAAGATCAAGTATGACCAAAGTCCACCAAGAAATGCTTTCTGCAGGCCCAGAAGCTTGGAATCTCCATAGGATTGTTCCTATTCCAGAACCTTAAATTTACCCTTGGGTAAAAAAAAAAATAAATAAAAAATATATATATACACACACACCCACACCCCCTAAGCAAGAAGAAAAGACAATACAATGTTATTCTGACCAAAGAGAACAACATTAAGTATCATTCTGGGTGATGGAGGAACTGAAGTCCCAAGACCCTTATTCTTTCCTTCCTTATCTCTGGGCCTGAATTTGTGCAAATATATAAAGCCAGTTATAATACTGATGTAACATACAAGTCTTAGGGGGAGGGAGGTGCCCTGTTTAGTTTTTAGCATCCTGAATTTAAGGTTCTGGCATATAGCAAGATATTTCTCTGCTGGAGTATCTGTATCTAGAAGAAAAAAGAATCTTTTGAAAATCTGGCAGGATGCTTGCATAGGGAAACATAGCTCCAGGGAAAACAAACAAGGAGTATTTACAAAACATTACTGTTTTTCACATTGGCAAGACAGAAGACAACTCTACGTAGAGCCTAAAAGGTACCTAATGCTCAGCTGGCAACCTCAAGAGCCATTTTGTTTGGGTTTTCATCTTCACTAGCCTCTACCACATAGGTCAAAGGGCTGAACAGGCCCTAAGTAAAGGGTATGCAGAATGAACATGAGCACTCTGCGTTTCCTGAATGGTTCAGTCTATTTAACTGTATTTCACTGAGAAGAATACAGAGAGAACCTCTCTGTCACCCACACGGTAGAGGCTAGGGAAGATGAAAACCAATACAAAATGGCTCTTGAGGTTGGCTAATAGGGTTCAACTACCTGACAGGAGGTTGTAGCAAGGTGGGTGTCAGTCTCTTCTCCCAAGTAACAAGCAATAGGATGAGAGGAAATGGCCTCAAGTTGCGCCAGGGGAGGTTTAGATTGGATATTAGGAAACATTTATTCACCAAAAGGGTCGTCAGGCAGTGGAACAGGCTGCCCAGGGAAGTGGTTGAGTCCCCATCCCTGGAGGTGTTTAAAAGATGTGTAGACGTGGTGCTTAGGGACATGGTTTAGTGGTGGACTTGGCAGTGCTAGGTTAATGGTTGGACTTGATGATCTTAAAGGTCTTTTCCAACCTAAATGATTCTATGATTCAGCACAGGCAAGCTCCCCTGACCTGGCTGCAAATTCCCTTTCCCTGCATCAGCATCACTGTGATAGGTTCACTTTCCACTCTGGCTAGAGTTTGCTCTTCTTTCTGTGCCTGCAGCATGGGAACAGGTTGACAAGTGAAGACATCCAGGTGAGAGAACCTCCACGAGCATTGTCTTCTGCACCTTACTTAATGCCACGATTATTGCCTACTTGCTAAAAAGGCAAAAAGAAAGACTGGTGACAAGAGTCACTTTCTTGGAATAAAGTTTCTCCCAAACAGAAACAGTTGAACCTTGCATACAAGATCACAGGCTTGCAGCTTCAGCATGGTAGTCATCATATGGTGAGATGAATCCATCTCAGAAACTAAGAAATTTATTTCACTCCTTGTCTGCCTATCAGCTACATGGAAACAATTCAGCCATTTTCTACAGGAATAACTGAAGCATGAGCTCCAAGTAAAAATTTAAATTACTCCAGTCCTTTGAAGAGCTCCAGAAGAGAAGGAATCTTTAAAACATCTTTTAGGGTTTAATAAAATATAGTTCTGACTCAAGCACCATATTAATGTAGGACAATTAAGATTCCCCTGTGTTTTGCCTTTTTTTTTTTTTTTTCATATAGCAAATTGTATAATCCCACAACAGAAGCAATAAGCAGCTAAGGAACCTTACCAAGTTGCAAAGAATTCTTAAAGTGATTCCCGTTTTAAAGGCAGAGTCTAAGATTCTTTTATAATAAGATAAAATATTAATTTAATAATAACTAACCTCATTATAAGCAAGAAAAAGCAGTTTATACTTTAAGTAATCTTGCTCATACTGAATTACAAAATTAGATAAATGAAGCTTCCAACTGCAACTGCTTTGACTATATTGCCTCTTTAGTTACTCTTGAAGTTAAACCGTCTCTCTTTAAGCCCTAACAAAGAAGCATTTCTACTAGTATCATTAAACACACACACATATACATGTATATAACCAAGATTAGAATTCTAAGCCTTTCAAGTTTACTTTATAGATTTTATACCATTCTGTGGCAAGCCAATTATACTGGCTTACAGTGGCAATAATAAAACATTAGTAGGACCAGCAAGGAAAAACCAAGACAGACAGAAACCACCGATGCACTTCTAGCTCACTTGGAAAAGCAAAAATATCACCCAGATTTCAAGTTAACCAGTGCCTCTTAAACTTACAAAGCTCTGCTCTTCAGGCTTTCAATGAGTACTTAACACATACAAATACATCTACAGAGAGGCAATCTATATGCCTGACTATATGCATATGTACATGTACGGATACATACACATAATACACACACAGCCATCTTCATAAAAAGCTTTGAAGTCTATATGAATTACAGACTGGAAGCTTATGTAATTTCCTGTGTGGACAGTCTTACTCTAAAATAAGTGTGTCCATATAATACAGTATTTATCCCTATAACTTTCCTTACATAGACAAGATTTCAGTTGGATATGCAGGATGGCCTTGTGAGTGACCCATTGATACCTCAAATCAAATAAAAACTCTCTGATCACATACAAGCTTCTGGTCTTTTGCACATCTGGATTTTTTTTTTTTTTACCTCAAGTTTTGCAAAACTGTAACCGTTACCTTCATCGAAGTCTGCATCATCTTCTGTATGCTGAGGAAAAGGGAAGCAATTCGTAATTTCAAGTCTGTCGTCCACCACAAGACCCAGCAGCACTCCCTGGACCACTTCATTCCCCTGTCCTTCTTCTTGGTAATGTTTAATGATCTTTAACACAACCTAGAACACAAAGACAAGAAAATCATGTTATGCTATTGGTTTTTTTGTCCTCAAACTATATATTTGGAATTTTTGAATTGTTGAAGTGTTGCGTAAATTAGACCTCCAAACTGAGTGAGCTACTGGCTTAAATACCAGCAATTTTAATCCAGGTTGAAGAACTGGAGGCCATCGTAATATTGCAGGAGAATAAAAAAGACCATTAAATGAACAGTCAAAATGCAGTTCTAAACCAATTTTCTGAAACACCCTTCTAAAATGAAATATTGATCTTTTTCACTTTACCTTGTTGCTATAACTGTTAAAAGCTATCTTGTAGGGGCAATAACCTCCCTCCTGAGGGAAACATTGCACACGAAACTATCAAAACACCTTAGAAGTAACTATGCAGAAACTGGTAGGAAATTCTTATAAAGGCACAAAATGCATCAAATTTCAGTTGCATTAACCTTCAAAATTATATCTCATTGCAATTTTACTTCAGATGATAATATAATTTATATTTTATAAACTACGTGTCATAGGATATTTAAGAATAATGAATGATAAAAGAAAGAAAAAAAGGAGCACAAATTACTCATATTTTTAATAATATAATTTTCACTTCCTTCCCTAAATCTGAACTCCACAATGAAGAAGTCTCATGAGATGATACTGTAAATTGGAACAGTGTGAACAAAACCACTCAAAAATAGTCAATCATTTGCCAGAAACACTTTACAGTTAAGTAAAATTTTATGCTTAACAACAAGAACCAGAACAAGATAAGAAACTAACCACAATCACAGACTTGAAAGAACTTATACTTTGTCCAGCACAAGTGGGTTTTATTTCACTAAATCCTAATCCATCCAAGCAAAATACACCACAAAATGTCTGATGACTATGTTGTCTTTAAAGCAATACCACTTTAAGGTCTGTTGGCAAACAAACTAGTGCAATGAATTACAGCTCAATCACCCTAAGAACAGATTTTGTACAAATACTGGTATTTAGTGAACATTCTACAGGGGGAAAAAAGCAAAAAGTTAAGCTCATATTTAGCCATAAGGAACATATATTTGCCCCTAGCTTTCTCCTTGGCTGTTTAGTAGAACTTTATGTCACAATTTTAAGAACACCCTTAATGAATTCAAGTGCCACAATATAGGGTAAATGGAAGAAAAAGGTGACTAGAAAAGAAATTCTTTACAAACACATTGCCTTCTTGGGCTAAAATGGGAAAACAAGAGCTTCATATACAGCCTGCTTGTGAGGTGGAAGGAGAATGGAAAATAAATACCTTCTTCCAACTAAGTTGGATATAAGTATCTAACAGGACTACCTCTGATTCTTTCTTTATTCACAATACCACTCACTTCTGCTTTCTCTTGCATCCAGATATGCTCGCACTGAAGCCTCCCAGTCACAGGTAGGTAACACTTTCACCCCAACACACATTCACATCTGTCCCTCAAGTCCTTCGAAGCCATACCTTTTTATCCAATTTGTTAAAAGAGGTCTACAGAGCAGAGAGATGAAGAGATACTTTGGCTATATAAATCTCCTTTCATGGGAAAACAGTAAGGAAATTAAGATCAGTGGGCAGTGAAGTAGAATTTAACAACGCTGAAAGAAGTACAGCAAACACCAGTTTGAGATCACCTAGATGTAGAAGAAGGATGCCTTCTACCACAGAGCCAGCATGTAAATAATATTCAACTTGCATTTAGTGTGAAGTTAAGGTTTATCATATATTTGCCATAAGTTCTGTCTTCCACAGTCAAGGAATCCATAACTAACTGGACAGATTACAGAATGCTCTCTGCCTACAGCATAACTGTTCTCAACACCTTTACAGTCTTATAACCTTCACCTTTTCCAGTATTTTTCTCCTCATTTGCTCTTGAGTTTTCTACGCACATTGGC